>NC_090130.1:14449655-15649655 GCF_040581485.1 Linepithema humile | reverse complement strand
TACGTAGACGTAACGCAACGCATCGTCGGGAAAGATGCTTGTCCGAAATCGATATTTGTCCGGAGTCGATTGTTTCAGATCGAGTAATAAATATCCGTGGGGGCGCGAG
The DNA here is from genome assembly GCF_040581485.1 of Linepithema humile. NCBI lineage: Eukaryota > Metazoa > Arthropoda > Insecta > Hymenoptera > Formicidae > Linepithema > Linepithema humile. The sequence continues at coordinate 15,649,546 of NC_090130.1, read as the reverse complement.
GTTGCGTCAAAGTATGCTTCTTCTAGAAACTTTGGGTCATCGGGGTACACCTGTCGCGCGAGATGACGAATTTGAGCGCGATCGCGCGGGTTCTTGAAGACGACGATGTAATTGGTATTAAGCGATATGTCGCGCTGACAGCGTCCCTGGTGAAATAGATTTTGCGTAATAAGTATAACGCTGAGATTCTTATGGTGACTACCCTTTGTAAAAAGATCCACGATGACGTCGCACGAGGATGATTCTCTCATAAGATCGTCGATTATCACCAACTTTGGTGTGAGAGGATCGTGGGAATAATCATGCGCTTGTGGCAACCCCTCGCAAAACTCGATTGCATTTTTCTTTATTTTTCCCGCAGCGTTCCTTTCTTTTTTCTCAAACGCGTATTGAAGTTGTCGATAAGCATCCTGCCATTCGGCGTAATAAAATAAAACTCTTTGGAAAGAAACATCGGCCATTTCGGATAGATATTTGAGAAAAGTTTTTACAAAGACCGTTTTGCCGCATCCAGTGAGACCGCTGACGATAGACGTCCAAGGATGTTTCCAGCGTATGTCCATCTTGCGAAATGAACTCTTCGCCGTTCGCTCGCGCCTTCATAAACGAAAAAAATCAGCGAAACACTATGACGCGATAAGCTTACTGCCCACTGACGGCGGCGGCGGCGGCGGCGGCGGCGACCGCTTGCTCGCGCTAGCGTACAACTCGCGGACTCGAACAAGCTGATTCGGTCCGCGGAGACGCTGGACAAGCGCAACCGCGCTAGCGTACAACTCGCGGACTCGAACAAGCTGATTCGGTCCGCGGAGACGCTGGACAAGCGCAACCACCGAAATTGCTCGCGCCAGCGTCCAAGAGTGGAAACGCTACTTCGCGCGATGAAACGCTTTTTTTTCTCGGAAAAAATGAGGGTTTTATACGGGAAAGTAAGTTAGGAGGAAGAAAAATCTTTAAGAAAAATTATGCGAGAAAACATTTATTTTTACGAATAAAAGTACATGATTTGAGAAAAATAAAAATATTCGTTTTTATTTCTTAAATTTTTCATAGTTTTTACATGGTTTTTATACAATTATACATTTTACATTTTAAAACTAGCAATATTTTCTTAAATTAAATAAAAAAATTTTTTATTTATACTTTTACAAAAATTTATAAATCTACACTCACCCGAAAAAAAAGCGGTACACTGAAAATGTGGGAAAAATTCATCAAATTTCAACTGACGATAACTTCGTAAATAATAAAGATAGAAAGTTCTATAAAATATGAAAATGAAGCTAAAAATCTCTACTTTAAGAATCAATTTATTTCAATGTTGCAAAATAAATTTATTGAAAATGGCGGATGACAAAGCGCGAGCATGCAAAATTGAAAAATAATGGTTCGAGTTTGCGACGGTGCACGGTATAAACAAAAAATTGTAGCTTATTGGGATCAAAAGCGTACGAAAGTACAGAGTCTCCTCTTTAAAATGCTTTTTTATGCATCTCGATACGATGATTTTTCGCCGAGAGATTCGCATTTGAAGAAAAAGGCAGATTCTTACTTCAAATGCGAATCTCTCAGCGAAAAATCATCGTATCGAGATGCATAAAAAAGCATTTTAAAGAGGAGACTCTGTACTTTCGTACGCTTTTGATCCCAATAAGCTACAATTTTTTGTTTATACCGTGCACCGTCGCAAACTCGAACCATTATTTTTCAATTTCGCATGCTTTTGCTTTGTCATCCGCCATTTTGGAGAAAGTTATCACACATTATTGCGTTATGAATTTTCGAACACTAGACATCCAAACTTTTAAAATGATTTTTAAAAAATCCTGCTAGCTGTATTACGTGCCGAGATATTCAATTTTGAACCAGACCGAATTGCAAGAATAAGAATTCTGTGGTTATCAGCTCCGCGGTATTTTAAAACTCCAAACTCTCCTTACGGTTATAAGTGTCAATTCTGCTCTTGGCGTTACCCAGGATCAACGGCGTGGACGTGGCAGAAATCTGATCCCGTGTGCACATGTTGGCACGTGTGTATGTGTGTGTGTGTGTGTGTGTGCGTGCGTGTGTCTGTGCGTCCGTGTGTGTGTATGTGTGTGTGCGTGCGCGTGCGTGCGTGCGTGCGTGCGCGTGCATGCGTGTGTGCGCGTGCACCACTGGGATAAGGACCTCATGGCTCGTTAGATCCACGATATTTTACGACTCCAAACCCTCCCGGTGGTGCGTGTACAATTGTGTATGCGCGCGCGTATATTAATAATGGGTATGACCTCCTCGTGCGCGTATTACCTCATTCATGCGACGAGGCATACTTCTTATTAGTGTTCTAATTTCAGTCTGCGTAATGTCATTCCACTCTATTTCAAGAACTCTTCGAAGTTCTGGCAATGACTGAGGAGCAGGTATATGATTTCGTACTTTTCTGTTAATATTGTCCCATAGGTGTTCAATGGGATTTAAATCTGGACTCATTGCTGGCCATTCGAGTCGATTTATGCCAACTTCATCGCAGAAATCAAGCACTCTTCTCGCAATGTGCGGTCGAGCATAAACAAAAAGTCAGGGCGGAGAAATCACAAAAGATCTGCAGACATTTCCTTCGGATGCAAAACAATTGATTGAAAAATAATGGTTCGAGTTTGCGACGGTGCACGGTATAAACAAAAAATTGTAGCTTATTGGGATCAAAAGCGTACGAAAGTACAGAGTCTCCTCTTTAAAATGCTTTTTTATGCATCTCGATACGATGATTTTTCGCTGAGAGATTCGCATTTGAAGTAAGAATCTGCCTTTTTCTTCAAATGCGAATCTCTCGGCGAAAAATCATCGTATCGAGATGCATAAAAAAGCATTTTAAAGAGGAGACTCTGTACTTTCGTACGCTTTTGATCCCAATAAGCTACAATTTTTTGTTTATACCGTGCACCGTCGCAAACTCGAACCATTATTTTTCAATTTTGCATGCTCGCGCTTTGTCATCCGCCATTTTCAATAAATTTATTTTGCAACATTGAAATAAATTGATTCTTAAAGTAGAGATTTTTAGCTTCATTTCCATATTTTATAGAACTTTCTATCTTTATTATTTACGAAGTTATCGTCAGTTGAAATTTGATGAATTTTTCCCACATTTTCAGTGTACCGCTTTTTTTTCGGGTGAGTGTACTTAAAGCTATTTATATAAAGTCGGAAAACACACGCTAACCGTCGACAGCGAAAGAACAATTCTGTAAAAATTATCGAATCGCGTAACCGTAAGAAACGGAACAACGACTATTGATAAATCTACGTTTCAATAGCACAGGAGTACAAGCTTTCACTTCGTCGCGAGTTATTAACTCGTGAAAAGCCGTACGCCGAATTGCTCTGAAACGTAGATTTATCGATGTTCTATGTGACTTTCCTTCTTCTTCTTCTTCTTCACTTTCCTCTTCTCGTCCCTCTCGCTCTTTTTGCAATATTAATTCTCTTATACTATTAAAATTGACTAAGCATGAGTTTGCAAAGTTTAGGGTTATACCCTTTACTTTGCAAACTTCGTGCGTGAGTCCTTCCGGTGTGCGAACAACGTAAGCATAAAATTTCGGGCCACCGGATACAAACGCCTCGATGTAACTACCGGACCCATAGCTTTCGAGTTCGTTCGTCATATCGCCCAAAAAATTACCCGTACGCGGCTCGTATTCGGAAGGATCATCGCTGCTTACATAAATGCAAGAATCGGTATCGTAATATAAAACGCGTCGATCTAAGCGTTCTAAATATTTATACAACACTAATCGCGCTAGCGCCGTCGTGTACGCCGCTAAAACGACGTTGGTAAGAGGCGAGGGAACGTCGGCCTCTTCCCGCAGTCGCCATGAAACATACATCGCATCTTCGTTTACCGGCAGTATTTCGGTTATTTCATGTTTGGGACTTGTGAGCAAACTCGCTAATCGTTGCTGAGTTTTTACGATTTCGGTATTCGTTAGGTTGGGTCGTTGGCCGAATTTCCCCCAAAAAGAATTTAAACACAACTTCGCGACCGAACGTAATCCCGAATTTTTCGCGATATTGTTACTTTCGAGAACGATACCTTCGGTTTCCTCGTAATCGCGAAGATATCGTTCTTTAGCCTCGTCATCGGTACATTCACTCGGCCACCCGCTGGCTTCTTGTTTTAATTTTAAAAATGTATTAATATATTCGGCGAATAACCCACCCTGCCGCGTACCGTGATCGTAGCGTGTTGCGTTGTACTGCCAAATCTCGCTAACCTCCGACACGAAATAACCTTTTTCAAGCGCTTTGCGCAATTCGCACGATACCCATGTACCCGTAAATTCACGTTCGGAAGGCCTGTGTGTACAATCTTCGCGTGAAAATGTTTCGCAGCAACTGCGGCACAACGCGAATAACAATTTTCCGCGTACGCGATACGGTAACACGGGGTGAAAGAGATCGCGCGGTGCGAGTACTTTGCAACGTACGAGGCCTTCGACGGAGTCGAAATTGTAATTCGGGCCTTCTCCGATTAGCACCGAACATTCCTCCCCGACATACACCGTGGGATGTCCGATCGGAAAAGTACCCGTTTTTAAAACATACGGATACAGAGAACATACATCGATGTATCGTATCTTCTCTGTACCCGTAATTTCATATCGAGTCGCGACATTCCCCGTACGGCCGCCGTAAAACGCATCGCGCGGATTGAGCGGTTTGTTTTCAACCATTTGATGGTGCTGTAAATATTCCCGCATTACGCTATTTACAGCCAGCGCACGATCGAAATCGCACTCCCATTTCTCCGTCACCGTGTATCCGCGTTTTCTAAGACGATATGTCGTTGCGACGGTCTGCTCATAACGCAAATCGATCGTATCCCTACGTTCACTGTTTACGGAGAGGTTACTGTCGCGGTTGATTCTAAAGCACGACGGGCAACCGTGCCAAAAACATCCGTGAAATTGAAACACGTGATGTCGCGTTACGCCGTTTTCTAACGATTCGTAATATCCGTCGACGAGTGTGCCGTCGAGTACGCGATATTCGCGGGTACGCCCTGCGTGAATAATAGGATGTCCGAGCTCTCGCTCCATCCACACCAGCCAACGCAGTGCTTTGCGCGATTGCGTATTCGCGTGTCTGTACCCACCCGGTGGAATTATACCAATCTCGCTTTCACGCAGAAAGTTTTTTCTAAAAACCCTCATACACGTGGAAGCGATTGTTGTACATTCCTCGAACGGGCACACTTTTCCGCGCCTCAGGAAAATTTTCCTAAAAGCCATGCACGCTCGTCTAAGAATATCCACGTCGTTGCGACAATAGCGCGATATCTCGAGTTGAAAATCAAAAATATAATTCGCCCGGGTTAACTCGTCGTGCCATGCTAAAAACTGTTCGCGTTCTTTCGTATTCATAGTTTCCGGAGAGTAATACTCGACGCCCGGCAACGGTCCTACATAGAATTGATTATCGAGCGTGTTAAATAAATGCGGAAAGACGCCTTTATCCAAAGTATTCGCCAGCCCGAAAGCCTTTGGTAATTCGGATAACCGCATCGGCATATAATTAACACTGTCGATAAATTTCGTATTTCCTACCGTTAGTACTATGATTTTAGTACCGCTCAAAATTACACGAGGTTCTGTCGAAATACCGCTTTCTACTAAATATCGGAGGATAAATTGCGCGTCGAACGATTTTGCGTTATGAGCAATACAAATTATTTTTTTAAAATATGTCGTCGGACGCGTCGCGAAATTTACAAATTCTTTAACAGGATCGTGACGAAATGTAAATTCGCGGATACCGCACCAACGACACCGCACCGACATATCTTCTATTTCCGCGCACGATTCGCAAATCTGCTGCGCGACGCAGAGAGTGGGCACGTGAATTTTTACATTAGCGGTACCTCGAAGCGTTTCATCCTGTCGTGTTTCGAAATCGTAAAACAAATGCGGAGCGGTTTTCTGTTTTCGACACGTGTTAGTAGCTATACTATGGGGGTTCTAACCCAGGGGCAATGAGGGGGGTGCGGGTGAAGAGGGGAAGAGGGGTAACGGATAACAGTGGAGGGGGTAATAACGTCATCGTTTTGGAGGAGAGGGGGTAAATGTGGAGTGGTAGGGGTATCAGATTACAATAATTTCCGGAAGATAAGGATTGTTAATACAAATCGCGAGATATGGATTCCCGGAAAAGATAAGGATTGTTTATTGGAAAGAGAACTCTGTTTACATCCTATGGTTTTTTTCTACACATCAAAGTAGAGCGCCATGTTGTTGGAATCGCAATGTTTATAGTATGTAGGTTCGTGCAGGTTTACGGATTGCGTCATCGCTGTATTTTAGAACAAAAGCCCATAGCAACAGGCAGCCACGTCAACATTTTTCGGCGCCATGTTGTTAGATTTCAATTTTGTATGCAACAAAATAATTCCCGGAAGAGATAAGATGAGGATTGTTAATACAAATCGATAGTTTTAATCAGTGTCGTGTGCAACAAGCGGGTATATAAGGCCCGCGAAGAACGAGTGGTATAACAGTCGAAATGTTCATCGCGCTATTGGACGAACGTGACATTCTGAGCTTGTCCGCGGAGCAATTAGAAATCGTGCCGAAAGTGATTCTTATAAAAAACTTTGCTCGGTTTGTGGATCACGTGTGGGATAGGCTACCGGATCATTTAAGAGCGGATCCGGAAGTGCAAGGTTATCGTCGGTGCTCGTTGCACTACAACCAGTCGTGGCAGCGTGACCACATCGACGGGCCCCCACCGTACAGGAAAGATTGCACTCTGTGCAAACTGAAATAGGTAAAGTACACATTTTTAAAATATCTTTAATACACATTTTTCGAATGCGTAATAACTAATTGGATATTTTTTTATTTTAATAATTTTTATTTATTACAGAGATGGAAGACAGTCTCGCCTTACGAGAGGAAAATCTGAGTACTCTCACAGATTGGTTAACAACATGTCGGAAATGTAGAAGGAAGTATAAAAGCAGTGAGGAAATAATTGAAAAGTATACAACATTTCCTGCATTCATTAAACCATATATTCCGGATACTATATTTCGACAACAATTTATCGAATGGACGAGTGAAATTGACGACAGTGTACTAGAATATTCCGAGGAGGAATTTTCGACGTTTTTAATAGAATCTATCCTGCCGATATTGATGGAAAAGTTGTGCTCGTTATGCGCTCAGGATAGTCTAATATCAAGGATCTCTTCACACTATTATGACTACATATATTATATGATACCGAAGCAGTATAGATCAGCGATACTGGAAAAAATTAGAAAAATGCATCCAGAGAAGGTGCCGACATCGATACATTTGCACAAAGTACACACAACTCCTCAACATCAAACATCGATCGTACACATTTTGCAGAACCGGGAGAACGGAGTATGCAACACCTCGGTGCAAGAAAAGAATGAACAATGTTTTTGCAGAACCGGGATAACGGAGTATACAACACTGAACCATGTATGCGGAACTAATTATTTTTAATAAATATTATTTATCAATAAAATAATTTGAATTATTATTCCTGTGCCTCATCTTATTCACTGACCTATCCTACTGCGAGATAAGCGCGCGCGTCATGTTACACTACACGATAGAAGGAAACGAGCGGACCAGTGACTATCATTTTTTTTTCTTTTAATTGTGACGAATAATATAGAGTGAATTATTTAAGTTATGCATTTATTCTAAACACCAATAATATACTTATGTTTTCTTCTTAATACAAATTATCCGCGGTAAAAATATAAATTTAATAGGAACTCTAATCTAAACTTAATATGTAATTTAAGGATGGTAGGTGAAAGGAGAAAAAATTGCAATAAGATTAGTATTAACAAATTTTATTCATATTTTTTTTCATCTATACATTTTTTACAAAAAAAAAAATTGTTTCAACCGAGCCTTTAACGCCTTTCACGATTACGAGGAGGGACGGGAGGCGCTTGAGTCGTTCTCGGACGAGGCTCGACCACAGCTATCGGCTTGTGGTACACTCCGCAATCCTTACACTTCTCGTATTCGGAATTTTTTCTATTCTGATCACGCTCCATTTTTCTATACTTTTTTCTCCACCGCGTGCACACTTTGAACTGATAAATTTCTCTCTTCCGCACACCTTATATACAGCTCGACGCAAAAACGTCAATTTCGCTGTAGTAATAAACGTTAAAAGACGTTTGATAGATGTTAAAAGTGGTTTAAGTAATGTTGAAAAGATGTACAAAAGATGTTAAAAGTTGTACGTAAGACGTTCAACAATACGTTAAAAGATATACGATAGACGTTCGATAGAGGTTCAAAGACGTACGATAGACGTTGAATAAATGGAAATATGATACGCTGGCCTATCGTCCTAGCGAAACCTTAGATCCACGATTACTGTTCCTCGAAAAGGAAATGCTACTGTCGAGCGAGTTATCTCGTCTTCGACATATTATTGTAAACTATAGTGGATATCGATACGAATGTTAGTTAGCGACGAATAGCTTAGCACCTATCGTCCTAGCGAAACCTTAGATCCACGATTACTGTTCCTCGAAAAGGAAATGCTGCTGTCGAGCGAGTTATCTCGTCTTCGACATATTATTGTAAACTATAGTGGATATCGATACAAATGTTAGCTATCTGTGAACATAATTAGATTATAATAAGATTTAGCGGCATCTTTGATGTAAGGGTATATAAGCCGGGATTAACTATTGCATCGACGTATTAACTTCTCAAGGCTCGAGTGGAACGTAGGAAATCATCCGGGAGCTAATTATTCGTTTTAAAAATGTCTAGTTTGCGGAAAATTATTGATTCGTGTTTGCGATTGGCGTGTAACTTAAACGGGCTATACATCGATAATTATTTATCATCGTTATCCGACAACGACGATAATAATTATGCGGTATTCGCAAAGTTTGCGGGTGCGTGCCCTAGTGCGGTGCTCGCGGTTTTATTCCGTTTGGGACATTTTTCGATTTATCTGCAGCTCTTGATTATTGCTGGCGAAATAATCGAGACAAGGCGAGCGTTCAACGACAACGAGGAAGAGGATGTGGGAGGCTATATCATCAGGCTGTCGAATTGCTATCATGGTGCGGTAAAAAATGGTAAGTTTCTATTTTTTTTTTGTATTATGAATATTAAAACAAAGTTTTAAAAAAATTAAAATCATTTTTTTTTTTTTTTTTTTTTTAGGAACGCTACAACATTCAACACCTAAAAAAACCATGGTGGTGGAGGGTGTGGTGCGTGGTACGCGTCAAAACCGTGACGAGCGAGCTACTCGACGTCTCGGGGTAAGACGTCGAGCAGATACCTCGCCTGAGGCCGGACCCTCGTGTAAGTCGCTGTATACATTATTTATATGAAATAACAGCATCGATTTTATATTAGGAAATTTTACAAAAAAAAAATTAATGTTTTAGCTCGCGCTCGAATTGTTCTAACGCCTGAGCTCGTCGATCTCGCGAGCGACGAAGCCGGACCCTCGTGTAAGTCGCTGCATACATTATTTATATGAAATAAAATAACAGCATCGATTTTATATTAGGAAATTTTACAAAAAATTTAATGTTTCAGCTCGCGCTCGAATTGTTCTAACGCCTGAGCTCGTCGATCTCGCGAGCGACGAATCGACGAGCTCACTTCGCGAGGAGGAGGAAGAGCAGGAAGAAGAATTACAGACTGAGGAAGAGGAATTACAGACTGAGGAAGAGGAATTACAGACTGAGGAAGAGGAGAGGTATTATGAAGGAGGGGATGAGGAAGGCTACGCGCAAGACGGATGGGGAATGGGTGACAGAGGTAAGAAAGATTGAAAATTTTTAGTTACTTTTATGCTCGAATTTTATTTTTTTAAACAATAAAATTTTCACAGGATACAGCCCCCCTGTGATTTCTTACTCTCCCGATTACAATTATCAAACGGGGGAGTAAAGTAAAAAGAAGAAAATCGAGAGGTGAGTTGATTTAACACTACAAATTTTTTCGATTTTATATTTTCATACTCAAATTTTTTTAATTAATTCATTAATTTTTAATTTTGACTTTTTGCAGTTCAAACAGGTGGTGGTGGAGAAGAAGAGTCGGAGGAAAACTTGGTCGGGCGAGGTTCCTGCGGCGCGCTTTCGAAGTCGTCGGTTTCGCCAGTCGATTCCTCGCGAGGAAAGAACGGAGGAAACGAGGCAAGCGGAGGGATATCGATGCGGCGGCGGTGGAAAGGCGTCGGAAAAACATTTTTTATACAATTGAAAAAATTCTGTTCGCTCAAATGTACATATATTTTTTTTAGTTTTTTAATAAATATTATTTATATTAAATAAATTAATTTTTCATTTTTTTTACCAGACTCTTTCCCCATCCTATTCAACGTCCTATTTTACTGCGAGATAAGCGATAGACCATATTATATGGTGGATTATGTGATGGGTAAAAGGTGGAATAAAAGTCATACGAGTGTGATACACATCATTTTATTAGCATAAATCATAGTTGTTTTACACGTTTGTTACGCTCAAACCACCACTTGTACAATTTGCAAACATTCCGCATAGCGCAATGTCTCGTGTGATACGCGCAGCGCAAGGTTCCGATTACATCCAAGTTCGTCAGGCGTGCGATATCTTCGTAATCCGCATCTATTGTTTCAATCTCTACATCATCTTCCAAAATCTCGCACAACCACTTTTTCTTCTCGAGTCCTTTCACGTATATCAGAGACGGTTCCGTACCAATGGCATTGTTGATAAGACTTTTCATCTGACTGTACGAGACGTGTCCATCTTCCCATCGGAAGCCGTGGTGGTGTATCCGTAACCAACACGCCAGCGATTTTTCCGATTTCGTCAACAGATACCACGGTACGTGTTCACGAAATACGTAATGAGATAACGTTTCGCCATCGCGAAGTACCGCTACCTCTTTCACGATAAAAATGTTGTTGAACGCGTAACCTTGCAGATCGACGAAAATTGGTACGTCAGACATCATCGTCGACCGTCGGAAAACTGACATGTCCGCGTACGCATCTCCAATTTATAACTTTTCACACGAGTCTGCGCACAATGTTGTTCAGCGGATTATATTCGACCATTCGATCGTGTATAATGAGACAATAGGCGGTGGTGTTGGCCGGTATATTTTCCTTACAATCAAATTCTATTCGCACGTCAACGGTGGCGCTCTTGACAGAGTCGTTTTGTCGCGAACAATCTATGACTACGAACGGACCGGCTTTCGAGAATTCATCGATGTCCAAATACGTATCGTCCTGTCCATAATAAGCTTTGCGGAAACGCGCATACATATTGTACAGTATAGCGTATCGATTTCTGTCGAAATCCAAATTCATGTCGTCGTACGGATAAAAATCTGAATTCAGATGCAGTCTCACATTGGTGAGTTTACAAGCGTCAAATTGCGTAGCGTTTTCAGACAGTACGTTTTTTCGACCGGTTTGGAGAGCGAAGATTACGTATCGCGGTTTTTCCAATTGCGTCGCGGCTTTGACCGCCCAGGAATGCTTCGTTGTATTCTGCAGCAGAGGAAACTCGTACAGATCCCACAAACGGAAGCACACGCTCAGATATCTTCCGCTTTCCAAAGTTCGAAGAAGAGACAGCTTGTTGACTTCGCTCAGAGATACGTGAGGCATTCGCCACTGTATCTTGAGTAGCTCGATCGTCGGATTCGCACCGGCTCGTCCAACGAGAGAATTGTTATCGTTGCGCGATCGTATCAATACAAGTTCGTGACGAGCGTTGATTACAATCCGTTTGTAGTCCTCGCAGAATCCTAAAAGAGTATTGAGCGGAACGCAAAAATTAAAGTTTCCATCGAGCAACGAATATCCATCCGGATTCCACGATGCGTATTTCAGCGTCTTGCTCTTCTCCGTCGTCAGCGATACATAGTTTTTGATCGTGCTCGTTATTCCAACGTTTCTGTTACGATCGATTTCAACTCCGTCGAGCTCGTATCGCATTTCATCAAACATGAACGCGACACAATTATTTCCCATTATACACACGTTATCTCTATTCTCATCGGCAGAAGTAACGAGTTTTCCTTCAACGTAGAGAAAACTCTCACACGGTAACGTGTACAAATCCTGTTGCTGTATCGGTATTCGTATCTCGTCGCTGTGTCCCAACGTCGTGTTAGCGTACGGATTGTACGTGTGCATCTCATATTTCACGATACGCTCGTCGAAGACGGGCTCGTCAGCGATGTCGAGTATATCCATCTCTTTAAACGTTTCTCACAACGAATCCCAACGATTTTAAAAAGTTTACGTTCGTCGTACTGAGCCTCTTGAATGGCGATGTTTTCCCAATTTTCGTTGTTCTCTCAATCACTCGCTGTTCGTTCAACACGAGCATTTCCTCGCACCACGTCGCCGCAAGTGTAGTCTGATGGTAATCTCCTCTCCGCGAAAATCGATCAATCGTCCGTCTTGATCCACCACACGCAAGGTGATATCGGTAACGCTCCTCGCGATGACCGGAAGGTAAATGATTTGCGCCGGTGTTTCCGAGACTTTATATCCCGGAGGCACGTTCGGTGAAAATTCGTGTATCGTGTGCACCGACCTGTCGTTGGCGTACGCACCCGTGGTTATGCTGCATTCCACTCGAATAATGTTTACGTTGACGATGTTTACCGAGGAATCTGATTCGTGCAACTTTCTCGGTTCCAGTATACGACCCGTCGAAAATCCAAACAGCGGTCCGATGGTATTCGGTTTGGCGAAATTTATTCGAAAAGCGCACATGATTTCACTCTTCATGGTATTAACGTTGGGACGTAGTGACAATGGATAATCTTGCTCTTCACTTTTTCCTCGTTTTTGCAGTATCGCGCGTTTCAGATAAGAAGCAATGGCGTCCAATTCGTACGATCCTTCGGGAATTGTAATTTCTTCGTCATTGTCGTCGAAATAAAATTTATTGTTCGCTACCGTCACGTTCGGAATCGTGTTGTAGGTCTCCATCGTGGTTAGGCCGAGCTCGTAGTCCCCATCGCTCAAGTCTATCGGTGGAAAATAATCCACCGTGAGAACGCTGCTTTTACCGCTTAGAGTGAGCGTCAGCGACATTGTCGAGATTCCATCGACGACTGATGTCGATCGATGGCGGATCGATTTTTATATCTATTTTCTGAAGGAACAGGAGGCACAATTGTCCGCAGATCGTTTGATCGTACGTCTGGTAGACCGTGCGATTGTACGTTATCGTTGTATCGGTGTCTCCGAGGTAGCGTGTAAGCTCCTTCGGCGGTTGCAAATTGCCAAAGCTGTCAAAGTATACGGCGCGATCGCCTCTCTTGGCGTACGCCACCCAATGCGTGCCCGGCCCGTCGACATCGTCCAAATTCACGATACCGCTCTCATTTTTATGTATCTTGTCGGGTAAAGCGTTACGCATGTAGACACCTCGGAAATACGGTATTCGCATACGCTTCGCTATTTGTAACAACTGTAGATTGGTGGTGGCACCCGTGGGCATCTCTATCGTTTTTTCGACGTTTTTTTTTTCTCTTCAATCCTTTGCCCCGCTTGTACGGAGCGAGATAAATCCCCCGTCCTTCCATTGCTTTATTGTGACGTTTCGTCTCTTCGAGTTGTCGTCGCGCGGCCTTAGAGTCGTTCACCGCCTTTGCAACACCCGCCGCTCCACCGGCAAGCGAACCGATGACTCCCAAGAGCGGTAACAACGGTAACATACCACCGCGTTTCGCCGTCGGAAGCGTTCTCCTCTTGGTCTTCTTCTTCTTTCTCTTTGTCATACCCATCCCCAATTTCGTCTTTGCTTTCATAGCAGCCCATACGGCGGTAGCAGCAGCCCTCTCACCGAGAGTCGCGTCCGCAGCGGTGATCCGCACCCGCGCTTTATCGGCGAGAACGCGATCGGCTGCGTGGCAGTCCGCTGATTCGCGGTTTTGCGAGTACGCGATGTCGTGATCGCGACACGCCGCGTCCAACGGATTGATACCTCGATCCCCTCGCGCGAGTCGTTTCCGCAGACGAGTCCCCGGCCCGCAAAATTGGTAGCCGGGTATATGCAGCTCCAACGGTAGTCGATTTATCACACTGTTCAGTAAACCGGCACCCTTGTATCGTTTCATAGAGCGCGAATTCTAACGTATCGCGTGTAAATCATATTTCCAACTGAGGTGTGTTTCGACAGCGCTCACCTATAAATAGGAGGCGCGTATCGATCATTAACCAGTACCGCTCTTTCCAACAACCGATGCTGCGCACTCGTCGCGTAATAACAAGGATGAGAAAGAGTCTGGTAAAAAAAAAATGAAATTTGTACAACAACCGTACACGATCCGTGTGAAAAACATGGATGATAAGACGCAAGGGATTTGTGAGAAGGCGTGCAGACACGGTAAAATGCTGCCAAACACGATACGCGGTATCATTTGCGGTCCCTCGAATTGCGGTAAAACCAATGTAATGATTAGTCTGCTGGAAAGTCCGAACGGTGTACGTTTCGAAAACGTGTACGTGTACTCGAAATCGTTGAATCAACCAAAGTATCGATATCTCGAAAGATTGCTCGGATCAATCGATGAAATCGGCTACTTTACATTCTCGGACAACAACACAATTGTACCGCACAGCGAGGCGTTACCGAATTCCGTATTCGTCTTCGACGATATAGCGTGCGACAAGCAGAATGCGATACGTGAGTACTTTGCTATGGGTCGACATTCGAAGGTCGATTGTTTTTATCTATGCCAAACGTATGCAAAAATACCGAAACATCTCGTGCGCGACAACGCGAATTTACTCGTAATATTCAAGCAGGATGGAACAAACCTTAAGCACGTCTACAACGATCATGTGAATACGGACATGACGTACGAAGATTTCGGTACATTGTGTCACGCATGTTGGCAGCACAAGTACGGATTTTTAGTGATAGACAAGGATAGTGCGATTAACGATGGACGTTACAGACGTGGTTTTAACGAGTTTGCGGTACCGCGGAATGGTTAGTTGTTCTCGAGACGTTGACGATGACGCTTGACACGAAAGATATCGACGAGAGGGAGAAGATCGCGAAGGAAATCGCTCGTACGAGCGAGTCGATTCGCAAGAAGCATCGGACGTTGAAGACGGGTAGAGTGGAGCAAGAGGTGCAATTGGAGAAACGGTTGAAACCGATCGTAGAGCCGTTGAAACGAATCGTCGAGAACATCAAGGGTGACGATGATTCGGTTGACGATCTCGAGATTAAAAACGAACCGGACATCAAACGAAAGCGGACAAGCTCTGAGAAGAAGAAGAAAATCAAGCGTACCTCGTTGACGACACCGATGCGGACCCCATTGACGCCACCGATACAAGCCTCGACTCCGTTCCAGCCGCAAAAATTGGTGTTTGAAGCGCCGACATATTTACCGACCGAAAACGTGTTCGAAACCACGGACCCGTCTTTCGTAACATCCGTGAGACAGACGATGCAAACGTCCGATGGTCGGGAAGCTCTGTACGGCCAAATGGGTCCGCTGGGTCAAGAGTACATCGGGGAGCTCTTGAGCGGTGACAAGAAGAGAGGGATCGACAACGTGTACGGCGTATACTTCAACGATGCGGGAACGTTTCTCGGAGACAAGGTCTTCGACATTGATAAAGATGACAATGTGATCGTGGACGGTGTGAAATACGCTGGCACACCCGGCCTGTTCGAATTAATATTCAAAAGACTTCCCGACGATACGCTGTGTACGGAGGATGACAAACAAAAGTACAAGAGCATACTACTCGCTACTAACGCTCACAGACGCGGTCATAACGCGCATTTACCTGTTTTGGGAAACAAAGGATACAAATACAAACATATCATCACACCTCTGATATCTAAGAAAGGTGGAGGTGTTGCACATCTCGACAAGAGAGGTGTGGGTCGCACGTTACCCAAGTGTAACGTACCACAGACCATGACTGTGACCGACAACGCGGTCGATTACGTGCACTGGGATGATCCGAACGAATTGGTGGATCGCCTTCGATTGCTGGACGCCTCCCGTCAGGCGGGAAACAACGCGCACGATAACGAGTTTCTCTCGATTATCGAGGAACTGCGCGAAGCCGGTCTGATTATAAATTAATCACAGCTTTTCAACTATCGCCAGTATTGCTCGTGTGATGCTACAGGAATGTCTATCAACAAATTCGGACTACAGTTAGGAGGAGGAAGCGTCAGGGTGACGAGACAGAGCGGCGGAGTCTCGAAGAATTACGTGCGCGAGAATTGTCTCTGCAAGGATGGTGAGGTTTTCAATGCCAAGTCACGCGTGATCAGACATCTCGCCGACCCTGAAGCGGACACCGACGCTGTCAACAAGCTGCATCTGGATCATCACCTCAAGCTTATGAGCGATCGTGCGAATCGAGATCGTATGCTCTGTGAAAATTTTAAGCGAGAAGTACTTTCGCGACTCGAAGATTTGGAGAATACCGAGCGGACCTGGAAGAGAGACCACGACGATTACATCGAGACCAGATACGTGGCGTTGGAACGACAGATTCACGATCTGAGAGGTCTCCTCGACGAGAGTGTGGCGCTACTCGATGGAAGAGCACAACTTTTGCATCAATATCGGTAGGATAGATTCTTTCAAAAACACCGAAAATTCCTCCTCGGAGTCTTCTAGTACACTGTCGTAACAAGCTGCAAAAATTTCATCGAATACTACGATGATGCGATGAAGAAGAAGAAGAAGCAAAACGAATCACAATGAGCAAGAAGGAAGCGGTGAGCCTGGAGAGGAGATCGCTCGTGGACGAGCTCCACGCACCGGCGAGAAGAAACTTTACGCGTCGGCCAGTCGTCGTGAAAGGATACGACGATTTGTGGCAGGCTGACATTGTCGAGATGAGACCGTACTCGCGATCCAACGGCGGCTGCAACTACATTCTAACCGTTATCGATGTGCTGAGCAAGTACGCGTGGGCCGTGCCCTTAAAGACCAAAGGTGGAATCGAAACGTCCAAAGCATTTTCCGCGATATTTAGGGAGAGAATTCCGAAAAACTTGCAGACCGACCATGGAAAAGAATTTTACAACAGAGATTTCCAAAATCTTGTCAAGAAACACGGCATCAATCATTATTCGACATACTCGGTCATGAAGGCTTCGGTGGTGGAACGATTCAATCGCACGTTGAAGAACGAAATGTGGAAGTTTTTTACGCTCGCGGGATCGTACAAGTGGATCGACGATTTACCGCAATTGGTCTCGGAATACAACGGTGGTAAACATCGTACGATCGGTATGCGTCCGATCGATGTCACTCCCGCGATCGCAAAGGGACTCTTGAACACCGTGTACAGTAACATAAAAATTGCTGCACCGGCGAAATTCAGGGTGGGTGATTCGGTGCGCGTGAGCAAATTCAAAACTGTATTCGAGAAAGGATACACGCCGAATTGGTCGACGGAGGTGTTTAAGATCGCCACGGTGCAACGTACCAATCCTGTGACGTATCTGATTAAAGATTATCGCGGAGATCAGGTCGCGGGAGGCTTTTACGAGCACGAATTGCTCAAGACCGCTCAACCCGACGTTTATCTCGTGGAGAAGGTGTTGCGCCGAAAGGACGATAAGGTGTTTGTAAAGTGGTTGGGATTCGACAATTCGCACAACTCTTGGATAAATAAAGACGATGTATTGTAATAAACTGTGTATATTTTACATTGTATTATAATAAACTATTATACATATATATACAATGGTGTTCTTTATTACTACAATATGTTACAATATATATACATTTAAAAACTAATAACAATAATACATAAAATATTAAACTATGTAAATTACTACGCATTATTTACAAATGTATCTCGCGATGTCCCCATGGTAGAGTGTCGGTGGAACCGGATACGACGTGCCGCTTATCGTCGTACGGACTGAGCGCGAGCTTCGACTCCGACACGGTGTACACCTCGTGCAACTTTGAGCGGATGCACGATTGACGCCGCGTCAGCTCGATTTCGGCGTTGAGACACCGAGTGTAATCGTCGAACGTTATCGTTCTAGCGACTACACTCTTTTTTACACCTTTAACCTTTTTGGTGTCTTTTTGACCGGTGACTCTCAACGCGTACATCTTCGCTCTCAGTCCGACAAATTCCGTCATGATCGCGCCGTTGTTCTCGTCTTTCATCAGACCGGGTACTTTCTTGTTGGCGCGCGGCATACCGTAAACGTTGTCCTCGGAGTAGTCGCTCGTGTCGAATTTGGATATATCGCGTTTCATATCCCGATACGCGTCCTCGCAGTGCAGAAAGTATATCAGACTGTCGGTATCGGTGTACATAATTTTGCAATTGTTGCGGTAGAGAGGCGCCATGTACTCGTAGTGAAACTCGTACAAGCAGGTCTTGGATATGTCGAGGATGCACATACCCACGTAGATCGGCTTGTCGAATTTCACTTCGAGTTTTCGCAACTCTACGGCGATCAGATCCTCCGAGAACACGCTTCGGCTGTGGAAATTCGGTTTCGCGATCATAGCCTCCGCTCCGTACCGTCCCTCCCACTGTGTAACGAGTCGTACATCCGTGTGATTTCGCACATTCTCCATGGTTTTGCCGAAAACGGCGTTGTTCATCAATTTGTATAAATTTTTCTCGAAATCGTTTGTCGCCCGTGTCCGAAACTGTGTATTTAGTTCTATGTATCCGCGGAGCCACGGAGATTGCGCGAATTGCAGTACGCGGTGAATCTTTGCAATTCGCAGACCGTGTCGCACGCATTGCTGCAGATTACGGTAGTGGATGACATAACGCTGCTTATCGCACAGCGTGGCGAGTAATTTGATCTCCCGCTTGCCGGGCGGCTTATCACGCGTCGGGCAGAACGGCAGATCGGAGTGCGCGTCGTGAAGATTCACCGGGTACTCGAGATCGACTTCCAGCACATAACCGGTAGCCGAATCGGATGCAACGGACATTACGTTAAAGTTTTCGACATCATCGACCCATCGAAATTTGGCGTAGGGCAACGGTTGACACATCGCCCAGCCGTACAAGTTGTTTACATCATAGTACATTAGGTACGACGACGGTTCCGATGGGTCGTAGGATGGCATGTATTTGTTGTTGGCGGCGGCGTATCGGTTGGAGCATTGGCTGAGACCACCGCGTATACCGCGCTCGACAAACAGCACCATATCGATGTCCGTGAGCAACTCGAATTTTACACACGTGTACTTCAACATAGCGTCCCACGTGTATCCCGGTAGAGTGTAGTAATGAGCGGGATCTAAACCGTAACTCTTTATAGACATGTTTCGAAAATTTTGAAAAATATCCGCCAACAAAAGAACGTCTGTTTTCAAATACAAATCGCTGTATTGGCCTAGATCTTCGATCGAAAAAGTTTGCCAGACGTTTGTCGCGTGCGCGTAATCACTCTCGGATACCGTTTCTCCGGTGAGCGAGCTGTAAAACGATTCGCGCGATGGCAGGCTTGTGTCCCGGAGCTTGTCGACGCTGTCGACGTACTCGTAGGGAAACACACCTTTCCGAGTAAGCAAATTGAAATGTTCCGCGGATAAATGATTGAATTCCGATCGTGTAATCTTTAATTCATCCACAGTTAAATATGATGCCAATTTGTCGAGACTTGTACTGAGAAATTTAAACGAATCAATAAACCGTAATTTTATACACAATTTTGATTTTTGATCCATGGTATCTTTAACATTTTTTGTAAAAGAAATGTATCGCTCTTTCGTCAGCGGTAACAATTCGACGTTGCCTTCAAAGGCATTGGCAACGTCTTTAATAATGAAATGCGCGTCGTAACCGGATAAATTGTGAAATATCACCGGGATAACGTGGGAGTCTTTGTAATTTAGATTGCACGACGAGTGCGCGGCACCGCGGTAACGCCCGGTGAGATGACAATGATCGCGCACCCGCGTATCGTCCGGCGTAAACGGTTTCTCGCACACGTGGCACGTCGCGGTGCTACGGAATTTTTCCGATTCTTCCCGCGTAAGATCCGCCATGGGGACGACGGTGGTGAGGATCGCTTTCACACGGCGCGCCAAATCGTGAAGTTCGTTGACGAACCACGTCACGCAATCCTCACCGCGATACGACTTAAAACTAGATAAAGAATTATCGTACGTGCAACTTACATAAAATCCTACGCTATAGGCTCTGTGATGTTGGTAGGCGTAAGTAGTACCGTCCTGATCCACCTTTTTCTCGAGCGTACATTCGAGATCGGCGTACACTACGAACGGGAGCCGCTCCTTCCGATTGTAATTCCGGAACGTCAGCCACTCGTCGTCCTCGCTGGGGAGAACGACGGCGCAGTCCAGTGGCGTAGCCAGGGGGGGGGGCTGTGGGGGCTGCAGCCCCCCCCGAAATTCTTAATAATTTTAATAATTTCATAGCTGATCACAAAAGTGAATTTCTGTCATATATGCTGTTTCACGCATTTAATATGCTTCACTCAGAAACGTATGCCTCGCTTTCCTTCGTAGTCCAGTCGTCAAAATCTTTTACTACCTTTACAGTTCATCGAGTTTATATTTTTTCCGACTTATTTTATTATAGTTTAATATAGTTTCCGACTATTATTTATTATAGTTATTTTATTTCCGTGGAAATAAAATCTAATATTTTTATACAATAAAGATCCGACAATGACTTTTGCCCAATTTGCACACACTACTGCAAATATTAGCAACTTTAGCGATTTCTACAGCAACAGTCGAACGCAGCTTCTCAACATTAAAAAGATTAAAAACCTATTTAAGAAATAGTACTGGACAAACGAGACTTACTGGTCTTGCTTTAATGAGCATTCATCGGGAACTACATGTCGATGATGACATTTTGCTTAATAAATTTTTAACTAAAAAGAATCGTCGAATACAATTATAGATTGTAATAACATTAACTTCACACGAGTATAATATATAAAAATTGGCATTCTACGTTTAAATTTTTTTGTTAAATGTTAAAAATTTCAATGTTAAAAAACATTCACAGTTCTATTACAATTTTGTTTTAATTTAAATATAAAATTTGGTTTTTAAAATCAAACTCAAATGAATAAAGTCGTGAACATAGCATAAAAATTATATAAAAATATATATATATATATATATATATATATATATATAAATATAAAACAAAAAAAAGATAAAAATAATAAATAAAAAATTTAAAAAAATAAAATTACTCAAAAACAAAAAAAAAGTAAAATGGAGCCAGAACCCATCACGTCCCCGTCGTTGGCTCTGGGTCGCGCTAAGTGTGGGTAATATACCGTGCAGATGTGTCTAATTAATAGTGATAATTTGTAACAAATTAAAGCTATAGCCCTCCCCGAAACTCTTTCCTAGCTACGCCACTGGCGCAGTCGTTCATTTTCCCGCAGTCGACGCTGTGCGCCGATAATTTCTCCCGTGTATAAAAGTAGTGTAGACACCTGTAATAATTTGTATGATTAATACTGTGAATAAAGTTTCGAATTATTCTATAAATGTGTTTTTACTTACCGATCGCAAATGTACTTTTTACATTTGTGCATGCTCAGTTGTGAGCTCACCAACCGCGGCAGGTTCTTTATGCACGCAAAGTGTGCATCGTTGTTTTTACGCACGTATAGCAGGTTGACGTGCTTCTCCTTTTTGTCGTCGGCGAGCCGCAGAGGGACGATTTTTGAGTCTTCGGTGGTGAAGACGTTGACGGAGATGGCGTTTAGTTTCTCGAACTTTGATATTTGTGACAGCGTCACGGGGAACTCGATGCCACACAGGTTGAGCACCGTCGAGTAATGTGGGTATTCTATCGTTCTTTCCGGATGTTTTTTCGCTGGATATAAAGCTGCTACCACCGCCCACGCGAAACATGCATTGTCTGTCGATTGCACGTTGACCACAGCCCTTTTTAGCATAATTTGCCACGGTAACTCGATGTGGCATCCCGCGTGCAGAGGATTGAACTTGTTCACATTGACGGTGAGATTCAGGATACGCGACAACGCCCATCCGCTATCGCGTTCCTGAAACTCCTCCAAAGCCGCCAGAATATCATCCTCCACGTGCCGCGTGTACCACTCGTTGAGATCGGATGTGGGAAACAACTCGCAATTTTTGGTGGCGATGGTCTTCACGGCAGTCTTGTCGCCCGCGACGAATTCCCCGTTGAACGCGGTGTTAATCTTGACGCTGTTGTGTTCCGCCATGACGCCCTGGATCCGCTCGATAACCGTATTTTTTACATTTTCAAAAAATTCACGAGGATCGATGTATTCGCGATTGACAACCACACCCGTCAGCACACGGTTCCTAAACGCCGTCTCGATCTCCTTCCACGTGTAGCCCTTCTTCTCGTATCCACCGTATCCAGCACCGATGGGTACGAAACGCTCGTGCAGGGCGTCCCTCACACCCTCCAGACGCGCAATTTGCGTCACCAGAGAGTTGACTACTCCGGTGCGTTGTCTCTTGCGACATTGTTCCTTGAGAGAATCGAGGTACTCGTTGCACTCGTAGTCCCATGGAAGGAACTCTCCCGTCGTTTTGATATTCGCTGCTCGTACGGTAAGATCGCGCTCCTTCTCCATTGCAAATGATTTTGAAGATTCATATTTTTCTCACTCTCTTTATATACCCGTTTGTTGCACACGACACTAACTATAAGCATAACAATGGCTCATGTTTGTATTAACAATTCTTATCTTCCGGAAATTATTGTAATCTGATACCCCTACCACTCCACATTTACCCCCTCTCCTCCAAACATGATGACGCATCTAGCAACATGACGATGCCTACAATTTGTATTAACAATCCTTATCACACCCTCTAAGAAACGGCGCTCAAATGCTACCTCTTTGTTCTAAAATACAGCGATGACGCGATTTAAACAGACACTCTACTTTGATGCGCGCGTTGTAGGATAAGTCGGTATAGCGGATAGGGTGAGAAAGGTATATAGTCGAGATAATAAAAAATAATTTAATTGAAATAATATTTATTAAACAGATGCATCTAATAAATACATTATGATGGTGAAAATATTTTAACAATAAAGTATGTGATATGCTAGAATTATTGCGATCCAAAGACCTGAGCTAACAGCTCACAATCGATTATATCATTCTTATCGAACGATTCGCTCTCACGTATCACCGCGATGGGATCCTTCGCACCGCTCGCGATTTTTCGAAAGTGTGTGAACTTGATGTCGACCATACTAGTGACGTTGTTCAACGATTGAACGATACGATTCACACAATACTCGAGAGCGATCATGTTATATATGGTGTTGTGTGACATTGCTAAACACACCGTTGATGTTTCCAGACGCAGCACTTTTAGATTATTTATCTTTCCAAACCGTAGCGTGACATGTTCGATGGTTTGAGATGATGCATGTGCTTTGTCTTCATCATTGTTAAAGAAATGGTGGATGGCATGTCGTTGATCCAGGAGGATCTTCCACATGTTGTATGTAAAATGTATCTCTCTGCCATGGTTGTCACCGAGAGCGATTTCTATGTGGCTCGGCGTAGAAATATTGATTCCGATATCCAGATATTTATAGCCGGTTTTTGTCAACGGGTATCTTCTAGCTAAAATTCTGGGAGGCGTGATCATGCTTCTTGGTGAATTACTTGGTGAATTACTTTTATTTCTGTGGATAAAAGCTTGCGTGAGTTCAAAGTGTAACAATGGCGGTGAGTTTAAAAGTGCAAATAGTAAGAGAGTCAACTTACACGTTAGGTAATTGCAGCTTCTTCGCACTCTGCTGTTCGTTGATCTGATTATTCACGGTTGACATGGTGCAAAACATCGTTGCTAGTAAACGTCACAGCGAACTAGTGATTTTCACAATGATTTCGAACGACTGATGGTTCCCTATTCTTTTTCACATGCTTTATATACCCGCTTGTTGCACACGACACTGATTAAAACTATCGATTTGTATTAACAATCCTCATCTTATCTCTTCCGGGAATTATTTTGTTGCATACAAAATTGAAATCTAACAATATGGCGCCGAAAAATGTTGACGTGGCTGCCTGTTGCTATGGGCTTTTGTTCTAAAATACAGCGATGACGCAATCCGTAACGAACCTACATACTATAAACATTGCGATTCCAACAACATGGCGCTCTACTTTGATGTGTAGAAAAAAACCATAGGATGTAAACAGTTCTCTTTCCAATAAACAATCCTTATCTTTTCCGGGAATCCATATCTCGCGATTTGTATTAACAATCCTTATCTTCCGGAAATTATTGTAATCTGATACCCCTACCACTCCACATTTACCCCCTCTCCTCCAAAACGATGACGTTATTACCCCCTCCACTGTTATCCGATACCCCTCTTCCCCTCTTCACCCGCACCCCCCTCATTGCCCCTGGGTTAGAACCCCCATAGTATAGCTACTCGTGTTCATCCTCATTTTGATCTTCGAAATGCTCTTCCGAAGAGCGACCCACGATGCTACTCGAAGCTCGATTGATCGGCATCATGCAGCAATAATGATTTAGCGGTTGGTGAGAACGACACGTGAAACAGAAAGCCGCGCCGCATTCGTGCTGTTTCTTTCGTTCGATTACACGACCGCACTCGCCGCAAAATCGTATAACGCTACAAACGCTTTGAAGCGAATGCCCGTCGTACGATTTTTGCGCGCGATGACGCTCGAGGCACGCGCGATTAAAAAATTCGCGATTACATTCCGTGCAGCGTATTCGCTCATGTTCGAATCTCTCGCAAGTTGGAACCATGTTACAACGCGGGCATTTATTAGAGCATCGATGCCCTTTCGCGTCACTGCGATAAGCTACGTTGCACGGAATGCAATACCCTCTACTTCCAGCAGCGGCTCTTAAATTTAAAATCACGCTATAATGACGCGATTCGGCGACAAATAAAATATTTAATCGAGATATAGGTTCTCGATGTAGAGAGGCTAGCACCGCTGTTCCGTCGAATAACGGTTTACCCCCGCGACCAAAAGTGTCGGAATTGTAAACTATTATCGCGACATTTTCCGCGGCTAAATATTGTTGGAAATGTTCAATTTCCCTAATTCCGCAGCCGACTTCCGGAATCGCGATACCGACTTTTTTCGTCAACTCGACGGCGAGTTCGCGTTGCAACGACGAATTTCGTTTTCTCACCGCGTTCCATCTCGCATGCAACTCGCCCGTACGCACATTTCCACGCTCGTTATAAATCTGTGCCGTCACGAGCGCGCGAGGAAAACACAGATTATCGTTGTTGTTTATTGTTAAAATCGAACGTTTACCAACAATATCTAGAGCGTTATATCCACGTCCCGTGGGAGGGGTAATACAAAAAACGCGAATATTAAACTCTTGCGCTACGTTTAACCCCCCTGAACTTTGAGCTAATAAACTCACGAGATTCCAAATGTTCTCGGGAGTCAAATCGTTCGCCGGACGGAACGATATTCCAGCGGGGCCGTGAGAAAGAGCCGGAGAGTCGAAAGACAATCCAACATAATCTCCCGGTACGCATGAAAATATCGCGTAAGAGTGAATTTCGCGAAACGCGTTTTCCAATCGCGTGTAAACCTCCCCTCCTCCCTCGGGAAACGGAAGTATACGGAATCTAGCTTCTCTACCCTCTATCCCGAAATTTCTAAATCTACGCGTGTTTTCCGATACTAATTCTATATAATTAAAATTATCGCCGACCTGATTATTATTCCTTTCCGCCGCCGATGCTGCATCGATATCCTCCGCTCGCCTCGTTTCCTCCTCCTCCTCCGTTCTTTCCTCTTCCTGCGGCGCTCTTTCGTCGGTTTCGCCAGTCGATTCCACGCCCGACCGAGTTTCCTCCGACTCTTCTTCTTCTCTACCGCCACCTGTTTGAACTGCAAAAGTCAAAATTAAAAAATTAGCGAATTAATTAAAAATTTGATAAAATATTATATTTTATATCTTCATGCTCGAATTTTATTTGCAATAAAAATCGAAAAAGTGTTAAATCAGCTCACCTCTAGATTTTCTTCTTTTTTATTTTACACCCTCGTTTGATAATTGTAATCGGGAGAGTAAGAAATCACAGGGGGACTGTATCTTGTGAAAATTTTAATGTTTAATTTTAATGTTTAAAAAATAAAATTCGAGCATAAAAGCAACTGTAAAAATTTGCAATCTTTCTTACCTCTGTCACCCATTCCCCATCCGTCGTGGCTTTGTTCATCCTCTCCTTCATAATTCCTCTCCTGTAATTCCTCTTCCTGCTCTTCCTCCTCCTGCTCTTCTTCTTCGTCTTCCTGCTCTTCCTCTTCCTCCTCCTCCTCCTGCTCTTCCTCCTGCTCTTCCTCTTCGTCGTCAGCCTCGGGTAATATTACACTCTGTTGACGGTCGTTATCTAAAAATTTACGTTATTAATTTTTCAAATTTTTTAGTTATTTTATGCTTCTGCTAAGATAACTTTTTTTATCACTTACTGTACAAAGGACTGAATATTTCCTCCTCATCGAACGAGCTCACTTCGCGAGGAGCCGACTGACTCGTCGATTCGTTGCTCACAAGATCGACAAGCTCCGGCGTAAGAATAATTCGCGCGCGAGCTAAAACATTAAATTTTTTGAAAAATTTCCTAATATTAAATCAATGCTGTTATTTCATATAAATTACTTTTACGAAGGTCTATTACTTACACGAAGGTCCAGCCTCAGGCGAGGTATCGTCTCGTCGTCGTCTTACCCCGCGGCGTTGAGTAGCTCGCTCTTCGACATAATTTTGACGCTCGCTACGCACCACACCCTCCACCACCATGACTTTTTTCGGCTCGTGACATTGTAGCGTTCCTAAAAAATAATGATTTTAATTTTTTTAAATTTTGTTTTAAATATTCATAATAAAAAATAGAAACTTACCATTTTTTACCGCACCACGATAGTAATTCAGCAGGCCGGCGATATAGCCTCCCGCATCCTCTTCTTCGTTGTCGTTAAACACACGTCTCATCTCGATTATTTCGCCGGCAATAATCAAAAGCTGGAGGTAAATCGAGAAATGCCCCAAACGGAATAAAACCGCGAGCACCGCGGTAGGGCACGCACCCGCAAACTTTGCGAATACAACATAATTATTATCGTCGTTGTCGGATAACGACGATAAATAATTATCGATGCAGAGCCCGTTTAAACTACGCGTCAATCGCAAACACGATTCGATAATTTCCCGCAAACTAGACATTTTTAATTCAACGTGGCTTCGATACGCGGTGAAATCACACGAAGACGGAAATACAGATCGCTATGATCCCGAATGCGCGAGAAAATGTGAAACTGTGCGATTTTTTAGCGTCTTCCCGTTTTATACCAGTTTTCCCCACCTTGAGAAAATTTAGGAAAAAAGCATTGTTTGTTTTCAAATATTTTTATTACACTTCCTTTGAAACCGGACAACGGTCCAGGTCCTTTCGTCGTACAACGTTTCGCTCGTACTTTTCACGATAATCCTATTATTCAACGAACGGTACTTCAAGATAGGAGAGCGAGGCGCCTCGGAAAAAATAAAAATAACAAATAATCGAATCGGGATAAGAATAATCCTATAGTATTGAACACGTAGTAAAAATTCCGACGACGCTTAACTTGTTAAGAAATACTACGCAACGGGTGGAAATTCTGTTGTTTGAATAAGAATAATCCTCTATATAACAATCGCGTAGTAAAAACCACAATAGAGTGCAAAAATTTTTCCGTTGTAAAATCATGAAAATTTATTCCGTAACATGTCGCGACATGAAAATCGAAACTTTCTTTTATCTAGTAGAATTTTCGTGGGAATTCGGAAAAGTAATATTTGTCAATGCTTCGCCTTTGCGACCAATCATAGTGCTTAAAAGTTTATGTGTTCAAATTTCCCCCACCGTTTTTCCGATTTTCTATTACGCGGAAGATTGTAACATTTTTCTCATTCGTCTCCTAGCATTCGAACCTGCAAGATCAACAGCGAACAAGTTTCAGTTTTCGTGTTTTCGTTTTGCGTCTGCGTATAAAAATCAGTGTCATGGATAAACGCCGGGAAATTGTGAAATCCGAAAAACCGACAAAGTGCAGCGACACTTCCGAAGCAAGATGCGACATCACCGAAAAAATTGTGCAGAATTGCATGCTATTATCTACAACATATGGATTGAATTTTTCTTATACGAAGAAAATTCATGTTGGGCTGCAAACTTCAATCAACAGCGACGAGTTTGATTTTCAACCTTTCGTTAAATTTTCATCCAAGGGAGCCGATGGTATTTGCTTCAACATGGCGGAATGGCAAAAATTTCAAGAAAATATGAAGCAAATGTCGGATTACTTAAATGGAAATAGTATTACGGCAAACTCGATTATTATCAACAAGATAATTATAAATTTCACCACTGCTTATGGAGCAAGAGCTTTGTTATTGACATATCGAGAAAACGGACAAGAAGTTCAACCTTTGGAAAATACCACGACTAAAGAAGAAATTCATGCTCCAAAGAAACGCCGGACTTATTCGCTCGCTATAGCAATGCAGAGAGCTAGTTTTCTGGGACTAGAAAATATACTCGAATGTGTAAACGCTAATTTGAATCGACTGAATATAATCACCACTAGTGCCAATGATTGCGCTAAATATCTTATTAATGAAATACAAATAAGACTACCTATTGTGGGTTATATCGAAAACGATATTATAAAACTCGCGTTCAAATCTAATTGTCGCGAAATACAAACTAATGTACGTACGCAACTAAAAGATTTAACATTTCTCGACGATCAATTTGAAATTGTATTTTTAGAATTAATTGCTCTTTACTTCGATCAAATTGTACATATAATTAGATTTCAACGAAAATTGTAATTCATACATTAATGTATACTTTTATCATTTATAATTAAATTTGATTCTATTGAAAATCATAAAATGTATAAACTTTATTTTGTCAGTTCAATTATGTATTCTTAAGAAAAAATTCCAAATAAACGATTTTGTATTCCATTTCTCGTGTTTGTTTCCTTCCTCTTTTCGCATGTTCCTGCACTCGACAATCCTTACAGCGCGCTCAATCCGCGGGGTGGCTCATTCCGTTCACGAGATATCGCTGCCACCTTAACCAGCATGCCGAATATCAGACTAAAAGTCGTCCGATCATTCGTCGCTGCATTCTTTTGTTCGCTATACCGGCGCACGCTCTATACCGTTTGCACCCCCTTAGTCGTCATCTCGTCGAATATCGGTCTAGCAGAATCCACCGTTTGACTCCGTCGTTCTTTTGTTCTCCCATACTTGCCCGCTCACAGGTCGTAGTTCTATCATCCCCCGCTCGACATCTTGGCGATGTTTGTTTACATTTCCCATACCTGCCAGAGAGTACGGGGTACCTCATGTAGACGCGGCCCCACCATAAATACGACCCTTCGCGAGGCGACTGTGTGACGTCGTTTGTTTTGACGCCCCATACCTGCCAGAGAGTCCGGGGTACCTCATGTAGACGCGGCCCCACCATAAATACGTCCCTTCCCTTCACGGACTAGAGGCGACTGTGTGACGTCGTTTGTTTTGATGCCCCATACCTGCCTGAGAGTCCGGGGTACCTCATGTAGACGCGGCTCCACCATAAATACGTCCCTTCCCTTCACGGACTAGAGGCGACTGTGTGACGTCGTTTGTTTTGATACCCCATACCTGCCAGGCCCCATAGCTATAAATACGACCCTACGACTTATTTCATTTGATCTATAGGTAGCCATGCGGACTAGGACCAGGACTAGAAACCCAGCGATCCAGGTTCGAACCCGGTTTGGATTTTCTCAATTCGAAAAAAAATAAAAAATTTACGTCATCCCGCGCCTGCCATAAATACGACCCTACGACTTATTTCATTAGATCTATAGGTAGCCCAGCAGACTAGGACCAGGACTAGAAATCCAGCGATCCAGGCTCGAACCCCGTTTGGATTTTCTCAATTCGGAAAAATAAAAATTTCCGCCATCTTGTCAACATCCGCCATCTTGTTTACCCGTAGCCGCCATCTTTTTTTCCCATCCCGTCAGAGAGGAGTGGGGGAATGTTTTGGCGCCAGACCCACCGCGGGGGGCCTAGACGGGGTAGGTGGTGGGGGTTTGTTGTAACGGCCCATACCTGCCAACATACTACTGTTCTTCTACTAACACTGCAAGTAGCTCAGCGCATTCATCTTGCAGATATTTGGCATTTATTATGAAACCGTGTGAGCTTCGGCGGACGCGGATTAGCTCGCCGGAATCCAGGTTCGGTCGGTTGGGGGTATGTCAAATAAACCAAATACTCGTTTATCAGAAAAATAATGAAACAGTGTTTATTGAGAAAGATGTTGATACGATTTGCCTCGAATGATCTGCTACAATGCTCGTGCATACATGCGAAGCGTGTGCAAGATGAATTTGTAATAGTATATAAATTAGCCAAATATCGGTGAAGTAATTAACAAGTGATAGCGAAATAGTTCTTTAAAGCGGCGTGAAATGAATACAGAGTAGCGTGAAGATAAATGCGGAGTTTCGTTACTGGTAAAATAATTATTTGAGCAACGGTGGAATAATTATTTTAAAGCGGCGCAAAATATAAGTAAAAGCAACGTGAAAATAAATGCAAGATATCGGCAAAGGCGAAATAATTATTTAAGCAATGGTGAAATAATTATTTTAAAGCGGCGCAAAATAAAAGCGAAAGCACGTGAAAATACATGCAAGATATCGGCAAAATGAAATAATTATTCGAGCGGCGGCGAAATAATTATTTAAGGCGGCGTAAAATAGATGCGAAGTATACGTGAAAAATCAATGCGAAGTATCGTAATAATGAAATAATTATTTAAGACGACGGTGGAATAATTATTTAGTATGACGTGAGGCGTCCTGGTGCGGTCGGCGAGAGCGCAAGCGCGGGCGATCGTGTCGCAACGGTTGGTACGAGACGGAGCGCTCGTCGGTGAGTGCGTTCGTAGTATCGCGAGTCTGTTCGATCGTAGATCGATGCGGACTATTCGGCGGCGCGGATTGGGCGACGCGGTGTTGCTTGCCGGACGGATTACCGTTATGAAATCCCGTCGAATAAACGCGGTGTGCGGACTTAGGCTGCCGATTACGTTCGGCGGGAGTACGAGGATGCTCGTACGAAGACGGAATTTAGAATAGCGACCTGGCTAGGTATGCGGAAATGCCCGCAATACAGAGTTCGGTGGCCTAGAGGAACCAAGTACGCTTGGCGGGTATACGAATATATTCGTATCCTGGAATCAAAGAATACCGAGGACGCTCGGCGGTACACGAGGATACTCGTGTGCTGGCACAGGTATAGAGTCCGAGTATGCTCGGTCGGGACTACGAGGACGCTCGTAGCAGGGTTGTTCGCTGTCGATCAGCGAACGGAGTCTGGTGAGAAGACGTTCAGCCGGGCCTCTTTTATACCCGGCTGGCGGCCGAATGATTTCGAATCGGCAAGCATCGGCGGTTTCGGCGGCGAGTCCCCCACAATACGGAATTTCGGAACGGTCGGGTGTGGGGGATTTTCGGCGGTTGACCACCGTTGTTTTTGACAGGAAATTTATCGGCGCGCGATGCGCCCTTGGTGGGCTACGGACGATGGACGGTCCGTAGCCGTAACGATGCAGCGGGCTGCATCGTTACAATTAAATCATGAATCTTACGTAAAATCAAATAATAATCCCATACATCATCATGACAAACATCTTCTCCAACAATAAATGGAAATAAAAGTAAAAAATAACTCATTTCACTAGCTGAAAAAGATAAACTCTTCTTTCTCACCTCATCCTCTCTTAAAGATGGAAGTCTGTTAGAAATATTATTAGATGCGTAATCAAAACCTTTTAAACGTTCATTTAAAGTATTAAGAGACACGTTTTTAACACCATTAACATAGTGATATAATATGTGACTCATTCCATATTTATACACTCCTTCGTCAAAATCATGCATTTTATCTACAGCAGCATTAGCTGTCACATGAAAATAATTAACTTTATTCCAAACACTATTTTCTTTTATGCCACTTTCCTTCATATTTAAGAGAAGATCATTATTATAATTTTCTTCAGTGCGTAAAAGATCAGTATTTTCAATTGGGCATGAATGCGAATTATTTTTCGACATTTTACAGAATCGACAAAAATAGGTTGCATTAAAGCTTTCAGTAAAACCTAAAGCTGAGTTTAATCCGAGATTGTCACCCAAAACAAGGCCTAAAGCAAAATAAATATGGAAAGAGCCATCCGTCGTTTGTATTTCTAAACCTTCTTTCTGTAAATAATTTATTTCGTCAACAAGAATAGTAAAGATACTCGCATTTGAAAATTGACTTCGATCAACAGAGTGAAAAAGAAGAGCTGTAAAAATATTTTCTAACTGAGAAACAAACTGAGGAGGCAGACATGGAATAGAATAAAAGACAGCTCCAAGCTTTTGAATTGAAGCATGAGATCCTAGTGGATTGCATACTTCAAGATCATCATAATAAACAAAAAGGGGAAGGACTGTTTTCCCTCGAAAAAACGTATGTTTTTTATGTTGCCATAATTCACCTTGAATGAAATTAGATATTACACCTTTCTCTTTTGATAGACTATCCATGTAGTCTAAAATAGTCTTCAATACCCCAGGAAGGGATAAAAAATTCTGAAGAACCTTTCTCATAGGTATAAATTTGGCTTTAATATCGCATGTTTCTTTCCTTATTCTACCTTTAATTACTTTATCTTTAAAATAGCTTCCAATAATATAATCAGTAGATTTGATATAATATCCATTAGTTTGAAACTTCATCAACCGAAGGTACTCAGTTTCCAAACCTTTAAATGGTTCTTTCAAAAGTTGTAATTTACTTTGTATTTCATTTAAAATGTTTTGATCTATTGATTTACTTTGTAAAAAAGAAATAAGTGATGAACTTACTGAGTTTACAGTAACATCTAAAAGGTCATGAGTATTATCTATAATATCCTGTACAATATTCCGAGACAGATTAGGATTAGCATAAAACAGCTGCAAATGATAAAGCAAAATGCTGTATATATTTAAGACCATTCTGTAAGGATACGCAGCTTTCGTTGTCACTAACGTTTTTATCATTATCGTTACTCTCGTTTTTATCAAAATCTTTATTCTTTCTGTTATCAGCTCTTCGCACATGTCGATGATAAGTAGATGTTTCTGAACGGAATTTATGGAATGTAATTAAATGCCTTCGAAACGATCGCCATCCATTAAAAGTTCTTAAACATTGGTGTTCTGGACATAGAATTTTTTCTTTTAAATTTAGATTGTGATAAAGCTGAATATGAAGATAAAGTGCCTTTATTGTATGAAGAGTCGTACGAATTGTGCATGTTTTGACAATACAACGAGGCATATTGATTAAAAAATTAGTATGACTTAAAAGTTTTTCTATCCAAAAAATATATTACTAATAAACTATTACTAAAATTTTAATATTCTAATTTTATCTTAAATAAGAAGTATTTTTCTACTTATCATTGACATAATTACAAAAATTATGGAAAACAAAAAAAAATTATGTAATTGATGTTGATTACGTGTCTGAACGAAGAAAGCTTTGACCACTTAGAAATTATGACAAACGTTATTTCGTACTTTAAAATAACGAAAATGTTTTGTCTGTTGATCAATGGCGTTATCATTCACCAACAAGTATTACGCAATCCTATGACATCAGAAATTCTAAATTTCTTTGAAATTTGAAACATATCAATGATTCAAATATTTGTTTGACTGAAAGATTATTCTATTAAAAAAACAATAATATGTCACTAATGGATATTATATCACTTTTTAAAAATAATTTTTAATTTTGCAATACAAATGAAACAAAAACTTTAATATTCTAATCTTGTGTTAAATAAAAAGTATGTTTCGACTATAATTACAGAAATAATGAAAAACAAAAGAAAATTATGGAATAGTTGTCGAATGCGTGTCTGAACGAAGAAAGCTTTGACCAATTAGAAAATATTATAGCGCCAACAGTAATGAACAAAAGTAACAACACTTGAGAAAGAGAGAGAAACCTCGCAAATAATACTAACACCAATATCAATATTGTCAATACTTAAAATTTGAATATCAATAATACAATCGATAATATCGATAATACAGTAATAATATCGATAATCACACAATTATACTTTCTAAATTTTTTAGTTGTTTACTTACTTGTGGTATAATTATATCCCAAGGAGTTTTTAATTGATAAAGTCCATGTTGGAGAAAGTACCAAATAGTCTGACTCTGTGATGGATAATGTGCATGAAGTGCATGAATTGCCTTGAAACAAACATCCACAGCAGTCTTGCAATCATCAAAATGATAGTAGTTTGTATCGATGACAACGTAAAAATCTTTACATTCAGCCACTGTCGCTCCAACTGCAATAATTAAAGGTTGCACTTTGCACTTCATTTGCCGTGCTTTTAAGACGATTCTTTCTATGGATGGTGTTAAATCGTTGTTAACCTGCAGAAAAAATGCATATATTTAAAAACAATAATTGAAATCATAAATTTTAATATTTATTAATAAATAGAAATTAACTCTTTTTAAAAAATTACACATTACAGTTCGTTTGAAGAAAGAAAAATAACCTTTATATGAAGTATAAATCCGTCAAGTACTTCTTGACTGTTTGGCTTCCATCTACAACCATTTTCCAAACGTACTGGAGTAGGAGTAAAAAGATTTCTTAAGCTCATAAAAATGAAAAGATCACTTTCATCTATAAATAGAAAAAAAAATTAATTTACAATTGATTTATTTATTTATGTATTTATTTATGTATTTATTTAAATACGCATAAATCATCAATCAAAGTTAATTTTGTACAATATTTCTGTAATAACTTAAAAATTACAAATATATATATATATATATTTCTGTAATATTTATAACTAACACACCTGATAATTCAAGAAGTGTACATAATTTTTGCGAGAAAGAAGGCCATTTATTCCACATGTGCATATCGTAATCCAAGTATAATTGTTTAAAATCTGACAACAGCTGTAAGTGAAATGAAAGCCATATATTAAGCCATATATTAAACTTGGAATTAAAATAAATATATTAAAATCATTGATATTTGTTTTAAATGTATTATTTACCAATGTATAACCAAAACTCTGTTTCAGAACACAGAAATCATTAATGTAATCAAAAATTGTTTTTGTGCTTTGTGTATTCCGTAACATATAAAGCCTAGCAGAATGAGTTGCTTCCCATTTCGCCTTCACATCCTCAAATGGTTCCTTATGAGTACGTAACCATTCCAACTGACCGTTAATATTTTCACTTTCTGAAATATATATTAGAAGTATATGTGTTCATAAAAAGAAAAAATATAATTTATTAAATGCTATAGCAATGTATGTAAAATATTCTAAACAGGAAAGTAAAAATGTACCTGCTACAGTCTGAGTTTCACTGGATTCAATACTGGATTGATTAATTAATCCATTCTTTCGCAAATGTCGATAATAGTTTACATATTTATCATAAAGTTTACCTTTGGGACTTAATTTTTTGTTACATAATTTCTTATAAGGTACATAATATGTTTCCTGAAAAAAAATGTAAAACATAGTCGAACATGTAACAGTAAAGCAATTCGTGTACACATAAAGAAAAAAAAACAAACCTTAACTTCTCCTGGAATACACTGTGATATCTGTTCAGCCAATACTTTTAAACGTTGTTGGTGTATTCTAAAAAGAAAATATCAACTGATATAACAACCAGAAATAGGCCAGAAATTGATATATAAACATTATTATATTTAATGAACTTGCTTTATGACACCATTCTTTGCGAGTTCTCGTTTTATGATAGCTGCACAAAGCTTAGCTCTTGCTGCATCTTTCTTTGTACAATTCCGATCCTTTAAAATATAGTATGCAGCTTTTGCATCCAAATCTTTTTTAATAATATTTATGATATCCTGATTACAAATATATTTTCTATTATACATATTCAATTTTAAAAATATATTTTTTATAATTTTATATATTAAATTTTTGAAAATTAAAAAAAATTATATATATATATATATTGCGACGTGAACTAGCCTCGGAATCACGCCAGATCCGAGGGAGCACGCCCAATGGAAATCGGTACTCGAGGCATCGGCAATAACTGCTCGACTCGGTAACTTACGGTATCAGAAACAGATGCTTAATTCGATAACTCGCGGTACTCCACGCTCGTCGGGAGCAAGGTAACTCGCGAAATCGGCAATAACTGCACGATTCGGTAACTCGCGGTACTCCACGCTCGTCGGGAGCAAGGTAACTCGCGAAATCGGCAATAACTGCACGATTCGGTAACTCGCGGTACTCCACACAATTCGGGAGCAAGGTAACTCACGCGATAACGGTAACCGGAAATGGGCGCCAGGTGCGAATAATCGCACCGCGGTATCGGTAACTTTAATAGTTCTCAAAATTTGCTCGGCCGCTCCCCGCTCAGTATGGCAGAGGGGCGCAGTTCTTTTACTTAACGTAGATATCTGGAGTGAGAGGCGAACACAAGGACAACTCAATACTTAATAGTTAACAATAATGTATTTCCATAATTTGGCTTACAAGGGTAAAGATGTGCAGCGTTCGGCCTGAGCCGATACGGCGGAGACGGTTCAAGGCGGTAGCAGGGCCATTCGCCCAATTACTCGATAACAAGAATAAAGTTAGACAAATACGCGAAATCACGGAGATGCGATCACGATAGTTCGCCGCTGATCCGACTCTATCCGGTAAACACGGGACTTATACTCTGATCATTCGATACGGCCGGTGAAGGCCAAATAAACAGACTTTAAGCGACGGGAGCCTAACGGCCGGGACTGAGATGTCGCGGAACGGCTATTTTTCGCGGGCTTTCCCGTTTCTCGCCGAGACGCGAACTTGGCGGTAACCGCAATCTCGCGGAGAACGTTCCCGGATCAAAATCCGCCCGCAGACATTCACGGTACTTCCGGTACGGTGATAACGCGGCAAACGGTAACGGAGCGGTATCGCAAGAAAACGGTAGCAATCGGTTTTTTCTTTTTCTTTTTTTAAAAGACGGTAACGGCAGGACGGTACGGTAACTAAACGAACGGTAACGAAACGGCAACGAGAAAAGACTGTCGGCGCTTAATTCCCACAAGACAGAGAGACTGTTACGCGATATCCGGGGCCGGCTGGACATGCGGTAATTGAGCGTAATTGAGCGCTCACGATATCAAACACTACGGTTAATGTGAGAGACACTACATATTAAACGAACTCACGCTACCAGCCATCATCGGACGGAACTCTACGGCTACCCGAGGGGCGGCTTACAACGATTGGACGTCCTCGGCGTCTTCGGTGTCGTCGGGCTGAGTCCCTGATGTCGTCCTCGCGCACTTGTGTCACACCGAACAGTGACTCTTCTCGGCTCTGCCTCTAGGTCCTTCCAGATTCGCGTCGCCTTCCTGCGCATCCTGCCGATTTTCCGAAAAGGGGGGCCCCTGAGAACCGCCCACAGTTCATCCAGGGCGCCCCCTTCCGCTCACTGTGGTTTCCTCAAGTCTTTCGGCTGATAACGTGTCGGCAAGTCGATGTTCCCGGAAGAGACTGGTTAGGCTGGCCGGGCCATACTCCGGTCCTTCCGGGTGCAGCATCTTCGGGGTCCTCGAAGCCGTCTGCAGCCGGGCGAGGTCCGCTGCTGCGTGTCTTTGTGTTGCTTTTGACTTTGTGGCTGTAACCAAAGCGGAGTTAGATAGGGCTTGGATGGCGGAGGCGACGGAATCGCGGTACCTGACCTTTTTCGTGGGGTCACTAACGCGTGGCCCCTGCGGATGATCCCCCGGTGTCCGGCTTCCCTGGCGATGCTGTCTTCGCCCTGAGGCACAAAACACGCAACGCCGCCCGCACGGGGTCTCGCCTTACAACTCAAAAACGGTATTACGGTACAAAAACAGGAATTACAATACAAACGACGCGCAAAGATTGTGGAGTCTCGCGGGTTGCTCTCTCCACGCGAGGAGCAACACCAGGGCTCCTTGCTCCCTCGGCCGGGCTATCGCCCTTGTGACGGCGCTCGAAAAGCGTCACGTCACAATATATATATATATATATATATATATATATATATATATATATTAATACATATATGTATATATATATTTTTGTCACACACTTACATTTGCTGTCTCTTTCTCTTTATATGCTAATGTATGCGTAGAATTAATCTGAATACTGCCTTCTTCAATTTCTTCTTGCTTGCTGCTGCTGGAAGAAGGAATATTTTCGACAATGTTGCAGAGAGGAGTGTTTTTAACATGTTGGAATGACTTATTATTTTCAGTGTCAGAAATAGCAATAGTATCAATCTGATTTTCATGACAAGATAGG
Organism: Linepithema humile; assembly: GCF_040581485.1. Lineage (NCBI taxonomy): Eukaryota > Metazoa > Arthropoda > Insecta > Hymenoptera > Formicidae > Linepithema > Linepithema humile. Next base: position 15,611,047 of record NC_090130.1, on the reverse strand, counting down.
GTTTGTGCTTTAATTTCAATCTGATTTTCATCAGAAGATAGGCTTGGTTCATTAATTTCAACCAGATTTTTATTACAAAATGGGATATGTGCAATTTCCTCTTGTAAGGATAAGGTATGTGAAGGGAAAGTAACCTATAGAAAAGAGGGGTAAAAAAAAAACTTATTATGTTCAATCTTCCTGATAAAAATGTAAAAATATGAGCACACACACACACACACACACACACACACACACACACATGTTTATAAACCTAAAGAATTATAAAAGAAATTATTTTACAATTACATGCCTGAAGAAGCAAAAATGAAAATGTAGATCATTTCAGTGTATAAAATAATAAATTATCAACAGAATGTGGCATACACGAAGCGATGTAGCGAGTTCATTTGATCGCAAATGCAAAATTATCAGAATCAATCAAAATTCAGAAATTAAATCCATAAAATAAAGAAATTTTTTACTAAAAATATGGAAATACATTTTCCAGTACATTTACAATTTTATTTATTTTAAAATGAATATAACAAGCTAATGAATAATAAAGAAACGTTTGAAATATTTCTCAGTGGACAAAATTGACGACTATTTATTGCATTCAATATTGTTGTACTTACCTGTGTTACAAGCTTATAAGCTTCAAGTTTTTTCCAAAATTTTATTCTAGGTCCTGTTTTGGATAAAAGTGGTAGTAAATCTTTTTCTTCCAGACAAATTAGCGCCTCAAAGTCTATTTCTTGTTCTAAAAAAGAATTTATATATTGCAAATAATGATAATAATTATATGTAACAGTTACAAAGAAATAAGTAGAGAAATTTAAATTAATTGTATTACTAACCTTTAAAAATCTCTATATAGTTGTCGAAATTCCATTCACACAGAAGAGAAGACGTTTTTTCGTCCGCCATGTCGTTGAACAGGATAATGAAAGATACACGAAACAAACCGTGTTTGCGCAACTCGCACAATAAAAATTAATGACTTGTGATTATTTTATATATTCAATACAGGTGACACAAATATATCCGATAGTTGCGTTTCGTTTAGAGAAACCAACAAAAAATACAGATTAACTGTATAAAACAATGGTCGACCGCGGCGCTGCCGCGTGGCTGCCGCGTGGATGCCGCGTGGGTACCACGTAGGTACCACGTGGATATCAGTCGAAAACGATAATCTACGAATTAATTAACACCGCGTGATCATAAAACTTTTCGATAACCACGAATGATCCACGGATGGATAATATTCCGTAATGGATCCACGACGCGACGTTAAACTTTAGTGAGCTCAGTTGAGACACTTGAGACTGTTCCGACTGCTCAGCGCCATTGCTTCACGAAACATCTAATGCGCGCGATTCGCGCCGCGAGTAGCGACGGCGCGATAGCAGTGTAACAAATGAATGCGGCGAACAGTTGATCAACTGTTTAGTGAGTGATGACGAAACAGTTGCAGAGCGCTGCGATTTATGTAAATATAACAAGAAGTTTTGTAGATCCAACAAGAAAACACTTATTCAGATTTTTATAGTAAAGTTAACCAAACGGTGTTGATATAAGATGTAAAATTTTGTGACGATAACCAGAAATTCTGTTTCGTTTGACTAAAATACGGTCAACCAGAAGAATTTTGTTAATATAATAAAACCATTTTTCTCAGTGTGGAAACAATCCCATAATATTGTCGCATCATTATGCGTTGCGTCAAATAGTCCAAAAACGTATAAAATGAAACCATCTGAAGAGCAACCTACCATAGATTTGACCAGCGGCATTTTTTTCTGCTCACTCCACATATGTTTTTGTCCTGCATAATTCGCAGATTTTTGTGCTAGGCGATAGGTGGCATCGAATACTATGCAGGCTTTATCGTCGGGAATGTCGAATAGTACTTTTGACATTGGTGTCGTATGAGCAAGGAATACTGAGCGATCATTCCGATTGATGAATTGTGGAACGAAGTTTTTATGGAAATCTTCTCTTGCTGAATTCATATAATTTTCAATAGTCCTCCGACAAACACCGAATAAGAATGAAAGTTGTTCATCAGAAAGAGAAGTTCGCATTTTACAAAGTAAAACAGCAACATGCTTAGGTTGACATGTTACAGAAAAACTGCATACAGTTTGAAATTGTTCTTTATCGAGAGCAAACCAATTTTTGAAGGTCGTATTATCAATGGAGTCGATAATATCTACATCGAATATCTTTTCATTTTTTCCTTTCAGCTCTTGATAGTAAATAAACATAAGATCACTGACTGTTTTTTGTTCTTCAGCACTTACTTCTTTTATAATTTGCTTTACAAGTGGCCAAAATGTAGAATTATCGACATGATTGCTACACATACGAGCATTATATTTGGTCAAGAATTTATAATCCATGAGTAGTTTACAACGGATAATTTGGGGAATTGCGATCAACTTCGAGGGGTTTTCGCAGCCAAAAGTGCATCACGAATGAGAATTAATACCTTGACGATAAATCGAGAGATCAGGTATATCTGGATCATCATCCATCTGGGATCTTAAGATGATTTTTGACTGATTACTAAATTCGTAACAGTTTTTACATATTTTGCTCTGTAATGGAATGTGATTCAATTCTTCTAATTTCCGTTTCTTTGGATTATTTTTCCGCAAATTGTTAACCATCATCAACGAATTTGATGTGTCTTCGATAGGAAAAAACTTATCATTTTTCGATCTTTTTTGGTCATTACAGCCTAAACATTTAGTGAAAAGCATTGTCTTATTGAAGAATCAACGATCGTCAAGATATGAAAAAATATACCTGAAGAGACAAGAGAATGTAAAAAAAATTAAGATGAAACAAGAGAAAAGTAGTGAGAAACCATAGATATACAGGGTATTTTATTGTAATCTAGCCAGGCGAATATTTCAAACGCTGTTGAGTTTAGAGAAAAATGTTTCAGACAAAAGTTGTAGGGTTCGGAGGGGGACACAAGATGGTGGACTTGAGTTTTTGATGAAGGTAAAATTGAAGGTCAACTTTGTTTTTTAAAATAAAATGTAGTATTTTTCCGCAATCGAACTAATATTTTTATGTCCTCCTGCAATCCTGATTGAAAATTTTGCAGGGCCTGGCCTTGTATTGTTTCCTTAATCGTGTTCTTTTCGGCCACGGTGTGTCCCTTGCCTTCAATCGTTGACTCATAGAGTTTCATTGCGAGCTGATCCACTCGCAGGCCATATGCTTGAGCGCCCTCCCCCTGCTTTTGCTTGAGTGTGTTAAACTCTAACTGCAGGTGAGCAATGCTTTTACGGGTCGTATAGCATGCCTCGAGTTCTTGCTTCAGTTCTGCGAACGTTTGTATGTTTTGCGTCTGGAAATCGAGCATGACCTTTCCCTTTAGTTTAGTGCACAATATGGCCTTGAGTAACTGTGACTCTTCTGTAGGATTTATGCTTTCCATTGCATATGTGCTTGCGCTTAAAAATTCTTGGATTTTGTGCTGCGAGGTACCGTCAATTTCCGGTATTATACTCCGCGCCTCTTTTAATTGCGTGTAGCTGGTCGCGGGTAGGGACCTACTCCGTATTACTGAGATTAATGTTTCATCTAATAGTAGGTACTATTTGGCATGAAAAAAAGTTCGAAATTCGAGGTCAAAAAATGGGCTAAATTTGCCATCACTCTTTATCTTGAATTTAAATATGCCTATTTTTTTTTACTTCTGCAGTTTCATAATTTTATTTTTTTAACATATCTTTTCAAATAAATAATATTATTTAAAATTGTGATCTCATGTAATGTGGTAACATCAATACATTTTCTGTTTAGATTATAATTTGTGAAAGATTTTATAACTACATATTCATTTTTTTAGTTGATATATGAAATATATATGAATGATATAAATAAATATTAATTTCTCTAATATATGTATTTCGTATATAGAAATAAATAACACATTTTATGTAATACATAAAGCTTGTAAATAATTGCAGTTAAGAGGATGCTAAAGTGACGGGCGAACTCCGACGCAAAAGCGCCATCATTTCGATGGTACTAAAAATGAAATGACATTATCGGCGTAGCCTACGCCGCGTAGGTCCGTGTGTACGCATTTGTTTGTAGTGGTAACTCACTACACTGACGTGTGGTCTGTGTACGTGTGTCATCGGAAGTTTGTAAACAAACGATGCTTGCGCTTGTTTCCTCGACTGAAATTTCGTCGCAAGGCTGCAATATAATGTCCGAGAAGACATAGGCGTATACAAATTGTCAAATAAATATAAACTAAATATGACAAAATAATAAATGAAAATATACATATAATACTATATACAGGGTGTCTGGCAATAATCGCCCCACCGGTCATATACAGGTAGAGGAGGTCAAATCGAGTAGAAAAGTCCTTTACCATTTTTTAATTTTCATAATAAGTACTGAGTAATTAACGAAAAAAGATCGGCGAATCCGCGCGAGTAAAGCGCGCGCGGTGAGAAGGACGTCCCACTGCTACGCGATCACTAGGACACAAGGATCTGAAGGTCCTGTACATGGCTGCCTCCACTTTGGGAGCGGGAGCCAAGGCGCTGGCGTCTCGCACAGAAAAGGGGCATTATGACCCCCAGGCTGGTAGAGCCCCCTCCCCTATCAACATGGAGGTAGAGGAGTTAAGGGAGGCTAATCGCCGCCTCCTTGAAGAGCTCCAAAAAGCCCGCAGGGAGATTGAGGAGAGGAATAGAACCTCTCCTCCTCCCTCCCCTGTTATTACAAGGGCTAGAGTCAAGAAGGAGGAGAAGATGGAGGAGGATGAGAGTGGGGAGGAACTGGGGGGGATTTTCCCCTCCCTGGTACCCTCTCCCGATATTCCCCGCCCCTCCAGAGAGGAATTGGAGGCAAACCCTGCCAACAGGCCCCCGATTCAGGGGAAAAGTAAGAGGCTTGAAGACCCCAAGTACCCGGCCATCACGAGCAACAAGGTACTGCAAGGTGATGAGTCGGTGACCATCATGGGGCAAGTACTTATGGGGCAAATGAGGGAAGAGTGGAGGAGGGAGATGAGGGAAATGAGGGAGCTTATCGAGATGAGACTCCCCCCCCTCTCCTTGCCTAACCTCACCCCTTCCGAATCCCCTAGTGGCTCGGGTCCACCTCCCGTTAAGGCGGTGGCTCCCCCCACTGGGAACTCAAGGAAGGAGGAAGGGAAGAAGGGGAAGAAGAAGGTGCCGAAGCAGCGGTCCGCTGCCCTGCAGCAGCCCACAGTCGGCCCTCCCCCTCCCCCAAAGGAGAAGAAGAAGGACCCGAGCAAAAAGCCGGGTCCCCCAACTCCCCCTGGAGAGGTGAAAAATACCACTGTGGCCAGCACTGCCGTCCCGTCTCGAGAAGCGGAGTCGTGGACCACAGTGGTTAAGAAGGGGAAGAAGAAGCTCCCCCCTTCTAAAGGAGAAGGGAGCAAATCAGCTCCCAAATCTTCCCCCACTCCCCCCTCTCAGGAGACGGGGAAAAAAGGGGGAAAGAAGAAGAGGAGGGCCCCCCGCACAGCGGCAATTATGCTGACCTGTCCGGGGGGCGAGTACGCTGCCACAATGAGGCACGTACAGGAAAGGATCCCCCTCAAGGAATTGGGGATCACTGGGCCACTAAAGCCCAACACGGCCCAGACGGGAGCCATGCTCATCGAGCTCTCGGGCCCAGACAAGGGAGAAAAAGCGGACAGGTTGGCCAGTAAAATGGCTGACCTGTTCGCTGACAGACCAGAGATCCGGATCACTCGGCCCCAAAAAATGGGGGAGATCCGGATCAATGGGAAGGACCCTTCCATCACACCCGACGACATCGCTCGGGCTGTGGTGGAACAGGGCGGATGTTCCCTCACTGACATCAAGGTGGGGGACATCCGGGAAATGGGCAGGGGCCAAAGGACCGCCTGGGTCCGATGCCCCCTGGAGACGGCCACTAAGGTGGCACAAGTGGGCCACCTTAAAATAAGGTGGTTCACACACAAGGTGGAGCTGCTCAGTGCGCGCCCCCTCCAGTGTTACAAATGCCTGGAGAAGGGGCACGTGCAGGCCAAGTGCCCCTCGGGCAGCGTGGACCGTAGCAAATGCTGCTACCGCTGCGGCACTGAGGGGCACGAGGCACGAACGTGCACAGCACCGGCGCACTGCACTTTGTGCCATGCAGCCGGTCGCCCGGCCAACCACAGGATGATGGGCCCGGCGTGCAAGGCCCCGAAGAACGGGGGCAAAAAGAAGAAGGGGGTGGCTGCCCAAGCACCCCCTCCCCAAAAGGAGGGGAAGAAGAAGGAGCAGGCAGCGGCGAATCTGCCTGCCCTGGAGGGGCCCTGCCCCCCCGAAGCAATGGAGTGCGAGCCTACAACCTCGCAGTGTCCCGCAGCTGAGGACACAAGGATGGTCTGCCTGCAGGAGTGAAGGGTTTCGTGGACCCGAAAATGTCCACAAAACTCCTGCAGGCGAATTTGAATCACGCCCGTCAGGCCCAAGATCTTTTTGTTCAAAACCTGGACGGGCGTGACGCAGGGCTAGGTGTGGTGGCGGAGCCGTACAGCGTGCCCGACTCAAATCCCAATTGGGTCGCGGCCGCTGACGGCTCCGCCGCCATTGTAAGAAGGAACTCCCCGTGCTCCCCCCCCTTAGCCATATTGGAGAAGGGGAGGGGATATGTCATCGCGCGGTGGGGTTCCTTTCGGGTGGTGGGAGTATACGCCCCTCCCAGCATGTCTCACCCCGACTTCCTACACCTACTGTGGGAGATGGGTGGGGGCATACGCCGATGCCTCCCCCATCCAGTTCTGGTGGCCGGGGACTTCAATGCCTGGCATACAGATTGGGGTTCCCGGTGCAATAGAAGAAGGGGTGAGAGCGTGAAGGACTGGGCGGCGGAGCTGGACCTCTTGTTATTAAACAGGGGGTCCGCAAGCACGTGTGTACACCCCCGTGGGGAGTCCATAGTCGATCTGACGTGGGCCTCCCCGCGGGCTGTGCAACTGGTGGAATCCTGGAGGGTGACGGACACCGAGTCCCTGTCGGACCACCTTGTCATAGAGGTGGTCTTGACTGCCACCCCCAGGAGCGTGCTGCTCCGTCGCAGGAAGAGGGGCGATAAGCTCCCGCACAGATGGGTCCTGGCCAAATTGGACCAGGACCGGTTGGAGGCGGCGGTCTTAGTGGAGACGTGGTCGGAACCCCCCGACCGCGTCGAAGCCGAGGAGGAGGCCGCCGCGATCGTGGGCATGGTCACGCGTGCTTGCGACGTGGCCATGCCCCGATCGAGACCCGCCCCTCGTCGGGCGGCGTATTGGTGGTGCGAGGAGATCGCGGAACTCCGCAGAGAGGCCAATTCGGCCAGACGCGATCTCCTCAGGGCCCGACGAAGGGCGGGTGGGGACGACGATGAGACTGCAGTGGCGCGCGGTGTGTACCTTGCCGCAAGGTACGCGCTGCGGACAGCCATTAGCAGGGCCAAGGCCAAGGCCTGGGACGAGTTGATTGCGGAACTCGACAGGGACCCATGGGGGCGTCCGTATCGGATAGTCTTAAACAGGCTAAGACCGGCGGCGCCCCCCATCTCGGAGACGCTAGATCCGGAGTTTCTCGGTCAGGTGGTGGAGACCCTTTTCCCCGAACGGGATGTTAACATCCCTCCGAAAGGGGACCCTCCCCCCTGGTCCGGGGACCTGGACATTACGGGAAGAGAGCTCTCCGAGGTAGCAAAGAGACTGGGGGCAGCTGGTAAGGCCCCCGGTCCTGATGGGATCCCTGGTAGAATCTGGGCCTTGGTTTTTGGCGGAGTAGGGGCTCGCCTGAGGAGGTTGTTCAACACCTGCCTCAGGACGGGCTCTTTCCCCTCGGCGTGGAAGATGGCCAATCTGGCCCTAATCCACAAAGAGGGGAAGCCGGCGGAGCAGCCTTCTGCTTATAGGCCGATTTGCCTGCTGGACGAGGTCAGCAAGTTGTTCGAAAGAATAATTGCTGACCGAATCGTCCAGCACCTGTCGCGGACCGGTCCCGACTTGAGTGAGGAACAGTTTGGATTCCGGGAGGGTCGCTCGACCACGGATGCTATCATGCACCTGAGGGCCCTTTCGGACCAAATTGTAGGGGAGGGAGAGGTGGCGTTGGCAGTGTCCTTGGACATTGTCAACGCGTTTAACTCCCTCCCCTGGGACTGGGTGGGGGTGGCCATGGAGCATCATGGCCTCCCCCAATACTTAAGGGACGTAGTCTGGGACTACTTCCGCGGCAGGACGCTCCAGTACAAAGACCAACTGGAGCGTATAAGCAGAAGGCCTGTGCACTGCGGGGTTCCACAGGGGTCAGTTTTAGGCCCCCTTCTGTGGAATCTCGCGTATGACAGAGTGCTCCGTACGGCGCTCCCCCTGGGCTGTCGTCTGCTGTGTTACGCAGACGACACACTGGTGGTAGCCCGGGGGAGGAGTTGGGTAGAGGCTCGGGACGCGGCCAATGCCGCAACCCGAGCAGTCGTATGCTCCATACGTACCATGGGACTGGAGGTCGCCCCACAGAAGACGGAGGCCCTGTTCTTTTACGACAGGGCCAAGGGGCGCCCTCCCCCCATCCAAATGTGGGTGGGGGAAGTCCGAGTCCTGGTGGGGACCCAGATGAGATATCTGGGCCTCATCCTGGATGGGCTTTGGGGATTCGAACGGCACTTTGTGCAAACCGTCCCCAGGGCGGACAGGATGGCGGCAGCGTTAGGCCGTCTCCTGCCCAACGTGGGTGGGCCGAACGTAAGGGTTCGGCGTCTGTACGCCAACGTAGTGCAGTCGGTGTCCCTCTACGGGGCACCGATATGGGCCGATAAAGTCCTGGCCAGTCGGCGCATTAAAGCGATCGTGCATCGCCAACAGCGTCGACTGGCCTCGAGGATCATTCGGTCCTACTGCACGACGTCGTTCGTGGCGGCCACGGCCCTGGCGGGCCTCCTCCCGGTAGAGTTTTTGGCGAACTCGTACGCTGAAGTGTATCAGCGTACGAGGGACCCTGACCGCGCCGGGAGCGCCCGTCTAAGACCAGGGGCCGTGGATAAAATTAGGAAGAGTGCCCGTCGCAGAGCTATATCCCAATGGCAAGAAGCCATGGCGGATTCTGCGACGGGCAGATGGACCACCCACGCCATCCAGCCCTGTCTACCGGAATGGGTAGACAGGCGAGGACGAGGACTTGAGTTCCACCTGACACAGGTACTCACCGGGCACGGTTGCTTCGGTAACTACCTGTGCAGGATTGGTAGGGAGCGTACGACGAGATGCCACCACTGTGCGGCCGGTCGGGACTCGGCGCAACACACACTCCAAGAGTGCAGCGCATGGGACGAGGAGCGTCGAGTCCTGACCGCAGTGGTCGGCGGAGACCTCTCCCTGCCAGTAGTGGTTAAGGCCATGCTGGAGGGAGAGGAGAAATGGAGGGCCGTCTCCTTCTTCTGCGACAGCGTAATGCTGCAGAAGGAGGAGGCGGAGAGAGAGAGAAGAGGGGAGGGGGATGATTTCCCCTCCCTTCCGTCAACATGTATCCCCCACCCACCCCCCAAAGGGGTAAATAGGAGCAGAGCCTTCCCAGGGGGGCGGTACTCACCCCACTGGGGAGGACTCTTATTGGAAGGGGCCCATTAGGGGGCCCCTCTACATCGGGCAGCCGGAGGGGAGGGAGAATATAGTCCGGTATATCTGGAATTATACCTCTCCTCCGGAGTTAAAATTGGGCAGTAACAACCGAGGGAGAGGGAAAGCCTCTCCCTCGGAGTTTACATTGAGCAGTGGCCGGGGGGGAGGGAGATTACCTGCAATTGTTGGAATTATACCTCTCCTCCGGCACGTGGAGGACTTAATCCTCCACAGCGAATGGCCGGAGAGGTGGATACCGAGCTTTATCGGAATCACATCCTCTCTCCGGTGGGGGGGGTCAGTAGGGAGCGGGGGCTCCCGGCTGGCCTCAGCCCCCCACCAATTACGGGAGGGCGGGGAAAGGCCGAGATAGCCCGGTCTTTCCCGGTAAGGATGGCGACAATAAAGGGGAAGGGGGACTTGAGAACCCTCCCTTCCCCCGAGATGAGACCGATAAACGGTCAAGATTGAGGAAGGGTGAGATGAATGCCGCTGGCGATGCCTCACCCTTCCTCCTTATGGTCTAGGATGGCTATCGGCAGGGGTTTTAGTGGGTATGCCTGGGACATCTTCCCAGGAGAATCCCACATAACCCACGGGACTCCCCCCGGATCCCGTGGGTATCCATAAAGGATTTCCCCTGCCTTATCAAAAAAAAAAAAAAAAAAAAGGACACAAGGATCTAGCGTTACGCGCCGCTCGTATGTTGCCATTGTCATTTGTAGAGCGCTCCTCCCAACGCTTCATCGCGCGCCTAGTGATCGCATAGCAGTGGGATGTCCTTCTCGCTGCGCGCGCTTTACTTGCACGGATTCACCAATCTTTTTTCGTTAATTACTTAGTACTTATTACAAAAATCAAAAAATGGTAAAGGACTTTTCTACTCGATTTGACCTCCTCTACCTGTATATGACCGGTGGGGCGATTATTGCCAGACACCCTGTATATTACTGAAGAAAAATGTCATATACTTTTCTTATTTTTATTCTTATGTAGTAAATACAAAATAACTAATTAATCAATTAATTAATATATACATATACACATATATTAAATAAATAATTATCTTTATTTTGTATTTTATATGATAATGACTGAAATAATGAGAGTATAAATCATCTCAGTTATATAAAATACAAAATAAAGATAACTATATTCAATATATATATGTATGTATTGAATAATTAACTTTGTTGAGACCAAGGCTGACGGCGGTCGTTTAAAGAAGCCTGGATTTGACCGGAGGCTTGAATCTTTCGTAATTCCAGCAGATGTCGCGGGCCCAGCATAAGAGGGCCCTGCCCCCCTGCTACACCTTCTTTTTTTTATATATATACGTGATACTTCGTCTTGTAGTGTGTGTTACAAGGCTGCGTTCAAAGCAGCACTTTTTATAATAAAGTTAGTTTTCTTCAACAAAAGGAAGAAGATGCAGCGAGTGTTTATTTTCACCTCGCGTCAGACATAAACTTATTTATTTATTTTGTATTAATTACATAAAAATAAAAATAGGGAAAGCATATAACATTTTTTTCCAATTAGATAAATAGTATTATACATACATTTTTTAAATAAAATATTTTATCATATCTAATTTATATCTATTAGACACCTTGTATAAGTCTATTTCGTCTCGTATGTACATCATACAGCCATACGATAAAATTTCAATAGCGAGAAAAAAGATGAAATAACCTTATAAATTATCCGATAAAACAAAAACAGACCACACGTGTAGTAAATTACTAACTAAAAAAAATATGAATTTCTTAAAATCTGCCAGTTCACGAATAAATCGTCTTTACCTCTCTTTTTTCTAAACGGTCAGCTGACGTTAGATCGCCTCTGACTATATTTATTAAAAATTGTTAGCTGACGTTAAATCGCCTCTGACAATATTTATTAAAAATTGTTAGCTGACGTTAAATCGCCTCTGACAATATTTCTTAAAATCCGCCAGTTCACAAATAAATCGCCTTTAGCTCTCTTTCTTCTAAACTGTCAGCTGACGTTGGATCGCCTCTGACAATATTTCTTAAAATCTGCCAGTTCACGAATAAATCGTCTTTAGCTCTCTTTCTTCTAAACTGTCAGCTGACGTTGGATCGCCTCTGACAATATTTCTTAAAATCTGCCAGTTCACGAATAAATCGTCTTTAGCTCTCTTTCTTCTAAACTGTCAGCTGACGTTGGATCGCCTCTGACAATATTTCTTAAAATTTACCAGTTCAGGAATAAATCGTTTTTAGCTCTCTTTCTTCTAAACTGTCAGCTGACGTTAGATCGCCTCTGACTATATTTATTAAAAATTGTTAGCTCACGTTAGATCGTCTCTGGCTTTTGTAATTCTAAATTGCCAGTCCACGAGAAAACCGCCTCTGGCTTGAAGAGAAAAATAAGAATTCTCTAATGCCAGTCCACGAGAAAACCGCCTCTGGCTTGTCTTATTTTATATTGCCAGTCCACGAGAAAATCGCCTCTGGCTTGTCTTATTCTGTATTGCCAGTCCACGAGAAAACCGCCTCTGGCTTGAAGAGAAGAATAAGAATTCTCTAATGCCAGTCCACGAGAAAACCGCCTCTGGCTTGTCTTATTCTTTATTGTAAGATATTTTTATTACGTCATATGCTTTATATATATAATGTATATGTGTTAAATGACATATGTCATACGTCATATAACTAATATATAAGTTATATGACATATATTTATTATAACAATATACAAAATGATATTAACTTTTTACATAGATACTTTGATGTGAATATGTATAATATGGAGCACATAATATACATAATATATACACATGAAGCACATGAATAAAAGTATTTTACAAAAATTAGAATATGAATGTATGTAACTAAATAATGTGAATGTTTGCAAAAATGTTGCAAAATTTATGTGTAATACATACACTTTATCCTTCAGAGTGCCTTCAATCCATTTTTTTCAGCCGGGTTTACATAACACAACACAGCACATAACACAAACACACACACACACACACACAACTAACACACACATAACTAACCTAAAAGATTCTGTATATGACAGATAGCACTGAGAACTGTATAGCGCCTCTATCCTAAAATCCCGGAACTAATCTATAGCTCTTTTTTACTTTTTTTTATTCTTCTATATTGCACGCATGCTTTGCATAAATCTGAAAAGTATAGCATTTTGAAAATAAGTCTCTAAGCTCTATTTTTTTGGTTTTCCATTATTGTTTTATACGCTCTTCTTCGGCACACACCCTTGTTTTGCAGATTGAAGCAGTATAATTTTGATGTAAAAGATAATTCTTTGAGGTGACATTGTCGATAAATTTTCCAAAATTTTTTTTATTTTTTGGTTTAAATGTCACTAACTGCTGAATGATTAGCATGTGTACTTCACTTACACCAAAGGATTTGTAATTCTATCAAAGCAATAAAAAATGCCATACTTTCCAGAAAATTGAAAATACCGGTCGATAAAGTAGGACTTAAGCATCCTCTTAAGAGGATGCTGGAGTGCCTGACGAACTCCGACGCGAAAGCGCCATCATTTCGATGGAACTAAAAATTAGAGTGATATTATCGGCATAAGTCATAATCTAAGTATGAATGTATTGTGTATGCGTATGTGTGGTGCGTGTATATATTCGCATATTATTGTATAGCGCCTCTCTGATATTATCCTGGAACTAATCTTCTGTTATTTTTTCATCTGTTATACCGATATTGGACGCACACGTATGTAAAAATAGTCGGACAAGAATATTTTTTACATTAGACTTTTCAGCCCAATTTTAATGGTTCCATAACATTTTATTATGCAGTGCGCAATTCGCGCTGCTCTTATTCAGTGTATTAAAATCGTTAAACTTTTATAAAAAGCTAAAATTGATAGCTCTAAAAGACATGTTATCCTAAGAGTATGTCAATAAAAATTAATGTTATAAATAACTTTATTTTTCCGAATTTTTTCGACCAACGCGAATTCCCTTTTTGTGTGCTCTTTAATCCTGCAAAAGGATTTTTAATTCTATGCAGGCAGAAAAAAGCTGTATTTGTTAGAAAAAAGTCAGGAAAAATACAGCATTCATGTGGTAAAACAGAACTCCAGCATTCTCTTAAGAGGATGCTGAAGTCATATTGTTACCGACCAAACTTCAATTTTCTAAAAAGGGTGGCGTTTTTTATTGCTTTAATAGAATTACAAATCCTTTGGTGTAAATAAAGTACATATGCTAATCTTTCAGCCGTTGGTCAAATTTAAACCAAAAAATAAAAAAAATGTTTTAAATTTACCGACAATGTCACCTCAAAGAATATTATATTTTTTATATGAAAATTATACTGCTTTAATCTGCAAAACAAGGTCAGGTGCCGAAGAAGAGCGTATAAAACAATAATGGAAAACCAAAAAAATAGAGCTTAGAGACTTATTTTCAAAATGCTATACTTTTCAGATTTATGCAAAGCATGCGTGCAATATAGAAGAATAAAAAAGAGTAAAAAAGAGCTATAGATTAGTTCCGGGATAGAGGCGCTATACAGTTCTCAGTGCTATCTGTCATATACAGAATCTTTTAGGTTAGTTATATATGTGTGTGTGTGTGTGTGTGTGTGTTTGTGTTATGTGCTACGAAACCCGGCTGAAAAAAATGGGTTAAAGACACTCTGAAGGATAAAGTGTATGTATTACACATAAATTTTGCAACATTTTTGCAAACATTCACATTATTTAGTTACATACATTCATATTCTAATTTCTGTAAAATACTTTTATTCATGTGCTTCATGTGTATATATTATGTATATTATGTGCTCCATGTTATACATATTTACATCAAAGTATCTATGTAGAAAATTAATATCATTTTGTATATTGTATATATTTTTATAATAAATGTATATGTCATATAACTTATATTATATATTAGTTATATGACGTATGACATATGTCATATAACTTATTTATAAAGCATGTAATATAAAGGTATTTTTAGTTTCTTGTATGTATTATTTGTATAACGGTGCAGCCCGCAAGCTGCATCGTTACGGCTACGGACCGTCCATCGTCCGTAGCCCACCAAGGGTGCATCGAGCGCCGATAAAATTTTGACATAAACAACGGCGGTCAATCGCCGAACGAACCCCCACATCCGACCGTTCCGAAATTCCGTTTAGTGGGGGCCCGCCGCCGAAATCGCCGATGCTTACCGATCCGAAGTCAGTCGGCCGCCAGCCGGGTATAAAAGAGGCCCGGCTATACGTCTATTCACCAGATCCTGTTCACTGCTAGACAGCGAACATTCTTCTACGAGCATTCTCGTAGTCCGCCGAGCGTACTTGGCTTCTATGTTTTTTTCCAGACACACGAGCGTTCTCGTGTACCGCCAAGCGTTCTCGGTATTCTTTCCTCTGCATACAAGCGTTTTCGTACTCCCGCCGAGCGTACTCGGCTCCTCCAGGCACCGATCTTCGTGCACGGGCATTCCCGTGTACCCAGCCGGATCGCCGCTCTGAATCCGCCTTCGTACGAGTGTTCTCGTACTCCCGTCGAGCGTACTCGGCTTCAAGCCTCTGATACGAGCGTTCTCGTATACCCGCCGAGCGTACTCGGCTCCTCCTTTCTCAGACACGAGCGTTCTTGTGTACCCGCCGAGCGTACTCGGCTTCCCAATCCTAATATCGCGTTTCCGTGCACCGGGATTTCAAGTTAAAATCCATCCGGCAGGCAAAACCGCGTCGACCAATCCGCGCCGCCGAGCGACCCGTATCAATCCAAGATCTATAGAGAGAAGGTTACCTCAGTAAAACCGGTTGAGGGCGAAGGACGATGAAGTAAGGGGGAAGCTAGAAACAGCTTGATGGCGAGGAGCGATGAAGAAAGGGGGGAGCTAGAAACAACTTGATGGCGAGGGGCGATGAAGGAAGGGGAGAGCATGATGATCTCATTGACAAACAGTAGCTGTCTGAGATAGCTTCTGTTCGCCGATGAGATCATCATTGCCCCTCTTGCCGTTCGCCCCTCTCTGCATTTGCCCCTCTTGCCGTTCGCCCCTCTCTGCATTTGCCCCTCTTGCCGCTCGTCCCTCTTTGCGCATGAGGTAACCTTCTCTCTATAGATCTTGGTATCGATCAACTATCGAACGGACTCGCGACACTTCTACGAACGCACCCACCGACAGGCGCTCCGTCGTGCCAACCGCTACGACTCGATCGTACGCGCTTGCACTAATCGTTCCGCCGATCGCACCAAGACGCTTCACGTCATACGTATACAAATCGTACCTCGCCGTTATATATTCAAGCAGTTATACGCATCGCCGTGATCTATTCAAGCAGTTATACGAATCATACGTCGCTTTTATTCACTTACGCATTTATATAAATCACACCGAGTACATTTATACAAATTTCACATCGCAATTACACACTTTGCACACGACATTTATACAAATTGCACATCGCAATTACGCACTTCGCACACTACATTTATACAAATCATACATTGCATGTACACACAGTCATCAAGCTTATTATTTCAATAAACACATTAATTTATTATCATCTATACCAAACGTGAGTTCTTCTTGGCGTATCCCCAACCGAACGAACTCGGATTCCGGCGAGCTATACCGCGCCCGAAAAAGCTCACACGGTTTCAACAGAATACGTGAACACTGCCCGAAAGTTCTCGTGAGACTAATGCTGGCAGAGCGCTATCGATAGAATAGCGAAAGCGAGTACAAATGTGTAAATACGTGAGGTATTGCGAAAAGTAAACAAAGTTGTCCGTTTGTCTTTCGAGAACGCTCCGGAATATTCTTGAAGAATACGAAGACGCAAGAACGATGATTTTGCCGAAACAAATAAGTAATATCAAAATACAAAATCTGTCAATTCAAGAATAAGTTGTTGTTTTTATTTATTTTGTATAAGCAGAATAACATCCTTTTTTTAATTTTATTTATGTTATTTCTTTCAAAATCTAATCATTCTTTATTTACAATCCGTAGATATTGAAGAAAGCAAAGTCACTCAACCTGTTAACGACATAATACAGGAAGGATTTGAAGCAGATCGAACAGTATTTCTAGACAACGAAATACAGATTAGAAAAACCGCTTTTGAAATGCATGCCATAGCAATGATCCAAGTAAATTTGTAATTACATTATGCTATAGCATTTGGGGCTACGAACCATTAGCTAATAGATGTGTCAAACAAATAGTTAATAAAGAGGAAAGACAAATTGTAACACCAAAGAAAGTAGAAGCATTGAAAAAAGCATTTAAAGATTGGTTAATGACGAATGGTTATCAAAACCAAGCTTTCAGAAATAAATTAAAACATATGAATATTTATATAAGCAGAGCAATAACTGGTGCACGACGACACTTGAAATTAGACATTCAAAAAATGCCTGAAGATATTACTCAAGCCAACGAAGATGAAGAAGAGGACGAAGAAATCATACCTTAAAACATGTTTACATAAACATGGTTTACGTAAATATAGTTTACATATAGAAGCGTGCATATTATGTTTCTTTTTGTAATGCATTGTAAGTTGCAAATATTTATTTTCAAAGACTGAATACGTAAAATATAAAATATTTGAAATTGTTAATTTTATATATTTTATATAAAAATTTATATGCAGTTAATTTTATAATTACAAAAAAAGTTTTTATTTTATTGTTTTTTTTTATAAAGTTACATTATTAAGTTTGTAATGAAAAAGAAATAATAAATAAATATACATAAAAAGATATACTCATGTATACATTCTTAGTCAATACCGAGCATTAGTTACATTACATCTATGTTATAATTATGTAGCCAACAATGCAAATGCAATGTAACACATGGAGTTATATTAAACATGGTGTTATATTGCATTTACATTGTTGAGTACGAAATTATAACACAGATGTAATATAACAGATGCTCGGTGTTGACTGAGTTACTACAGTGTATTTTTTCTCTCTCTTATTGTATCCATTTTATGCCCGGTTCCACCAACGTAGATTAACTTTAATCTCGGTTCAACTTACTCTTTACCTTTTTCTAATTCTTAGAACTAGAAAAAGATGAAGAGTAAGTTGAACCGAGATTAAAGTTAATCTACATTGATGGAAATGGGCATTAATGAACTACAATGAACCGTGCTGAATAACTTTTCTGAAACTGAATAAATAATTAAATTTCATCAAAAATACTTCGATATAAATAAAAAAATAGATTTTTCACAGAATTTTCACTGAAATATTGATGAAATGATAATGAAATGGGGTCAATTGAGAGAGATTTCCAAATACATTTCAGCAAAATTTCGTTATATTTTCAGAAAAATATTTCCATCAGGGAGAGTCTAGCATAATATCACAATTAATCAAATACTTTCGGGAAAATGTATAGGCAATGAAATTAGACTTCTAGAATGTTGCGGTAGAATATAATTTGCCCGGTAAAGTATATTATAAAAAAGTAAAGATGATATTCTGATATTCAACAGTATTTCTTAAATCAAATTAGTAGCATATTATAACCGATTAATACAATAATGCTTCAAACCAATTACATTCGAGAAAAGATAGAAACAATGTAATGAGATTTATGGTATATTGTTACTCATAAAAAAACCTTTCCAAAAAATTGTTTTTTTAAAAAAAGTTTTCCTCATAAAAAACCTTTTCAAAGAACTGTACTTTCAAAAATATATTATATTAAAAAAAAGTTTTTCTCACAAAAAATCTTTCCAAAAAAATTGTACTTTTAAAAAAAGTTGTATATATTAAATAAAAATTTGCTACATATTCTGTCTATAAAAGAGGTGATAACAGAAAATGACGCCAAGTTTAAATAAAGAACCTTTCAAAAAAAGTTGCATGTATATCTAATTATTTATTTAAAAATGATATTTATGTTTATATCTAGTTAATTCTTCTTAAGTATACTTTTTAAAATAATTGCATCTGTATCTAGTTATTTTTTTTTATATCTGTATCTAGTTAAATAAAAAAATTTTTCAAATTTAATCAAAATAAAAAAATATTACAAAATTTCACAAAAAACTTGGCGCTGCTATAAAATAGCCTTCATTGCTCTATAATATTTTAAGATGTATAATAATATTTTAAGGCTATTTTATAGCAGCGCCAAGTTTTTTGCGAAATTTTGTAATATTTTTTTATTTTGATTAAATTTGAAAAATTTTTTTATTTAACTAGATACAGATATAAAAAAAAATAACTAGATACAGATGCAATTATTTTAAAAAGTATACTTAAGAAGAATTAACTAGATATAAACATAAATATTATTTTTAAATAAATAATTAGATATACATGCAACTTTTTTTGAAAGGTTCTTTATTTAAACTTGGCGTCATTTTCTGATATCACCTCTTTTATAGACAGAATATGTAGCAAATTTTTATTTAATATATACAACTTTTTTTAAAAGTACAATTTTTTTGGAAAGGTTTTTTGTGAGAAAAACTTTTTTTTAATATAATATATTTTTGAAAGTACAGTTCTTTGAAAAGGTTTTTTATGAGGAAAACTTTTTTTAAAAAAACAATTTTTTGGAAAGGTTTTTTTATGAGGAAAACTTTTTTTTAATATAACAAGTAATGGACTTTATAACTGTGTAGTTAAATTTTCAAAAAATGAAATTTTTTTAATTTACCCCCACCCCTTGTTATTATTTTTTCGAATTTCAAAATTTTTGTAATGACAAAAGTTGTAGCATTTTTTACGCTGAATTCAACCATATATGATTTTATTATGTTTCGAAATCACATCTTTCAAAAATGAGTCATCAATATCACATTATATGCGTCGCGCTGCATGACCGTTTATACCGCACTTGTGTTGTGCATAGTCGCAAAATAAATATAAAAATGACATGTTATTATATATTTGAGAAAGAAAAGTTAACTAAAATTGTTGCTAAAGCATCTCTTTCACATTACACTCTTATAGATAATCGCTGCATTTCGTGCGCAGCGCGTTGTTATATGCAAGTTAGCTATCAGCGCATATTACACTTTGAAGTTTTGCTTGCAGTGACCACGGGAAAATAATTTATGAAACGAAAACAGTGAATGAATTAATCTATTCAACATATATCTACCCTGACTCTACCTTCTTGGCCCGACTTGACTGAGAATGAAATAAAATATAAAATTCTGTACAGTTTACTCTTTTTCAATAATTTTAATATACTGTGATTCTACATGCTATTACATTCCACTAAATTACTACGATTTTTTTAAACTATGGTATATAAAATGTATATTATAAGTATAATTATAATATATATAAATAAGCTTATATATATATAAAAGCTTATTTATTGTATCAATATATTATAATTATACTTATAATATACATTTTATATTTCAAGATTTTATATACCATAGTTTAAAAAAATCGTAATAATTTAATAGAATGTAATAGTATGTAGAATATATCGCAGTATATTAAAATTATTGAAAAAGAGTATGTACAGAATTTTATTCACATTGTCAGTCAAGTCGGGCCAAGAGAGTAGAGTCAGGGTGGATATATGTTGAATAGATTGATTCATTCACTGTTTTCGTTTCATAAATTATTTTCCTGTGGTCACTGCAAGCAAAACTTCAAAGTGTAATATGCGCTGATAGCTAACTTGTATATGACAACGCGCTGCATACGAAATGCAGCGATTATCTATAAGAGTGTAATGTAGAAGGGATGCTTTAGCAACAATTTTAGTTAACTTTTCTTCCTTAAATATGTGATAACATGTCATTTTTATATTTATTTAACGACTATTGCGCAACACAAGTGCGGTATAAACAATGCGTCATGCAGCGCGACGCATATAATATGATACTGATGACTTATTTTTGAAAGATGCGATTTCGGAACATAATAAAATCATATATGGTTGAATTCAGCGTAAAAAATGCTACAACTTTTGTCATTACAAAAATTTTGAAATTCGAAAAAATAATACCAAGGAGTAAGAGTAAATTAAAAAAATTACATTTTTTGAAAATCCAACTACACAGTTATAAAGCCCATTACAAGCCATACAACTTCTACTTGAAACATTTTTTTATATCTCCTACGGTTTTGGCGATAGTTACACACAAAGAAAAAACTCGTTTTTTTCAAAAGGGTGTTTCACCCTTTAAATTTGAGTTAGGGCCGCTATAAAAAAATACGTGTCTTCTCAAATTGTATGTTTTACAACATATTTCAAGGAGAATCAAATCGGGAGGGGACACTTGTGAACGTTCCCTTTAAGAGTGTTGTCAGCATGTGTGTTGCTACACTTCTGCACTTCAAGACGAGAAAATTTTTTTTATAAAGAATACTATTATTTTGATATACACTATCTCTATTCGTCTCCACAACACGTTACATATACATTTTACGACCGATATTAATTATATCAATGTGATTAGTATCATCAAAGCTGCGAGCTGACAGGTCTGAGCGCCGCCATGTTGGAAAAGGACAGACATCTTTTAGAAAAAGAAAGGAAAGAAAAAAGACGCTCTTATGCGGGAATCGACATTTCACGGGATGTAGAAAAGGACAACCATGTCGCATTTTGATGCTTCTAGTTGACAAAGGAAAAACTTATATATTAGAGAAGGATGACGAACAGACGACGACGACGACGACGACGACGACGACGACGACCAAGACTTACATAGATTTCGGCATATTTCGACTTTGGCAAACTTTGGCAATTAATATATTTTTTTAGAAAGCATGTACAAAAAAAGTAAAGATACTTTTATTATGTAAATCGCATGTGCTCTATCGATTGAGGCTATTATAAATTCGATCGGTCCACGCATTATTGAGATATGAAAATCTCGACTCCTATCAGCTCATGTGCTCGCGTAAAGATACACGGTCGGTCTTGCGCTGCGCGTGAACTTGGCGCGAGACACTACCGTGTCTCTTGATAGCAGAAAAGAATCTGCATAGATAAGATAATAAATTAATATTGTACATGCATTTAACAGTATACGGTAGATAAATATGGAGAGTGTACCACGAGAGTCTTATGCGATTGTCATATAAGTAATATATTTTCGGAAAATTTTAAGGAATTATCAAAGTAAATGCGCAGTTGTTTCAGTCTGGTTTACGCAAAGCTGAGAGTAGGACACGTCTTTGTAAATGAAAAAATTAATTGGTGAAACATGGAGTGAATAATGGATAAGAAAGTGTTAGGGCCTATCCAGACAAACTTTCATAGTTGCATAAACATATGCATAAGGAAATTGATTGGTCTATAAGCAAATGCATAAGGAAATGGACCAAGTTTATGTGACTATGCAAGTTTGTCTGGATAGGCCTTTAGTCTACAAAAGAAAATTTTGTTCTTAACTTTGTTAAAAGTGTGTAATGCTATGGAACGTCCAACTTAAACAATCCATCGGAAATGTGTGTCAACATTTTAAAATTGAAACATGTGTTATCGATAGTGAGCCAGACTCGACTTGAGTCTCGCTCGAGTAACATGTATGTACATACAAGCAGGATTACCAAAGGAGATTTAACCAGAGTCACAGTTAATGTTCGAGAGCGTTTCTTGTTTAATTAACTTATGTATTACCGTTATATCATGCTTATAACTTCAATATTAATGTTAAAATTTGTACACTGAAGATGGCTACATCCCTTTAGGCCGAAACGTCTGTTACATTGTTAATAAAATGTATTTTAAGCAATTTTAACCAGCTCCTGCTCTAATAGCTTGTTTTTATTACGATTATTTTTTAATAATATAGTATTTAGAAAATTGTTGAAAAATATATAAACATAAAAGTAGCTTATAAATGGAGGTACGTATGTTCTACAATAGACGTATATGGAGCGCGACCTGTGTAGTGCTACCTTAATTCTAAAGTAAACTTATAGGTGATGTTAAATTCTGTTACATATATTCTACAGTAGATATATAGGTAACGCGATATAAATAGTGCTATGTTCGTTATAAATTAGGCTTATATGTAGCTGGTATTAAATACAGCTACATTCACCTTTGTCATATGTGATAGGTTGTATATTATGATATAATATTATAATATATGTATAGTAAATATAAATGTTAAATGTATTGTAATTATTACGATATTTTTGCAAATATCTTGTTACAGGTGACCTACCATTTAGTATAGCTTTGGCGTTTAGAATTAGTGAATCCACAGTAAGAGAAGTGGTAAAGAAAGTTTATTTCGTTTTAATTAAGGTTTTAGAACCACTGTATCTTTCTTCACCTACGGAAGAAAATTGGAGAAAATGTGCACATGGATATTGGAGAAAATGGAACATTCCAAATTGTGTAGATTTTGTTGATGGAAAACATATCAAATTACGTTGTCCTCCAAACTCTTGAAGTTTATACTTTAACTATAAAGAATTTTATAGTATAGTGTTAATGGCAGTAGTTGATCATCTATATAGATTTACGTTGGTTGACATTGGAGCATATGGAGGTAAGCAAGAATATATAAAACATTTAATCTTACATATGTACAATAATAATTTATTTATTTATAAGAAACAGCGACGGAGAAATTTTCAATGAATGTGGTATAGGAATAAATTTAAATAATAATTGGTTAAATTTACCAGAAGAACAGATTAACTTCCCTGGAAGTAATTTTAAAACATACACTTACTTTGTGACTGATGATGCTTTTAAATTATCGAAGAGAATAATGAAACCTTGTTCCAGTAAGAATTTGATATATAAACAGAAAATTTCCAATTATCGACTTTTTAGAGAGCGAAAAACAGTTAAAAGCGTTTTTGGAATTTTATTGAATAAATGGAGAATATTCCAAACAGCTATCAGTATGCTACCAGAAACCGTTGATTTAATTGTAACAGCTTCAGTGTGTCTACACAATTATGTATTGAAAGAAGAACAACGCAGTGGATATAAAATGTACAGCCGAAAACCAATTTCTAATAATAATGCTGACCAGGTAAAAATAAAAGTAAGAGTAATGTAATTTTTCCAAGTTATAACTTCTGTTTTTTTTTTAGGATTCACCCTGGATGAATGTACCAAATGTTCTCGAAGAACGATGTAAGATATGCCGAAGTTCAAAGGAGTACCTTAAGAGGGGATTCTAATCTAGAGGCCCGATTTTTAGGTTATCTTTGCAATTTTTTTGTGGGAAAGCTACGGAATTTTTTGAGATGGGGATTTTTCCTACATATTAGTGCACCTTTCAAATATCTTTCAAAATTTTTTTATTTTAAAATATAAATAAAGAAGCGCGGTACATGTGGTTTTTCTAACTCATTAAAAAAAAAAGTGATAAACGGTACCCATGATTCCGGCCGTTGTAGTGATCTGAAACAAAAAATACAAAGAGATTCTCAAAATATAAGAGTGTGGCTTTCGTTTGAACTTGAATTTTTATAACATGTTAGAATTTACGAAAGTTGTGCGCTTTTGAAAGTAAGGTATCGAATTTCGCGACTTTTTTTCAACTTTAAAGTGTTGTAAAATTTGCAAAAAACCTTATTTCAAAAAGATTCTAGTTCCAACCATAGCCACACATGTGCTGAAGATGTGTGTAAAATTTGAGAATGATCGGAACAATGGATTTTGAGATATCGTGGATACCAGTTGAAAAAAAATGGTTTCGAGAAAAACGCGTTTAAAGTTTTTTTTAACTTCTTTACTTTACTTTAACTTTACTTCAAGACTACTTTACTACATGCAAAATGTGCATGTTATCTTACATTTAATCAGCGATTCCTGGGCCATAGAAAGAACCTTCCTCTTGTTCGTACATTTCCTGCAATGCCGATCTTTCTTCCTGGAGTGGCGCTTTTTGGTTTTTTGCAAAATCAGATGATCGCCGCTTCGATCGTAAAATGCGCGTGTCGTTGCGAAGATAAGCGTACATCTCCGCTTGTCGACTAATCGTTACTCCCATAACATTCATGGCTTTCAGGACAGGTAACAATCCTTCATTAAATATAATGACAGCCAAAAACGTCGCAATCTCAATCGTTTTTAAGCCACAGTACAAGTGTTTCGGAACGAAGGTCCAAATCATCGCATTCAAAGATTCGTTGCTGTTCTGCGTTTCCGCGCCTAAACAACAGTTTCAACAGTTTATCACTTGACAAATTCTCGTAAATAGGTTTTATTACTTCTAATACCTTATCACACACCAGCTCTCCTCGCCCTTCGGACAGTTTTGATGTTGCCGTTTTTCGTCGGCAGAACTTTTATAATAATACGCTGCCCATATTTCTTTCCGCATGTCAGGAACAGAATCTGGATGTCTTTGAATAGCCAATCCATAGTACTTCGTAAGTTCTCCGATCATTTTGTCTGTCAGCTTACCAGCACCTTTGCCACCGATACCTTTGTTACTTTTTTTTGCGTTTCGAAGTCTCGTTACCATCCTTTTTTCGACATGTCCGACGCATTCTTTTTTAACCACAGTAATATTATCTTCTTCATATGGATTAACAGTCGAAATGTTTTTGAAAGTTTTGCTGTCGCCATCTCCAATGTATTTCACATAAAGGACATCGTGCTTCTCTTTTGATCTTGAAAACATTTCTGTAATTGCATCGGTTTCCATCTTTCCAGCACTTCCTTAATGATTGATAGAGCAGTTTTCTTTGTGTGTCTCATACCATTCGTTATATTCATCAATATTTTCATTCTTTTTTATATTCCAAAAGTTACACGCTTGACAAAAACTACTTTTCACTGTAGCATCAATCACTTTTTTAGAATATTTAGCGATGAGTGTGGATACGCCAAAGAGAGATAAGTACCCTTTTTTCTTCCAAGTACCGTCACCAGAAACCGTGAGATGATTTTCGATATTTCCAGTGTCTTTATTTTTTGGTTTTTCCTCTTCAATAGCTTTCTTTAAAATTACATTGTATACTGAAGAAATTGCGAGGTAAATATTGTCAAGGCAGGCATAATAAATATTCACAGCGAGGCCACTAGACATGTAAATTACAAAATAAATTTATGTCTTCTCTCGCAACACCCAAAAGACAAAAAACGAAAACCATTCGTCGATTTATTTCATAAGCCTTGTTAGTAAAAGGCGAAGAATTGATGAACTTTTCATCACACTCGCTTTTGACGCAAATCTTGAATCCCAAGCCTCGAAATGATGTCTGTGAAATTTGCACATCTTTATTGTGCACTTTACAAATCACAAGAGATGCCAATGTTGTTAAAACTGTATAAAAATCTAAAATGCAATACGTGAATTCTCTTGAAATAACGAAATCAATATCTTCGGAAGTCGATAATTTTTTTGCCGAAATACTGGTAAGTTCAGTATCCTTCTCAAGTGTAAAGTGATTTCCACAAAAGCGTCGTTTCTTCTGGCATTCCGTACGAATCCTTTTTTTTCTAGAGCCTTTTCTGTCCATTTTTTAACGAAATATAAATATAATTAAATATAAACAAATAACGGAAAATGCAATCCTGCAAGTTGCTCGTGTCTGCTCGCCTCAACGTTCAAAACAAAACTGGTTCTCGAGCAGCTGCTTGTTTACAAACAAATGTAGTACTAAATACGGTAATAATACTACCGTAGTTAAAAACATTTTTCTTATCAAAACATATTAACATGAGTTAATTGCGATAAAAATAAGTTTTAAGCATATTTAATATATTATTAATTCATTTATATGTTCCAATTTTATACATTAACGTGAAAAATCACATTATGAATGCATAATATCTTTTGTAAATAGCAAGATACATTGAGAAGTAAAGCAAAGAATTGATTGAAAATAAAAGAAACATGTTTTTACTTAAAAAATATTTATGACTATCATATTTAACACAAAAGTAATCTGGACAAAGCATACCAATGTGATTATACATTGGATAGTTTAGTATTTTAACTTTATTTTAACCATTTTAATATAGTGGTCTTTTGCACCACCCAAGAGGTTCCACTAATGGTGCATTAGATTTTTTCAAGTGGATCTTCGCCAGGAGTCCTATTGTACTTTTAATTTTTCATTATACATTACCTTTATATAGATATGGTGTCATTTGCAGACAAGATACTTATCATACACTTGTCGGTCATAAATGTGGTGTCATTTGTAGACAAGATACTTGTTACATATCATTTACAAGTGTGTCATTTGCAGATAAAATACTTGTTACATGCCTGTCGTTTACAAGTGTGTCATTTGCAGACAAGATACTTGGTACATCTCTGTAATAAAAGTAGCACACAATTACTTTTCTTGTATCATATAAAAAATATTATTAAATTTATTTTAAACATTATTATTGCGTATTAGATGTTTAACTAACTATATCATTAACATCTGCAGCATATAGATTAAGAAGACTTTTCTATTTCTTAGGACAATGTGTATACAGGGTGATTCAAAATAACCGTATGTCCCTAAAAGGGACATATTTTCCTTTGGCAAAAGTTTGTGCGGAGCTTAATTTTTAAATTATAAAAGAAAATAGTTAGTGTATCGTGAGTTGAGTACAAGAAACAAGCAGGGGCGCCGCAACTCACCGCTACACACGGGTGTTTACGTGAGGCGTTTGCTGTTACGTGCCGCAACTTATAGTTTCTTATATTACTCTTTTTATTCGAACCTTTGAACCTTTTTTATCTTTACTGCTTCTTGATCCTAAACACATGACCCTTCGATGACTGCAATAAACATAAACGCTGTCCCTATGCCTAACGCATATTTTCCTTTTGACAAAACCGCTTCCTTCCAATAAACATTCCGCCGCTACGATTTTCCTACAGCACCTTAAACGAAGATCATTCTCGCCAGTTCAGTTCTCGATCAAAGCTCAAACCAGCAACACCGAATAAAGACTTTTTCCACAAACGTGTCCCGACTTATTCTAAATAATCTATTACGTAGCTATACGCTCGTAACAATTGGTGGCAGCGGTGGGATTGTTTGTGTGTAAAAGTGCGGAAATTTTTGCTATAATTGAGCTGATTGCTGTTAATTAATATCAAATGAAAGAAAGTTAGAGACCCGGAATTCGAGAAAACTTCGTAGCCAAGCAAGACTATCAAGTAGAAGAACCGAGGTCAATCATAACTTGGTGCTATCCTGACGAAATTAACGGGAGCACATTTCGATCAACCTGCTGAGATCCTGTCTGTTAGCCGATAAAACCACGACGCGTAGTTTACAACCTACCCCGAGGAAAAAGGCATCAGGACGCTCCTGGACGAGCACAGCAGCTAACGAAGGAAAAGGACAGCAACAACGAGACTCCGTGGACGGCCAGCACAAAAAAGGTCAACCCTCATCATCATCTCATCTACGTCATCATCATCAATTCATCTATATCTACCAGCGGCGTGAAACCATCTCGTCATAGATATGCTGCGCATCGTACTTCTGTAAGTCTATGAATTTTGTAAACTTTAGAGACACTAAAGCGCATTATAATACAGACAGTTCGGAAAGTAGTTCGTCGATTAGTTATATTAGCGATAATAATTCTAAACATAATCACGTAATCTCAAATCTAGAAACAATCAATATGAACGATCGAACAGAAACGGTAGAGTCAGCGCAAGGCGTAGATCATTTTGGCACAAATCTAGAAAGTCGAAGATCCTCGACGAGTAACAGTAGCTATTTTCCCGTCCGTAATAGTTTATCGCTCATACCTGTTTTTAATGGAAAAAATATTTCAGTGACGCAATTTACAGCAGATTGTAAAGGAGTTAATGACTTAGTCGAGCCAGATGATAGGTTATTTTTCTTTAGATCGGTCTTACAAGTTAAATTAACGGGAGATGCCGCGTTAGTGAGAACAATCTATACAATAAATAATCTTGATGATTTATGCAAAGCATTAGAAAAAGGAATTCGGAAATTCCAAAAGTTTTGACCATTAGGAAGTGGAAATTAATAAACTTCAGCAAAAAAGAAATGAATCCATTGAAGATTATGCTACTAGAACCAGAAAATTAAACTCTGAAATGATCCTTGCAATTTCTAATTACCCTGATCCAACAGCAAGAGCAGGACTAAGACTCTTTGCAATGAATAAATTAATTACTCATTTCTTAGGCGGATTACACAATCAAACGGCACAACTTCTTTTATCACAAAAATTTAACACGTTAGAAGACGCAATAGAAAGTGCAACTAGGTATATTACAACATCTAATTATCATTCAGAATGATTTAGACAAAATAGATTCAACGATACATCGCGAATAACTTGTAATTACTGCAGGAAAATAGGACACACAGAAAACGAATGTAGGAAAAAACGTTACGATTCACAAAATGCCTCTCGTGAAAATCAAAATTCTTGGCAAAATAACCAATATAATAACGTCAGACGCGAGCAAAATTTTTCGCGGAATAATAACCCGAACGGGAGCAGATTTAACAGTAACCAAAATTTTTTTAACACTAACTATCAATCCAACCGATTTAATCAACCCAATCAATATAATCAAGCGAATTATCAACGTAATAATAATTTATCTAACAACCTACCTAATAATTCAACTAATAATTCACATTTAAACTACCATGGCCAAGCGAAAAGCGCGCAACGTCAAGGCCAAATATCGAGTCGCGCACATCCGATTCAATCACTAGAACAAGAGCAAGAACATATACAATCAGAACAACCTCAAGAAATCTTATATCAATCTCATTCGAAGAACTTAGAAATTCAGGAGACAGATTCTTGTTAGATACAGGCGCTGATATTAACATCATTAAAGCTAACGCATTAGAGCGCGATACACTTGTGTATGTCGATGAAAAAGTAGAAATTCAAGGCATAACCGAAGAAAAGCAACAAACTCTCGGAACTGCATACTTACATTCAAATACGGGAGTTCACGAATTTCATGTAGTGCCCAGTAAATTCCCTTTGAAGGAACAAGGAATTATAGGTTCTACATATCTGCGTCAAGAAAACGCGAAAATTGACTTCAAAACGCGAACGGTAATAATTAGCAATAATCAAAGATACCCATTAGAATTTAGTAATCGAATAACGTTACCGAGTAGAAGTATTTGCCCTGTGATGTTACAAACGAAACATTATAACATTGATAATGCATTCATAGATCACAAAGAGTTAGAACGTGGTGTTTTTCTAATGAATAGCATAGTAAAAGTGAATCACGCGGGAGAAACGTATACATACGTGACAAACACGACTGAAAAAGAAGTAGAACTAGAGTTACCTGAGATCGATGTAGAGCCAGTGGATATTACCACGAGCCCGAGAGACAGCCCTACATATAAGATAGACTCGGTAATCTCAAATAATGTAACAAAAAGATTAAAATTATTAAAACAGAATTTAAGATTAGATCATTTAAATGAAGAAGAAAAACAGTCAATACAACCTATAATCGAAAATTTTAATGATATATTCTATTTACCGGGAGATCAATTAAAAGGTACTAATAGAATCACACACTCTATAAATACGACAGATAACATCCCTATAAACGTAAAACAATATAGATATCCACCGATCCATAAAAACGAAATTAAAAATCAGGTAAATAAATTATTAGATCAGGATATTATTCAACCGTCTGTTTCACCGTATAACTCACCGTTATGGGTAGTGCCGAAAAAACCCGACGTTGATGGCAACAAACGATGGCGGTTAGTAATAGATTTCCGTAAACTAAATGAAAAAACAGTCGGAGATGCATACCCTTTACCTAACATATCAGATATCTTAGATCAATTAGGCAAAGCCAGGTATTTTTCGTGTTTCGATTTAGCCTCAGGCTTTCATCAAATTCCCATGGATCCGCAAGACACCGTAAAAACAGCCTTTAACACGCCTAACGGTCATTTCGAGTATAAAAAAATGCCATTCGGTTTAAAGAACGCCCCCGCGACCTTTCAACGCCTGATGGATAACGTTTTAACCGGACTACAAGGAAATGTTTGCTTTGTTTATTTAGACGATATCGTTATATACGCACAAACTTTAGAAGAACATAAACAAAAATTACACCAAATTTTCGAACGAATCAAAGAAGCTGGTCTTAGCTTACAGCCAGACAAGTGTGAATTTTTTAAGCGCGAATTAACATATTTAGGCCATATAATATCAGATAAGGGAGTTAAACCTAACCCAGAAAAAATAAAAGCAATTGAGCAATATCCAGTTCCTAAAAATCATAAACAAGTAAAACAATTTTTAGGACTTGTAGGGTACTATCGTAGGTTTATTAAAAATTTCAGCAAAATTACAGAACCATTTACTTCGCTCCTCAGAAAAAATGTACCATTTAAATGGGAAATGAGGCAACAAATTAATTATGAAAAACTAAAACAGTTACTATCGAGAGAACCTATTTTACAATATCCAGATTTTGATAAAGAATTTTTATTAACTACTGATGCAAGCGATGAAAGAATCGGTGCAATCTTATCACAAGGTGAAATAGACAGCGATTTTCCCATTGGTTACGCTTCACGAACATTAAATAAAGCAGAAAGAAATTACGACACAACGGAAAAAGAACTTTTAGCTATTGTCTGGGCAGTGAAACATTTTCGACCTTACTTGTACGGTAAACCATTTAAAATTATCACGGATCACAAGCCGTTAACTTGGCTCTTTAATGTTAAAGATCCATCATCCCGACTAATGCGCTGGCGATTAAAATTAGAAGAATATAATTATAAAGTCGTATACAAAGAAGGAAAACTAAATACAAATGCAGATGCACTCTCTAGAAATCCGCAAATAATGACCTTTCAGACACAAGCTTCAGGTAGTAGCGATGCGAATTTGAGCTATAGCTTATTTTTACAACACGCACTAAATGATTCATTGTGGGAAACAGATAATATAATCCCTCAAATTTCAGGTAGCATAAAAGGTCTTTTAGTGAAAGAAGTAAACTCTTCTCCTAAAATTAAAATTTCACTTTCTAAAAACGGTAATAAAGCAGAAGACATAACGCTCGCACCGGGAAATATTAAAATTAAGAAAAAGAAGCATCTAATCGAAATAAATCTCGTTACACGCGAAAATAAAAATACCCCAATAAATATGGAAGATATTTTTAATTGCTTAATTAAACTAAAAGAATATGTAATTGCACATAACCAAACGATAATTTCGATAGCACCTATAGGAGACGCTAACAATAAAATAAAAATAACTCAAATGATAAAATATATATTTAAAGATACACCAATTAAAGTATATCTATTAGAATCGTTAACACAAGAAATTGTTGATCCAATAATAAAACAAAATATTTTAACAGAACTACATAATTCAGCGATTGGAGGTCACAAAGGCGTAACAAAAACTTTAAAACGAATACAACAATACTACTCATGGGATGGTATAAAACAAGACGTAAAAAATTATATAAAAGCTTGCCATGATTGTCAAAAATAAAAATTAGTTAGAATAAAAACAAGAGCACTCATGTTAATTACTGACACTCCAAGTGAGGCATTTGAAAAGGTAGCGATCGACATTGTGGGTCCTTTGCCGGAAACAGAGGAAGGACATAAATACATCTTAACCACACAGGATCAATTAACGAAATTCTGCACGGCTTATCCATTGCTAGACACAAACAGTACGACTATAGCTGATAAAATCGTCAATAAATATATTTATACCTATGGTTCACCTAAAGAATTGTTGTCCGATCAAGGTAGTAACATTTCAGGAGAGTTAATGAAAGGAATTGCAAAGATCTTTAAAATCAAACAGGTAAAAACAAGCGTTTACCACCCTCAGTCAAATGGAGCATTAGAGCGCTCACGTCACGTATTAGCTGAATACCTTAAACCATATATTAATCAAAATCAAAATAATTGGGATTCATTTCTAGATGCCGCTATGTTCTCTTATAATACCGCTTATTAAGGAACAAAAATATCTCCGTACGAACTAGTATTTGGACGAAAACCGCGACTTCCTTCCGTACTTGTAGAACCGAGACAAGGAATCACTCATGAGGAATTTCTCGCAGATTTAACGAATAGATTGAATTACTTAAGAAAAAACGCTAAGAATAATTTACAAAAGGCTAAAGAGTCAGCAAAAGAATATTACGATAAGAAAATAAAACCATTAGTTTTAGATCCGGGAGAATACGTTTATGTATTACACGAAACGGTCAGAACAGGCAGTAAAAAATTGTCTGATCAATACGACGGACCATTCCAAATTACACGTAGACTGAACGATGTAAATTATGAAATTAAAAGAGGCAAACGCAATCAAATCTTGCATGTCAATAAATTAAAACGCGCATATTTTCCTTTACAGAATGTTGATGTCGATGATGACTAGTTCAGAGTCTTTTGAAGCCTTTACTAACCAACCACTAACGAGACTGGCAGGAGTCTATTTTGAAAACTTAGGCGACCTTCTTATTTTTAGAGACCACTGGAAGTTTATTAGTTATGTAAATCTTGCGCCATTGGAAGAAAAAGAAAAAATATTGAAATTTTACGCGGAGAAAATCGAAATCTTATGTTACAGCAGATACCATATGTACGGAAACAATATAACATGTTCAGGACTACAAGAATTAGAACGTATTAAACGAAGATTAATAACATTAAAAACAGAGCGAGAAACTATCAACGACATGGTAGGACGATTTGATGACGAAATCCGTTTCAACAACCGCGGAGCGAGAGTCAAACGTGGTGTATTTGACTTTGTAGGACAAATTTCGAAAATTTTATTTCGCACACTAGATTCATCCGATGCTAATTACTATAACGAACAAATAGATCTCGTCTATAACAATTCAAAACAGCTAACAGAATTATACAAAAAACAAATCAGCATTATGCGATCCACGATTAATCAGTTTAGTCTTGCCTTTGCAGAAAATAAACATAAATTTGAGGAAATTGATTTTAATTTGTATAAACTTAACGACGAAATTTACAAAAACACGGGAAAATTAAACGCATTACAATTAAACACCGAAACGAATTCATATTTGTTAGAATGTGCCGAATTGATGTTAGAATTTGAACTAGATTTAACAATACTTACCGATGCTATATTACTAGCGCGCCGAGGATTACTCCATCCGAAAATACTTACACCTAGAGAATTATTTAATAATTTAAAAGATTCACATTATATGACAAACAACAAAAGATTACCTGTAACTTTAGACCCTAGCCAACTTAATAACCTAATCGATGCTAGCGATTTAAGTATATTTTATAAAAATCATAGGTTAGTTTACATTTTCGAAATTCCATTAATCGAACAAAATGATTTCATATTATACCATATGATTCCATTACCGATCAAACAGAACGAAGAAAACGTTTACGCATTCATAAACCCGCTACACTCGTACATAGGACTCAGAACTGACAAACAATTGTATACACACTTAACCGATCGAGATATCACAAAATGTAAAAAGATTAACGACGCAATGATTTGCAAACAAACGGACCTATTGTACCAGATTTCGACCGTCCATACTTGCGAATCGGAACTACTGAAATCCGCTAGATTAGAAAACATATTGAAAGAATGCGATATCCGTGTAATGAAAATTCATAATACTGTCTGGTATCAATTACAATCTGCGAACTCGTGGCTTTATACTGCGCCGCGGGAGGAGACCCTTCACATTTTATGTAAAGACGACAAGCCGCGTCAAACACAACTACTTTTAACTGGTTTAGTTAAACTATCCCCGGAATGTGATGCCATTTCGGATAATGTATTATTACATACCCAAACTATAAGCATAATCGATACCATTGACAAAGATTTTATTCCTAACGTTAATCTTAGTACAAACAAATTATGCGAAGATATCAAAGAAAGTAATGTTAATATTTCAGAGCTTCAATTGTTAAACATTGGTAAAACACCTCACTTAGATATTAATTTGTTAAAAACAGCTAGTTCTAGTTTGGACGAATTATATAAAGAAGCAAATGAGATAGGCAAACATCACCGAACTAAAACCTTATATGAAAAGACCTTGAGTTGGTTTTATTATATATTATATACTATGATAGGATTAGTTATTATCTATATAACGGTAAAATGTTCATTGATTAGTAAGTTCGTTCATATTTTTAAATTATGTTGTATACCTAAGGAAGGCTGCGTTCAGTATTTTAACAACTGTTTTAATAATAATATAACCACTCGTAGTGCTCATCCGACAGCTACGCAACGCGAAGTTACCTTTATATCGGTACCGACCGACAGCGAAGAATCCCTTCGTATCGAAAGAGAGGGACATGGAACAAATAACGAGATCCGACGTTCTCGCTCTCGTAATAATCGATTGTCAAGACTTGAACGCGTGTAAGACAAAACACAACTATTGTATCGTCTTAAGGAAATTTAACATTGCGAATTAATGACATAGTATAAGAACCTATATATGTGTATGTTAGAGTATAAGACTACGTTATACCTCATTGTTAGAACATCGTTGAATATTAATTTTTCTGATTATTGTAATACTAGATTAAGTTACTGCGTTAATTTAGAAATAAGATCTTAAATGTATTTTTCTACTTCGAGAAAGATCTTCATTCCTAAGGGGGGTGATGTTACGTGCCGCAACTTATAGTTTCTTATATTACTCTTTTTATTCGAACCTTTGAACCTTTTTTATCTTTACTCCTTCTTGATCCTAAACACATGACCCTTCGATGACTGCAATAAACATAAACGCTGTCCCTATGCCTAACGCATATTTTCCTTTTGACAAAACCGCTTCCTTCCAATAAACATTCCGCCGCTACGATTTTCCTACAGCACCTTAAACGAAGATCATTCTCGCCAGTTCAGTTCTCGATCAAAGCTCAAACCAGCAACACCGAATAAAGACTTTTTCCACAAACGTGTCCCGACTTATTCTAAATAATCTATTACGTAGCTATACGCTCGTAACACTGCTACAATCAGCTGACACTCACGATACACAATTACTTGAAAAACACGTGTTTTTTTTTTTCGAGTAATTTTCACGCATCAAGTGATTAGTAGTGATCATTAAATAAATTCCTCGTTTTATCGATGAAGTGAGTGAACAGAGTATGTGAATGTGTTGTGTTTTGAAACGTGAAACGTGAACCATAAGAAAGTGGAAAAACTTTTACTCGATATGGATCTGTCTCATCGCGGGAGAAAGAGAGAGAGAGAGAAAGAGAGAAAGAGAGATCGTGAGTGTCAGCTGATTGTAGCAGGCGCCTCACGTAAACACTCGCGTGTAACGGTGAATTGCGACGCCCCTGCTTGTTTCTTGTACTCGACTCACGATACGCTAACTATTTTCTTTTATAACTTGAAAATTAAGCTCTGTACAAACTTTTGCCAAAGGAAAAGTTGTCTCAGAATACGCTCAGGAATATGTCCCTTTAAGGACTGCGACGACTTTTCCGTCGGGCAGAAGTAGACCCGCCGGTAAGCGTATCAAACCTCGTTGCTTTATTTACTGAATGTTAACAATTTCGACAATTCTTATGATTGGGCGCCAGGCGCGGATTAACGCGCCGCACGAACAAATTACGTCAAACAATATTTTATTTATTTGAAAGCAACGGCGATAAGCGCGACTAGCCCACTCTACAACTGGCAGAGGGGCGAGGTTCTTTAGAGAAGCTCAAGACTGATTTGGGAGAGAGGAGTCTGAAAGAAGTTGATTATTAAGAACACATTTATTTAATAACAAGTAACATTTAATCCTTTTAATTAGGTTAAATAAGGTTGACGCCGGTTGGTAGGCGCCTTAACAGTCCCGCGAAGGGGAGACATTCTTCTATCGCTGTGAGAGGCTTTAGTATTTGGCTGTTCGACTCGCGGAAATCCGCGTACTCTCGTCTCACACGGTATAATATTCGGCGTGAGAGCTCGATCACTCTCATTAAATATAGTTGGTACGATTAACTTGACTTTAACCTTTCTCTTTAACGGTTAGCCTACAATACGAGTTCTGTCTCAATATTATTCTCACAGTTCGGATAGTAAACGCTCGACAGAAGGCCGAGGCGAGAAATACGCGATAGGCTAACTTCAAGACTTTAACGCTCGGTACCGCAATACATAAATCGACGCGAAATTGTTACTCACAAAAAGACATTATTCCATATAAAACGACTGTCGGCTCGGCAGCCCCGAGGGGAAAGAAGGCATGGCGAAATCTTAATCTACAGAAGCGGTAGTCAGCGGGGCCCGGCCGAAATCTAACCTCGCACGATACCGCGAGACATCTCGAGACGTGCTATATTCTTTATGCAAAATATGCGGGTTCTTAATTCCGCGAGGCTCGGGCCGCCTGCTGATACCGCTCTTACCGCGAAGTCGAAGTGGTGGCCTTACAAATCGCTGGTACGCCCGTTGTGGTCCTCGAGGTTCCGCCTAGGTTGCCGACTCGCCGAACAGTGACGACAGCGAGGCTCGCCGGACAGCGGTGACATTCCGCGCATCGTCCTGCGCATGTAGATCCGCGCTATCGATTAGCGCTACTTGATCCTTCGATATATCTAGCGATCTCGATCCTCGCGTCACTCCTCGATATTTCGGCCCTCGGTGACGCTTTTCCGAGGTGACCCCGGTCTCTCTCTTTTGGCAGCTGCCGTTAACGCCCTTCGTGGCCTTCTCCGTTTCCGGATCCGAACCTTCTTTGACTCGGTCGGGAACTGGCCAGGTTCCAACCGGATTCTTCTTTCCTGGCTCGTTACAATAGCTCCTTGTTCGGGTACTCCACCCCGGGTCTTCGGCGTGTGAGAGCGCGCTTCCCTCTCGGGCGTCATCTCTCTCGGTGCGTTCACCGGCCTCGATATGCTCCGTATCTGAAATCGTAACTGCGGTAGCGACTGTGTCTGGAATCGAATGATATTTGCAAGGGTGTTTTTACTTGCCCTTATCCTGGATCCGTCTGCACGCCGTCCGGGCCTCCGTCGTCCTGCCTGCTGAGTCCCTCGCAGGTCCCACGAAGGCTGCTCCACGGTAATTCACAATATGGGAGTTTGGCCACTCACCACGACTCGCTTAATTCGCTACAACGCAAAATCTAAAATCTCCAAAAGAGAATTAAGAGGGAGAGGTCGTCGCCCCCCCGCGGTGGGGTTTCCGACCTCAAATTTCCCTCCTCGATCGGGCTTTCTCGCCCTTGTGACGGACGTCAAAAATGTCACGTCACAGGACATACGGTTATTTTGAATCACCCTGTATATGTAAGTTGTCTGTCGACATGAGAGATAAGTGCTTTTCATTAATCTCCATGTCTAAAACAGTCTCTTTTCTAGTATTTAAAGCTGATTTCAAAGCGCAAGTGGCATTTACAGAGATGGACGAAAGGCTATTTCGTTTTTTTGTTTTTAAGTCTGATAAAATTGAAAACAGTCTTTCTGGGTCGGCATTAGAATTTGGAAGTGATCTAACAGCATTTATAAGAAATTTGAGTTTGGGATATCTATTAGTATTTCTGGAGTTTTCACTTTGTAAAATCTGTTTCCACATGTCATCAAAATTTAATTTTTTTAAATTTGTTTTTTCTGCTATTGTAAAATCTAGATGTACAATAAGCCATTTTTTCTTTAAACCGTTTTCGTTAAAACCTCCGAGAGTTTGAACGATAAAAGAAACATCATTGAATGATGTTTCTCTGTCAAAATCAAATAAAACAACATCTGCATCAAAAACTTTTAATTTTGACAAAAATTTTTCATTAATTGATAATC
The DNA here is from genome assembly GCF_040581485.1 of Linepithema humile. Lineage (NCBI taxonomy): Eukaryota > Metazoa > Arthropoda > Insecta > Hymenoptera > Formicidae > Linepithema > Linepithema humile. The sequence goes on along the minus strand of NC_090130.1, from coordinate 15,572,682 downwards.
TTTTACTAATTTCTTTGGCAGTCGTTACGTAAAATTGCAAACAATTTTCTCGGATATTTGCAACTAGGTCTGCATGTCCGTTTTTTGTCAATTCGTCTAGGTATTCTTCACATTCTAATCCTAAATTTATTTTGCTTAAAGATTTTTGATTATTTTTTTTCAGAAAATTAGATATTATTGCATACATTTTTTAAACATTCGGATTTTAAAAAGTGTTTACAAACTGTAGTCAAAAACTCTACTGCTTTTGATTGTAATAAATGGATTCTTGTTTCCACTGCTTGAAAGAATGCATTAAATAAATTAAAGAAATACAAAATATGTTTCAAAAATAAGAAATATGCTTTGATATCTAACTTTCGCATTATGGTTAATAAATGTTCTCCAGATATTGTTTTTTCATCTACAACTCTTTCGATCAAAAAATTTAATAGCATCCCAAGACTCAAGAAGTCTTTCCACACACATATGGTGAGAAAGCCAGCGTGTATCAGCCAATCTTAAAATTTTGCGGTTTGTTTCCTGAAAATATTCCGTAAATTCTTGAAAAATAGCTAAACGCTTAGGACTACCGTTAATGTAACTTGCGATTTTTTTTAGAAATTTCTCACAATATTCGGGTATTTTTGTACATGCATTATGCGCAATTAATGCAGCGGAATGTTACGGACATTGAAATGTTAATAAATTTTTACAAATTTTTGCTAGCTTTGTTTTAAATGATAAATTTTTTCCTATCATGACAGATGCATTGTCGCATGACAAGGCAATAATATTTAAAAATGGAATGTTAAGACTATACATATCTGATTTACATGCATCAAATAATTTTTCTGCGCTACTATTTTTTGCATCAATATTAATTAATTTTATTAACTGTGAGCGAATGTCTAATTTTTCTGGATCAACATACCGCACAAGAAACATCATTCATTTTTCATTACAAATATCAGACGTTTCGTCAATAAAAATAGAAAATCTGGTATTTTGAATCATGTTTACCACACGGTTCGTTTCAACCAGACACAACACATTTGAAATAATACTTTTACATTTTGTTCGACCCATAGTCATACTTTTTAATAAGTTATAATCTTTTCCTATTTGTTGAAAAAACTAAGAATATCTGTTGTCGTTTGATGCGAAATATTTTTATCAGCGATCAATGCGGCAAATCGAATTTCTGTTGATTTTTTTCGCTCTTCAAATGTCAAAAGTGATTCATCATTTGTCACGTTATTAGTTTCATTCGTTCTCTTGGTTTTTGTATTATTTTTATCAGATATCCTCCTGTGCGCTTTGGATTCTGAGTGATCATATATGTGCGATAAGTCACCAACCATAGTTTTTTTACAAAACGAGCAAAAAAATTAATTTTTATTATGTGACACCTCGTATAGCCATGGCTTAAATTGCTCAATATCTAACCATTGTTGTCGAAATGGATTTTTTTTACGTTTTCTTGTATTTGAATTTACATCGTTATTATTGAATAATGTATCATTCAATGACGTATTTTTTATATGACATGCAGAATTCGCATGACTTGAAACACGAGTATTGCATGAAAAATCTTTATTGCACATAATACAATGAAAAAGACTATCATCATTGGATACTTTACGTATCCAAGATGTGTATTTATCATCACTAAGCCAAGCTTCTGAAAAGCTTTTCTTTGGTTTTTTTCTTAATTGTTCACACATTTTCATGTATAAACAAAACAAAAAATAAAAACAAAAAATATATAATATATGAAAAAAATATATATGTATATAAAAAAATATTTAAGAAAATATATTTTTTTACGTGTGAACAAAACAAAACCAAAAATTATAAAACAGAAAGAATAAAAAACAAGAAAAAAAAAATATATATATATATATATGTATATAAATAAAAAAATATTTAATCAAATATACTAAAACAAACTAAATATACTAAAATAAACAAAAATATATTAAAATATATATTATTAAATATATGTTATTAAAACTGTGTTAAATCATTTTTTCGAAAATTGAGTCATTGTTATTACAAGACTCTATACTCCAATTTTTACCCAATGGCAAATGTTTTCAATAAATATTTTCATTTCAATAGATATGCGAATTAATAAGATTAAATCACATTCACCAAATGAAGTGTTGATATATATATATATATATATATATATATATATATATATATATATATATATATGTATTAATTATATAATATAAATCTATAATATTTGTATATCTATTAGGGGTACAAATAAGTTTTAAACCTTTTTTTTGAAAATTCAAGATTTTTTTGCAGAAATTCAATAATACATTTAAGTATCAAAATATTCTCCGTTATTATCTATGACCTTGCGCCATCTTTCGGGCAGCTTACAAATTCCAGCAGTGAAAAAAGTTTCGTCTTTTGATTTAATAAAGTCGTCGACCCATTTTCGCACTTCTTTAATATTCCGGAAGCGTACCTCAGATAATGCGTTTTGCATCAACCGGAACAAGTGATAATCACTTGGCGCTATATCTGGCGAATAGGCCGGGTGCGGTAGAACATCCCAACCAAGCGTCAATAATGTTTCTTTGACCGTTTTAGCGACATGAGACCTAGCGTTGTCATGAAGCAATTTCACCGGACGCAATCCTTTGCCAGTATATGGACGTTTTCGACGGATTTCTTCATTCAATCTCAATAGTTGTCGACTATAGCGATTACCATCAACCATTTCACGTGGTTGCAGAAGCTCATAATATAGCACACCCTGCATATCCCACCATATACAGAGCATTACCTTTTGGTCGTGGATATTCCGTTTTGGCGTTGATGTGGATGGTTGGCCGGGGTCTACCCATGATTTTTTTCGCTTGGGATTATCGTAATATATCCACTTTTCATCACTCGTTATGATTTTCCACAGGAAAGACTTTCTGTGCTGTTTGTTGTACAGATTCAGACACATTTCGACACGGTTATCTTTGTTCTTCTGGCTCAATTCGTATGGTACCCACTTTCCCTCTTTCTGAATCTTTCCCATCTTCTGTAAACGGTTAGAAACGGTTTGTTGCTTTACTCCCAGTTGTAATGCAAGCTCTTTTTGCGTTTGGAACGAATTTTCATCGAGTAATGCTTGCAATTCATCGTCCTCAGTCTTGAGAGGGGCTCCGCTACGTTCACGATCGCTAACGTCGAAATCACCTTCTTTAAACCGTCTGAACCAAAATTTACACGTACTTTTGGATACAACATTGTCTCCAAGAGTCAAACAAATTGATGCACACGCTTTTGCGGCGCTCTTTCCTTGATGGAATTCGTAGCGAATGCAGTGCCGAATAAATTGTTTCTCGTTTGCCATTTTCAAGCTGCTGTAATTTTAGGTTACACAAACAATATCGTGAAGTTGGTTGTTATTTTTTATGTTACCATATAAACACTACAAAATTGGAAAAGAGCGGGAGAATATTTAAATTTTGAATTACTTTTTTATGTTCTACAAAAAACGGTTTAAAACTTATTTGTACCTCTAATATATATTTTTCTTACATTACCTATATCCTCTCATCAATATTCCATGAAAATACACAGAATATTCTCTGAAAATTCATTTAATATCCAGAGAATGTCCTTATAATATTTACGGAATATAATTAAACTATTATGTGAAGTGATTAGAATATTCATACAATATTCTATAGCATATTCATAGGACGTTCACAGAACGTGATTTTTTGTCTACTTCTAATATTCCACTGGAAGTTCACAGGAACACCAATCATAATGTAAGAATATTCTAGAAATATTCAAACATTCTCTAATATTATTCTATGAATGTTCATAGAACGTACTTGTGCTGTCTGGGATAGTACATAATATAATTAATTATATATACGACAGCATTATATACAAGAGTTTTATAGAAATAGTGTACAACTTTTTTCATAGTTCTTTAGTTCCACTTGGCGCCATTTCCTGATATCATATTTTTTTATAAAAAGTATATAGGATAGCTTTTTTTGAAAATTTTATTATATATACAACAGCTTTTTTTTAGATATATACGACAAGTTTTTTGGAAAGGTTCTAAATATGTACGACAATTTTTTTGACGGGTAAAGCAATACTGTTTTGTTTTGGTTGTGACAAAAGCGTGTACTTGGCGCCTTTTTTTACTTTTTTTTAAAAAGATAATTTTTTGATAGATATTATTTCTTTTTTTTTAGTAATATATATATACATATATATATATATATACAGCGTGTGTCAAAAGTTCCGGGACGGCTGGATAATTTGAAAAATACGTATCACAGAGGAAAATGACCTCGACAAAAGTTGTAGGATTTTTCTCGGACAATCCGATGGTGACCTTAGATTTGGCCTTGCCCGTAATCTTCAAGGTCATTTCAAGGTCAAATCAAATTTTTTAAATAGAAACCCCTATTTTTGATTCCAAAATCTAATAGCTGGTATCAAGAGTTTTTCAAAACACTATAATGAAGTTATTTTTCATTAAGTACTTTTCGAGTTATGAGGCTTGAAAGTTACAGCATTTTGACATAAAATACAAGATATCTTGTAAAACATTCAATTTTTGGAAATCTTACTTTAATACTTTTATGCACAAAATAATGAGACGAATCAATTGGTATAAAGAAAACACATTGGTTTTAAAAAAAAGTATGCAGTTGCATGTTGCAAATTACATATTTTTTCTTGAAAGCAACTATGTGTTTTCTTTATACCAATTGATTTGTCTCATTATTTTGTGCATAAAAGTATTAAGGTAAGATTTCCGAAAATTAAATGTTTTACAAGATATTTTGTATTTTATGTCAAAATGCTGTAACTTTCAAGTCTCATAAATCGAAAAGTACTTAATGAAAAATAACTTCATTATAGTGTTTTGAAAAGCTCTTGACACCAGCTATTAGATTTTGGAATAAAAAATAGGGGTTTGTATTTAAAAAATTCGATTTGACCTTGAAATGACCTTGAAGGTCACGGGCAAGGCCAAATCTAAGGTCACCATCGGATTGCCCGAGAAAAATCCTACAACTTTTGTCGAGGTCATTTTCCTCTGTGATGCGTATTTTTCAAATTATCCAGCCGTCCCGGAACTTTTGACACACGCTGTATACATTTAGTATACATAGAACAGAAATATTAAACTTTAAGCTATTTAATTTTATTTATTTTAGACAAATCATACACTAAAGTCTCTACACAATTGTCACAAGGCATAGTGATAATTGGTATGATTGTATAAATTTTAATTTTACCATACATTCTGTCAAAAAAGCACATGATTCGAGACTTTAGTGTATGATTTGTCTAAAATAAATAAAATTAAATATTAAATGCACTAAAGTCTCTAAACAATTGTCACATAAGGCATAGTGATAATTGGTATGATTGTATAAATTTTAATTTTACCATACATCAAAAAAGCACATAATTCGACAACTTTAGTGTATAATTTGTCTAAAATAAATAAAATTAAATATCAAAGTTTAATATTTCTGTTCTATATATACTAAATTAGTTCTAACAATATTTATAATTTCCAGTAAAGTTTATTTGTGTATTGCAAGATTTCTTGTCGAATTTGTGTTAATAATTTTTTTTCTATGGATAAATAAAATTCAATAATATATCTAAAACATAATATAAAAATTGCTTAAGCTTTATACACATTATAACTTTTATTGTCTGTTTTGACAAGCCGGCAGAAGTATATCACTAACCCAAGTAGAAATTTCCCTCAATCTTCCCTGAATATATACAGGCCCCGCATGGGAAATACTAGCTTGAAAAATCCAGACGGGTCCTGGCTTTTCGCTATAAATTTTCCACGATTTTTCCCAGGTTTTGGTTAAAAAATATCTATCTGTATTTTTTCCTGGATCTGGCCGGGTCTGATCAGGGAAAAACCAGTATTTTTATTCTGAACTTTCAGGTTATGTTAACGTTTGTTAAATATTTTACGGCTCAAAATAGTAACACCTTAGAGCATATCAAAGAGTTACGATTCGAAATAAAAGAAAAAACGTTTGAAACGTACAAAATGTGTGATCGCATATTCGCGGCTTCTCGTCTATTGTTGAGGAAGCGAAAATATTGGACGAAGACAAAATTAGAAACAAAAATAGCGAACATCGAAACTGAAAGTGACACGTGTGACGAAAGTGACTTGATAAAAAACAAGTATTCGTGATCTAACAGTAATGAAGCTACTGATAGTGCTGTAAATGAGAATGTCTATCATGTACGCGACGAAGAGGAAACTGATGGCCTGGAAATATTTATGGAAAATAACAATTCAGAGCTCGAAGATGATATGTCAGATCCAGAAAGAGAAATCGAGAATTCAGAGCTCGAAGATGATATATTAGAATCAGAAAGAGAAATCGATGAATACAATGAAGGTCACAATAATGAAGACGAAATGGCTGATGAAATGGAAAAATTACGTCAGTGGATTGTAACCAACCAAATTCCACATAATCAAGCAGATGAATTGCTGGATATTTTACGACCTAGATTAATGCCACTTTTACCCAAATCTACAAAAACGTTTATAAGAACGTCATCTGCAAAATACAATATTGAACAATCCAGGAGAAAACCCGAGTAAAATAAGGGCCCTAGGCAGGATTCCAGTATAATTTCTAGGAAAAACCGTGGAAACAAAGCCTGGGCCTGGGTACATTTTAGATAATGGATCCATCCATGCCCGCCGTCCCCCATCACATATGGGTCCATCCATGCCCGCCGTCCCCCATCACATATGGGTCCAAGCTAGATTTCCCGGACAGATCCAAGCTATACTCGGGGAAAAATATCCAGGGCCAGGCTTTCTCCTAGACCAGATTTCTACCTGGGAAGCTTCTGATTATCACCTGTATCAAGTTTCGATTTTCTTATCTTCCTGTCAATCTTAATTTTCTGTGCGTACGAGCTCAAACTTGAACTAGTAGAATGACCAAGCTTTAGAATAGGAAATATATCAGCCCTTGAATGTCCCTCAAAGCCATCCAAAGTCATACCATTGCAATTTTCTAAAACAGTTTTCTAAAACAATCATCAAAAAATTGTAAGTACCAACAATATCATAATATAGAGTGTAAAACAACAGTTACTTGATTTGATTGACTGAATTTCGACTTTTTTGCAAGTATTGGAGGTATTTTTAAATTGGTATAAGTCCTTTTCAATGCTCCATTACCACAATCACTCAATATTGATTTCAGACGTAACAATAATATATGTTTAAGACAAAATATTTTATTCAACTAGTTTAAGTCAATAATTTATTACTTACAGGTTTCATAATAATACAATTATCGTCCTTTTTAAGATCTGAACTTATTCATTTTAGACTATCCCCAAGCCTCAAACATACGTTACTCTCATCCTCTTGTCTTGATTTTTTATCATTATTATCCTATAACAACAAATATTGATTTCAGACGTTACAATAATATGTTTAAGACAAAATATTTTATTCAACTAGTTTAATGCTTTTTAATAGTTTACTTACTGGTTCAATAATAATGCAATTATTATCCTTTTTCGAATTTAGACTGTCCTGAAGCTTCATAGCTTTGACTATATCCTCTTTGCCAAAAGTCTTTCCATACTTTTCGAAGTTACTTCTCAAATAATTTTGATTCTCTACACATACATTATTACAGACACAATGCATACTTGCTTGTTTATCAAGAAGTTGATTTTGTAGCGATATCTTCTCAGTTATACAGATATTTAATTGTGTTTCCAATGCCCTAAAAATATTAAAATGATATAATGTAGAATTAGTTTTAAACATTTCAATCATTGCATACTTTCGTTTCATATGTTCTTCTTCTAAAACTGCACTTCCTATTATATTTCATTAATTTTTGCTCTAAGGACCTAATCCTTAATTCAAGCTTCCTTCTCTTGTTAAAATTAACTGTTGTCTTTCTGGTAAATAAAGAAAGTAGTAATTAAAATACACATTATCAACATCTTATTGAATAATAATTACCCTCTACCATTCATTTTTTATAATATTGAAGAAAGATTAAAATACTACTTATTTGGGGGCATAAAAAGACAAAGGGTAGAAGGTGGTATTTCAGAAGATTGAAGAAATAAGTTTGATACCATTCCATACGTCAAAGGCATATCTGAGAAATTTACTTCTATGGCTAAGAAACATGGGTTTAGGATGTCAGATGCAAGGGAATGTGATTTGAGATACTTCATAAAGAGACATCAGGACAATTTAGGAAAGATGTTACACAGTGGTGTGGTGTACAAGATAGTGTAAGATATTTCTGCGGCCGGCCGGCAGACGGCGCCAATAGGGCACCAGGCGACTCATCGAATCGCAATACATCGATTCTCGATAGATCAAGGTATCTAATCGATCCATGCGCGCGCTACCGGATCCGCCGAAGGTTCGAGAACGTTCTGGAATCTTCAGGATCCACAAGATTATCCGGAGCGAAATCCGGAGAGACACTCTGTTCGGAACCGGCATTAAAACCAGTCGCGTTTGTCGTATTAGAGTCGTCGAATAGGCTGTGAATAGAGTTCTAGTCAGTCGAACGATCGTCGAGATATATTGTATTCAGTGCTTGAAATAAAGGCCAATTATTATACTGTTCTAAAGGAAGTGGTTTATTCAGACAACCCGGTTACATTAATAAATATAGTCGGTAGCCAATCGGAGCACGTGGTTTGAACAATTACGCTCAACGGACATTTTGAACGAGCGAACTCGGTGCTCCGACCGTTACAAGTTATTTCTTAAAGAACTAGACGGATTTTTGTCCAGCCGTTTCGTGCCGTTTGTCGTCGGTTAAAACTATTCGGAGAACTTTCAATAACTTGTGCCAAATGTGTGTGCGACGCAACATACATAGGCCAGACAAAGAGAAAGTTGGAAACTAGGATCAAAGAGCATAAAAACGACATTAAAAAAAGCACTTCTCCTTTAGTTATCTCACAACATCGGTTAGAATTAAATCACCACCCAGACAGCACAGGTAGATTCTGAGAATATTCGGAGAATATCACAAAAGTATATTGCGTATATTCTTAGAATATTCGATATACGTACTACGATATCCTGCAGTACATACTCAGTAAGTTCCTATGTCTCGCGTAACTTGGTTCTTAGTACGTACTGTGAATATCCCGCAGTATGCATATAGAACGGTTACGGTATATCATGTATATGCACGTATACATATATACACAGCTTTGTATATAAATTAATTTATACTTTGATTTGTTTAATGTAAAATATATTTATTTATTTTTTTATAAAAAAATACATGGGAAGACTTCAATGTTTTTCAATGTTTACAGCACGATTTCTCACATGTTTCTTAGAAAAACACTACATATAGTAAGAAACTAACAACTAATTATATATATTATATAATATTAGTAGTTATACTATAGGGGTTCTAACTCAGGGATCTGAGGGGGTGCGCGGGTGAAGAGGGGAAGAGGGGTATCGGATAACAGTGGAGGGGGTAATGACGTCTTCGTTTTTGGAGGAGAGGGAGTAAATGTGGAGTGGTGGGGGTATCAGATTACAATAATTCCCGGAAGATAAGGATTGTTAATACAAATCGCAAGATAAGGATTCCCGGAAAAGATAAGGATTGTTTATTGGAAAGAGAACTGTTTATTGGTGCAGGTTTTTTTTTCTACGCATTAAAGTAGAGCGCCATGTTGTCAGAATCATTATGTTTATAGTATGCAGGTTCGTGCAGATTTACGGATTGCGTCATCGCTGTATTTTAGAACAAAGAGGCAGCATTTGAGCGCCGTTTCTTAGAGGGTGTGATAAGGATTGTTAATACAAATATGAACCATCGATAGTTTTAATCAATTTTGTGTGCAACAAGCGGGTATATAAAGCAAGTGAAAAAGAATAGGAACCATCAGTCGTTCGAAATCATTGAGAAAATCACTAGTTCGCTGTGACGTTTACTAGCAACGATGTTTTGCACCATGTCAACCGTGAATAATCAGATCAACAAACAGCAGAGTGCGAAGAAGCTGCAATTACCCAACGAGTATGTTGTTTCTTTAGCCACATCTTTAAACTTAATTGTTATACTTTTAAACTAACAATTTATTTTTTCACAGAAAACAAAAAAGTAATATGTCAAAGATGGAAAAAGAATCATCTAGGATCTTGGTTAGAAGATACCCGTTGACAAAAACCAGTTACAAATATCTCGACATCGGAATCAACGTCTCAACGCCGAGCCGTGTGGAAATCGCTCTCGGTGACAACCATGGCAAGGAGCTACGTCTATCATACGACGTATGGAAAGAACTCATGAATCAACGGAGCATCATCGCCAGCTTCTTTAAGAATGATGCGGACGAAGCACCGTCTCAGACCGTTGGACACTGCATGTTAAGTTTTGGAAAAATGAACAACCTAAAAGTAATGCGCCTGGCAACATCAGCATTATGTTTAATCATGTCAAACCGAACCGTGTGTAACATGTTTGCACTTGAATATTGCGTAGACTGTATCAATCATTCGTTGAACAACATCACTGGTACGGTTGATGTCAAGTTCGCACACTTTTCAGAAATCGCGAGGAATGCGAAGGACCCCGATCACGTGGCGATTCGCAAAAGCGATTTATTCGATAAGAATAATATAATTGATTGTGAACTGGTGACTCAGGTCTTTGCGGAGTTGTAACAATACATATTAATAAATATTATTTCAACTGTAATTAAAATTTTTTATTATTTTTCCGTGCCATCTTATCCGCTATACCGACTTATCCTACAACGCGCGCATCAAAGTAGAGCGCCTGTTTAAATTGCGTCATCATGTTTGGAGGAGAGGGGGTAAATTCGGAGTGGTGGGGATATCATATTACAATAATTGCCGGAAGAGAAAAGATAAGGATTGTTAATACAAACATGAGCCATCGTTATGCTTATAGTTAGTGTCGTGTGCAACAAACGGGTATATAAAGCGAGTGAGAAAAATATGAATCTTCAAAATCATTCGCAATGGAGAAGGAGCGCGATCTTACCGTACGAGCAGCGAATATCAAAACGACGGGAGAGTTTCTTCCATGGGACTACGAGTGCAACGAGTACCTCGATTCTCTCAAGGAACAATGTCGCAAGAAACAACGCACCGGAGTAGTCAACTCTCTGGTGGCGCAAATCGCGCGTCTGGAGGGTGTGAGGGACGCTCTGCACGAGCGTTTTGTACCCGTCGGTGCCGGATACGGCGGATACGAGAAGAAGGGCTACACGTGGAAGGAGATTGAGACGGCGTTTAGAAACCGTGTGCTGACGGGTGTGGTTGTCAATCACGAATACATCGATCCTCGTGAATTTTTCGAAAATGTAAAAAATACGGTTATTGAGCGAATCCGGAGCGTCATGGCGGAGCATGGGAACGTTAAAATCAACACCGCGTTCAACGGGGAATTCACCGCAGGCGCCAAGACTGCCGTGAAGATCATCGCCACGAAGAACTGCGAGCTCTTTCCAACATCTGATCTACAAGAATGGTACACGAGGCATGTAGTTGACGCCATCTTGACATCCCTGGAGGAGTTTTAGGAACGCGACAGCGGATGGGCGTTGTCACGTATCCTGAACCTAATGATAAACGTCAACAAGTTCAATCCTCTGCGCGCGGGATGCCACATCGAGTTACCGCGGAAAATTATGCTGAAAAAGGCGGTAGTCAATGTTAAATCAAACGATAATGCGTGCTTTGCGTGGGCGGTGGTAGCAGCCTTGTATCCTGCGGAAAAAAATTCAGACAGAACAATCGAATACCCACATTACTCGACGGTGCTCAACCTGTGCGATATCGAGTTTCCCATGACGCTTCCGCAAATAACAAAATTTGAGAAACTCAACACCATCTCCGTCAACGTCTTCACCACCGAAGACTCAAAAATCATCCCTCTGCGGCTCGCCGACGACAAAAAGGAGAAGCAAGTCAACCTGCTCTACGTGCGTAAAAACAACGATGCACACTTTGCGTGCATAAAGAACCTGCCGCGGTTGGTGAGCTCACAAATGAGCATGCACAAATGTAAAAAGTACATTTGCGATCGGTAAGTAAAAACACATTTATAGAATAATTTGAAACTTTATTCACAGTATTAATCATACAAATTATTACAGGTGTCTACACTACTTTTATACACAGGAGAAATTATCGGCGCACAGCATCGACTGCGGCAAGATAAAGGATTGCGCCGTCGTTCTCCCCAGCGAGGACAAAAAGTGGTTGACGTTTCACCACTATAGTTGGAAGGAGCGGCTCCCGTTCGTAGTGTACGCCGATCTCGAATGTACGCTCGAGAAAAAGGAGGATCAGGACGGTACTACTTACGCCTACCAACATCACAGAGCCTTTAGCGTAGGATTTTATGTAAGTTGCACGTACGATAATTCTTTATCTAGTTTTAAGTCGTATCGCGGTGAGGATTGCGTGACGTGGTTCGTCAACGAACTTCACGATTTGGCGCGCCGTGTGAAAGCGATCCTCACCACCGTCGTCCCCATGGCGGATCTTACGCGGGAGGAATCGGAAAAATTCCGTAGCACCGCGATGTGCCACGTGTGCGAGAAACCGTTTACACCGGACGATACGCGGGTGCGCGATCATTGTCATCTCACCGGGCGTTACCGCGGTGCCGCGCACTCGTCGTGCAATCTAAATTACAAAGACTCCCACGTTATCCCGGTGATATTTCACAATTTATCCGGTTACGACGCGCATTTCATTATTAAAGACGTTGCCAATGCCTTTGAAGACAACGTCGAATTGTTACCGCTGACGAAAAAGCGATACATTTCTTTTACAAAAAATGTTAAAGATACCATGGATCAAAAATCAAAATTGTGTATAAAATTACGGTTTATTGATTCGTTTAAATTTCTCAGTACAAGTCTCGACAAATTGGCATCATATTTAACTGTAGATGAATTAAAAATTTCACGATCGGAATTCAATCATTTATCCGCGGAACATTTCAATTTGCTTACTCGGAAAGGTGTGTTTCCCTACGAGTACGTCGACAGCGTCGACAAGCTCCGGGACACAAGCCTGCCATCGCGCGAATCGTTTTACAGCTCGCTCACCGGAGAAACGGTATCCGAGAGCGATTACGCGCACGCGACAAACGTGTGGCAAATATTTTCAATCGAAGATCTAGGTCAATACAGCGATTTGTATTTGAAAACAGACGTTCTTTTGTTGGCGGATATTTTCGAAAATTTCCGAAACACGTGTATAAAGAGTTACGGTTTAGATCCCGCTCAGTATTACACATTACCGGGGTACACGTGGGACGCTATGTTAAAGTACACGGGTATCAAGTTCGAGTTGCTCACAGACATCGATATAGTGCTGTTTGTCGAGCGCGGTATACGCGGCGGTCTCAGCCAATGCTCCAACCGATACGCCGCCGCCAACAACAAATACATGCCATCGTACGATCCATCGGAACCGTCATCGGGTGCGTTCGCTTTAGGCGCTCACGCGCTGTAAGCGCTTATAAGCATTGCTTATGCCGTTCGCTTTGGCGTTGTAAGCGCTCAGAGCAATGCTGCCAGAAACGAGCGGCGGCATCACACTAATACAACCGAGAACCGATGACGTCACCCTATCCGTGTGAGCTCGACCCGGTCGACCAATGGAAGAGAACGCCGTCTCTCTTCCACCGAGCCGACGCAACAGACGATAAATGCTAAGAAGTAAGTGTTTCTAAGGCATGTGGCTGGAATATGAAAAATCCCGTGTTCGAGATTTGCTTCTCGCAACTTTCTTTTCTTTTTTCCGCATTTGTTTCTAACAGTGTAAATTATCAAATAATCTTTTTTTTGCTTAAAAAATAATAGTTTATATTTATTAATAATATTCGCATATGTTAAAACTAACAATTTTTGAAATAATTCAGATTTGCTATTGTCAATAGAAAAATGAAGTTATTTTGCAATATTGCAACAAAGTGTAAATTTAACATATACTATGTTCTTGCCATTCGCCTTATTCGTTTAGCCATGCTTGCTTTGGCATTTATGTCTATCGACTCGAAAGATTTTACATACCTGTAAAACTTTTAATTATTTCCCAACTTACAATTAGTCATTCGCGTCCTGATATTTTTTCTCCCGTTCAATAATTTTTTATTCGTACATTCGGAGAATCCAAATAGTGAGATCAATAATGTACTTAATTTTCGTACACTCTAGTATCTCAATCTGAGATCGGTGTACATTTTAACGTGTCAAATGTAGACGAATTATTTCTATATAAAAGATAATTAAAATTTTCACACCAACAATCTATGATATATGCTCCATATGCCATATTATATTTTATTCCATTTTTAATCATTTATTTTAAACTACTGCATATTAGCAAAAGTTACTGTACTATGGAGATGAGTGGAGGAGACGGTAACATATATTATAAATGCAGTCAGATTTATTGTACTCTTGTTAAAATATTGTAAAAATAATGTATTATTAGTAATTATAATAGTATTTATTAGTAATTATAATAGTATTATTAATAGTGGTCTTTCGCACCACCTTCGAGGTTCCACTAACGACGCGTTAGGTTTTTTTAGTGGACCTTCGCCAGGAGCCCTATTATACCACATTTCATTAATCTTTCTATATATTTCTTTTATACATATGTGATGTCATTTGCAGACATGTTAGTAATATTTTATTTATCTATAAATATGTGACGGGATAGAGAGTTAGCACGAGATAATTGATTTTATTTGAAATTTTATTTTATATATATGTAAAATAAATCTTAATATAAAATTATCACAATATGACTAGTCAATATATATTTATTATAATGTTATCACATAAATTAGATTAAAAAACATATTATTAATAATAATAATAAATCAATAAAAAAAATATAAAATAAAAATATAAATAAAAAATTAAAAAATAATAAAAATATCGTCAAAAATAATAAAAATATAAATAAAAAAAAAATATAAGTATATTGTATAAGTAATATAAGTTAAAAAATAAAAATATAAATAAAAAATAGAAAAGATATTAAAAAATAAAAATATAAGTATATTGTATAAGTAAATAAATTAAAAAATAATAAAAATATAAATAAAAAATACAAAAAAAATATTAAAAAATAAAAGTTTGTTAAAAAAATAAAATTAATATTAATATGAAATTAATATATAAAATTATTTTTATATTTATCTAATATTTTTTTAATTTATATAATATTTTTTTATTATGATATGGCCTCTTCCGCCCTGGCCACCTCTCGGTCCCCACCCACCTCTGCCACCCCATCCACCTCTGCCGCTCCATCCACCTCTGCCTCCCCATCCACCTATGCCTCCCCATCCACCTCTGCCTCCCCATTCACTTCTTCCACCTCGTTGGTGATACCAGCGAGCGCGAGACTTTCCGCCTCCTCTCCTTTTTTCTAAAAAATAAGCACATTTACAGATAAGTACTATATTAAATAAAACAATCATGCATATAAATTAATCATTTAGTTACAAAAAATAAAAAAATAAAATAATGTACCTCTTGTTTGTTCCTCCGGCTGCTGCTGCTCTTGGATATTTTGTGTTTGTATTTTGCTGCTGCTGCTGCTGCGTTGTTGCACCACTACTTATTAACAAATGCAGCTGCTGCTGCATTTGTACCAATTTTTCTTGTTGATGCAACATTTGTTGCATCAACTGTTGTACAGCAGCATCTTTCTCCTCCAGCGTCATATTTTCCACTCTTTGTGTCATGTCCTCTGCAAAAATTAATATATATTTATTAAATTAGTAATACATTTATGAGTTTAAAAAAAATAAAAACTGTTATATATGTATAAGAGAGGAGAAAGAAACTAAAGATTAAACATTTTGCTAACAAAATAAATAACATGAAAAACGGTAGAAGAATTATGAGCTACAGCTAAATAATATGTGTTAACCTTTCTTATATTTACAAAATTGTCTTTAAGAATATAAACAGTTGACTATTCGACCATTCTCAATATACATAAAATTAAAAGAATCAGCAATTTTAATATTCAAAATACATAAAATTAAAAATTTTAATCTTTAAGCAAGATTTAATGTAAATTTTTTTAAAAAGCTGTGCTACTTGAGAAACTTGCAACATAGAAACAATAGATTGAGATTAGCGATTATTGGAGTAACGTTATATTATAATAAAGATTCTCTACGTAGAATAGAGAAAATATTAGGAATAGGAATAAATATTAAATATTAGGAAAATCAAATTGGAATTATTTTATTTGAAATAAGATAACGAAATGTATTAATTATTCCTAATTCTTAAAACATAATTCTAGTCATAATCAATCTAGTCATCACTCTTATGCGTTTTTCATATTATTTAATTAAAAATTTTATTTTTAATTAATAAATAATAATAATTTATATCTCTTATGATGATTTTAATAATAATTTAATTTTCTACTTACGATCCATATTTCGCAATATTCTTCAAATCGACTTTTCCGTCAAGTGTATTAACTGATAAGGAACCGAAGGAACTAGTCTGATCTCTGTTTGTACGCGACTTATAAACACAATTGAGGACGCGGATCAACGAAATCGCTCTGCGCTCGAAATCGTGTAAAAATATCGTCTAAACGTCTCGAAGCATGAAAATTTTGAAAGTCGCAAAATTAATTTTTTTTAAACATAGGCTTGTAGAGAATGATGAGACGAAACTTTTTTCTATTTGCAGTTTTTTTGTTCGATGCTTATTTTTAATAATAAAAATAAAAAATTAAAAAATTTTTATTCCCAAATTCAATAAGATTTTAAGATATAAATCGTCGTAATTTTGCCAAATTTTGTTGAAATTGTTTAAAATTTGGTATATCTGCAAATGACACTACACTTGTAAATGACAAGAGTAAAAAGAGTATCTTGTCTGCAAATGACACCACACTTGTAAATGACAAGAGTAAAAAGAGTATCTTGTCTGCAAATGACACCGCACTTGTAAATGACAAGTGTAAAAAAAGTATTTTGTCTACAAATGACATCACATATGTATAAAAGAAATATATAGAAAGATTAATGAAATGTGGTATAATAGGGCTCCTGGCGAAGGTCCACTAAAAAAACCTAACGCGCCGTTAGTGGAACCTCGAAGGTGGTGCGGAAGACCACTATTAATAATACTATTATAATTACTAATAAATACTATTATAATTACTAATAATACATTATTTTTACAATATTTTAACAAGAGTACAATAAATCTGACTGCATTTATAATATATGTTACCGTCTCCTCCACTCATCTCCATAGTACAGTAACTTTTGCTAATATGCAGTAGTTTAAAATAAATGATTAAAAATGGAATAAAATATAATATGGCATATGGAGCATATATCATAGATTGTTGGTGTGAAAATTTTAATTATCTTTTATATAGAAATAATTCGTCTACATTTGACACGTTAAAATGTACACCGATCTCAGATTGAGATACTAGAGTGTACGAAAATTAAGTACATTATTGATCTCACTATTTGAATTCTCCGAATGTACGAATAAAAAATTATTGAACGGGAGAAAAAATATCAGGACGCGAGTGACTAATTGTAAGTTGGGAAATAATTAAAAGTTTTACAGGTATGTAAAATCTTTCGAATCGATAGACATAAATGCCAAAGCAAGCATGGCTAAACGAATAAGGCGAATGGCAAGAACATAGTATATGTTAAATTTACACTTTGTTGCAATATTGCAAAATAACTTCATTTTTCTATTGACAATAGCAAATCTGAATTATTTCAAAAATTGTTAGTTTTAACATATGCGAATATTATTAATAAATATAAACTATTATTTTTTAAGCAAAAAAAAGATTATTTGATAATTTACACTGTTAGAAACAAATGCGGAAAAAAGAAAAGAAAGTTGCGAGAAGCAAATCTCGAACACGGGATTTTTCATATTCCAGCCACATGCCTTAGAAACACTTACTTCTTAGCATTTATCGTCTGTTGCGTCGGCTCGGTGGAAGAGAGACGGCGTTCTCTTCCATTGGTCGACCGGGTCGAGCTCACACGGATAGGGTGACGTCATCGGTTCTCGGTTGTATTAGTGTGATGCCGCCGCTCGTTTCTGGCAGCATTGGCTCAGAGACGCATTTATGACGTCAGTGTAACGTCATGACTCGTGCTCACAAATGCTTATTCTATCCAGGTGAGGCAGCAAGAGCGTGAGCGCTTACAGCGAAAGTGTCCAAAACGAATGCGTGCCGAACGCTGTGTTGCTGTATCGGTAAGGACCTAACCAACAAATTTGCATAGCTATAATAAATATATGCAATTAGATTTTTATTGTGCATACGATTATTGTAGCAAGTTTATTAAATAATTTCTTAATCTAATTAAATAATTTTTCAATCTAATTTTTTTAGGATTGGGAATTTTGAACACTAGGAACATGAATAAGAGACCATCAAGGAATAAGAGTAAGATAGATGGGAAGGAAAATGGTAAATATTAATAATTATAATTATAATTAATATGATAAAGGCATTACAACTTTTTTTTATAGTAATGATAACAATGTTACGTGTAATATCTTTTCAGACAAACTTGCATAATTGCATAAACATATGCATAAAGAAAATAATCCATTTTCTTATACATATGTTTATGCGATTATGCAAGTTTATCTAGATTACTTCTTATTCTTGATAATATGTATATATATATATATTACATATTACAATATATATATATATATATTGTATAAAAAATTGTTATTATCTTTACAGAGTGTAATATAGATACAAACAGTGTAATGGACTTCATAGAGAAACAATATTTAATTGATGGTGTACTATACAATATCACAGAAACTCCTCATAATCACGAAAGACTTCGAAAAGGTAAATTAAGTAGTGTAGTATTTTATTAATTTAATTTAATTTAATTTATACAAAAATTGATTGCATAATTTTATATATATATATATATATATATATAAATGTACATACATTTCTTGTTACAGATCCTGATTTTGCATCACAATACGTACATCGTAATGTTTTTGATTTGAAATCCTCACAATCTGTCATGGAAACTGATAATGGTAAGTAAAACAAAAGTATGTATGTAAGTTTGTATGTTAATTATGTATATATAATATTTATTTTATAATTATAATTTTTTTATTTAGAAAATTTGGATGACTATAGTTATACCGATGAGACATTACAGGATATTTCTAATAATGATATGGAAGTACAGGAGACACGGGATATTTCAAGTAAAGAAATTGGAGGTATTTTTAATAACTTTTTCTATATTAACTTTATAATTTTTTATAATAGATTTATTTTTAGTTTTTAAATGGCCACATGAAGCTATTCTTCTATTGCTAGAGGAATATAATTTGAGACAAAATGATTTTGTAACGGGAAAAACATCTCAAAAAAAAGTATGGTCTTTAATTGCGGACGAAATGGTGAAGCATGGACATAAAGTTACAGGAGCACAATGTTTATCTAAATTCTCTGGACTAAAACGAACTTATAAAGCTGTTAAAGATCACAATAATAAATCCGGCAATGGAACGCAATCATGGCCATATTTTTCTGTAAGTTATTATTTCTAAAAACAATTAATATTCTATTTGTATAATAATTTACTAATTAAAATCTTTTTCCAGCATATGGATACTTTACTAGGTTCAAAACCGTTTATGTCTCCCGTGACTACTATCTCGTCTACTGGTAAACGAACCCAATCTGATTCTAGTATATCCAGTGGAGATAGCTGCTTGGACACAGCAAATGAAAAGCCAAGTAAGTATAATAAATTGTTCATTAGTAAGGCCCTAAGCAGAATGGCTGTTTTGTAAGATTCTAGACACAAAACAGTATTATGTGTTACTTTAAGATACATAATGTATAATATTGTCTTGTGCCTGGAGCCTGGAGTTATCTTACAGCCATTTTGTTTAGTGCCTAACTTTGTGTAGTTTAATGTTTTAATTAATGATTCTAATTAACTTTTTTCCAGTTATAAACAATTAAATTTGTAATGATTATAATTTATTAAATTCTAATTTATTTTACACAAATGTTGTATAAATTTAATGGCAAATATTTGTTTATTTAGAGAAACTTCAGAAAACGTCTTACGCAGAAACATTAATGGAAGACTTAAAAGAAGAAAGAAAGATAGCCGAAGAAGCTACTGAAAAAAGACACAAAGAAAACATGGAAATACGTTTGAGATTTCTTGCTTCGTTGGAAAAAATGGTTAGCATTATGGAAAAAAATATCGATATTCATTATCAATGTGCTTAGTTTATATGGATTATTTAATAGCATATCAAACATTATGTCTGTTTCTTTGATTGGTGAAGAGTTTATAAATTTATACTTGGAGAAGCAGATTTAGTATTTAATACGTGTATTGAATCAGTATAAACTAAGCCAATGTCATTAATATTGACTTTTTTTTACATATGCGAAATTGTTAATCCATCCACTGAAGTTGTTTGCAGTTGAAAAGTGAGATATAGTTCAGAATAAGATATTCTATGATACTTAAAATTTATTTTTATTTATTATTCTGTGATTTACAATGTGAAAGGCAAAATAACATTGCAAGTACCTATAAATCGATATAATCGATGCTGATATTTAGAGTAACACATGATATTAGAAAAAAACATAAAAATATCAGTTGATAAGCTGTATTACATATTAATCTCCTTGTTCTAAGAAATTAATAACATTCGTGAAAAATTTTATTTTGTTATTAGTTTCCAAAATACTTTTTATTTTCTATTAATAAGCGAGTTGAGTAAAATATGTTTTATTTTGATGTTTATATTGTTCTCTTAATAATTAATATTGTTTCACACATGGATTTTATGTAAACACTAGATTTTTCTTTTACATTATGCGTTTTATTTAAACAGATGCAATACAAGTTAATATAAATATTATTATTTTTATTTTATATAAATATATGTATATGTATATATATTCTTAATAAAATAATAATAGTATATAATAGTAGATAATTGTTTAATTTTTTTTTTATATAATAATTCATAAATTCATACATGTCGTAAAATTAAGTTATTACTAATTATATCACGTTTTAGTTTAGCTGCATTATTACATGTTTCATTCGTTAATTGTTCATTACTTTCAGAAACAATTTCGAAAACATTTTGTTCTGTAATTTGAAAGTCATCATTTTTCAATGAACAAATGTTATGCAAAACGCAACACGCCATAATAAAGTCTGGAATTAAATCAACGCGCTCCATATCAAGAACTGTTAATAAATTTCGAAATCTTCCTTTTAACATTCCAAACGCTCGTTCAATCGCCATTCTAGCAGACGAATGGCAAAAATTATAATTTTTTTGTCTATTAGTTAAATGTCCATTATCACGAAATGGCACCATTAAGTGTTCGTGAATATTATAAGCTGCATCGCCCAATAAATGACTGTCATCAGGAAATTTAACTGGATCTTGTAAATAGTCATTTACTTCAGACAAGCGAAAAACACGTTGATCGTGGACAGAACCAACATGTCCAGTAGTACAGTGAGTGAATCGTCCTTCATGGTCACAAACAGCCTAATAATGTATAAGGAATTACAATGCTTAGAACACACACACATTTAAAAATTTGATTATGATAACTACTTACTTGCAAATGTATACTATAATGTTTCTTCCTATTTACATACGAATCAGGATTAACGCGTGGCGCTTTTATATTGATGTGTGTTCCGTCAATTGCTCCTATTGCTTTAGGAAAAGCACTAACTGCAGCAAATCCTCTCATTACTTCTTTTGCTCTATCTCCTTTTGGCCACACAATAAAAATTGGAGCTAATTTGACAATTGCCTTTGTTACTCTTCTTACGGCTTTTAGTGCAGTAGCTTTACCTACATGAAACTTCTCACTAATAGATCTATAAGTAACCAAAATATTAAGCATAAAAATATATAATGTAATTTACAAGCTACAAAAGATAATGTACTAAAAGTTTTAATGACATACCGATATGAATCTGGTGTGGCCATTTTCCATATTGCTATAAGAAACTGTTTTTCTGCTGATATTGTCTTATGTCCAGGCATTGATCTTAATAATGAAGGTTTTATCAAATTTAAGATAAAATAAAATGTAGCTCGTTTTATTCTAATTAAAAATAACAAATTAGATTAAAAATGAAATTGATACAATAAATAAATAAATCTCTATACCTTTTAACAAAACTTTTTGCACCTATCTTTCATCTAGCCTTTTTTCTCTTTAATTTCGGTTGTATTTCAAATTTTATGGCTAGCACTGAAAATCTATATATATTGCATGTAATGTAAACTATAGATTTTTAGCACTGGCAGTGAATTTTGAAACACTATAACAGAGAAAAAAAAAAGGAAAAATATTGTGCTGAAGTTTAGTTAAAAAAAACAGAGAGTCGATTCTGTATGATGCAATGTGGTAAAAATTACAAAAGTAAACAAATTTACTAAAGTATCTATATAATCTTATATTATCAACAACTTATAAATTTATTCACTTTTATAATTTTCCTTACATTACATGGTACAGAATCGAAATCTATTTATAGAAAAATCATTATACATACCTAAAATGTGATTTGAATAATTTATCATCATACAATGGTATGATTTTTTCAACATAGTTTTTCAGTTTTATTATTGAACGCTTATTAGTAGAATATTTATAAAGATAAGTAATATTTTCTAGTTCTTTAGTATGATTATAATCTTCTTCGTCGAAACATACTTCAAACGCAATTAACATTTGCGACCACATAGGAATTAATCTTTCAATCTCCATCTTGGTTATTTGTCTTGACACGTTTATAATGCTTACTAATACCAAAGAGAACGCCTTTGTTAGCATTCGTGTAAGCGCATAAGCGTAATAAAAAACGGTGAAAAATAGCGCTTATAAGCGTGAGCGCTTACAGCGCATGAGTGCCCAAAACGAACGCATCCATCGTACCTAATGTACTATGATGTAAACAACTTGTACGGCTGGGCAATGTGTCAACCGTTGCCCTATGCCAAATTTCGATGGGTCGATGATGTCGCGAGCTTTGACGTAATGTCCGTTGCATCCGATTCGGCTACCGGTTATGTGCTGGAAGTCGATCTCGAGTACCCGGTGAATCTTCACTCCGCACTCCGACCTACCGTTCTGCCCGACGCGCGATAAGCCGCCCGGCAAGCGGGAGATCAAGTTACTCGCCACGCTGTGCGATAAGCAGCGTTATGTCATCCACTACCGTAATCTGCAGCAATGCGTGCGACACGGCCTGCGAATTGCAAAGATTCACCGCGTACTGCAATTCGCGCAATCTCCGTGGCTCCGCGGATACATAGAACTGAATACACAGTTTCGGACACGGGCGAAAAATGATTTCGAAAAAAATTTGTACAAATTGATGACAACGCGGTTTTCGGCAAAACCATGGAGAATGTGCGAAATCACACGGATGTCCGGCTTGTTACACAGTGGGATGGTCGGTACGGAGCGGAGGCTATGATCGCGAAACCGAATTTCCACAGCCGAAGCGTGTTCTCGGAGGATCTAGTCGCCGTAGAGTTGCGAAAACTCGAAGTGAAATTCGACAAGCCGATCTACGTGGGTATGTGCATCCTCGACATATCCAAGACCTGCTTGTACGAGTTTCACTACGAGTACATGGCGCCTCTCTACCGCGACAATTGCAAAATTATGTATACCGATACCGACAGTCTGATATACTTTCTGCACTGCGAAGACGCGTATCGGGATATGAAATGCGATATATCCAAATTCGACACGAGCGACTACTCCGAGGACAACGCTTACGGTATGCCGCGCGCCAACAAGAAAGTACACGGTCTGATGAAAGACGAGAACAACGGCGCGATCATGACGGAATTTGTCGGACTGAGAGCGAAGATGTACGCGTTGAGAGTCACCGGACAAAAAGATGTCAAAAAAGTTAAAGGCGTTAAGAAAAACGTAGTCGTGAGAACGATAACATTCGACGATTACACTCGGTGTCTCAACGACGAAATCGAGCTGACGCGGCGTCAATCGTGCATCCGCTCAAAGTTGCACGAGGTGTACACCGTGTCGGAGTCGAAGCTCGCGCTCAGTCCGTACGACGATAAGCGGCACGTCGTATCCGGTTCCACCGACACTCTACCGTGGGGACATTACAAGATACAATTGTAGTATTATTATGTTGTATATAGTTTATACATTATATTATTTATATTGTTTATACACTAGTGTTAATATTTATGTATAGTTTAATATTTTATGTATTATTATCGTTGTTAGTTTTAAATGTATATATTGTAGTAATAAAGAACACCATTGTATATATATGTATAATTGTTTATTGTACAATAAATATAGTTTATTACAATACATCGTCTTTATTTATCCAAGAGTTGTGCGAATTGTCGAATCCCAACCACTTTACAAACACCTTGTCGTCCTTTCGGCGCAACACCTTCTCCACGAGATAAACGTCGGGTTGTGCGGTCTTGAGCAATTCGTGCTCGTAAAAGCCTCCCGCGACCGGATCTCCGCGATAATCTTTAATCAGATACGTCACAGGATTGGTACGTTGCACCGTGGCGATCTTAAACACTTCCGTCGACCAATTCGGCGTGTATCCTTTCTCGAATACAGTTTTGAATTTGCTCACGCGCACCGAATCACCCACCCTGAATTTCGCCGGCGCGGCAATTTTTATATTACCGTACACGGTGCTCAAGAGTCCCTTTGCGATCTCGGGAGTGACATCGATCGGACGCATACCGATCGTACGATGTTTACGACCGTTGTATTCCGAGACCAATCGCGGTAAATCGTCGATCCACCTGTACGATCCTGTGAGCGTGAAAAACTTCCACATTTCGTTCTTCAACGTGCGATTGAATCGTTCCACCACCGAAGCCTTCATAACCGAGTATGTCGAATAATGATTGATGCCGTGTTTCTTGACAAGATTTTGGAAATCTCTGTTGTAAAATTCTTTTCCATGGTCAGTCTGCAAATTTTTCGGAATTCTCTCCCTAAATATCGCGGAAAATGCTTTGGACGTTTCGATTCCACCTTTGGTCTTTAAAGGCATAGCCCACGCGTACTTGCTCAACACATCGATAACGGTTAGAATGTAGTTGCAGCCGCCGTTGGATCGCGAGTACGGTCTCATCTCGACAATGTCAGCCTGCCACAAATCGTCGTATCCTTTCACGACGACTGGCCTACGCGTAAAGTTTCTTCTCGCCGGTGCGTGGAGCTCGTCCACGAGCGATCTCCTCTCCAGGCTCACCGCTTCCTTCTCGCTCATTGCGATTCGTTTTGCTTCTTCTTCATCGCCTCATCGTAGTATTCGATGAAATTTTTTCTCACAGCTCTACGAAGATTGTGAATCTCTCGCTCGACAAGACTCTTCGTCTCTCGCTCGCGATCGACGAGTTTTCCATCGAGTCGCGCTACACTCTCGTCGAGGAGACCTCTCAGATCGTGACTCTGTCGTTCCAACGCCACGTATCTGGTCTCGATGTAATCGTCGTGGTCTCTCTTTCAGGTCCGCTCGGTATTCTCCGAATCTTCGAGTCTCGAAAGTACTTCTCGCTTAAAATTTTCACAGAGCATACGATTTCGATTCTCACGATCGCTCATAAGCTTGAGGTGATGATCCAGATGCAGCTTGTTGACGGCGTCGGTGTCCGCTTCAGGGTCGGCGAGATGTCTGATCACGCGCGACTTGGCGTTGAAAACCTCATCATCCTTGCAGAGACAATTCTCGCGCACGTAATTCTTCGAGACTCCGCCGCTCTGTCTCGTCACCCTGTCGCTTCCTCCTAACTGTAGTCCGAATTTGTTGATAGACATTCCTGTAGCATCACACGAGCAATACTGGCGATAGTTGAAAAGCTGTGATCAATTTATAATCAGACCAGCTTCGCGCAGTTCCTCGATAATCGAGAAAAACTCGTTGTCGTGCGCGTTGTTTCCCGCCTGACGGGAGGCGTCCAGCAATCGAAGGCGATCCACCAATTCGTTCGGATCATCCCAGTGCACGTAATCGACCGCGTTGTCGGTCACAGTCATGGTCTGTGGTACGTTACATTTGGGTAACGTGCGACCCACACCTCTCCTGTCGAGATGTGCAACACCTTCACCTTTCTTAGATACCAGAGGTGTGATGATATGTTTGTATCCTCATAAAAAAACCTTTCCAAAAAATTGTTTTTTTTTTTAAAAGTTTTCCTCATAAAAAACCTTTTCAAAGAACTGTACTTTCAAAAATATATTATATAAAAAAAAAGTTTTTCTCACAAAAAATCTTTCCAAAAAAAGTTGTATATATCATAAAAAACTTTTCAAAAAGATTGTATTTCCAAAAATATATTATAAAAAAATCTTTTTAAAAAAATTATATATATTTATTATAAAAAACCTTTCCAAAAAAATTGTACTTTTAAAAAAAGTTGTATATATTAAATAAAAATTTGCTACATATTCTGTCTATAAAAGAGGTGATATATCAGAAAATGACGCCAAGTTTAAATAAAGAACCTTTCAAAAAAAGTTGCATGTATATCTAATTATTTATTTAAAAATGATATTTATGTTTATATCTAGTTAATTCTTCTTAAGTATACTTTTTAAAATAATTGCATCTGTATCTAGTTATTTTTTTTATATCTGTATCTAGTTAAATAAAAAAATTTTTCAAATTTAATCAAAATAAAAAAATATTACAAAATTTCGCAAAAAACTTGGCGCTGCTATAAAATAGCCTTAAAATATTATTATACATCTTAAAATATTATAGAGCAATGAAGGTTATTAAAATATTATTATACATCTTAAAATATTATAGAGCAATGAAGGCTATTTTATAGCAGCGCCAAGTTTTTTGCGAAATTTTGTAATATTTTTTTATTTTGATTAAATTTGAAAAATTTTTTTATTTAACTAGATACAGATATAAAAAAATAACTAGATACAGATGCAATTATTTTAAAAAGTATACTTAAGAAGAATTAACTAGATATAAACATAAATATCATTTTTAAATAAATAATTAGATATACATGCAACTTTTTTTGAAAGGTTCTTTATTTAAACTTGGCGTCATTTTCTGATATCACCTCTTTTATAGACAGAATATGTAGCAAATTTTTATTTAATATATACAACTTTTTTTAAAAGTACAATTTTTTTGGAAAGGTTTTTTATAATAAATATATATAATTTTTTTAAAAAGATTTTTTTATAATATATTTTTGGAAATACAATCTTTTTGAAAAGTTTTTTATGATATATACAACTTTTTTTGGAAAGGTTTTTTGTGAGAAAAACTTTTTTTTAATATAATATATTTTTGAAAGTACAGTTCTTTGAAAAGGTTTTTTATGAGGAAAACTTTTTAAAAAAAAAACAATTTTTTGGAAAGGTTTTTTTATGAGGAAAACTTTTTTTTGATATAACAAGGCGTGTACTTGGCGCCCTTTTTTTACCTTTTTTAAAAAAAAAGGTTTTTTTGTGAGATATTTCTTTTTTTTAGTAAAAATAATTTTAATAAATATGATTCTTTTTTTTAGTAAAAATAATGGTAATAATATCCCACCATCACTCCCGTCATATTTTCAATACGACGATCTTCTTTTTGATTATAGAAATCTTAATTTATACAAACCTAATAATTTTTTTTTATATTTTACAACATGTTTTATAAGAAAACTATTAGTGATCATAAAAAGGGTATAAAAAACCATTTGTATTTCTAAGTTATTGCGTTTTTTCATATATAAAAACAGATTACTTTTGATCAAATTTCTGTAAGAATGCCAAAATATCTTTAGCACCTCTAGGCCATTGTCTTTTTTTAATTAGCGTATCGTCAGCTTCAATCCAAGTGTTAGACATTTCTTCTCTATAAACATTACATACCTGCCGATTCCACCAATGTGCACAAAGTACACTTTCTGTCCACTAACTACAGAATACTAACAAGGGAACGTTCACAAGTGTCCCCTCCCCCGATTTGATTTTCCTTAAAATATGTTGTAAAACATACAATTTGAGGAGACACGTATTTTTTTATAGCGGCCCTAACTTAAATTTAAGGGATCAAACACTCCTTTGAAAAAAAAACGATTTTTTTCTTTGTGTGTAACTATCGCCAAAACCGTAGGAGATAAAAAAATATTTCAAATAGAAGTTGTATGGCTTGTAATGGACTTTATAACTGTGTAGTTAAATTTTCAAAAAATGAAATTTTTTTTAATTTACCCCCACCCTTTGTTATTATTTTTTCGAATTTCAAAATTTTTGTAATGACAAAAGTTGTAGCATTTTTTACGCTGAATTCAACTATATATGATTTTATTATGTTTCGAAATCACATCTTTCAAAAATGAGTCATCAGTATCACATTATATGCGTCGCGCTGCATGACCGTTTATACCGCACTTGTGTTGTGCATAGTCGCAAAATAAATATAAAAATGACATGTTATTATATATTTGAGAAAGAAAAGTTAACTAAAATTGTTGCTAAAGCATCTCTTTCACATTACACTCTTATAGATAATCGCTGCATTTCGTGCGCAGCGCGTTGTTATATGCAAGTTAGCTATCAGCGCATATTACACTTTGAAGTTTTGCTTGCAGTGACCACGGGAAAATAATTTATGAAACGAAAACAGTGAATGAATTAATCTATTCAACATATATCTACCCTGACTCTACCTTCTTGGCCCGACTTGACTGAGAATGAAATAAAATATAAAATTCTGTACAGTTTACTCTTTTTCAATAATTTTAATATACTGTGATTCTACATGCTATTACATTCCACTAAATTACTACGATTTTTTTAAACTATGGTATATAAAATGTATATTATAAGTATAATTATAATATATATAAATAAGCTTATATATATATAAAAGCTTATTTATTGTATCAATATATTATAATTATACTTATAATATACATTTTATATTTCAAGATTTTATATACCATAGTTTAAAAAAATCGTAATAATTTAATAGAATGTAATAGTATGTAGAATATATCGCAGTATATTAAAATTATTGAAAAAGAGTATGTACAGAATTTTATTCATTGTCAGTCAAGTCGGGCCAAGAGAGTAGAGTCAGGGTGGATATATGTTGAATAGATTGATTCATTCACTGTTTTCGTTTCATAAATTATTTTCCCGTGGTCACTGCAAGCAAAACTTCAAAGTGTAATATGCGCTGATAGCTAACTTGTATATGACAACGCGTCGCATACGAAATGCAGCGATTATCTATAAGAGTGTAATGTGGAAGAAATGCTTTAGCAACAATTTTAGTTAACTTTTCTTCCTTAAATATATGATAACATGTCATTTTTATATTTATTTAACGACTATTGCGCAACACAAGTGCGGTATAAACAATGCGTCATGCAGCGCGACGCATATAATATGATACTGATGACTTATTTTTGAAAGATGTGATTTCGGAACATAATAAAATCATATATGGTTGAATTCAGCGTAAAAAATGCTACAACTTTTGTCATTACAAAAATTTTGAAATTCGAAAAAATAATACCAAGGGGTAAGAGTAAATTAAAAAAAATTACATTTTTGAAAATCCAACTACACAGTTATAAAGCCCATTACAAGCCATACAACTTCTACTTGAAACATTTTTTTATATCTCCTACGGTTTTGGCGATAGTTACACACAAAGAAAAAACTCGTTTTTTTCAAAAGGGTGTTTCACCCTTTAAATTTGAGTTAGGGCCGCTATAAAAAAATACGTGTCTTCTCAAATTGTATGTTTTACAACATATTTTAAGGAGAATCAAATCGGGAGGGGACACTTGTGAACGTTCCCTTTAAGAGTGTGTTCAGCATGTGTGTTGCTACACTTCTGCACTTCAAGACGAGAAAAATTTTTTTTATAAAGAATACTATTATTTTGATATACACTATCTCTATTCGTCTCCACAACACGTTACATATACATTTTACGACCGATATTAATTATATCAATGTGATTAGTATCATCAAAGCTGCGAGCTGACAGGTCTGAGCGCCGCCATGTTGGAAAAGGACAGACATCTTTTAGAAAAAGAAAGGAAAGAAAAAAGACGCTCTTATGCGGGAATTGACATTTCACGGGATGTAGAAAAGGACAACCATGTCGCATTTTGATGCTTCTAGTTGACAAAGGAAAAACTTATATATTAGAGAAGGATGACGAACAGACGACGACGACCAAGCTTACATAGATTTCGGCATATTTCGACTTTGGCAAACTTTGGCAATTAATATATTTTTTTAGAAAGCATGTACAAAAAAAGTAAAGATACTTTTATTATGTAAATCGCATGTGCTCTATTGATTGAGCCTATTATAAATTCGATCGGTCCACGCATTATTGAGATATGAAAATCTCGACTCCTATCAGCTCATGTGCTCGCGTAAAGATACACGGTCGGTCTTGCGCTGCGCGTGAACTTGGCGCGAGACACTACCGTGTCTCTTGATTTGTATCCTTTGTTTCCCAAAACAGGTAAATGCGCGTTATGACCGCATCTGTGAGCGTTAGTAGCGAGTAGTATGCTCTTGTACTTTTGTTTGTCATCCTCCGTACACAGCGTATCGTCGGGAAGTCTTTTGAATATTAATTCAAACAGGCCGGGTGTGCCAGCGTATTTCACACCGTCCACGATCACATTGTCGTCTCTATCAAGGTCGAAGACCTTGTCTCCGAGAAACGTTCCCGCATCGTTGAAGTATACACCGTACACGTTGTCGATCCCTCTCTTCTTGTCACCGCTCAAGAGCTCCCCGATGTACTCTTGACCCAGCGGACCCATTTGGCCGTACAGAGCTTCCCGACCATCGGACGTTTGCATCGTCTGTCTCACGGATGTTACGAAAGACGGGTCCGTGGTTTCGAACACGTTTTCGGTCGGTAAATATGTCGGCGCTTCAAACACCAATTTTTGCGGCTGGAACGGAGTCGAGGCTTGTATCGGTGACATCAATGGGGTCTGTATCGGTGTCGTCAACGAGGTACGCTTGATTTTCTTCTTCTCAGAGCTTGTCCGCTTTCGTTTGATGTCCGGTTTGTTCTTAATCTCGAGATCGTCAACCGAATCATCGTCACCCTTGATGTTCTCGACGATTCGTTTCAACGGCTCTACGATCGGTTTCAACCGTTTCTCCAATTGCACCTCTTGCTCCACTCTACCCGTCTTCAACGTCCGATGCTTCTTGCGAATCGACTCGCTCGTACGAGCGATTTCCTTCGCGATCTTCTCCCTCTCGTCGATATCTTTCGTGTCGAGCGTCATCGTC
The DNA here is from genome assembly GCF_040581485.1 of Linepithema humile. Lineage (NCBI taxonomy): Eukaryota > Metazoa > Arthropoda > Insecta > Hymenoptera > Formicidae > Linepithema > Linepithema humile. Next base: position 15,541,229 of record NC_090130.1, on the reverse strand, counting down.
AATGTCTCCAGAACAACTAACCATTCCGCGGTACCGCAAACTCGTTAAAACCACGTCTGTATCGTCCATCGTTAATCGCACTATCCTTGTCTATCACTAAAAATCCGTACTTGTGCTGCCAACATGCGTGATACAATGTACCGAAATCTTCGTACGTCATGTCCGTATTCACATGATCGTTGTAGACGTGCTTAAGGTTTGTTCCATCCTGCTTGAATATTACGAGTAAATTTGCGTTGTCGCGCACGAGATGTTTCGGTATTTTTGCATACGTTTGGCACAGATAAAAACAATCGACCTTCGAATGTCGACCCATAGCAAAGTACTCGCGTATCGCATTCTGCTTGTCGCACGCTATATCGTCGAAGACGAATACGGAATTCGGTAACGCCTCGCTGTGCGGTACAATTGTGTTGTTGTCCGAGAATGTAAAGTAGCCGATTTCATCGATCGATCCGAGCAATCTTTCGAGATATCGATACTTTGGTTGATTCAACAATTTCGAGTACACGTACACGTTTTCGAAACGTACACCGTTCGGACTTTCCAGCAGACTAATCATTACATTGGTTTTACCGCAATTCGAGGGACCGCAAATGATACCGCGTATCGTATTTGGCAGCAATTTACCGTGTCTGCACGCCTTCTCACAAACCCCTTGCGTCTTATCATCCATGTTTTTCACACGGATCGTGTACGGTTGTTGTACAAAAGTAGTTATACTATGATGATTCTAACCCAGGGGCAATGAGGGGGGTGCGGGTGAAGAGGGGAAGAGGGGTATCGGATAACAGTGGAGGGGGTAATAACGTCATCGTTTTTGGAGGAGAGGGGGTAAATGTGGAGTGGTAGGGGTATCAGATTACAATAATTTCCGGAAGAGATAAGGATTGTTAATACAAATTGTAGGCATCGCGAGATAAGGATTCCCGGAAAAGATAAGGATTGTTTATTGGAAAGAGAACTGTTTACATCCTATGGTTTTTTTTTCTACACATCAAAGTAGAGCGCCATGTTGTTGGAATCGCAATGTTTATAGTATGTAGGTTCGTGCAGGTTTACGGATTGCGTCATCGCTGTATTTAGAACAAAGAGGCAGCATTTGAGCGCCGTTTCTTAGAGGGTGTGATAAGGATTGTTAATACAAAATTGTAGGCATCACCATGTTGCTAGATGCGTCATCGTGTTTGGAGGAGAGGAGGTAATTTTGGAATGGTGGTGGGGTATCAGATCACAATAATTCCCGAAAGATAAGGATTGTTAATACAAATATGAGCTATCGATAGTTTTAATCAATGTCGTGTGCAACAAGGGGGTATATAAGGTACATCATGACCAAGTCGAGGTAACAGTCGAAATGTTCATCGCGCTATCGGACGAACGCGACTTCCCGAGCTTGTCCGCGGAGCAATTAGAAATCGTGCCGAAAGTGATTCTTATAAAAAACTTTGCTCGGTTTGTGGATCACGTGTGGGATAGGCTACCGGATCATTTAAGAGCGGATCCGGAAGTGCAAGGTTATCGTCGGTGCTCGTTGCACTACAACCAGTCGTGGCAGCGCGACCACATCGACAGGCCCCCACCGTACAGGAAAGATTGCACTCTGTGCAAACTGAAATAGGTAAAGTACACATTTTTAAAATATCTTTAATACACATTTCTCGAATGTATAATAACTAATTGGATATTTTTATTTTAATAATTTTTATTTATTACAGAGATGGAAGACAGTCTCGCCTTACGAGAGGAAAATCTGAGTACTCTCACAGATTGGTTAACAACATGTCGGGGATGTAGAAGGAAGTATAAAAGCAGTGAGGAAATAATTGAAAAGTATACAACATTTCCTGCATTCATTAAACCATATATTCCGGATACTATATTTCGCCATCAATTTATCGAATGGACGAGTGAAATTGACGACAGTGTACTAGAAGACTCCGAGGAGGAATTTTCGGTGTTTTTGAGAGAATCTATCCTACCGATATTGATGCAAAAGTTGTGCTCGTTATGTGCTCAGGATAGTCTAAAATCAACGATGTCTTCAAACTACTATAACTATATACATTATACGATACCGAAGCGGTATAGATCCGCGATACTTGAAAAAATTAGAAAATTGCATCCGGAGAAGGTGCCGACAGCGATACATTCGCACAAAGTACACACAACTCCTCAACATCAAACATCGATCGTACACATTTTGCAGAACCGGGAGAACGGAGTATGCAACACCTCGGTGCAAGAAAAGAATGAACAATGTTTTTGTAGAACCGGGATAACGGGGTATACAACACTGAACCATGTATGCGGAACTAATTATTTTTAATAAATATTATTTATCAATAAAATAATTTGAATTATTATTCCTGTGCCACATCTTATTCACCGACCTAGCCTACTGCGAGATAAGCGCGCGCGTCATGTTACACTACATGATAGAAGGAAACGAGCGAACCAGTGACTATCATTTTTTTTTTTCTTTTAATTGTGGCGAATAATATAGAGTGAATTATTTAAGTTATGCATTTATTCTAAACACCAATAATATACTTATGTTTTCTTCTTAAGAGGATGCTGAAGTCATATTGTTACCGACCGAAACTTCAATTTTCTAAAAAGGGTGGCGTTTTTTATTGCTTTAATAGAATTACAAATCCTTTGGTGTAAATAAAGTACATATGCTAATCTTTCGGCAGTTGGTCAAATTTAAACCAAAAAATAAAAAAAATTTTTGAAAATTTACCGACAATGTCACCTCAAAGAATTATATCTTTTATATCAAAATTATACTGCTTCAATCTGCAAAACAAGACCATGTGCCGAAGAAGAGCGTATGAAACAATAATGGAAAACCAAAAAAATAGAGCTTAGAGACTTATTTTCAAAACGCCACCCTTTTCCAGATTTATGTAAAGCATGTGTGCAATATAGAAAGAATAAGGTAAAAAAGAGCTATAGATTAGTTCCGAGATTTTGGGATAGAGGCGCTATACAGTTCTCAGTGCTATCTGTCATATACAGAATCTTTTAGGTTAGTTATGTGTGTGTTAGTTGTGCGTGTGTGTGTGTTTGTGTTATGTGCTACGAAACCCGGCTGAAAAAAATGGGTTGAAGGCACTCTGAAGGATAAAAAAGTGTATGTATTATACATAAATTTTGCAACATTTTTGCAAACATTTATATTATTTAATTACATACATTCATATTCTAATTTCTACAAAATACTTTTATTCATGTGCTTTATGTGTATATATTATGTATATTCTGTGCTCCATATTATGTATATTCACATCAAAGTATCTATGTAAAATTAACTTTTTATATCATCTTGTATATTGTATATCATTTATATGAATATCATTTTGTATATTGTATATATTTTTATAATAAATGTATATGTCATATAACTTATTTATAAAGCATGAAATATAAAGGTATTTTTAGTTTCTTGTATGTATCATTTGTAAAAAAATCTTGATAAAAAAACATTAATTTTGTGACTTGCAATTATCTGTTTCAATATATACTTCTTTTAAATACTTACAACTAGCCTTATTTTATGCGTTTTCCTTGGTATCTAAAATACACATCAAAATATAAAATTAATTTCTAGTTCAGTAGAAAAAAAACATTGTAGTCTTACACCAGAAAGGAATGGTAAAATATCATGTATATGTAATAACAAATAAATCACTTTTCCACTGACATTATACACAACTTTGCAGAAATAAATTTATTCTGTGAATTTTGAATGTGTAGTGCAGTTTAAAACACACAGTCGAAATATATCTATATTTTTGAAATAATAATTCTGATTTTTCATGAATCACAGTGGTTTTATAAAATGTTCAATTTTAACAGTTTTTATTGGACTGTACTTTAGACAATATTATATTTTGCCATTTCTCTCTGTTGTAAGACAAGAATGTTTCGTTTCTACTGTAATAGAAATACATTTTCGATTTTGATACGTATTTTAAATACCAAGTTAATCACATAAAATAAGGCTAAGTGTAAGTATTTAAAAGAAGCATATAATGAAACAGATTATTGCAAGTCGCAAAATTAATGTTGTTTCTTTTATCAAAATTTTTTTACAAATGATAGACACAAAAAAATAAAAATATCTTTATATTTCATGCTTTAGAAATAAAAAATATGGCATATATCATATACATTTATTGTAAAAAGAGTATACAAAATGATGTCAATTTCTTAGAAAAATATTTTGATATAAATATAGATAATGTGGAGCATATAATATACATTATATATATATATATACATAAAGCATATGACGTAATAAAAGTATCTTACAATAAAGAATAAGACAAGCCAGAGGCGGTTTCCTCGTGGACTGGCAATATATAATAAGACAAGCCAGAGGCGGTTTTCTCGTGGACTGGCATTAGAAAACTCTTATTCTTGTCTTCAAGCCAGAGGCGGTTTCCTCGTGGACTGGCAATATAGAATAAGACAAGCCAGAGGCGGTTTTCTCGTGGACTGGCATTAGAAAATTCTTATTTTTGTCTTCAAGCCAGAGGCGGTTTCCTCGTGGACTGGCAATATAGAATAAGACAAGCCAGAGGCGGTTTTCTCATGGACTGGCAATATAGAATAAGACAAGCCAGAGGCGGTTTTCTCGTGGACTGGCATTAGAAAATTCTTATTCTTGTCTTCAAGCCAGAGGCGGTTTCCTCGTGGACTGGCAATATAGAATAAGACAAGCCAAAGGCGGTTTTCTCGTGGACTGGCAATATAGAATAAGACAAGCCAGAGGCGGTTTTCTCGTGGACTGGCATTAGAAGAAAATTCTTATTCTTGTCTTCAAGCCAGAGGCGGCTTTGTCGTGGACTGGCAATATAGAATAAGACAAGCCAGAGGAGATCTTTCGTGAGCTGACAATTTTAAATAAATATAATCAGAGGCGATCTAACGTCAGCTGACAGTTTAGAAGAAAGAGAGCTAAAGGCGATTTATTCGTGAACTGGCAAATTGTAAGAAATATTGTCAGAGGCGATCTATCGTGAGCTGACAATTTTAAATAAATATTGTCACAGACGATCTAACGTCAGCTGACAGTTTAGAAAAAAGAGAGCTAAAGACGATTTATTCGTGAACTGGCAAATTGTAAGAAATATTGTCAGAAGCGATCTATTGTGAGCTGACAATTTTTAATAAATATAGTCAGAGGCGATCTAACGTCAGCTGACAGTTTAGAAAAAAGAGAGCTAAAAACGATTTATTCGTGAACTGGCAAATTGTTAGAAATATTGTCAGAGGCGATCTATCGTGAGCTGACAATTTTAAATAAATATTGTCACAGACGATCTAACGTCAGCTGACAGTTTAGAAAAAAGAGAGCTAAAGACGATTTATTCGTGAACTGGCAAATTGTAAGAAATATTGTCAAAGGCGATCTATTGTGAGCTGACAATTTTTAATAAATATAGTCAGAGGCGATCTAACGTCAGCTGACAGTTTAGAAAAAAGAGAGCTAAAAACGATTTATTCGTGAACTGGCAAATTGTAAGAAATATTGTCAGAGGCGATCTATCGTGAGCTGACAATTTTAAATAAATATTGTCACAGGCGATCTAACGTTAGCTGACAGTTTAGAAAAAAGAGAGCTAAAGACGATTTATTCGTGAACTGGCAAATTGTAAGAAATATTGTCAGAGGCGATCTATCGTGAGCTGACAATTTTTAATAAATATAGTCAGAGGCGATCTAACGTTAGCTGACAGTTTAGAAAAAAGAGAGCTAAAAACGATTTATTCGTGAACTGGCAAATTGTAAGAAATATTGTCAGAGGCGATCTATCGTGAGCTGACAATTTTAAATAAATATTGTCACAGACGATCTAACGTCAGCTGACAGTTTAGAAAAAAGAGAGCTAAAGACGATTTATTCGTGAACTGGCAAATTGTAAGAAATATTGTCAGAGGCGATCTATCGTGAGCTGACAATTTTAAATAAATATTGTCACAGACGATCTAACGTCAGCTGACAGTTTAGAAAAAAGAGAGCTAAAGACGATTTATTCGTGAACTGGCAAATTGTAAGAAATATTGTCAAAGGCGATCTATTGTGAGCTGACAATTTTTAATAAATATAGTCAGAGGCGATCTAACGTCAGCTGACAGTTTAGAAAAAGAGAGCTAAAAACGATTTATTCGTGAACTGGCAAATTGTAAGAAATATTGTCAGAGGCGATCTATCGTGAGCTGACAATTTTAAATAAATATTGTCACAGGCGATCTAACGTTAGCTGACAGTTTAGAAAAAAGAGAGCTAAAGACGATTTATTCGTGAACTGGCAAATTGTAAGAAATATTGTCAGAGGCGATCTATCGTGAGCTGACAATTTTTAATAAATATAGTCAGAGGCGATCTAACGTTAGCTGACAGTTTAGAAAAAAGAGAGCTAAAAACGATTTATTCGTGAACTGGCAAATTGTAAGAAATATTGTCAGAGGCGATCTATCGTGAGCTGACAATTTTAAATAAATATTGTCACAGACGATCTAACGTCAGCTGACAGTTTAGAAAAAAGAGAGCTAAAGACGATTTATTCGTGAACTGGCAAATTGTAAGAAATATTGTCAGAGGCGATCTATCGTGAGCTGACAATTTTTAATAAATATAGTCAGAGGCGATCTAACGTCAGCTGACAGTTTAGAAAAAAGAGAGCTAAAGACAATTTATTCGTGAACTGGCAGATTTTAAGAAATATTGTCATAGGCGATCTAACGTCAGCTGACAGATTTGAAGAAATACGTATTTATTTTAGTTAGCAATTTACTGCACGTGTGGTCTGTTTATATTTTATCAGATAATTTATAAGGTCATTTAACCTTTTTTCTCGCAATTGAAATTCTATCGTATGGCTGAATGATGTACATACGAGACAAAATAGACTTATACAAGGTGTCTAATAGATATAAGTTAGATATGATAAAATATTTTATTTGAAAAATGTATGTATAATACTATATGTCTAATTGGAAAAATATGTTATATGCTTTTCCTATTTTTATTCTTATGTAACAAATACAAAATAAATAAATAAGTTAATTAATTATTGAATACATACATATACATATTGAATATAGTTATCTTTATTTTGTATTTTATATAACTGAAATAATATATACTTTCATTATTTTAGTCATTATCATATAAAATACAAAATAAAGATAACTATTTATTGAATATATGTGTATATGTATATATTAATTAATTGATTAATTAGTTATTTAGTATTTACTACATAAGGATAAAAGTAAGAAAAGTATATGACATTTTTCTTCAATGATATATATAGTATTATATGTATATTTTTTATTTATTATTTTGTCATATTTAGTTTGTATTTATTTGACACCTTGTATACGCTTATGTTTTCTCGGACATTATATTGCAGCTTTGCGACGAAATTTCAGTCGAGGAAACAAGCGCAAGCATCGTTTGTTTACAAACTTCCGATGACACACGTACACAGACCACACGTCAGTGTAGTGAGTCACCACTACAAACAAATGCGTACACACGGACCTACGCGGCATAGGTCCGTAGGCTGCGCCGATAATGTCATTTCATTTTTAGTACCATCGAAATGATGGCGCTTTCGCGTCGGAGTTCGCCCGTCACTTCAGCATCCTCTTAATACAAATTATCTGCGGTAAAAATATAAATTTAATAGGAACTCTAATCTAAACTTAATATGTAATTTAAGGATGGTAGGTGAAAGGAGAAAAAATCGCAATAAGATTAGTATTAACAAATTTTATTCATATTTTTTTTTTCATCTATACATCTTTAAAAAAAAAAAAAAAATTGTTTCAACCGAGCCTTTAACGCCTTTCACGATTACGAGGAGGGACGGAAGGCGCTTGAGTCGTTCTCGGACGAGGCTCGACCACAGCTATCGGCTTGTGGTACACTCCGCAATCCTTACACTTCTCGTATTCGGAATTTTTTCTATTCTGATCACGCTCCATTTTTCTATACTTTTTTCTCAACCGCGTGCACACTTTGGACTGATAAATTTCTCTCTTCCGCGCACCTTATATACAGCTCGACGCAAAAACGTCAATTTCGCTGTAGTAATAAACGTTAAAAGACGTTTGATAGATGTTAAAAGTGGTTTAAGTAATGTTGAAAAGATGTACAAAAGATGTTAAAAGTTGTACGTAAGACGTTCAACAATACGTTAAAAGATGTACGATAGACGTTCGATAGATGTTAAAAGTAGTTCGATTGATGTTCAAAGACGTACGATAGATGTTCGAAGACGTACAACAGACGTTCAATAGATGTTAAAAGTTGTACGTAAGACGTTCAACAATACGTTAAAAGATGTACGATAGACGTTCGATAGAGGTTCAAAGACGTACGATAAACGTTCAAAGATGTACAAGAGGCGTACGATAGACGTTCAATAGATGTTAAAAGTAGTTCGACTGACGTTCAAAGACGTTTGATATACGTTCAATAAATGTCTGAAAGATGTACGAGATAAGCGATAGGTCATATTACATGGTGGATTATGTAACGGGTAAAAGGTGGAATAAAAGTCATACGAGTGTAATACACATCATTTTATTAGCATAAATCATAGTTGTTTTACACGTTTGTTACGCTCAAACCACCACCACTTGTACAATTTGCAAACATTCCGCATAGCGCAATGTCTCGTGTGATACGCGCAGCGCAAGGTTCCGATTACATCCAAGTTCGTCAGGCGTGCGATATCTTCGTAATCCGCATCTATTGTTTCAATCTCTACATCATCTTCCAAAATCTCGCACAACCACTTTTTCTTCTCGAGTCCTTTCACGTATATCAGAGACGGTTCCGTACCAATGGCATTGTTGATAAGACTTTTCATCTGACTGTACGAGACGTGTCCATCTTCCCATCGGAAGCCGTGGTGGTGTATCCGTAACCAACACGCCAGCGATTTTTCCGATTTCGTCAACAGATACCACGGTACGTGTTCACGAAATACGTAATGAGATAGCGTTTCGCCATCGCGAAGTACCGCTACCTCTTTCACGATAAAAATGTTGTTGAACGCGTAACCTTGCAGATCGACGAAAATTGGTACGTCAGACATCATCGTCGACCGTCGGAAAACTGACATGTCCGCGTACGCATCTCCAATTTATAAAAAAAAAAATCATACGAGTCTGCGCACAATGTTGTTCAGCGGATTATATTCGACCATTCGATCGTGTATAATGAGACAATAGGCGGTGGTGTTGGCCGGTATATTTTCCTTACAATCAAATTCTATTCGCACGTCAACGGTGGCGCTCTTGACAGAGTCGTTTTGTCGCGAACAATCTATGACTACGAACGGACCGGCTTTCGAGAATTCATCGATGTCCAAATACGTATCGTCCTGTCCATAATAAGCTTTGCGGAAACGCGCATACATATTGTACAGTATAGCGTATCGATTTCTGTCGAAATCCAAATTCATGTCGTCGTACGGATAAAAATCTGAATTCAGATGCAGTCTCACATTGGTGAGTTTACAAGCGTCAAATTGCGTAGCGTTTTCAGACAGTACGTTTTTTCGACCGGTTTGGAGAGCGAAGATTACGTATCGCGGTTTTTCCAATTGCGTCGCGGCTTTGACCGCCCAGGAATGCTTCGTTGTATTCTGCAGCAGAGGAAACTCGTACAGATCCCACGAACGGAAGCACACGCTCAGATATCGTCCGCTTTCCAAAGTTCGAAGAAGAGACAGCTTGTTGACTTCGCTCAGAGATACATGCGGCATTCGCCACTGTATCTTGAGTAGCTCGATCGTCGGATTCGCACCGGCTCGTCCTACGAGACAATTGTTATCGTTGCGCGATCGTATCAATACAAGTTCGTGACGAGCGTTGATTACAATCCGTTTGTAGTCCTCGCAGAATCCTAAAAGAGTATTGAGCGGAACGCAAAAATTAAAGTTTCCATCGAGCAACGAAAATCCATCCGGATTCCACGATGCGTATTTCAGCGTCTTGCTCTTCTCCGTCGTCAGCGATACATAGTTTTTGATCGTGCTCGTTATTCCAACGTTTCTGTTACGATCGATTTCAACTCCGTCGAGCTCGTATCGCATTTCATCAAACATGAACGCGACACAATTATTTCCCATTATACACACGTTATCTCTATTCTCATCGGCAGAAGTAACGAGTTTTCCTTCAACGTAGAGAAAACTCTCACACGGTAACGTGTACAAATCCTGTTGCTGTATCGGTATTCGTATCTCGTCGCTGTGTCCCAACGTCGTGTTAGCGTACGGATTGTACGTGTGCATCTCATATTTCACGATACGCTCGTCGAAGACGGGCTCGTCAGCGATGTCGAGTATATCCATCTCTTTAAACGTTTCTCACAACGAATCCCAACGATTTTAAAAAGTTTACGTTCGTCGTACTGAGCCTCTTGAATGGCGATGTTTTCCCAATTTTCGTTATTCTCTCAATCACTCGCTGTTCGTTCAACACGAGCATTTCCTCGCACCACGTCGCCGCAAGTGCAGTCTGATGGTAATCTCCTCTCCGCGAAAATCGATCAATCGTCCGTCTTGATCCACCACACGCAAGGTGATATCGGTAACGCTCCTCGCGATGACCGGAAGGTAAATGATTTGCGCCGGTGTTTCCGAGACTTTATATCCCGGAGGCACGTTCGGTGAAAATTCGTGTATCGTGTGCACCGACCTGTCGTTGGCGTACACACCCGTGGTTATGCTGCATTCCACTCGAATAATGTTTACGTTGACGATGTTTACCGAGGAATCTGATTCGTGCAACTTTCTCGGTTCCAGTATACGACCCGTCGAAAATCCAAACAGCGGTCCGATGGTATTCGGTTTGGCGAAATTTATTCGTAAAGCGCACATGATTTCACTCTTCATGGTATTAACGTTGGGACGAAGTGACAATGGATAATCTTGCTCTTCACTTTTTCCTCGTTTTTGCAGTATCGCGCGTTTCAGATAAGAAGCAATGGCGTCCAATTCGTACGATCCTTCGGGAATTGTAATTTCTTCGTTATTGTCGTCGAAATAAAATTTATTGTTCGCTACCGTCACGTTCGGAATCGTGTTGTAGGTCTCCATCGTGGTTAGGCCGAGCTCGTAGTCCCCATCGCTCAAGTCTATCGGTGGAAAATAATCCACCGTGAGAACGCTGCTTTTACCGCTTAGAGTGAGCGTCAGCGACATTGCCGAGATTCCATCGACGACTGATGTCAATCGATGGCGGATCGATTTTTATATCTATTTTCTGGAGGAACAGGAGGCACAATTGTCCGCAGATCGTTTGATCGTACGTCTGGTAGACCGTGCGATTGTATGTTATCGTTGTATCGGTGTCTCCGAGGTAGCGTGTAAGCTCCTTCGGCGGTTGCAAATTGCCAAAGCTGTCAAAGTACACGGCGCGATCGCCTCTCTTGGCGTACGTCACCCAATGCGTGCCCGGCCTGTCGACATCGTCCAAATTCACGATACCGCTCTCATTTTCATGTATCTTGTCGGGTAAAGCGTTACGCATGTAGACACCTCGGAAATACGGTATTCGCATACGCTTCGCTATTTGTAACAACTGTAGATTGGTGGTGGCACCCGCGGGCATCTCTATCGTTTTTTCGACGTTTTTTTTTTTCTCTTCAATCCTTTGCCCCGCTTGTACGGAGCGAGATAAATCCCCCGTCCTTCCATTGCTTTATTGTGACGTTTCGTCTCTTCGAGTTGTCGTCGCGCGGCCTTAGAGTCGTTCACCGCCTTTGCAACACCCGCCGCTCCACCGGCAAGCGAACCGATGACTCCCAAAAGCGGTAACAACGGTAACATACCACCGCGTTTCGCCGTCGGAAGCGTTCTCCTCTTGGTCTTCTTCTTCTTTCTCTTTGTCATACCCATCCCCAATTTCGTCTTTGCTTTCATAGCAGCCCATACGGCGGTAGCAGCAGCCCTCTCACCGAGAGTCGCGTCCGCAGCGGTGATCCGCACCCGCGCTTTATCGGCGAGAACGCGATCGGCTGCGTGGCGGTCCGCTGATTCGCGGTTTTGCGAGTACGCGATGTCGTGATCGCGACACGCCGCGTCCAACGGATTGATACCTCGATCCCCTCGCGCGAGTCGTTTCCGCAGACGAGTCCCCGGCCCGCAAAATTGGTAGCCGGGTATATGCAGCTCCAACGGTAGTCGATTTATCACACTGTTCAGTAAACCGGCACCCTTGTATCGTTTCATAGAGCGCGAATTCTAACGTATCGCGTGTAAATCATATTTCCAACTGAGGTGTGTTTTGACAGCGCTTACCTATAAATAGGAGGCGCGTATCGATCATTAACCAGTACCGCTCTTTCCAACAACCGATGCTGCGCACTCGTCGCGTAATAACAAGGATGAGAAAGAGTCTGGTAAAAAAAAATGAAATTTGTACAACAACCGTACACGATCCGTGTGAAAAACATGGATGATAAGACGCAAGGGGTTTGTGAGAAGGCGTGCAGACACGGTAAAATGCTGCCAAACACGATACGCGGTATCATTTGCGGTCCCTCGAATTGCGGTAAAACCAATGTAATGATTAGTCTGCTGGAAAGTCCGAACGGTGTACGTTTCGAAAACGTGTACGTGTACTCGAAATCGTTGAATCAACCAAAGTATCGATATCTCGAAAGATTGCTCGGATCGATCGATGAAATCGGCTACTTTACATTCTCGGACAACAACACAATTGTACCGCACAGCGAGGCGTTACCGAATTCCGTATTCGTCTTCGACGATATAGCGTGCGACAAGCAGAATGCGATACGTGAGTACTTTGCTATGGGTCGACATTCGAAGGTCGGTTGTTTTTATCTATGCCAAACGTATGCAAAAATACCGAAACATCTCGTGCGCGACAACGCGAATTTACTCGTAATATTCAAGCAGGATGGAACAAACCTTAAGCACGTCTACAACGATCATGTGAATACGGACATGACGTACGAAGATTTCGGTACATTGTGTCACGCATGTTGGCAGCACAAGTACGGATTTTTAGTGATAGACAAGGATAGTGCGATTAACGATGGACGTTACAGACGTGGTTTTAACGAGTTTGCGGTACCGCGGAATGGTTAGTTGTTCTCGAGACGTTGACGATGACGCTCGACACGAAAGATATCGACGAGAGGGAGAAGATCGCGAAGGAATACGCTCGTACGAGCGAGTCGATTCGCAAGAAGCATCGGACGTTGAAGACGGGTAGAGTGGAGCAAGAGGTGCAATTGAAGAAACGGTTGAAACCGATCGTAGAGCCGTTGAAACGAATCGTCGAGAACATCAAGGGTGACGATGATTCGGTTGACGATCTCGAGATTAAAAACGAACCGGACATCAAACGAAAGCGGACAAGCTCTGAGAAGAAGAAGAAAATCAAGCGTACCTCGTTGACGACACCGATACAGACCCCATTGACGCCACCGATACAAGCCTCGACTCCGTTCCAGCCGCAAAAACTGGTGTTCGAAGCGCCGACATATTTACCGACCGAAAACGTGTTCGAAACCACGGACCCGTCTTTCGTAACATCCATGAGACAGACGATGCAAACGTCCGATGGTCGGGAAGCTCTGTACGGCCAAATGGGTCCGCTGGGTCAAGAGTACATCGGGGAGCTCTTGAGCGGTGACAAGAAGAGAGGGATCGACAACGTGTACGGTGTATACTTTAACGATGCGGGAACGTTTCTCGGAGACAAGGTCTTCGACATTGATAAAGACGACAATGTGATCGTGGACGGTGTGAAATACGCTGGCACACCCGGCCTGTTTGAATTAATATTCAAAAGACTTCCCGACGATACGCTGTGTACGGAGGATGACAAACAAAAGTACAAGAGCATACTACTCGCTACTAACGCTCACAGACGCGGTCATAACGCGCATTTACCTGTTTTGGGAAACAAAGGATACAAATACAAACATATCATCACACCTCTGATATCTAAGAAAGGTGGAGGTGTTGCACATCTCGACAAGAGAGGTGTGGGTCGCACGTTACCCAAGTGTAACGTACCACAGACCATGACTGTGACCGACAACGCGGTCGATTACGTGCACTGGGATGATCCGAACGAATTGGTGGATCGCCTTCGATTGCTGGACGCCTCCCGTCAGGCGGGAAACAACGCGCACGATAACGAGTTTCTCTCGATTATCGAGGAACTGCGCGAAGCCGGTCTGATTATAAATTAATCACAGCTTTTCAACTATCGCCAGTATTGCTCGTGTGATGCTACAGGAATTTCTATCAACAAATTCGGACTACAGTTAGGAGGAGGAAGCGCCAGGGTGACGAGACAGAGCGGCGGAGTCTCGAAGAATTACGTGCACGAGAATTGTCTCTGCAAGGATGGTGAGGTTTTCAACGCCAAGTCACGCATAATCAGACATCTCGCCGACCCTGAAGCGGACACCGACGCTGTCAACAAGCTGCATCTGGATCATCACCTCAAGCTTATGAGCGATCGTGCGAATCGAGATCGTATGCTCCATGAAAATTTTAAGCGAGAAGTACTTTCGCGACTCGAAGATTCGGAGAATACCGAGCGGACCTGGAAGAGGGACCACGACGATTACATCGAGACCAGATACGTGGCGTTGGAACGACAGATTCACGATCTGAGAGGTCTCCTCGACGAGAGTGTGGCGCTACTCGATGGAAGAGCACAACTTTTGCATCAATATCGGTAGGATAGATTCTTTCAAAAACACCGAAAATTCCTCCTCGGAGTCTTCTAGTACACTGTCGTAACTAGCTGCATCTGGATCATCACCTCAAGCTTATGAGCGATCGTGCGAATCGAAATCGTATGCTCCATGAAAATTTTAAGCGAGAAGTACTTTCGCGACTCTAAGATTCGGAGAATACCGAGCGGACCTGGAAGAGGGACCACGACGATTACATCGAGACCAAATACGTGGCGTTGGAACGACAGATTCACGATCTGAGAGGTCTCCTCGACGAGAGTGTGGCGCTACTCGATGGAAAACTCGTCGATCGCGAGCGAGAGACGAAGAGTCTTGTCGAGCGAGAGATTCACAATCTTCGCAGAGCTGTGAGAAAAAATTTCATCGAATACTACGATGATGCGATGAAGAAGAAGAAGCAAAACGAATCACAATGAGCAAGAAGGAAGCGGTGAGCCTGGACAGGAGATCGCTCGTAGACGAGCTCCACGCACCGGCGAGAAGAAACTTTACGCGTCGGCCAGTCGTCGTGAAAGGATACGACGATTTGTGGCAGGCTGACATTGTCGAGATGAGACCGTACTCGCGATCCAACGGCGGCTACAACTACATTCTAACCGTTATCGATGTGCTGAGCAAGTACGCGTGGGCCGTGCCCTTAAAGACCAAAGGTGGAATCGAAACGTCCAAAGCATTTTCCGCGATATTTAGGGAGAGAATTCCGAAAAACTTGCAGACCGACCATGGAAAAAAATTTTACAACAGAGATTTCCAAAATCTTATCAAGAAACACGGCATAAATCATTATTCGACATACTCAGTCATGAAGGCTTCGGTGGTGGAACGATTCAATCGCACGTTGAAGAACGAAATGTGGAAGTTTTTTACGCTCGCGGGATCGTACAAGTGGATCGACGATTTACCGCGATTGGTCTCGGAATACAACGGTCGTAAACATCGTACGATCGGTATGCGTCCGATCGATGTCACTCCCGCGATCGCAAAGGGACTCTTGAACACCGTGTACAGTAACATAAAAATTGCCGCACCGGCGAAATTCAGGGTGGGTGATTCGGTGCGCGTGAGCAAATTCAAAACTGTATTCGAGAAAGGATACACGCCGAATTGGTCGACGGAGGTGTTTAAGATCGCCACGGTGCAACGTACCAATCCTGTAACGTATCTGATTAAAGATTATCGCGGAGATCAGGTCGCGGGAGGCTTTTACGAGCACGAATTGCTCAAGACC
The DNA here is from genome assembly GCF_040581485.1 of Linepithema humile. Classification (NCBI taxonomy): domain Eukaryota; kingdom Metazoa; phylum Arthropoda; class Insecta; order Hymenoptera; family Formicidae; genus Linepithema; species Linepithema humile. The sequence continues at coordinate 15,525,220 of NC_090130.1, read as the reverse complement.
GCTCAACCCGACGTTTATCTCGTGGAGAAGGTGTTGCGCCGAAAGGACGATAAGGTGTTTGTAAAGTGGTTGGGATTCGACAATTCGCACAACTCTTGGATAAATAAAGTCGATGTATTGTAATAAACTGTGTATATTTTACATTGTATTATAATAAACTATTATACATATATATACAATGGTGTTCTTTATTACTACAATATGTTACAATATATACATTTAAAAAACTAATAACAATAATACATAAAATATTAAACTATATAAATTACTACGCATTATTTACAAATGTATCTCGCGATGTCCCCATGGTAGAGTGTCGGTGGAACCGGATACGACGTGCCGCTTATCGTCGTACGGACTGAGCGCGAGCTTCGACTCCGACACGGTGTACACCTCGTGCAACTTTGAGCGGATGCACGATTGACGCCGCGTCAGCTCGATTTCGGCGTTGAGACACCGAGTGTAATCGTCGAACGTTATCGTTCTAGCGACTACACTCTTTTTTACACCTTTAACCTTTTTGGTGTCTTTTTGACCGGTGACTCTCAACGCGTACATCTTCGCTCTCAGTCCGACAAATTCCGTCATGATCGCGCCGTTGTTCTCGTCTTTCATCAGACCGGGTACTTTCTTGTTGGCGCGCGGCATACCGTAAACGTTGTCCTCGGAGTAGTCGCTCGTGTCGAATTTGGATATATCGTGTTTCATATCCCGATACGCGTCCTCGCAGTGCAGAAGGTATATCAGACTGTCGATATCGGTATACATAATTTTGCAATTGTCGCGGTAGAGAGGCGCCATGTACTCGTAGTGGAACTCGTACAAGCAGGTCTTGGATATGTCGAGGATGCACATACCCACGTAGATCGGCTTGTCGAATTTCACTTCGAGTTTTCGCAACTCTACGGCAATCAGATTCTCCGAGAACACGCTTCGGCTGTGGAAATTCGGTTTCGCGATCATAGCCTCCGCTCTGTACTGTCCCTCCCACTGTGTAACGAGTCGTACATCCGTGTGATTTCGCACATTCTCAATAGTTTTGCCGAAAACCGCGTTGTTCATCAATTTGTATAAATTTTTCTCGAAATCGTTTGTCGCCCGTGTCCGAAACTGTGTATTTAGTTCTATGTATCCGCGAAGCCATGGAGATTGCGCGAATTGCAGTACGCGGTGAATCTTTGCAATTCGCAGATCGTGTCGCACGCATTGCTGCAGATTACGGTAGTGGATGACATAACGCTGCTTATCGCACAGCGTGGCGAGTAATTTGATCTCCCGCTTGCCGGGCGGCTTATCGCGCGTCGGGCAGAACGGCAGATCGGAGTGCGCGTCGTGAAGATTCACCGGGTACTCGAGATCGACTTCCAGCACATAACCGGTAGCCGAATCGGATGCAACGGACATTACGTTAAAGTTTTCGACATCATCGACCCATCGAAATTTGGCGTAGGACAACGGTTGACACATCGCCCAGCCGTACAAGTTGTTTACATCATAGTACATTAGGTACGACGACGGTTCCGATGGGTCGTAGGATGGCATGTATTTGTTGTTGGCGGCGACGTGTCGGTTGGAGCATTGGCTGAGACCGCCGCGTATACCGCGCTCGACAAACAGCACCATATCGATGTCCGTGAGCAACTCGAATTTTACGCGCGTGTACTTCATCATAGCGTCCCACGTGTATCCCGGTAGAGTGTAGTAATGAGCGGGATCTAAACCGTAACTCTTTATAGACATGTTTCGAAAATTTTGAAAAATATCCGCCAACAAAAGAACGTCTGTTTTCAAATACAAATCGCTGTATTGGCCTAGATCTTCGATTGAAAATGTTTGCCAGACGTTTGTCGCGTGCGCGTAATCGCTCTCGGATACCGTTTCTCCGGTGAGCGAGCTGTAAAACGATTCGCGCGATGGCAGGCTTGTGTCCCGGAGCTTGTCGACGCTGTCGACGTACTCGTAGGGAAACACACCTTTCCGAGTAAGCAAATTGAAATGTTCCGCGGATAAATGATTGAATTCCGATCGTGTAATCTTTAATTTATCTATAGTTAAATATGATGCCAATTTGTCGAGACTTGTACTGAGAAATTTAAACGAATCAATAAACCGTAATTTTATACACAATTTTGATTTTTGATCCATGGTATCTTTAACATTTTTTGTAAAAGAAATGTATCGCTCTTTCGTCAGCGGTAACAATTCGACGTTGCCTTCAAAGGCATTGGCAACGTCTTTAATAATGAAATGCGCGTCGTAACCGGATAAATTGTGAAATATCACCGGGATAACGTGGGAGTCTTTGTAATTTAGATTGCACGACGAGTGCGCGGCACCGCGGTAACGCCCGGTGAGATGACAATGATCGCGCACCCGCGTATCGTCCGGTGTAAACGGTTTCTCGCACACGTGGCACGTCGCGGTGCTACGGAATTTTTCCGATTCCTCCCGCGTAAGATCCGCCATGGGGACGACGGTGGTGAGGATCGCTTTCACACGGCGCGCCAAATCGTGAAGTTCGTTGACGAACCACGCCACGCAATCCTCACCGCGATACGACTTAAAACTAGATAAAGAATTATCGTACGTGCAACTTACATAAAATCCTACGCTATAGGCTCTGTGATGTTGGTAGGCGTAAGTAGTACCGTCCTGATCCACCTTTTTCTCGAGCGTACATTCGAGATCGGCGTACACTACGAACGGGAGCCGCTCCTTTCGATTGTAATTCCGGAACGTCAGCCACTCGTCGTCCTCGCTGGGGAGAACGACGGCGCAGTCGTTCATTTTCCCGCAGTCGACGCTGTGCGCCGATAATTTCTCCCGTGTATAAAAATAGTGTAGACACCTGTAATAATTTGTATGATTAATACTGTGAATAAAGTTTCGAATTATTCTATAAATGTGTTTTTACTTACCGATCGCAAATGTACTTTTTATTTGCGTGTTTGCTCAGTTGTGAGCTCACCAACCGCGACAAGTTTTTGATGCATACAAAGTGTGCATTATTGTTTTTACACACGTAGAGCAGGTTGACGTGCTTCTCCTTTTTGTCGTCGGCGAGCCGCAGAGGGACGATTTTTGAGTCTTCGGTGGTGAAGACGTTGACGGAGATGGCGTTTAGTTTCTCAAATTTTGTTATTTGCGGAAGCGTCATGGGGAACTCGATGCCGCACAGGTTGAGCACCGTCGAGTAATGTGGGTATTCTATCGTTCTTTCCGGATGTTTTTCCGCTGGATATAAAGCGGCTACGACTGCCCACGCAAAGCATGCATTATCGTTTGATTTAACATTGACTACCGCCCTTTTCAGCATAATTTTCCGCGGTAACTCGATGTTGCATCCCGCACGCAGAGGATTGAACTTGTTCACATTGACGGTGAGATTCAGGATACGCGACAACGTCCATCCACTATCGCGTTCCTGAAACTCCTCCAGGGATGTCAAGATGGTGTCAACCACATGCCTCGTGTACCATTCTTGTAGATCAGATGTTGGAAAGAGCTCGCAGTTCTTCGTGGCGATGGTCTTCACGGCAGTTTTGTCGCCCGCGACGAATTCCCCGTTGAACGCGGTGTTAATCTTGACGCTGTTGTGTTCCACCATGACGCCCTGGATCCGCTCGATAACCGTATTTCTCACGTTTTTTAAAAATTCATGAGGATCGATGTAGTTTTGATTGATAATCGCACCGGTCAGCACACGGTTCCTAAACGCCGTCTCGATCTCCTTCCACGTGTAGCCCTTCTTCTCGTATCCACCGTATCCAGCACCGATGGGTACGAAACGCTCGTGCAGGGCGTCCCTCACACCCTCCAGACGCGCAATTTGCGCCACCAGAGAGTTGACTACTCCGGTGCGTTGCCTCTTGCCTCGTACGTCTATTGTACGTCTTTGAACGTCTCTCGTACGCCTCTCGTACGTCTATCGAACGTCTATTGTACGTCTTTGAACGTCTATCGTACTACTTTTAACATCTATGTAACATCTTTTAACGTATTGTTGAACATCTTACGTACAACTTTTAACATCTTTTGTACATCTATCGAACGTATTTTAACGTTTATTACTACAGCGAAATTGACGTTTTTGCGTCGAGCTGTATATAAGGTGTGCGGAAGAGAGTAATTTATCAGTTCAAAGCGTGCACGCGGTGGAGAAAAAAGTATAGAAAATGGAGCGTGATCAGAATAGAACAAATTCCGAATACGAGAAGTGTAAGGATTGCGGAGTGTACCACAAGTCGATAGCTGTGGTCGAGCCTCGTCCGAGGACGACTCAAGCGCCTCCCGTCCCTCCTCGTAATCGTGAAAGGCGTTAAAGGCTCGGTTGAAACAATTTTTTTTTTTGTAAAAGATGTTGTATAGATGAAAAAAAAATATGAATAAAATTTGTTAATACTAATCTTATTACAATTTTTTTTCTCCTTTCACCTACCATCCTTAAATTACATATTAAGTTTAGATTAACCATTCTTAAATTACATGTTAAGTTTAGATTAAAGTTCCTATTAAATTTATATTTTACCGCGAATAATTTGTATTAAAAAGAAAACTTGAAGTATATTATTGGTGTTTAGAATAAATGCATAACTTAAATAATTTACTCTATATTATTCACCACAATTAAAAGAAAAAAAAAATGATAGTCACTGGTTCGCTCGTTTCCTTCTATCATGTAGTGTAACATGACGCGCACGCTTATCTCGCAGTGGGATAGGTCAGTGGATAAGATGAGGCACAGGAATAATAATTCAAATTATTTTATTGATAAATAATATTTATTAAAAATAATTAGTTCCGCATACATGGTTCAGTGTTGTATACTCCGTTATCCCGGTTCTGCAAAAACATTGTTCATTCTTTTCTTGCACTGAAGTGTTGCATACTCCGTTCTCCCGGTTCTGCAAAATGTGTACGATCGATGTTTGATGTTGAGGAGTTGTGTGTACTTTGTGCAAATGTATCGATGTCGGCACCTTCTCTGGATGCATTTTTCTAATTTTTTCCAGTATCGCTGGTCTATACTGCTTCGGTATCATATAATATATGTAGTCATAATAGTGTGAAGAGATCCTTGATATTAGACTATCCTGAGCGCATAACGAGCACAACTTTTCCATCAATATCGGCAGGATAGATTCTAATAAAAACGTCGAAAATTCCTCCTCGGAATATTCTAGTACACTGTCGTCTATTTCACTCGTCCATTCGATAAATTGTTGTCGAAAAATAGTATCCGGAATATATGGTTTAATGAATGCAGGAAATGTTGTATACTTTTCAATTATTTCCTCACTGTTTTTATATTTCCTTCTACATTCCCGACATGTTGTTAACCAATCTGTGAGAATACTCAGATTTTCCTCTCGTAAGATGAGACTGTCTTCCATCTCTGTAATAAATAAAAATTATTAAAATAAAAAAATATCCAATTAGTTATTACGCATTCGAAAAATGTGTATTAAAGATATTTTAAAAATGTGTACTTTACCTATTTCAGTTTGCACAGAGTGCAATCTTTTCTGTACGGTGGGGGCCCGTCGATGTGGTCACGCTGCCACGACTGGTTGTAGTGCAACGAGCACCGACGATAACCTTGCACTTCCGGATCCGCTCTTAAATGATCCGGTAGCCTATCCCACACGTGATCCACAAACCGAGCAAAGTTTTTTATAAGAATCACTTTCGGCACGATTTCTAATTGCTCCGCGGACAAGCTCAGAATGTCACGTTCGTCCAATAGCGCGATGAACATTTCGACTGTTACCTCGACTTGGTCATGATGGACCTTATATACCCGCTTGTTGCACACGACATTGATTAAAACTATCGATGGTTCATATTTGCATTAACAATCCTTATCTTATCTCTTCCGGGAATTATTGTGATTTGATACCCCCCACTATTCCAAAATTACCTCCTCTCCTCCAAACACGATGACGCATCTAGCAACATGGCAATGCCTACAATTTGTATTAACAATCATTATCACACCCTCTAAGAAACGGCGCTCAAATGCTGCCTCTTTGTTCTAAAATACAGCGATGACGCAATCCGTAAATCTGCACGAACCTGCATACTATAAACATAATGATTCTGACAACATGGCGCTCTACTTTGATGCGTAGAAAAAAAAACCTGCACCAATAAACAGTTCTCTTTCCAATAAACAATCCTTATCTTTTCCGAGAATCCTTATCTTGCGATTTGTATTAACAATCCTTATCTTCCGGGAATTATTGTAATCTGATACCCCCACCACTCCACATTTACCCCCTCTCCTCCAAAAACGAAGACGTCATTACCCCCTCCACTGTTATCCGATACCCCTCTTCCCCTCTTCACCCGCGCACCCCCTCAGATCCCTGAGTTAGAACCCCCATAGTATAACTACTAATATTTCTCGAAATCTTGAATGATATAATACATCTACACAGCTGCTATTATATCCGCTCGATCTGCGTTCGCAATATATGTTCTTCCAAATTTTTTAACATTTACATCGTCGGACACTCTAGCCATTAGTTTCAGCTTGAATTCTGTAATTATTTATTCTTGTTAAGTACTGCATCACAGAAACAGCATCATAAAATTAATTGCAAACCAAGGAATTATATATGTATATATGTTGTTACGTCCTGATAGATGTAGAATTTTTTCGTTGGGCTCGGCGATCGACGTAAACGGGCTTGACCGCACGAGCCGAGCGGCACGTTTAGGACTTGCGACGGGTCAGCGACTGGAAGAGTCGTTTTTACTCCGTCAACAAGTCAACCGCTCGTGGTTCCCTTTTTGGGTCAAGGAATTGAATCCCTATTACCCGGGGCGGAACCTTTGTGCGCAATTTGAGAGGGAAGGTGTGAGGGGGTGACGAACAAGGAGGGTGTGGTCAAATGAAAAAAAACAAAGTTTAATTTACTAAAAAAAGACAACATTTTAATTCGATTAAATTTATAATTACGATACAAAACTTAATTCTTAATTGCAGGTGTTGATAATTTTATTTTGTGTATTCTTTACAAGTGTGTGTGTGTGTGTGTGTGCGTGCGTGCGTGCGTGCGTGCGTGCGTGCGTGCGTGCGTGCGTGCGTGCGTGCGTGCGTGCGTGCGTGCGTGCGTGCGTGCGTGCGTGCGTGCGTGCGTGCGTGCGTGCGTGCGTGCGTGCGTGCGTGCGTGCGTGCGTGCGTGCGTGCGTGCGTGCGTGCGTGCGTGCGTGCGTGCGTGCGTGCGTGCGTGCGTGCGTGCGTGCGTGCGTGCGTGCGTGCGTGCGTGCGTGTGCGTGCGTGCGTGCGTGCGTGCGTGCGTGCGTGCGTGCGTGCGTGCGTGCGTGCGTGCGTGCGTGCGTGCGTGCGTGCGTGCGTGCGTGCGTGCGTGCGTGCGTGCGTGCGTGCGTGCGTGCGTGCGTGCGTGCGTGCGTGCGTGCGTGCGTGCGTGCGTGCGTGCGTGCGTGCGTGCGTGCGTGCGTGCGTGCGTGCGTGCGTGCGTGCGTGCGTGCGTGTGTGTGTGTGTGTGTGAATTATTCCTCAGGGAAGAGGACTAGATTTAAAAAGTCGAACCCTGTGAATACAGGGTGAGGAAGATGCGGAGGAGGCTCGACGTATTCAATGGTGGTGGCTTCAGAGTTGACGGATATATTGTCAAACTCCGGATCGTTATGTGGGAGTTCCTCCAGTTGAGCCTCTACTGGAGGAGGGTTGAAACGGACGGGCGAAGGAGGTCTGTAGTCCAGGAGCTCTTCTAGGATCGGAGAAATGGACCTGGGGGTAGGAAATGGTGAAAGGTCAAGAAAGGGTTCAGGAGATTGCTGAGGAGATTCCTGAGGAATCGATGGTGATACCGGAGGTGGGTCGGTTTGAGTGTGTGTGGTTATGCGAGAGTTACTACGTGGGGTGTGTCTCCTAATTCTAACGGGTCTTACGGTGACCCTCGTCGCGTATCTGATGTATGGTGGGAGGAATATAGCTATGCAGAGAGCGAATGCTGAAAGGTCCGAGCGATTCCGACGATTGTTAGGTCGCGGCGAACGTTCAGTTCTCACTGATAAATAATACAAAAATTTTAAACGAAATAGGAACGGAGGACATAATATGAATAAAGAAAATACTGATGAGGAGAAAAATAAAACAAATGAACTAACTTACTCGTTACAATATGGTTTCGGATTGGGATGAGTGTATGCGGTGGTTTTGAGCAGGCGCCCCGTTGAGGGATGGTGTGTAGGCGTCGGACCCTTTGTAAAAGCGTGGGCACCCTGCTGCGGGATGGTGTCGTCAGAGTGATGGACCCTCTGGTTGAGATGCACCACTTGGTCGCGACAAAGTATCGATCTTTTTTATTTCGCGGCCCGAACCACTTGGCAAGCTCGCCTGATTAACTGAGTGACTAATTGTGTATAATAGACGTTGGAGTCACCAAAACACGGGTTTTTATACCCTTTTCTTGGGGTGGATCCATTTGGAAAATCTTAGGTTTTTGAAGCGGGGATCGAATAGGAATTAGTCTTGTGAGAAGATTTTTAATGTGGGGGAGGGTGGCGTCATTTTTAGCTAATAGGATTAGGTTTAGGTAATTAAGTTACTTGGAATGGGGGTAGGAAGAAAGGGGCCCTAACGAATAAGGAATAGCGTCGTTTCGGGTCCATATGCGATGGGGGTAGGTTTTTAAGGTGGCGTAACCCGGTTGGTGTTAATTAGTATAGGTGGGGTGCATCTCAGTGTCTTAAGATCTAGGTGGGCGTAGTCTTTAGACCGTACGACGGAACGAAGGGTGGTCTATAGAGGTGCTTGCCCCGATTCCCGTCTTCCGGATTGGAGGGTTGAGAATCGGTATATGAGTTCGCGAGGCCTTGGGTCACTGATCTAATAAATTTGACAGTTTACGACTGTCGCGTGGCCCTGGAGTCGCGTGGAGAGTGCGATTAATGCATCTCGGTTTCCCAGACCTACTGAACACGTGCACCGTATCAGGTGTCATGCCTTCTAGGCATGCGACTGTGGTCATTGCCCGATCGTCACTCGGTAAAACCCTATCTACTAGGGTTCCCGTAGGCGGAATCCAAATATATGGCTAGCTGGTGCCAGTTTTTATTTCTTACTTTAAACATCTGGAATCGACTAAGGACTCCGGTTACCGCGAGTTTTGACTTTTATGATTTTTCTGACGACGATAGGCACGCTGACCGACCAAAGTATTTTCAAATATCTATCCCCCTTGCTATTTTTCTCTGTGAGAAAGTTCGAGCTTGAAACCGTGTGAGCTTCGGCGGACGCGGAATAGCTCGCCGGAATCCAGGTTCGGTCGGTTGGGGGTATGTCAAATAAACCAAATGCTCGTTTATAACAAAATAATGAAACAGCGTTTATTCAGAAAGATGTAGAAATAGTTTGTCTCGAATGATCTGCTTCAATGCTCGTGTATACATGCGAAGCGTGTGCAAGATGAATTCGAAAGAACATACAAAATAGCCAAATATCGGTGAAATAATTAACAAGTAATAGCGAAATAGTTCTTTAAAGCGGCGTGGAATAAATACAAAGTTGCGTGAAGATAAATGCGAAATATCGTTAATGGTGAAATAATTATTTGAGCGGCGGTGAAATAATTATTCAAGGCGGCGTAAAATAAATGCGAAGTATACGTGAAAATAAATGCAAGGTATCGGCAAAAATGAAATAATTATTCGAGCGGCGGTGAAATAATTATTTAAGGCGGCGTAAAATAAATGCGAAGTATACGTGAAAATGAAATAATTATTTGAGGCGACGGTGGAATAATTATTTAGTATGACGTGAGGCGTCCTGGTGCGGTCGGCGAGAGCGCAAGCGCGGGCGATCGTGTCGCAACGGTTGGTACAAGACGGAGCGCTTGTCGGTGAGTGCGTTCGTAGTATCGCGAGTCTGTTCGATCGTAGATCGATGCGGACTATTCGGCGGCGCGGATTGGTCGACGCGGTTTTGCTTGCCGGACGGATTACGATTTTGAAACCCCGGCGAATAAACGCGGTATCAGGACTTAGGCTGCCGATTACGCTCGGCGGGAGTACGAGGATGCTCGTACGAAGGCGGAATCTTAGAACGGCGACTTAGCTTGGTATGCGGAAATGCCCGCAATACGAAGTTCGGTGGCCTAGAGGAGCCAAGTACGCTCGGCGGGTATACGAATAGATTTGTATGCGGGAATCAAGAATACCGAGGACGCTCGGCGGTACACGAGGATACTCGTGTGCTGGCACAGGTATACGAAAAACCGAGTATGCTCGGTTGAGGACTACGAGGACACTCGTAGAGGGATGTTCGCTGTCTATCAGCGAACGGAGTCTGGTGAGAAGACGTTCAGCCGGGCGTCTTTTATACCCGGCTGGCAGCCAAACGGCTTTGAATCGGCAAGCATCGGCGGTTTCGGCGGCGAGTCCCCCACAAAACGGAATTTCGGAACGGTCGGGTGTGGGGGATTTTTGGCGGTTGACCGCCGCTGTTTTTGACAAAAAGCTTATCGGCGCTCGATGCGCCCTTGGTGGGCTACGGACGATGGACGGTCCGTAGCCGTAACGATGCAGCTTGCGGGCTGCACCGTTACAAGCTCATAGTGTCTCGTGAGAAAAACAGCTCTGACGTTATAATATTCTTTAAGAGTTTTTGTTGGTCCCGTGTTTACTAGGTCTGGTATTTAATAAAAAGAAAAGAATCGTGAAGTCTGATCAGGACGTAACACCCCCCACCTTAGACAAATGTTGGGGGTATGCAACATTTGCAATTAATTTAAAGATAGATTCTTTTCTTTTCTCGGTTAACATTCCCATTTAAGATGCCGAATCGTTTTTACACTGTTTGTTTGTTAAAGAGAAGGAAAGGAAAGGCGACCTCCAAAACCCCTTCCTTATTCCTTTCGTTCTTTTTGCTGTCGCTTACATACTGGATATATATATATTTTTCTTTCGACTTTATTTCTAATAATAAAAATCTACTATAAAGGATTTGGAGAAGCCTTCTTCCGTGGAATCCCTTTAAATGTTCGATAGAACATGGTAAAATGAGTAAAGAAAAGAAAAGATGGAGTTTTATTTACGTGATAATCGTGTCCCAAAATGTCACGTACGAAGGCCCGCAGGTCAGTCCAACCACATGTTCCCTTTTATTGTTTTTCTGAATAGTCACTTATCTTCTCCATCCTTTGGCCCCAGCTCGGCTTTCATCTTCACACAGGAACTTCTCTGTACAGTCTTCTTATCTTCATTGTTATTAATAAAGTTTCCGCAACCTTCACATGGGTTGATCTCATGGATCAGGTAGGGTGATGTGATAGGTGCGTACTCAGGTTTGTCCTTAGTCACCGGATTATGACAACACTGGTGACGGGAATTGTGGTAGTCTACCACAATTAACGTATTTTCCCAATCAGGGCAGTCGTACATTAAGTTCCGTGAGCAGCGAGCAGACTCCAGGGTGATCTTTCAGTGTAGCGTCAAATGGATTAGTGGCACATTACTCCTCGATGTATGTATAGATATTTCTTCTTTTTTTTCCCTCTTTTTCTTTGTATTTTGTAAAAGTTGGTACTCTGACATTCTATACTGTGACTGATCATCAAGTAATTCTCCCTATAGCAAATTGTTAATAAAAAGGATTCCACTTTATCTAAGATTTATTTATGAGAGGATTACGGATATATGAAAATCCCTTAAGTATACGACATTATTTATTTATGTATGTATTAAGTAGAATATTTACTAGAAGTTAATCCTACGTCTAAGTTAATTATTTTGCTTATTTACTTAGATATATATATATGCTTTTAGAAGTATGTATCTATATATATGTATATGTGTATATAAGATTATATATGTTTGATTATTTATTGAGGTAGATAGTAAAAAATTTTTTTTTTTTTTTTTTTTTTTTTTGTACTATATATATGTTTGATATATAGAGATATATGTATATATAGATATTTTTTAACATTATTTTAGCCGTGTATATATGCGTATTTATATATATATATATATGTATGTATTATGGTTATTACTTATACTATTGAATATATATGTATATATATTTATGTATTTTCTCTCTTATAAAAGATAATTTAAAGATAATTTTTTATAAAAGATAGTTATATAAAAAAAAATTTTTTCCCCTTTTTTTTTATAAAAACTTTTCTTTTGCCTAATAACAAACATAATATATATATATGTATATTTTTTTTGTTATTTTTATTAGTTATTATTTGTGATTATAGCACTAATTATATGTATATTCTTATGCGTTTTAGCTCTACGCGGATGGTACGGTGTGTGTGGCTATATTCGCTATTTTTTGCGCAACTCCTAATTCTATTAATAAGTCTCTGAGGTTGTGGTAGACGTTGTTAGTTTCGTTCTTGATATCTAATTTGATGAGTGCACCTTCGTCCCGAATTGGTTTGATTATCTGCATAATTCCGGTTTGCTGTTCTGTGATGCTTCGAGTGACATTTATGGCCCTACGAGACCATGTGGGTCCTGTAGTGGCGGGGGCTGTGTAGGCTAAGCTACATGGCACAGCTTGCCAGTAATGTTCTTTGAACCTCTCCTCGAGATGGTAGAGTTCAGCTATTGCATGGCAAACATACACGCCCCAGTCTCGGAGGCCTATCTGCACTGTCTCATCTCCGTTTATCTTCGTAACGATGCCGCGTTGCCATCCTCCTCTTGTTTCAAGGGCAACAATGTCACCTAGTTTTGTATTCGAGTGGAAAAATCGGCGTTTGTTCATCCGCTGGTTGAAGTCCTCCATCATATTTTGGAAGGATTCTTTACTATTTTCCAAGTGAATCCAAATTAGCGTAGGCGAAAACACCCTTACTATTTTAACAGCAAACGGCGAGCGGCTCAGTTTTTGAGTATCGAGGTGTTCGATCTCCATGTTTCTATAAACAAAAAGGTGGTGTTGGGGTTAGGTGCGAATTTCGAGTCGCAACTGCGAGACCTCATAATAAGGAGCGAAACAGATTCAAATAGATAAAACAATAAAATGCGTAAAATCAAAGTTGGCGCTTGTATAAAGTTGGTAGGGAAGCTGTTGTTTATGTATTTTTCTTCTTTTCTCCCCCCCCCTTTTTTTTCTTCCGTCTCCCCTTTTTTTTATTATTATTTTTTTTTCTTCAAGGGAAAGAGAAATCAAGCGGTCAGTCCTTCAGTGCGAATGTATAAGTGGATGCGTCCTTTGCAGGTAGTAGGGGGTAGGTTCCCCTCTGTGAAGAGTCTTCTATCGGGTTTCGTTCTGCGGATGGTTGTGTAGCTTCTCGGTTTTCATCGCGTGGGTTTTTCAGTTTTAAGTGTAATAGGAGCTGAGTTAACGAGTCCCAGATGGCTCCAAGCAGGTATATGGACCATCCGTATACTGTGTGTAGAGCATAGCCATGCACAATGGTATCCAGTATTAGTTTTACTGCTCTTACTGCCAAGTAAATTCCTAAAAATCCAGCGCTTATATTGCCGAAAATTAGGAATCGATTCCAAAATTTCTGCCATGCCGAGATAGCTATTTTTTCAACTGATGCCTCATCTAAGAAGTTTGCAAAAGATCCTCCATCGTGCATAATCGTAGAGTGGCCCATCATTCCTCTGGCCAAGGTGTTTAACATTGCTGGTCTCTCAGCAGGAAACATAATATGATCCCTGAGATCGCTTAAATCTCTTTCAGTATATATGCCGCTGGTAGCAAGTGATCCGGGGCTAATATATTTCCAGCTAGGTGTTGTCATCGGTTTCATGGTCATCGGCGGTACTGTATGTATTGGTTTAGGAGTGAGTCTATACCATGCATCTCCCAGAAGATACATGGGTGGTGCGAATAAATTGCACGTAATCTGCGTTCCTTGTCGTAACAGTATATGAGTTTGCGGTGTTAGAAATTGTGTTCTGTTTTCTCGCGTCACAGGCAATTGATCATAGCATTCTTCGGTGTGTGCTACTCTTACTTCGACAGGCACACATTTTATTATGTGTATTACTTCGCCAGTTAGTAAGGCCATGTATCCTGGTCCCTTCATGAAGTGATAAGCGAAGACATCCGGCGATTGGGTGGCTATGGCTAATGAATTGTGTAATATTTTCTGTTCGAGCTGACATTGTTGCAGTAAAATATTCTTGTATAATTCACTAAATTGAGTCCGCACATGTTTCTCTACATATACAAATTTAGAGTTCATATAGGTAAAGATGTCCAAATTAGCTATGCGTGATTCTTTTTTAAAAATTGCTACGCCTGGTGAAGTTTTGAAAATTACTAATTTTGGATGTTTCGTGTGGAAAAGAGTGTATCCACAAGTCGAATAGGAGTCTCTGCTTGCCAATGCAAAAACTGTGTCTTCTGTAGTCATAAAATAAACAATTTGCTGTTGTTTGTTGACGACGTCTATTATTCTGTGTGCATATCCTTCATATAATACTCTATAAGTGCCGAACCTGCAGGTATCCGTGGGCATGGATGCCCAGTAGGTATCCTCACCCTCGATGTCAGTGCAATGTGTTGCGCTCAACGCGCAGGTCACTCCAGACCTCAGTTGGACTCGGTTCGTGTTTATCTTCACGTCAGCTATATAATCCTGTAGTGTAATTTTTATGGTTGCGAGTACCACGGCTTTTTTCCATGTGCCAAATGGATCGCTATATGTTGTTCCGGAACAGGTGCCATCATTGTTCACGTGTCCGGCCAGTGTTACCGGTCGTGTTGCAGTTTGAGTGGATTTCAATCCTGTTATTCGAGTGTTCCCGATTTCGTAAGTACCATACATATGCATTCGTTGACAGGCGTCTCTTGATACCTCTTCTATATACGCGTGTTTTCCGTTGTACACGTCCATGGAGTGAGAGAACATTCCGCATCTCCTGATTAATCTGTCTATTTCTATTTTGCATTGTATAACTCTCGCGGAGGTAAATTCGTTAATTTGTAGCAGTTGTATATAAATCTTCTGAGCTGCTACTTCTGGCTGTGGTATATCACATTCCTCTATCCCCAGTAATGATAGAGTAGTAATGTTCGTCGATGCAGATCCGCAGTCATATCCTATTATGCCTTTAGTGCCGCGTAACCAAAAATTTAGCACGGCGATTATTAAAAATCCTCGGAGATCCATCTGAAATTTAGCACGTCTAAGGTATATTAATATAGCGCACCTTTAATTGTCAAACTTGTTGTTATATTTGTTAGCTAATTTATTATTTATTTATTTATTATTATTATATTTTTTTTTTATTTGTTGTTGTGTAAAATATATTTATATATATTTTTTATAGTTACTTATTTTAATTAATAAAATTACTTAATTATTAGGAGTTGGTTTGATGTGTGAGATTCGTAGGCGATTAGGGTGTACAACGCGACTGTTCTTTTTTATTTTAATTCTTACGTTATTTCTATTCAATATTTCTAAGACCTCATGGGGTCCTGTGTATTAATCTCCAAATTTGCCAGGTTCAGGGCCTTTTAATAAAAAGACTTGATCACCAAGTTTGAATGTTTGTGGGTTTATCTTTTTATCATAGTGTCTTTTCGATTTAATTTTTGCTTCGACAACGTTTTCTCGGGCATTTTTCTGAATTGCGTGGAGTTGACTAACTAAATTTACAAGATATTCATTGTAAGTTGCTAATTTATCGCCAGGTGCTAGAGGTTCATTTGACGGAATTCGTGCTATTTTACCGAAGATTAATTCGTAAGGCGTGTGTTTAGTTGCTTCATGTACACTAGTGTTATAATTACCTCATAAAAAATCTTTTCAAAGAACTGTACTTTCAAAAATATATTATATTAGAAAAAAGTTTTTCTCACAAAAAACCTTTCCAAACAAATTGTACTTTTAAAAAAAGTTGTATATATTAAATAAAAATTTGCTACATATTCTGTCTATAAAAGAGGTGATATCAGAAAATGACGCCAAGTTTAAATAAAGAACCTTTCAAAAAAAGTTGCATGTATATCTAATTATTTATTTAAAAATGATATTTATGTTTATATCTAGTTAATTCTTCTTAAGTATACTTTTTAAAATAATTGCATCTGTATCTAGTTATTTTTTTTTATATTTGTATCTAGTTAAATAAAAAAATTTTTCAAATTTAATCAAAATAAAAAAATATTACAAAATTTCGCAAAAAACTTGGCGCTGCTATAAAATAGCCTTCATTGCTCTATAATATTTTAAGATGTATAATAATATTTTAATAGCCTTCATTGCTCTATAATATTTTAAGATGTATAATAATATTTTAAGGCTATTTTATAGCAGCGCCAAGTTTTTTGCGAAATTTTGTAATATTTTTTTTATTTTGATTAAATTTGAAAAATTTTTTTATTTAACTAGATACAGATATAAAAAAAAATAACTAGATACAGATGCAATTATTTTAAAAAGTATACTTAAGAAGAATTAACTAGATATAAACATAAATATCATTTTTAAATAAATAATTAGATATACATGCAACTTTTTTTGAAAGGTTCTTTATTTAAACTTGGCGTCATTTTCTGATATCACCTCTTTTATAGACAGAATATGTAGCAAATTTTTATTTAAGATATACAACTTTTTTTAAAAGTACAATTTTTTTGGAAAGGTTTTTTGTGAGAAAAACTTTTTTTTAATATAATATATTTTTGAAAGTACAGTTCTTTGAAAAGGTTTTTTATGAGGAAAACTTTTTTTAATTAAACAATTTTTTGGAAAGGTTTTTTTATGAGGAAAACTTTTTTTTAATATAACAAAGCGTGTACTTGGCGCCCTTTTTTTACCTTTTTTTAAAAAAAAGGTTTTTTTGTGAGATATTATTTCTTTTTTTTAGTAAAAATAATTTTAATAAATATGATTCTTTTTTTTTAGTAAAAATAATGGTAATAATATCCCACCATCACTCCCGTCATATTTTCAATACGACGATCCTCTTTTTGATTATAGAAATCTTAATTTATACAAACCTAATAATTTTTTTTTATATTTTACAACATGTTTTATAAGAAAACTATTAGTGATCATAAAAAGGGTATAAAAAACCATCTGTATTTCTAAGTTATTGCGTTTTTTTCATATATAAAAACAGATTACTTTTGATCAAATTTCTGTAAGAATGACAAAAACATCTTTAGCACCTCTAGGCCATTGTCTTTTTTTAATTAGCGTATCGTCAGCTTCAATCCAAGTGTTAGACATTTCTTCTCTATAAACATTACATACCTGCCGATTCCACCAATGTGCACAAAGTACACTTTCTGTCCACTAACTACAGAATACTAACAAGGGAACGTTCACAAGTGTCCCCTCCCCCGATTTGATTCTCCTTGAAATATGTTGTAAAACATACAATTTGAGGAGACACGTATTTTTTTATAGCGGCCCTAACTCAAATTTAAGGGATCAAACACTCCTTTGAAAAAAAAACGGTTTTTTTCTTTGTGTGTAACTATCGCCAAAACCGTAGGAGATAAAAAAATATTTCAAATAGAAGTTGTATGGCTTGTAATGGACTTTATAACTGTGTAGTTAAATTTTCAAAAAATGAAATTTTTTTTAATTTACCCCCACCCCTTGTTATTATTTTTTCGAATTTCAAAATTTTTGTAATGACAAAAGTTGTAGCATTTTTTACGCTGAATTCAACCATATATGATTTTATTATGTTTCGAAATCACATCTTTCAAAAATGAGTCATCAATATCACATTATATGCGTCGCGCTGCATGACCGTTTATACCGCACTTGTGTTGTGCATAGTCGCAAAATAAATATAAAAATGACATGTTATTATATATTTGAGAAAGAAAAGTTAACTAAAATTGTTGCTAAAGCATCTCTTTCACATTACACTCTTATAGATAATCGCTGCATTTCGTGCGCAGCGCGTTGTTATATGCAAGTTAGCTATCAGCGCATATTACACTTTGAAGTTTTGCTTGCAGTGACCACGGGAAAATAATTTATGAAACGAAAACAGTGAATGAATTAATCTATTCAACATATATCTACCCTGACTCTACCTTCTTGGCCCGACTTGACTGAGAATGAAATAAAATATAAAATTCTGTACAGTTTACTCTTTTTCAATAATTTTAATATACTGTGATTCTACATGCTATTACATTCCACTAAATTACTACGATTTTTTTAAACTATGGTATATAAAATGTATATTATAAGTATAATTATAATATATATAAATAAGCTTATATATATATAAAAGCTTATTTATTGTATCAATATATTATAATTATACTTATAATATACATTTTATATTTCAAGATTTTATATACCATAGTTTAAAAAAATCGTAATAATTTAATAGAATGTAATAGTATGTAGAATATATCGCAGTATATTAAAATTATTGAAAAAGAGTATGTACAGAATTTTATTCATTGTCAGTCAAGTCGGGCCAAGAGAGTAGAGTCAGGGTGGATATATGTTGAATAGATTGATTCATTCACTGTTTTCGTTTCATAAATTATTTTCCCGTGGTCACTGCAAGCAAAACTTCAAAGTGTAATATGCGCTGATAGCTAACTTGTATATGACAACGCGTCGCATACGAAATGCAGCGATTATCTATAAGAGTGTAATGTGGAAGGGATGCTTTAGCAACAATTTTAGTTAACTTTTCTTCCTTAAATATATGATAACATGTCATTTTTATATTTATTTAACGACTATTGCGCAACACAAGTGCGGTATAAACAATGCGTCATGCAGCGCGACGCATATAATATGATACTGATGACTTATTTTTGAAAGATGTGATTTCGGAACATAATAAAATCATATATGGTTGAATTTAGCGTAAAAAATGCTACAACTTTTGTCATTACAAAAATTTTGAAATTCGAAAAAATAATACCAAGGGGTAAGAGTAAATTAAAAAAATTACATTTTTTGAAAATCCAACTACACAGTTATAAAGCCCATTACAAGCCATACAACTTCTACTTGAAACATTTTTTTATATCTCCTACGGTTTTGGCGATAGTTACACACAAAGAAAAAACTCGTTTTTTTCAAAAGGGTGTTTCACCCTTTAAATTTGAGTTAGGGCCGCTATAAAAAAAATATGTGTCTTCTCAAATTGTATGTTTTACAACATATTTCAAGGAGAATCAAATCGGGAGGGGACACTTGTGAACGTTCCCTTTAAGAGTGTTGTCAGCATGTGTGTTGCTACACTTCTGCACTTCAAGACGAGAAAATTTTTTTTATAAAGAATACTATTATTTTGATATACACTATCTCTATTCGTCTCCACAACACGTTACATATACATTTTACGACCGATATTAATTATATCAATGTGATTAGTATCATCAAAGCTGCGAGCTGACAGGTCTGAGCGCCGCCATGTTGGAAAAGGACAGACATCTTTTAGAAAAAGAAAGGAAAGAAAAAAGACGCTCTTATGCAAGAATCGACATTTCACGGGATGTAGAAAAGGACAACCATGTCGCATTTTGATGCTTCTAGTTGACAAAGGAAAAACTTATATATTAGAGAAGGATGACGAACAGACGACGACGACGACGACCAAACTTACATAGATTTCGGCATATTTCGACTTTGGCAAACTTTGGCAATTAATATATTTTTTTAGAAAGCATGTACAAAAAAAGTAAAGATACTTTTATTATGTAAATCGCATGTGCTCTATCGATTGAGCCTATTATAAATTCGATCGGTCCACGCATTATTGAGATATGAAAATCTCGACTCCTATCAGCTCATGTGCTCGCGTAAAGATACACGGTCGGTCTTGCGCTGCGCGTGAACTTGGCGCGAGACACTACCGTGTCTCTTGATAAACGTTTATCAGCGCTCGATGCGCTTTTTTGTTGGGTACGAACGATGTTCGATCCGTAGCCATAATGACGATACATGCTGCATTGTTACATGAGTATTGACAATACCGGATTTACGATTTGTTTTTTTTCTCTCTGTCCGACTCTCTGCATGCATTGAAAAAGGACACATGCATAGGCAAACGATTGAAAGCCGTGATTAAAAAAGGACATACGTATAGGCAAACTTTCACTGTTTGCCTATGCATGTGTCCCTTTTCAATACTGACAGCCTCATTCGGACAGAGAGAGAAAAAGCAAATTGTAAAACTGGCACTGAATATTGAGCACTATTAAGAGGATGCTGAAGTGGCTGTTTTACCGACCGAAATTTTAGATTTTTCAGGCACACTTATCTTTTTTTTGGTTATACAGAATGATATATCTTTTTCCAGAATTAAAGTATATACACTAATACTATGCGTGGGGTACAAATTTTAAGCAAAGAAAGAGAAACTAGATAAGTGTAAATTAAAGAAATTATCTATTTGGGCTTTTTTAATTAACAAATTACATATTAAAAAATATAGCTTTTTTAGCCCAGAACTGTTGGTTATTCAATAAAGAAAAGTTAACAATTAGTTAATTCATACGTTTCGGCTCATTTTATTTGGCCATCTTCAGTGAACGATAATTAACAAAAAGAAAGTTACACAAAATTAATGAAAATACGTATACGCCGTATTATCGCATTTTGTTTACAAAATTCGGCCATTGACGCTAAGTCTATATAAAATTGAAACGAAATGTCGGAATTTTTTTAAAAAACTAATCTTACTTGTGTTGTCCTAGATATATCAAAAAAATTCGCATGACGCTGTGTACCGGTTTAGATAGTTAAGAGGATGCTGAAGTCATATTGTTACCGACCAAACTTTAATTTTCTAAAAAGAATGGCGTTTTTTATTGTTTTAATAGAATTACAAATTCTTTTTTGTAAATAAAGTACATATGCTAATCTTTCGGCCGTTGGTCAAATTTAAACCAAAAAATAAAAAAAATTTTTTAAATTTACCGACAATGTCACCTTAAAAAATATCATATCTTTTATATCAAAATTATACTGCTTTAATCTGTAAAACAAGGTCAGGTGCCGAAGAAGAGCGTATGAAACAATAATGGAAAACCAAAAAAATAGAGCTTAAAGACTTATTTTCAAAACGTTTTTTCCAAATTTATGCAAAGCATGTGTGCAATATAGAAAAAATAAGGTAAAAAAGAACTATAGATTAGTTCCGGGATTTTGGGATAGAGGCACTATACAGTTCTCAGTGCTATCTGTCATATGCAGAATTTTTTAGGTTAGTTATGTGTATGTGCGTTTGTGTTATGTGATACGAAACCCGGCTGAAAAAAATGGGTTGAAGGCACTCTGCAGGATAAAAAAGTGTATGTATTATAAATAAATTTTGCGACATTTTTGCAAACATTTACATTATTTAGTTACATACAATTATAATCTAATTTCTGTAAAATACTTTTATTCATGTGCTTCATGTGTATATATTTTGTATATTATGTGCTCCATATTATATACAGGGTGTCCCGTTATAAAACATCCACGCAAATTACTCCGAAGATAAGGGTGATAGCAAAAAATGACCTTAACAAACGTTGTAGGATTAAAAGGGGGTCAACTGAGGGTGACCTTGACTTTGACCTCGCAGTTGATTTTCAAGGTCATTTGAAGGTCAGAGTTATTTTTTTAAATGGCAACTCTTATTTTTAATTTCAAAATCTAATAGCTGGTGTCAAAAGCTTTTCAAAACACTATAATGAAGTTATTTTTTATTAAGTACTTTTCGAGTTATGAGGCTTGTAAATTACAGTATTTTGACATAAAATACAAAATATCTTGTAAAACATTCAATTTTTGGGAATCTTACCTTAATACTTTTATGCATAAAATAATGAGACGAATCAATTGGTATAAAAAAAACACATTGGTTTTAAAAAAAAGTATACAGTTGCATGTTGCAAATTACATATTTATTCTTGAAAGCAACTATGTGTTTTCTTTATATGAATTGATTCGTCTCATTATTTTATGCATAAAAGTATTAAGGTAAGATTCCCAAAAATTGAATGTTTTACAAGATATTTTGTATTTTATGTCAAAATACTGTAATTTACAAGCCTCATAACTCAAAAAGTACTTAATAAAAAATAACTTTATTATAGTGTTTTGAAAAGCTCTTGACACCAGCTATTAGATTTTGGAATCAAAAATAGGGGTTTTTATTTAAAAAAAATTACTCTGACCTTCAAATGACCTTGAAAATCAACTGCGAGGTCAAAGTCAAGGTCACCCTCAGTTGGCCCCCTTTTAATCCTACAACGTTTGTTAAGCTCATTTTTTTGCTATCACCCTTATCTTCGGAGTAATTTGCGTGGATGTTTTATAATGGGACACCCTGTATATTGCGACGACTTCCCCGTCGGGCAGAAGTAAACCCGCCGGTAAGCGTGTCAAACCTCGTTGCTCTATTTAATAGATTTTAATACTTATGTCAATACTTATAGTTGGGCGCCAAGCGCGGATTAACGCGCCGCACGAACAAATTACGTTAGTGTCAATAATTTTCCTTATGAGCAACGGCGATAAGCGCGACTAGCCCACTCTACAAATGGCAGAGGGGCGAGGTTCTTTCGAGACGCGAAATACCGATTTGGAGAGAGGAGTCTGAAATCATACGGTTATTGAGAACACATTCATTTTTATAACAAATAACATTTAATTATATAAATCATGTTAAAGGAGATTAAATGAGGTTGACGCCGGTTGATAGGCGCCTTAACAATCCCGCGGAGCGGAGACATTAGTTATCTTTGTGAGAGGCTTTAGGATTTGGCTGTTCGACTCGCGGAAATCCGCGTACTCTCGTCTCACACGGTATAATATTCGGCGGGCAAGCTCGATCACTCTCATTAAATACAGTTGTTACAATTAACTCGACTTTAACCTTTCTCTTTAACGGTTAGCCTACAATACGAGTTCTGTCTCAATATTATTCTCACGGTTCGGATAGTAAACGCTCGACAGAAGGCCGAGGCGAGAAATACGCGATAGGCTAACTTCAAGATTTTAACGCTCGGTACAGTAATACATAAATCGACGCGAAATGGCTACTCACAAAAAGACATTATTCCATATAAAACGACTGTCGGCTCGGCAGCCCCGAGGGGATAGAAGGCATGGCGAAATCTTAATCTATAGAAGCGGTAGTCAGCGGGGCCCGGCCGAAATCTAACCTCGCACGATACCGCGAGACATCTCGAGATATGCTATATTCCTTACGCAGAATATACGGGTTCTTAATTCCGCGAGGCTCGGGCCGCCTGTTAATACCGCTCTTACCGCGAAGTCAAAGTGGTGGCCTTACAAATCGCTGGTACGCCCGTTGTGGTCCTCGAGGTTCCGCCCAGGTTGCCGACTCGCCGAACAGTGACGACCGAGAGGCTCGCCGGACAGCGGTGACATTCCGCGCATCGTCCTGCGCATGTAGATCCTTGCTATCGATTAACGCGTCTTGATCCCTCGATATTTCCTAGATCTCACGATTCTCGCGTCGCTCCTCGATATATCGGCCCACGGTGACGCTTTTCCGAGGTCCCCGGTCTCTCTCTTCTGGCAGCTGCTGTTAACGCCCTTCGTAGCCTTTTCCGTTTCCGGATCCGAACCTTCTTTGAATCGGCCGGGAACTGGCCAGGTTCCGACCGGATTCTTCTTTCCTGGCTCGTTACAACAGCTCCTTGTTCGGGTACTCCACCCCGGGTCTTCGGCGTGTGAGAGCGCGCTTCCCTCTCGGACGTCATCTCTCTCGGTGCGTCCACCGGCCTCGATATACTCCGTATCTGAAATCGTAACTGCGGTAGCGACTGTGTCGGGAATCGAGCTTTACAAGCAGGGGTATTTTTACTTGCCCTTAGTCTGGATCTGTCTGCACGCCGTCCGGGCCTCCGTCGTCCTGTCTGCTTAGTCCCCCGCAGGTCCCACGAAGGCTGCTCCACTTCAATAACAATATGGGAGTTTGGCCACTCACCACGACTCGCATAATTCGCTACAACGCAAAATCTAAAATCTCCAAAAGAGAATTAAGAGGGAGAGGTCGTCGCCCCCCCGCGGTGGGGTTTCCGACCTCAAATTTCCCTCCTCGATCGGGCTTTCTCGCCCTTGTGACGGACGTCAAAAATGTCACGTCACAATATTCACATCAAAATATCTATGTAAAAAGTCAATATCATTTTATATATTGTATAGATATATTTTTATAATAAATGTATATTCTTTTCTTCCTTTCTTTCTAA
Source organism: Linepithema humile (assembly GCF_040581485.1). Taxonomy (NCBI): domain Eukaryota; kingdom Metazoa; phylum Arthropoda; class Insecta; order Hymenoptera; family Formicidae; genus Linepithema; species Linepithema humile. Next base: position 15,501,057 of record NC_090130.1, on the reverse strand, counting down.
TAATTCCTATCAGTACATACTGATTCTCCATATGTGAGAACAATGTACTAAAATTTTCGTACACTTTAAGGGGATCCTGCAGTTCTTTTTTACCGACATTATTTTTACAGACACATCGTTTTTTTAGCTATACAGATTGAAAAATCCTTCTCCACAATTCAAGTACTTATAATAACGAAGAACGGATGCTATAATATTTAATAAAAAACGGAAAAAAATTTTTAATTACAGTTTTGTTATCTGCACGTGGCGTCAATATTTGTTTAACTGAAAAATTCTGCAGTTTTTCTATGCGAAAGACATAGCGTCCGTCTTCTGTCTAATATGAAAGAATATCTGTAAATTTTTAAAAGTAAGTTTGGAAGCCTAATAAAAAAGATTAGTGTCTATAAAAAATTATACATATGTGTGTGTGCGAGATTGAGGTACGAGAGTAAAACAGAGCAATAAATTAGTTGGCTAATATTAGAACAGATGCAGCTAAAACATGCCTGTTGTACTCGATAAGAACAGACAATACTATCCTTGTTATTTCATCCTTGCGTGCGAGAGTAATATATATGTGTACGCACTAATACTATTGAACTCGTTCTTTACTCTCCCTATCGTACATTTATTCTGTCTCTTTCTAATTGCTCGCTTACAACATATTGCTAATTGCATTGACTTCATGCTTTTCTCACATATCTGCTTACATTTTCACTCACGTCTCTCTCTCTCTCTCTCTCTCTCTCTCTCTCTCTCTCTCTCTCTCTCTCTCTCTCTCTCTCTCTCTCTCTCTCTCTCTCTCTCTCTCTCTCTCTCTCTCTCTCTCTCTCTCTCTCTCTCTCTCTCTCTCTCTCTCTCTCTCTCTCTCTCTCTCTCTCTCTCTCTCTCTCTCTCTCTCTCTCTCTCTCTCTCTCTCTCTCTCTCTCTCTCTCTCTCTCTCTCTCTCTCTCTCTCTCTCTCTCTCTCTCTCTCTCTCTCTCTCTCTCTCTCTCTCTCTCTCTCTCTCTCTCTCTCTCTCTCTCTCTCTCTCTCTCTCTCTCTCTCTCTCTCTCTCTCTCTCTCTCTCTCTCTCTCTCTCTCTCTCTCTCTCTCTCTCTCTCTCTCTCTCTCTCTCTCTCTCTCTCTCTCTCTCTCTCTCTCTCTCTCTCTCTCTCTCTCTCTCTCCCTCCCTCCCTCCCTCCCTCCCTCCCTCCCTCCCTCCCTTCCTCCCTTCCTCCCTCCCTCCCTCTCTCTCTCTCTCCCTCTCTTTCCCTCTCTCTCCCTTTCTCCCTCTCTTCCTCTCTCTCTCTCTCTCTCTCTCTCTCTAGAGAGAATAGGTGAGAAAGTGGCGAAAATATTAAGTGATGAGAGAAAACAGGCAAAAACGATGAATCAAAGATTAATTGAGGAGATAAAACAGACAAAAACGATGAATCAAAAAATGAAAGAAAGAATGACAGATATGAACCAAACGATAACAGACATGAACCAAACGATAAATGAGATGAAGAATATGGTAAACGGGCTTACAAAGGATGGAACAAAGATGTCACTGGAAGAAGACGATAAGAAAAAAGGTACAAATAGCTATAGCGATATGGTGAAAAAGAAGAAAGAAGCGATAATTATGGTTAAACCTAAGAAACAGCAAGAGAGCGAGAAAACGAAAAAAGTTATAAAAGAGAAAATAGACATTAAGAACATGCAGGTAGGAGTCTCAAGATTCAGGAAAGGACATAAAGGGAGCGTCCTGATAGGATGTGAGGCTGGAAAAGAATGTAAAGAATTAAAAGACGAGGTCCAAAAAAGACTAGGAAGTAATTTAAAGTTGTTGAAGCAGTAGGAAGCAAATCGAAGGTGAAAATTGCTAGTATTGCAAAAGATAAATTAGAGATGGAAGATAATGAACTATTAGAAACCATCAAGACACAAAACAGAATAAAAACAAATACAAACTACTTCCATATGCGAATGGTAAAAAGAATAAAACGGACAAATGAAAGAAGAGAAACGAACGAGACCAACAGGACATCAAAGGAAGAAGGCTCCATAATAATAGAAGTGGACGAAAACACACACAGGAAACTGATGAAGGAAAAGAAAGTGAATGTGGGATGGAAGAAGTGTCCGGTATTTGAGCACCTTAGTGTCAAGAGATGCTTCAGGTGCTGGGGATTCTATCACATTGCCAAGAACTGCACAAGGGAGGTGACATGCCTCAAGTGTGCAGGGAAACATGAAACGGATAAATGCACAGAGAGCAGTAAGAGATGTGTGAATTGCATGCACAAAATCCAGAAATACAAGATTAAAATAAACGATGACCATGATGCGCTTAGCAATAAGTGCCCGACCTATCAAAGAGCAGTGAGGGAAGAAAAAAGGAGAGCTGGCTGGAGTGAGAAATAGCAATTCGGCCAGGAAGAAGGAATGACCAAAGAAGACGAGAGTCTGATCTTTGCAAATGCGCAGAGCCTGTTGGCCCACAAGGGTGAGGTACACGATCTAATGATGGTGAAAAATCCTGTGGTTGTGGCGCTGGCAGAGACCAGACTGATTGCAAATATTGAAGACTATGAAGTGAGTGCACCTGGGTACAGTGTACTAAGGTGTGATGGAGAATCTAGAAGAACAGGAGGAGTATTGATATACGTGAGAAATAATATCAGATACAAGACGATCTGGATGAAGAAAAGTGAACCAAACTACTGGGGTGTGGCGATCGAATTGAAAGGAAGTGCGTTCAAAGGTGTGATAATGACAGTTTATCATTCGCCGAGTGCATCAGACGCGGAATTTATGAACTTTATGGAAGATGTGATGAAGGAACTGCTGATGAGAAAGGATTGCATTGTGGTGGGTGACTTAAACATCGACTTCAAAGTAAAATCGTTTTATACAAGAAGACTACAAACGATAATGACTAGCTTGGGAATGAAACAATATGTCAGGACACCAACAAGAATTACAAAAGACAGCAAAACAATCATAGACTTGATTTTTGCTAACAAAGAGATACAGGTAGATGTGATGCGTAAACCAATGATAACAGATCATGCATGCCTAAAAATTGAACGTAAAGGAACTAGAGGGAAAACCATAGACAGAACATATATTGCCAGAAGCTATAGGGAGTTTGATGTGGACCAGTTTTGCGAGACCCTGTGGAACGGACTACATATCAATAGGAATATGAAGGTGAATGAGAAAACGAAGAGACTAGTGGTTAGCATGGTACAGGCACTGGATGTGGTGGCCCCAAAGAGAAAAGTGAAAATCCCGAAAATCTGGGAAGGAAAAAGATGGTTCACTGAAGAAGTAAGGAACGCAGCGTTAAGAAAAGATGTAGCATACAGGAGAGCTCTGCATGAAGATACGGAACAAAACTGGTTGCAATACAAAAGAGAAAGGAATATAGTAGTGAGGCTTATCAAAACACAGAAGAAGAGATATTACGAAGACGCAATCGATCGAAATAAAGGAAATCCTACGGCAATGTGGAAGACCCTGAAAGGAATAATCAGAGGGGTACCAGCCGAGAAAAAGGAAAAAGATGATATAAACTTTGAAAGCCTAGACAGTACCGAAGAAAGAAATATAGCTGACAATTTTAATCTATTCTACATTCAAAGCATCAAGAATATAATAAAAACCATAAAAAAAACAACAGGGAACTCACAAGAAGGCGACAACACGAACAATAGAAAGAGGGAAAATCTGCAGAATTTTGAAGCAACATCAATAGAAGAGGTAGGAGAAATCATTAAACAACTACTAAGTAAGAAAGGCACGGATGAGGGCATCAGTACTGACATCATGAAGATCGCATGGTACGTGTTAAGAAGCGAATTCGTGGATCTAATCAACAGCTCTCTACAGGAAGAAATATGTCCTGAAGATTGGAAGACGTCCACGATTAAACCGATCCCAAAAATAGGACAACCGAGAAAGGCGAGTGAATTCAGACCCATCAATATGTTACCAACATTTGAAAAAATATTGGAACTAGTAGTTAAAAAACGACTGGATAGATACCTAGAGAATAACAAAATTATAACAGAACATCAATCGGGTTTTAGGAAAGGATACTCGTGTGAAACGGCAATCCAAACAATAGTAGATGATTGGAAACTCATAATTAGTGAAAGAAAAATGATTAGGGTCATATTCATGGATCTGAAACGAGCCTTCGAAACGATAGATAGGGAAAGATTACTAACAAAATTGTACCAGTGTGGAATTAGAGATAGAGTTCTTCAATGGTTTCGATCGTATCTGAGCGGTAGATTACAACAAGTTAACTTCGATAACAAATGGTCAGGTTTACTAAGCACGGAGTATGGCGTGCCGCAGGGTTCGGTTTTAGGCCCTTTGCTGTTCATACTATATATAAATAATATCACAAATGTATGCTCGGACAAATGTAACATAAAAATGTTTGCGAACGATACACTAATATATGTGAGTGGCGATAGCAGCGAAGAGCTGCAATATAAAATGAATAAGGCGTTTCTTGAGATAGAACATTGGATGAGTATAAATGGATTAAAAATGAATACTGAAAAAACAAAATACATGATAATCAGGGGTATAAGGAAAGAGCAAAGAGGTGAAATTAACCTGAAATGCGCGGATGGAGCACCAATCGAGAGAGTAGAGAAAATGAAATACTTAGGCATCATAATTGATGATAGACTGCGATTTAAGGATCATTGTGATTATATACTTAAGAAAGTAGGTAAGAAAGTAAGCTTCTTAAATAGGTAAGGTAGATTTTTGACTGCATATACTAGATGTCTTATATATAAATCAATTATAGCACCTCATTTTGAATACTGCGCCACCCTAATAATCAACGTGAGAGAAACACAAATTGATATGTTGCAAAAAGCTCAGAACAGGGCAATGCGAGTTATATTGCATTGTGACAGATACACTAAAATAGAACACATGCTGCAGGCGCTACAGTTTATGTCTGTCAGACAAAGATTATATTATAATGTGTGCGTTTTCATCTATAAGATATTACATAATATACTACCCGTAGTATTAAGAAATAAACTTGTAATAGTAGGTAATGAGAACCAAAGAACGACGAGGCAGGCAGGAAATATTATGCTGGAGCTCCGCAAAACCAGGAATGCACAAAAAAGTGTGTTTTATGAAGGAGTTAATATGTATAATTCGTTACCAGCCAGCATAAAGCAAAATGAAAGACTAAAGACTTTCAAACTGGAACTGAAAAATTATATTCGAGATAAAGTGCAATAGAACTAGGTTGTGAAGATCTTGAAATCCTCTCTTTCAAAGATGTTGGATAATAACATCAAGAGATCGGAAATGTTAGTAGAAATAATGTTAGTAGATAAGGAAATTCAAAGACTATATACTTTTAGTTGTTGAAAAGTATAGTAGAAAGTATTTTCTTGCGAAATTTTGTATTTTTATATTTGTTATACTCGTATTTTATTTTATCATATATTATGTATTGTATTTTTTGTTATTGGAAATAGCTGAGAAAGCTAAATAAAGTTCAATCAATCTCTCTCTCTCTCTCTCTCTCAAACACCTCTCCTTTTGAAAATTGCACGAGGTTCCGCCCTTGGTAAAAGGAGTTAATTCTCTTGACCAGAAAAGAGAACCACGAACGATTGGTTGAGGCCTCTAACAGCGTAATATCGATCCTTACGATCGTTGACCTGTCCTCAGCCAAGGGAAATCGTTCGGCTCGCGCGGTCGCCTCCTCTCATACCGACCAGCGAGCAAACACAAATTCATACTTTTATTGTTGCGTCCGTCCGTATACCTGACTCCGCTCCTTTCCCTCCAGGTTAGGACGTAACAATAGTATTGAATATTATAATTGATTTAATTAAGTAACTAATACAAGAAAAATTCTACAAGTTTTGTGATAGTAATTCTTTTAATATTTGAATATTATACCCTGGTGAAAAATATTCTCAGAATTTTTCATAAAAATTTTCAGATTTTTTACAAAAATTTTATAACTTTTTCAGAAAATTTTAAGATTTTTTATATGAATTGGCACACTTTTCAGAAAAGTTCAGAAAAGAAATGAAAATATATGAAAATATATGAATAAATTCATTATTTCTCAATTTTCCAGATCTTTATATACAATATTAAAGCCCGTGTCCACGATGTAAGAAATTGGTTCGAGTTCTTGGCCCAAAATGGTTGGATTGCTTCAAGAAATGTGTAACCAATCAACTTGCTGTTTTTCCATAAGAACTTCAATTTAATTGGCTATACATTTCTCGGACCAAGAACTTGGACCAATTTCTTGCATCGTGGACACAGGCCTTTATATAATAATAATAATAATAATATTATTGTAACGGGGGGGCGTTCCTCTTTCGAGGCACCGCCCGCGGCACCCAGACATTGTCCATTGTGCCTCCCCTCATAAACTTACTTATGAGAGACCTGTTTTTCTCCAAAAGAGAATCAGATCCCTCACCGGCAGTTTCCTGATCTGCTTGGGCCCAAGTAGTGCTGAGCCCAGCATCTTGTGTCTCAACCCTGCCTGTGCAGGACAGTCGCTGAGCACATGAAGGTTGTTTCCTCGTCATCTCCACATGCCCTGCACTTGGATGTATCGCTACGCCCAAGCTTGTACATGTGGTAGTTTAAGGTGCCATGACCCGTCAGTATGTGTACCGCTGTCCTGGCATCTTTCCTACTCAGAGCCCTTATGCTCCAAGTCAGTTCTCTATTAGGAGTATCTCCCATCAAAGCTCTAGCCTGTCTGCATTTGGACTCAGATTCCACTCTCCAGTGTTTTAGATGTTCTCTGCGGAGCCATTCTTTGATCCTCCCCTTTCCTAAACAAAAGGGGATTCCCAGGGCCGGCCCCGGTCCTACCATCGTTAAATCTGAACCCGCCTTTGCCAGCTGGTCCGCACATTCATTACCCTGGATGCCCGAGTGACCCGGCACCCAGGTAACGGTAACTTCTCTCTCTCTCGCCAGTTCGTTCAGAACGCACCTGCACTCCCGAACCAACCGCGACGTTATTGTCGGAGCCCCCAGCGCCTTGATGGCTGCCTGGCTGTCCGTACAAATTCTGATGTCTCCCGCTCTCCCGCTCTCCCGCTTCTACCCTACTCCGTACGGTCTGAGCACAGCTTAGGATAGCCACAATCTCCGCTTGGAATACCGTGGCATAACTGTCGAGAGAAATGCTCTCCTTCCATCCCTCTCGACTGCCAAAGAAGCCGGCCCCGGAGCCCGTGTCCGTCTTGGAGCCGTCCGTATACCAGACATTTCCTCCACGCACTCGAGCCCCTAAGTTTCCACCTTCCTTTTCCCACTCCTCCGGCCTCGGTATATGCACTTTGAAGCGCCTATCAGAAGCCCGAATAGTAGGTATTCTGTCCTGTCGCATCTCAAATATCGGATCCAGCAGAACGTCTTACACAGGCCTTTAGAAATATCAAATATTTTTACAAGTTGAAAAATATACGATTTATCAACTTTTATTTTTCTACCTTATCTTTGAATGCATTTTATTTAGCAATGTAAAAACGTGTCATTCTATATTTATTTTCTAGTAGATATCGAACATAGAATGTCACGTTAACATACATGTTAATACATGTTTTATTCTGTGTTTGACATCCAATGAAAAAGATAGAATAGAAATATATACTTACGTTAATTTGTACCGTTAAATGAAATGTACTCAAAGGCAGGGCAAAATATGGAAGCTGATAAATCGTAAATTTTTTTAGAAATATTCCGTTAAATAGAATACAGAAAAATGTACACACGGGGACAGGAATGCCTTCTCACATGAAGTTACATGTGCTCGTCGGACATGTCAGACATACCGGACATGCGTGCTTTACCTCTCAATATTCGTGCATTATAACTGTAGATATTCGAAAAACGGCAACACCGTCTCAGAGCGGGAAAATGTAATTGACAATTCATAGTTTGACGTATCCGTTTTTCGAATATCTACAGTTATAATGCACGAATATTGAGAGGTGAAGCACGCATGGTCCGGTATGCCTGACATGTCCGACGAGACGTGTGTAACTTCATGTGAGAAGGCATTCCTAGCTCCGTGTGTACCTTATTACAACATATACTCGCATACATATACATTTAAAAATTCTATAAAAAATATATAATAATTACAAATATTGAATTTATTACATTTCATACATAATAAATATAAAAACCGCTTATGAAATATAAATTGTAATTATAACATATTATTGGCAAAAATAATTTTCATAATAATTATTATTATAACGCTTGCAGCTATACAGCTATCGAACATTATTACATCATATTCCGTAATCTTAAAAATCCCGGCTAATAATTTTTTTTTTTTTTTTTTAAATAATTTTTTTAAAAATGTTTTAAAAATATGAATAAATAAGAAATTTTTTCTTAGAATTTTTCATAAAATAAAATTATGAAAAATTCTTAAAATTTTCTAGGAAATTATGAGATGTTTTTTCACCAGGGTAAATAAAGAGTTCCTATTTTTTTTTACTTTAATGAATTACTATATTAAGTAGTTGAGAGTTTAAAAAGTTTATAATTTTTTTAATTTTTTTATTATTATTCTAGAATTTAATATTTTAATATAAAATATTTTGTTTTGTGATATTGTTTCAACATAAATAAAAAGTTTATTTCAGTTTTATTTATAAATACATACTTATATGTACTGACATAGAATTATAGTGCATTTTACTACCTTGTATGATGTATGTATAAATAAAAAATTTGCATATTACAAATAATATTCTGTATTATATTTAAGTGAAAATATTTCGAATTATTCGCTGTTGAAGCCTTCTTCCTGCAATAAGCTCAGGATTAATACGGTTTCGCCGTTCATTTAAATTTTCATGTTCATTATCATTAACATTTAATCCAAAATCATAATCTTCTTCTTCTAGTTGCAGTATTGGTACATTTTCTTCAATGCACATATTATGTAATATTACGCAGGAATTAATTATTCGCGATGCTACATCTGGTTTATAATGTAATACTCTATGTTTCAGTAAACATCTAAAACGCATTTTTAATAAACCGTTTGTTCTTTCTATCAATGATCGAATTCGTCTGTGTGCTACATTATATCGATCTTCAGGAGAATTTAGTTGAGCATTCATAATAGGAGTCAATAACCAAGGTCTCAAGGCATACCCAGAATCGCCTGTAACATGAAAAACTTCAGTAGCAATATAATCAAACATTACATATTTCATATATTATATATTTATTATATTTTATTCCTTTTAATAACAATTAATATTACATGAATGTTGTTTTTATTTGAATAAAATCAGAATACATAAAAATATTTTAATTTTTCTGATTAAATTGTTTCTATTTTTAAGGTATAAAACATAAAAATAATTATATTTTTTATTATTTAATAACAGAAAATAAATAAATTAAATTAAATATATAAGTCAACATACATATAAATATATAAATACATATAAAACAAATATATATATCAAATGTATATATATAAATATCAAATATATAAAGAATAGCATTTATAATCAATAATAAGCTTATAAAATATAGAATATTTATACCTACCAAAAAGATAATATGTCTACGGTTGTGTAATTGTTGTAAAATTTGTAAAAAATTACAATTATTCCATATATAGCTGTCGTGGGTACTACCTGGATATTTTGTATTTACATGAATTATTTTCATATCGCTATCACATATCTAAAAAAAAATACAAAATACATGTAATTGAAGATAAATAAACAATTTATTTTTTTCATTAAAAAAAATTATTATTTTATCATCATTTACAAGTTAGAAATTTATTTTAAAAATATATTAAAATAAAATTTTATTTATTAATTTAATTTTAACATAGAATTAAAAATAATTTTTACCTTATTATAATACGACATAAAGGCAATATATGTTTATAACTTACTAATTGAACATTAATAGAATGATAACCTTTTCTATTTACATATATATGTTCTGGAAATTGTGGATGACATGTAGGAGGTGCAATTATTGCCATATGAGTGCAATCTATGCATCCTATAACTCCTGGAAATTGATATTTTTGCCAGAACCTATATACAATATGGATTAATTATTTAATAAATTTTGGAAAAATTCTGTACAGTTCATTAAAAGTACTTTAGAAAAATGTTTTTTTCAAAATTTTTACAGTAATATTTAATATCAATTCTAATTAAGACAAAGTTATTAAGAGTTACATTACATCTCAGTAAGAAAATTGCTCATAATAAATTTTTAATTTGTTTTGACTTCCATACAGTACTTATTAATATTATTGAGATTATTAAAATATTATTTCTTTGCTTCACAATACTGCTATAATATTATTGTAGCAATCTTTAAATGATAATAACATATTTACCCATCTCTTACAGATTTTACTTCTTGTAAATTTGAAGGGCACTTTATCCATCTATTAAATACCTCAGGTTCATTTAAAACTTTTGTAATATTGTTAATACATCTGCTTACAGCCGGTTGACTAATTGCTGAATAAATATTATGGCCTATATCTGCTTGATAACTACCAGAAGCCATGAAGCGTATTGCTGTTGTAACCTTTAAGATTAAAAAGAGTTTGTTGTGTGTCGTAACACAACGTGTCGCTATAAGGTTAATTAAGTTAAATACCAAAATAAAAATACTAAGAAAGAATTATTTAGCAAATAAAGAATAACGATGAGGCTGCAGAGAAACAACCTTGGATTCAAGGTGACACGAATCAGCAATCCGAGAAATATCAACAATAACATATCAATAATATTACAAAACTCTTGATTGCCGATTCGTATAAATACAGTCGCGCGCAAGCAGCGACGGATTCAGTTTACGATACGCGAATACACCGACTCGTTTCCCCGTGTCCGTACACGGCTCACGGAAATCTAACACCGTCCTGGCGGTTTGTGAGTGATTAAATAAATTGTTCGAGACAAGGTTTGCGTCCAGTTATTCCACACCTCTAAGCAGTGCGTCCTGTTCCCCAAGCGGATCTCGAACTTACGGTTGCGATCGGAAAGACTCGCAACATAAATTTGGTGGCAGCGGTGGGATCCGCAATTACCGAAGTTCATTCTGGACACCCGATGATCGGATATCGGCAGTAGTAACAGAGGGACCACTGAGAGAATCTATCACCTGGAGCTACAAAAGTGAGGTGAGAAGGCAGTGTGGAAAATCGCCTGGATTCACAAGGCGACGACAGTCCGGGCAACAAAGCGGCGGAAAGGTGCCTGGCGGAGCAACGACCAAGCTGAGTCAGCGTAACCCGAGAGGACGACGACAGGCAAGGATCGCGACCTACCTCAACAACGGATCAGCTAACCAGCAGCGTGCATCATGCGAGCGAGCGGCCTAATGTAAGTCAATAATAAGAAATAATATTAGGAAAAGCGAATGTCCGGGAAACGAGAGAAATTAGGCTTCCAATTTTGGTTGAACGACAACCGAAATCATAGTGAGGCGTTAGATAGCTCCGCGAACGGAGAGGAAAAGCGCGTAATCGTAGAATCCCAACCAAACCAATCTCGGTTGATCCGCAACCAAGATCAACGAGCGTTGAGCGTAAGCGAACAACGTAGTAAGACGACAGGAAAGAAAACTGGAAATAAGAAGCAAAGTACCGGAGACGCGAACACAGATACCATTTCGAAAAAACCAACCGTTGAGCGCAATCGTACATTGCTAGGGCTCGACAGTGCTTTGAAAGCTACTCGCAAGGACAAAAAACCGCGACAAAGTAGGCATCTGCCAAGTAGAACTCCGAGTCACGTATCGGAATACAGTGAGTTCGCACTCACATCTTATGATAGTTGCGTTTTCGACCCAGACGAGTTCCGCACCGAAGTAAAAATGAATAATGATCAAGAATTACCGAAGACTACCGAGTCAGAAATCGACCGGGATATTGAGTTACTAAGAAAGGAAATGACGCAAAACGCAGGGGCAAAAACTGAAGACGCGACGCGAAACTCAGAGCTAACAGATACAATGATGGACTTTGTGCGCGAAATAAGACAACAGTTGACCGAAATGCAAGAGCAATTCCACGAACAAATAGAAAACGTACGGGGGCAACAGCAAGAGTGGCAGCAACGGCTCTTAGCTATACCGGGCCAACGAGAATTGAATGTACCACTGACTACTAGGCGCGTAACTGATAACGCGGATGTAGCATACGGACGGGGTATGTCGGATATACGAAATAGGCCGATAGCCATGCATGGGTATATGCAACTAAAAGAAGCGCGAAGCTTAATCCCAGAGATTGACGGAACGTCACAAGCTAAAATACAAGAGTTCCTCAGCGCGAGTACTTACGCGGTGGAAAGTATAGACCCTTTGGAAGAATTACAGTTGCTGAAGGCGATACTGTGTACTAAGTTAAAGGGAAAGGTCTTGCTCGATTTTCAAACAAGAGATATTCAAACGTTCGTGCAATTAAAACGAGAAATAGAAGCAGGATATACAACTCATAAGAGTATAACGCACTTGCAAATTGAATTTAACACGCTAAAGCAGAAGCATGGAGAGAACGCCCAAGCTTTCGGTACACGAGCAGATCAGCTCGCGATGAAACTTTACGAAGCGATGATCGATGGAAAAAGTCTCACGGTCATGGAGAAAAATACAATAAAGACCACTATACAAAACTTAGCGCTACAAAACTACCAAATCGGACTAAACGAAAGCATTAAAACTATAGTACGCGCACGCAATTACAAAACGCTACAAGAGGCGATTGCGATAGCGACGGCTGAAGAAAAATTGCAAAGTCCGTATTCCGAAAATAGGAATTATAACAAATTCAGTAATAATAACGGCGCAAGAGAAAAGATACTAAAATGTATCAAATGCGGCAAATTGGGTCATGAAGGGCGTGATTGCAGAATAGGACGCTTTCATAATTATAATAACCGGTATCAATTACCGAGAGCTAGCGGCCAGAAGGTCAACATGATGAACATGTTTTGTAAACATTGCAAAAGATCGGGGCACAATCAAGATACCTGTTGGTCATTGCATGGAAGGCCAGACAAGGACGACGCCCGAACGAGGAAAAACGCCAAGCAAGGCGAAGGAGAAGAGGCAAACATAAAAACAGCACGACCCGCAAAAACATTGCAGATAGCATCAGTAGGCGAATATGCACAGGCCGAACTTAATCTAGATTTAATAGCAGTACCTATGCAAGAAATTCGAGCAGCACGGGCAGTTATGCTCGTAGATACAGGAGCTGCAATAACTTTAATTAAATTGAAAACCTTAAAAGAAGAAACTTTAGTTTACGATGAAAAGATAATGATAATAGGCGCTACTGGACAGAAGGCCGAAACGTTGGGCACGATAATGGCTCACGTACTATTGAAAGGGCAAGTTATTACGCATAAAATGCATGTGGTGAAGGACAATTTTCCGATAAGTCATGAAGGAATATTAGGAGTTGATTTCCTTAAAAAGCACGTGATGAAATGGGACTACCCCACTAAGCGACTAACGATAGGGGACACCAAATTTAAACTATTTCCGTGCCGACCAGTCACATTGAAGTCACGAAGTGAGACCATAATATCCGCCACTACAAATAAAAATATGACAGGAATAGTGCATGCATTGGAAATGCAGCCGGGAATTATCATAGGAGGTTGCGTGACGACAGCTCAAGATTACGGTTGTGTCATAAGCGTAATCAACACTACCGATAAGCCGGTAGACATACAGACTCCACACGTAGAGTTAACATTGTTAGAAGCGGAAACAGGAATTCAAGTATTTAATACTGAAGTTAACAAGGCAACAGATAAGCCAATGTCTCGTTTGGAGAAAATAAGAGACGCATTAAGAATTGAACATTTGAATAAGGAAGAGCAAAAGGCAATAGCAAAGATTTGTGAAGAGTACAGCGATATCTTTCATATAGAAGGAGAACCGCTGACTCATACCGTGGCGATGAAACACGAGATCGCGACGCGGCCGGGGACGGCGCCCGCCAACACGCGACCGTACCGGTTGCCGGAAAAGCATAAAAAAAGGTAAAAGCTAAACGGTATTACGACAAACGGGCTAATCAAGTCATCTTCCAGGAAGGTGATAAAGTGTTATTATATGATGAAACGTTACGACGAGGACGTTCAAAGAAATCAGAAACGTTATGGTGCGGGCCATACGTAATAGTAAAAAGGAATTCGGAAGTAAACTACACTATTAAAAAGGGGAGGAAAGAGATGACGGTGCATGCGAACCGTCTAAAATTATTTGTAGAAAACTAAAAAAAGGAGGAATAAAAATATGACGGAATATATTAAGCAGTAGAATAAGTTATGACGACAACAGTTAAAGAAAAGTTTATTCTGTAGGTGCATTATATTTCTTGGAACTCTGATGTCAGCAACGAAAACCGAGACGAATTTAGCCGTGGAGATAGAAAGATTCTCACACGAACCAGGAATATACTTTGAAGAAGTAGGTGAGATTAACGTCATCGAATCATATTGGAAGTTCGTGATAACTGTAGATATTTCGGCATTAGGAAAACGACATATTCGTGTACAAGAATGGCTAGAATTAGCGGAAAGCGCAAAGAACACGATACACTCTACACGAGCAGAAAAGAGTCAGTTCGCGAATTTACTACGATTAATTAGAAAAGACGAAGTTAGAATAACAGCATTATTGAAGAAACTAAAAAGAGTTTACGGAAATCCGAACGAGAAGAAACGCGGTCTAATTGACGGGATAGGAAAGGTAGCGAAATATTTATTCGGCACTATGGATGCCGGAGATGAGAAACGCATCAACGAGCAATTAACACTGTTGCAAAATAGCGAGAGTACTTTTAATCATGTCACGAGGCATCAATTAAAAATATTAAACTCTACAATAGCGCACATAAGCGATTTGGAAAAGACGATCGACGAAAATAACGAATTGTTGTACGACTTAGACGCACGCATTTTTAATGGTACTTTATTAATCATCAAACGTGAAGAAATCAACGAGTACTGTGCATTACTCGACAGAATGCTAGCAGATTCCGACAGAGATATTCAAAATGTGTATGATTTCTTAACGCAGGCGTCGCATGGAATGTTGAATCCGAGTCTATTACCCGTCGAACGAATTTTCGCCGAAATGCGGGCTGCTGCGCCGTATTTACCACGCGGAACGTATTTTCCTCTCAAGCTAGATGTAAGTGATTGGTCAACGTTTGAAAAAATTACAAGTGTAAACTCGTATGTTAAGAATGAGACTATATTTGTAACGTTGAAATTGCCACTTGTAACATATCCAAAATACAGGTTAATAAAAGCCATACCTTTACCTGTCCCTGACCAACGCGGGATATTTGTATTTACCGAGATTAACCAACAATTGTTTGCTGTAAATTTAGAATTATCCGTATATCTAGCGATAAGCGAAGAAAACTTAGAAAAATGTATTGAGATAGACAAGAAATATATATGTAAATCGGATAGTCCGATATATAATATTAACCCTCGAGCGTTATGTGAAGTACAATTGTATGTAGGTTTGACAAAAAGGGCAATTTGCGGAAATAAGTATGTAAGTTTTAACCAAACTATTTGGATAGCATTAACGAAGGAAAATTCTTGGTTATATTCGACTAACAGCGAACAAGACGTAATGATTACTTGTTTAAACCATAAGGAAATACAGACCAAAATCACACGAACAGGTAGAATAACTCTATTAAATAATTGTAAAATAATTGCGAAGGACATGACCCTGAACACAGGAACAATAATAGAAGGCCCGAACATTCAGGCATATATACCACGTTTTAATCTAACGGGAAAAATAGAAGGTATAACTAATGGTGAAACGAGCATGGAAATCAAACCGTTAAAATTGAAAAAGATGATACAAAATTCAAGGGAATTAATAGATTTGGGAGAAAAAATAAGAGAAGTAGACGACGAGTTAACAGAGGGAAAAATTATTCAACCCTTGACTTTGTATCCTGTGGTCACAAGTTCGCTTGCCATCGTGATTATTGTATTAGCACTAGGCATAGGAGCAATACTATTATTACGAAAAAGAAAGACTACTGCGGAATAATAGGTAGACGGTAGGACAAGAACTAACTGTAAAATTATACACTCGCACCGCCTACTCCGCACGGAAACTCCGTACCTACATTTCCTTCCATTCGCGGGGGAGGGATGTTGTGTGTCGTAACACAACGTGTCGCTATAAGGTTAATTAAGTTAAATACCAAAATAAAAATACTAAGAAAGAATTATTTAGCAAATAAAGAATAACGATGAGGCTGCAGAGAAACAACCTCGGATTCAAGGTGACACGAATCAGCAATCCGAGAAATATCAACAATAACATATCAATAATATTACAAAACTCTTGATTGCCGATTCGTATAAATACAGTCGCGCGCAAGCAGCGACGGATTCAGTTTACGATACGCGAATACACCGACTCGTTTCCCCGTGTCCGTACACGGCTCACGGAAATCTAACACCGTCCTGGCGGTTTGTGAGTGATTAAATAAATTGTTCGAGGCAAGGTTTGCGTCCAGTTATTCCACACCTCTAAGCAGTACGTCCCGTTCCCCAAGCGGATCTCGAACTTACGGTTGCGATCGGAAAGACTCGCAACAAGTTTAATAAATAGTTTTCATCATTTTTAATAAAATATATATAATTTAATAATTTTCTTTACCTGTGTAACAATATCCAATGCTGATGACCGTGTTGGTTCATCAAAATATTGATCCACAATATTAATTACATTTTCTGCAATTCTTTTATTCACTCGATATAATTTAATAAACTCTTTATTGAACAGATCGAATGGATCATCTCTTATATGAAATAATCTTCTTTTCACTGCTCTTATTTCAACTTCTTCGAGAAGTCGAATTGCTTCCAAATTAATTAAATTATTTTGCATAACTATCACACCTTTATTATTTATTTTGATTCTTTCTCAAAATTTACTTAAATTTCGTATGCGAAATTTCCTTTCGCATGGTCTGACCCCACTCGATACCAAACATGCGATACTTATCGCATACGAGTAACTTGTGAAAATTCAAGAATATGAATTTACCGCGTTATGCGGTAATCTAGTAACTTTCATAATATATCGTATGCGATACTTTTTTCACAATTTCAAGAATAAGGTTCCAGGCACGGACTAAGGAATAGAGGGACGGTGCACAAGCTGTACCGGTAGGCTTACCATCCGTCCTGATTTAGCAGGACATGTCCTGATTTTGGATGATTTGAAAGCGTCCTGATTTATTTTTTAAAATAGGTGAAATGTCCTGATTTATCGCCGATAGGCAAACTTACGTTTTGTCTGCTATGCTTTATGGGCAGGTGAGTGTGTTCAGAGAGAGAAAAACCAAAGCGCCAAATAAGTTCTTCAAGATTTTTAATGTTTTTGCAATTTACGGTCAGAACGAATGCATTAATGAAATTGTGCGACTTTGCCAAAATCACTTTTCTTGAAAACACCATGCTCATCAATTCGAAACACGCGCGTGATGCGCGGCGCGTTCTCCGCATTAATTGTTTGCGACTCTTGCGAGTTGCGGATTTGATTCGTGTCGTACTTTGTTACATAACCTTGCCTGTTGTCCCAGTGCATGTCCCTGTCGGTGTCAATAAACCAACTAAACATCACATGGTTGACGGCACATTAAATACACAATAAAAAAAAAATCCATGCAGTCCGTCATCCGCGAAATTAAAATATATATTTTTTCGTTGGTTCGTGAAAAGTTTAGAAAAAACTGACAAATCGAGATGCCGCCAAAAAGAAAATGTCATTTCACCGACGACTTACGCCGGAAGTACCCTTGTTTCGGTAAAAGTCGAAGTGAGTTTGAAGCAAAATGTCAAATTTGTGATTCATATGTTTCAATAGCGAATAGTGATTGGTATTTATTAATTCTATGTATAACTATATTATTTTAACCAGACATAATTAATAATTGAACAATACACTGAATTTAAGAGAATTTCCTCGCGATACTCAACTTTTTCCTCTGGGAGAGAAAAAACATGCGTTGCACCGACACACGGATCAGCTCTATATTGTCAGGTGCACATCGCATGAATTACGTCGCTTTGTTACTAATATAATAGCTTCCTGTTCATTATTTTTCGTTCGTTTTTAGGATCAACCGATCCGGAAAAGCACATTAATACACCGAAGCATGCTAGGAACATTCGAGATGCATCAACATCTAAATCAATGACAAACTTTGTTGTGCATAAATCGACACCCCTTGCTTTAAAAATATCAGCAGCAGAAGGAACGTTAGCATTTCATATCGTGAAACATCATAACAGCTTTAAATCAATGGACTGCACTTCAACTCTCTTGCATACCCTTTTCGACGACTCTGATATTGCCAAAAAAATATCGTGCGCCCGTACAAAAACTGAAGCAATTATAAACGGTGTATTATCACCCCACTGTATACTCATGGTTTCTAATGACCTTAAGAATATTTCATTTGTGAGTATAAGTACGGACAGCAGTAATCACGGCAATAAAAAATTATTCCCTATTGTTGTCCAGTACTTTGATCATATTCAGGGAGGAATTCAAGTACGTATGTTAGACTTGCAAGAAATCAACAACGAAACAGCTGAGACAGTCACAAGTTTGATCGAAGGTGTTATCACAAAACACAATTTAAATAAAAAAATTATTGCATTTTCTGGCGATAATACAAATACCAACTTTGGTGGTTTGAATCGTAAGGGTGAACAGAATATTTTTCATTTACTAAAAAATCGTGTAAATTCTGAACTCGTCGGAATTGGTTGTTCGGCGCATATTCTCCATAATGCGATTCATCACGGTCTCGATCAATTTGGCCTGTTCGATATTGATGCCCTGGTTCTCAAGATCTTCAATTTTTTTTCAATTTACACGGTCAGAACAAATAAATTAAAAGAATTCTGCGACTTTGTCGAAGTCACTTATCGTAACCTATTATACCACAGCAAGACGCGATGGCTGAGCCTGCTGCCTGCTGTTCATCGAATTTTGCAAATGTTTCCGGCCTTAAAATCCTATTTTTTATCCCAAAACAAATCGCTAAAAATACTCGAAGCTTTCTTTCTCGATGACTTCAGCGAATGCTATCTGTACTTTATACATTCTATAATGTCACTTTTCTATGAAAAAATTAAGGACATTGAGAAAGAAAACAACAGCATATTGGAAATAATGGCTATTATTGGAGACACTGTTGAATCATTACGCGAAAGGATAGATTCCAAATTTCTGCCATTGAGCATCAAGCTTGTATTTTCGAAATTAAAAAAAGATGGGAAAGGCAGTAGCTGTGACAATTTTGCAGCAAGGGCACTGTCAGTATACGAAGTAACGGAAGAGTATTTGCGAAAGTGGAGTGAGTTGTTTTCCGAGTTTGAGGTAAATACATTTAATTTTTTCAAAATTTCTTCTTTCTGAATTTTTTTATTGGTTACAAAATTGTATAATTTTTATGCTTTAGGTGTTCAAATGGTTGAATTTCAAACAGAAAGTTGTGCTGGATTATAAATATGTAGAAGAAACCATCATATTTCTGGCGTCCAAAAATATCGTTCTTGACGATTCAAAAACTTTCAATCAATTCGTAAATCTTAAGAAATTTTTGAATCAAAGAGAGAACGATGAAGAATTCTTTAAACAATGCTGTAATTCGAAGATATGCAACTTTTTCTGTGCAAACTCTAACACTGAATCGTATTCAGAAATATTAAAAATTGCACAGTATTTTTTCGCGATACCAGGCCATAACGCGAATTGTGAACGGATATTTTCACTTATTAATACTCAATGGAGCGATGAGCGTAATCGACTGTCAGTAGAAACTGTACGACATATTGTTATTGTTCAGTTTAATCTTAAAAACTTGTCCTGTGCAGATATCTATAAATATTTGTTACGACCGGAAAATATAGAAATACTACGAAAAATCAGTAGCTCCGAAAAGTACCAAAGTACTAGCAACAATAATAAAATGTAATGTCTTAAAACGTGTATTGTTTATTGTCTTAGTATTCAACTCAAGCTGCTTGAGTTAAGTTAAGTAAGGTTAGGTTAGCATTTCGTAGGTGTCCTGATTTTTCATGCAGGTCATATGGTAACCCTATGTACCGGGGGAGCACGTTTGCGGCGGGGGGGGGCCGCCATATTCGTTTAGTAATCACCACACATAGAACTCACTATTTGCGTATATGTGAGAAATGAAAGTCAGATCCTGCGCACAATAAACAAAATAGGAAATAGAAATAGAAATAATTATTAAATATTAGAAATAAGAAATTGGAATTATTTATTTTAAAAATAAAAAGAATAGAAAAAATTAATGCATGAATTAAGAAATAAGAATTGGAACTAATTAATATATTTTATTCTCTTGTTAGATGTAAAATAATTTCTCTTTTTAATATTAAATGTTTATTGCTATTTCTAATATTTTGTCTACTGTATGCAGAGCCTCAGAGTAATAAAAGTTAAAGTATTTATTTTATAAAAAATGTCAAAAACAAAAAAATAAAATGTCTACTAAAATGTAAAAACTAAACACATTATAATAAAGTTTCAAAATAAATAAAACAAAATTAACAAAAAAATATTTCTTTTACATTTACTAGTTACATAAACTAGTTCATAGTATTAATTAAACTAATAATACTAAGCATTTATTGATGCTTATGTTGAACTAATTTAGTGAACTTCTGCCTATCACTAATACTTTTATCTATAGTCTTAGAACAAATGTAGTGTAGTCTAATTTTAATAAATTTTTTAATTATTGCTTCAGTAAGATATATAGAATGAGGCTCTAAAATATTTTGATTATTGTGATCTTTTAAATTTGAAAATAATAAATCGCAATTTATTAACGACCGTTTTATAGAATTTATTAAAAATTGATCTGAAAATTTTTTTAATAAAAATTTTCCACCACTTTCATAAAGACATATTTTTATTATTTTTTCAGCCTTTGTGCAAATATATGTTACATCATGAGAAGGATAAATTAAAAATCCTCTACTTTTTATGGTAATCAAAGAATTTGATGATGATGGTGTACCTTCTAAAGCTTTTAAGCAATCTTCACATTTTATTTTTGCCTGTAAAGATTTTACAATAGAACCTGCTATATAAGAAATAATTGTTTCTGCAATCTCTGATACATTACATGGATTTTTAACATAAGAATGTGTATCAAAATTCTGAATTAAAGTTAATAATCTGTCTGTATTTATATCAATATTTGTATTAATTAATTTTTTATTTTTTTCATTGTCTATTTCAGCTGTAACATGTTTGATTGATGGCGTGGTCATATTAATTACATCAACCGGTTTTAATTTAGATGTTATATGTAATATAGAAATGTTTTCCTGAGGTATACAGTTGCCTGTATTATTTGCACGAAGGTCATGATGTACTAAGAGTTTTTTGTATATACCAACGAACTGCCGAGCCGTTGGATTATTGTTACAGCCATTATGTGCTCTTATGCAACCAAAAAGCAATTCAATATGATCTTGGCTTATTTTATAGAATGGTATGTATTTTAATACTTTTTTATTTTCACATAATTCGTGGTATAATTGTTGAAGACTGTGAATGCAAATTAAAAAACCAATAAATCCAGTTTTCCTTTTAGTAAAAATAAGTTTAATTGAATCTTTTGTTTTTAAATTAAAAATGTATTTTTCGCATTCGAGTAATTTGTTAATAATAATCTCATTATTATGACTATGTTGATGTAATGGTTGACAATCACTTTGATCAAAATATTGTAATGGCTTCTTAAAATGTAAACTCTTCAAACTTTTAGAATTCATTATGTCAAAAAGATCATTAAATAAATTTATGAAACGAATAGTAGCATCGCGCTATCTTTAAATAAATAGATATTCATATTTTTTTAAACTATCAAGGAATCAGCAACGCTCTTACTAAATAATTGAGATGCAAGACGAACTTTCATTTTCTGTTTTTGATAATTTAAATGTTTCTTACTTAATTTATTAGCTAAATGAAGTCCCTCTTCTTCTTGAACAGAGTGAAGTTGTTCAAAGTATTTCCAAGATACTTCCCCATCTTCAAAAATTATAGTGCAAATATCTCCTAAGCAATTTCGCACTAATTTTAGCATATGCGCTGGATCCAAAAATATAAAAACTTTTTCTTCAGTAACAGAATGTAAGAAGTAAGTCTGCAATTTGTTATTTTGGAGATCTTTATCTATATTAAAACCAGTTAATTCTTTCATAATGCTCATATTTATAGGTGCACCATCAAACGTCAAAGAAACAACATTAAGGGGATGCTGGAGTGGCAGCCGAACTCCGACGCGAAAGCGCCATCATTTCGATGGTACTAAAAATGAAACGACATTATCGGCGTAGCCTACGCCGCGTAGGTCCGTGTGTACGCATTTGTTTGTAGTGGTAACTCACTACACTGACGTGTGGTCTGTGTACGTGTGTCATCGGAAGTTAGTAAACAAACGATGCTTGCGTTTGTTTCCTCGACTGAAATTTCGTCGCAAGGCTGCAATATAATGTCCGAGAAAACATAGGCGTATACAAGGTGTCAAATAAATACAAACTAAATATGACAAAATAATAAATGAAAAATATACATATAATACTATATATATCACTGAAGAAAAATGTCATACTTTTCATATTTTTATCCTTATGTAATAAATACAAAATAACTAATTAATCAATTAATTTATATATATATATATATATATATATATATATATATATATATATATACATACACATATATATTGAATAAATAGTTATCTTTATTTTGTATTTTATGTGATAATGACTGAAATAATGAGAGTATATATCATTTCAGTTACATAAAATACAAAATAAAGATAACTATATTCAATATGTATATGCATGTATTGAATAATTAATTAACTTATTTATTTATTTTGTATTAATTACATAAGAATAAAAATAGGGAAAGCATATAACATATTTTTCCAATTAGGTATATAGTATTATACATACATTTTTCAAATCAAATATTTTATCATATCTAATTTATATCTATTAGACACCTTGTATAGGTCTATTTCGTCTCGTATGTACATCATACAGCCATACGATAGAATTTCAATTGCGAGAAAAAAGGTTAAATGTATGCTTATAAATTATCCGATAAAACATAAACAAACCACACGTGTAGTAAATTACTAACTAAAAGAAATACGTATTTCTTAAAATCTGTCAGTTTACGAATAAATCGTCTGTAGCTCTCTTTTTTCTAAACCGTCAGCTGACGTTAGACCGCTTTTGAATATATTTATTAAAAATTGTTAGCTGACGTTAGATCGCCTCTGACAATATTTATTAAAATCTGCCAGTTCACGAATAAATCGTCTTTAGTTCTCTTTTTTCTAAACGGTTAGCTGACGTTAGATCGCCTCTGAATATATTTATTAAAAATTGTTAGCTGACGTTAGATCGCCTCTGACAATATTTATTAAAATCTGCCAGTTCACGAATAAATCGTCTTTAGCTCTCTTTTTTCTAAACGGTCAGCTGACGTTAGATCGCCTCTGACAATATTTATTAAAATCTGCCAGTTCACGAATAAATCGTCTTTAGCTCTCTTTTTTCTAAACGGTCAGCTGACGTTAGATCGCCTCTGACAATATTTATTAAAATCTGCCAGTTCACGAATAAATCGTCTTTAGCTCTCTTTTTTCTAAACGGTCAGCTGACGTTAGATCGCCTCTGAATATATTTATTAAAAATTGTTAGCTGACGTTAGATCATCTCTGGCTTTTGTAATTCTAAATTGCCAGTCCACGAGAAAACCGCCTCTGGCTTGAAGAGAAGAATAAGAATTCTCTAATGCCAGTCCACGAGAAAACCGCCTCTGGCTTGTCTTATTTTATATTGCCAGTCCACGAGAAAACCGCCTCTGGCTTGAAGAGAAGAATAAGAATTCTCTAATGCCAGTCCACGAGAAAATCGCCTCTGGCTTGTCTTATTCTCTATTGCCAGTCCACGAGAAAACCGCCTCTGGCTTGTCTTATTCTCTATTGCCAGTCCACGAGAAAACCGCCTCTGGCTTGTCTTATTCTCTATTGCCAGTCCACGAGAAAACCGCCTCTGGCTTGAAGAGAAGAATAAGAATTCTCTAATGCCAGTCTGTTTATTATTGCCAGTTCACGAGAAAACCGCCTCTGGCTTGTCTTATTCTTTATTGTAAGATACTTTTATTACGTCATATGCTCTATGTATATATATATATATATATATATATATATATATATATATATATATAATGTATATTATATGCTCCATATTATTTATATTCATATCAAAATATCTTTCTAAAAAATTGACATCATTTTGTATACTCTTTTTACAATAAATGTATATGATATATGCCATATTTTTTATTTCTAAAGCATGAAATATAAAGATATTTTTAATTTTTTGTGTTTATTATTTGTAAAAAAATCTTGATAAAAGAAACAACATTAATTTTGTGACTTGCAATAATCTGTTTTATTATATGCTTCTTTTAAATACTTACAATTAGCCTTATTTTATGTGATTAACTTGGTATTTAAAATACGTATCAAAATCAAAAATGTATTTCTATTACAGTAGAAAAGAAACATTCTTGTCTTACAACAGAAAGAAATGGCAAAATATAATATTGTCTAAAGTACAGTCCAATAAAAACTGTTAAAATTGAACATCTTATAAAACCACCGTGATTCATGAAAAATCAGAACTATTATTTCAAAAATATAGACATATTTCGACTGTGTGTTTTAAACTGCACTACACATTCAAAATTCACAGAATAAATTTATTTCTGCAAAGTTGTGTATAATGTCAGTGGAAAAGTGATTTATTTGTTATTACATATACATGATATTTTACCATTCCTCTCTGATGTAAGATTACAATGTTTTCTTTCTACTGAATTAGAAATTAATTTTATATTTTGATGTGTATTTTAGATACCAAGGTAAAATAAGGCTAATTGTAAGTATTTAAAAGAAGTATATATTGAAACAGATTATTGCAAGTCACAAAATTAATGCTTTTTTTAAACAAGATTTTTTACAAATAATAAATACAAGAAGCTAAAAATACCTTTATATTTTATGCTTTATAAATAAGTTATATGACATATACATTCATTATAAAAATATAGACAATATATAAAATAATATTAACTTTTTACATAGATACTTTGATGTGAATATACATAATATGGAGCACATAATATACATAATATATACACATAAAGCACTTGAATAAAAGTATTTCACAGAAATTAGAATATTAATGTATGTAACTAAATAATGTAAATGTTTGCAAAAATGTTGCAAAATTTATGTATAATACATACACTTTTTTATCCTTTAGAGTGCCTTCAACTCATTTTTTTCAGCCGGGTTTCGTAGCACATAACACAAACACACACGCACACACACAACTAACACACACATAACTAACCTAAAAGATTCTGTATATGACAGATAGCACTGAGAACTGTATAGCGCCTCTATCCCAAAATCCCGGAACTGATCTATTGCCCTTTTTTACCTCATTATCGTCTATATTGCACGCATGCTTTGCATAAATTCTAATTCAGGAAACATTTTTAGACTACATCTCTGAACTCAATTCTAACAGTTCCCTATTAATCTTTGATATATTCTCTTTCGGCCGGAATGTTAATTTTGCACCTGCAAGCTGTATAATTTTTATATTAAACAAATATTTGTATGCACCGACAGCTTGTCGGTAAAATTTCCAAATTTTTTTCTGTTTTTTGTTTTAAATGTTATACCAGCCGATTCTTTAGCATGTATACTTTAATCACCTAAAAGGATTTGTAATTCTATACATGCAATAAAAAAATTTTCTTAAACTACGAAATTAATTTTTCGTCGGTAAAACAGTACTACTCCAGCATCGCCTTAAGCTTAAATGCATGCAACAATTCTAAACTTTTCAAAATAAGCAATTTTTTGTATCAGTTTTTAGTGAATCTATAAAAAAATAAGCAAAAGGAATTTTCCATGCTGCATTCACACATACAACAGTGAAAACCAGAACTTGTTTAGCTACTTTATTTGAATCAACATTAATATATTTTTCCATTTCACCAAAGTCAACCATGCCATACACTTTTGAATGCACCCGTTCAATTTCACTTTTTATATCCATTTCATCGAATATAACAGCCCCGAACAAAGGATAATCAACAGCTTTACAACGTTCTTCAATTGATTTTAAAGCTTCTGTATTAAAGCCTGGATTTCCTTCTACAGAAGTGTACCATTTATATAAGGTTTTTGGATGAGGTAAAGCACATTCGAATTTTTCTCTTACATAATTATAAGCTTTGGGACTGTAGTAATGCAATGTTAGTGCAAAAGACCTTAGTTCAGGACTGTATTGCTTACTAATAGTTTTAGCCTCACATTTTAAAATCATTCTTTTCAATAAATCTTTATTAGACTTATCCATTTGCTCTAAGATGTCTAGATAATTTTTATTTAATTTTGATTTTAGAGAAGATATAACTATATCAAAATCTGGCTCAGACTTTTTTTGTTTCAATTTGCGTTTTAGATTTCTTATTGTTTGTTGACTTTTCCGTTTGTGCTCCTCAAAAGATGCTTTTAAATATTTTATTGTGTCATCTCTGTCATCCTGAAGATGTTGAGGACTGACAGATGTTGAACGGCTAATATTTGAATATCCAGGCAAATTTTTTGGAGAAGTAGTACAGTTGTCAAAAAGTTTTTCATCCAGCACTGTATAATGTTCTTGAAGTTCACCTTAAAATAGTATATTGTTCACAAATTTTTCAAATTTACAATAAAAATTTACAATAAAAATAATTAGATAATAATGTAAAAATTCTAACTAACCAGCTTATAAATGTTCTTTTCTCCTAACAAATTCTCCAGTGAATTCATCGAGAAGCATTTGTTCATCAGCTTGCATGGACATATTTTTATCTTTATTGTATTCCTCATTTTTAGTATTTAGTTTCTTGGTACAATGAGTATCATTTGATGAAAATGATGCTTCTAAATATAAAGGTTGGTTATCAGAAGAAAATGATGAATTTAAATAATTCTGTTCATTTTCAATGTTTTCGTATTGAAGAGTACTATCGACAAAAGCATCACTCTAAAAAAGTAAAAAACTTTCAATAAAAAAATACTGATGTTTGTATACCAAGCAAAGTTGAATATTATAAAATTTTATACATAAGGTACTGCGTTTTCACGTAAAAATATTTTATCCAAAGTTTTATTTATATCTTCTGTTTTGAAATGTAATGAACAAACTAATGCAGATTTTTTTAGATTTATATTTTCATCCAATCCAATATTTTTTAGCCACAAATTTCTTTTATTTATATCTTTTGTAAATCTGTAATAAAAACAGCATTTTTTAATATAATAAGAATAAAATTATATAGTAAGATAATGTTTCAAAATGTCTTTTCCAAGAAAAATTTTACTCGATATAATATATGGAACCT
Organism: Linepithema humile; assembly: GCF_040581485.1. NCBI lineage: Eukaryota > Metazoa > Arthropoda > Insecta > Hymenoptera > Formicidae > Linepithema > Linepithema humile. Next base: position 15,473,445 of record NC_090130.1, on the reverse strand, counting down.
AATCTAAATAATAAGATGAATTTCTTACCTATGTAAACTAATTTTTAAATTTTGTTCTAATGTTTTTTGAAGTTCGCTTTTTCTTTCATTTTTTTCATTTGTCATGGAGCAGCCTGGTACTATACATCTAACCATTTTTTATAAAATTTATAGTACAATAATAAAACCGCCTAATCTCTTGTCACTCGTTATGTATGGCACCACTACACGAGTGTAACCATGTCACAGACACAGAATCTCTGTGTGAGAATCGCTACATCAATATGGCGGAAAGCAGTCCCCCCCGCACGCTTGAGTTACCGTCCCCTCTCGCCTAAACTAGGACTTTAGACTCAGTCCCTCTATTCCTTAGTCCGTGGTTCCAGGGCGTTCTCTGCTTCGGTCGGGTGTTCCCGACGTTCGACTTCCAGACTCCTCGTAAGAGAGAAGATTCTCTCCCTCTCCGGACACAGCGCACCGACAACCGTCAACGACTCATCAAGCTCGGATGCACGCGGTATCGTTTATTTTTTAATATTTTTAATCCGTACCGTACGACTGACTTAGGATTAATTAGATTTAGTTATTTAATTTCGGCAAAAGGCGCAACACGTTTATTAATTTACGCAATTTACTTATTATCCGATAATTTCCGATATTTGTTTATAATCCATTCGTTCTCATTTATATACGTTCACATTTACACCGTTAAGAAATAAGATTAACCGATAGGAAAATACTCATGTACTCTTTATTGTTTTCTTTATGTTCCGTTTATAATTATTTCCTCTTTAAATATTCTAATGAATAAATATTTATTTTATTTTATTTACTTCTGTTAATTTGGAGTCTCCCGAAAACCACCCGAATGAATCCTGACGAACCGGTGAGTTATTCCGCATCGTAAGAATCCGCTTCATTACTCTCTAAATTTCTTGGAGTGAAAACGCACTCGAAAAATTAAGTGACTGGTCGTGTCACTCGAGTTAGAGTGACTTTTCATTCATACGGAGTTAATTCTCTCTCTTTTTGTTGTAGAGTGAATTTTTCACTTTGCAAAGTAGAGTGATCATGTGTACTTTATTTTGTAGAGTGAATATTTTCACTCTATGCAGTGTGGAGTGAATATTTCATTCACATGAAGAGTGAATGATCACTGCGTCTCATTATCTCTTGTTCTCGTCTCATTGTTACACGTATTTGGTGCAAGACATCGTGGATATAAATAAAAATATCTATAAAGAATACACGTAGATAGACATATAAAAATGTCAACGTTTCTTCCAAAGGTAAGTACTTATAAGAATTTATGTGTAGTTTATTTACTGATTTAACATATTATGTAAAGAATGGTGTTTAGGTCAAATTGTTTTTCTAGGTTAGGTTACAGAAAGAGTAAATCGAGATCTCACAGCATATGGTTCGCCGTGCTACGTACATAGCTTCGTCATAAATTCGATTTGCATATTGATAAACAAGTAGTACAATGAGAAATAACTTATATAATGACTTTTAGTTTATTAAATCGGCAAGTACGTACCATGTGCTGCAAAATCTCGGTTATAGTTAAGTCTGTTGAAATAATATTAAATTTTTTTCTTTTGTTAGAAGACGTTAAACAGTACTGAAACCTTAAACAAATTTTTATTAAGCAGTGGAATTTCGGAAGACGCCGTCAATATTTTGAAAGGTAAGATTTGCAATAAAATTAAAATTATAGTTTGGTAATGTTATAGCAGTAATATAATTGTGTATATTAAAAAACATTAATAATAAATTATATTCTGACTTTTTGTGTGGACGAGCTACATATTTATTATAATTAAAATTATTAGTAAAATTATTTAATAAATATGTAGTTCGTCCACACAAAAAGTCAGAATATAATTGAGGGCGCGGATCAAAAAAAAGTTTTTTCAAAAGTTGGTCGTACTTTTTATTTTAGTTTATTTGTTAATAGTAACAAAAGTGTGTATGTCGTTCAATTAAAGTATCTGTTATTTTTATCACACTTTTTGTGTCACTTTAGATTTTCTTTTAATTCCGTGTTTGTAAAATTATTCACTTTAATTTTTAGGTAAAATTTATAAAAAATATAACAAACTTTTGCAAGCTTCTAGATGAGGGAGATATTTTATCTAAGAAATAATAAATTAATTATTTTTACAGATTATCTAATGATGATAAAGAAATAATAAATAATATAAAAATAACGTCTTAATAATGTGTTTATAATATATATTACTTTGTCAATTATAGTTAATAAATATTATTTTGTCTATTTCTTATTTATATACATTGCTTAGAATTAAGACTTATTAAGAGTGAATTTGTTCACTCGTAACAATTGAGTGAAAAATTCGCTTGACAAAAGAATGAAGATTTCACTCTTTGATCGAGTGAATTATTAACGCCGGAACGAGTAATACATTACTCTAAGGTAGAGTGATACTTTACTCTACGTTAGAGTAAAACAACTTTTGTGAAAAGTAAATTTTTACTCTTTACGAGTGGCAGTATTTTCACTATCGCTTGAAGTGAATATCCACTCGTTTGGAGTTAGATTTTACTCTAAGAAATTTAGAGAGTACATACGTTGTGAAATTCGGCATCGTTACGCACTGTCCAAACATGCATCGTTACACTATAATAAAAAGGCCCACGTAAGTAGATTCAAAGCAGGAGATAAAATATTATTATACGACGAGACACTAAGACGAGGACGCTCGAAAAAACTCGACGCGCTATGGACAGGACCTTACGCAGTGTTCCGATTAGGGACCGGCTGCTTAGTGTATATGTGGCTTTGCGCTTGCGCGGCGATGGAAATGCAGTGCCGACACATGTGTGTAGGACTTTACGCGGGACTTTTGACAGGAAGAGGTTAGGAAGATAAAAATAAGGTAAGGCTTTGGTAATTATCCAGAATAGCTACCTCACCTCCGATTTTGATAAAAATACACTCATTCGACGCGTTTTAGTCTAAAATGAAAGAATCTGGCAGAAAAAAAGTTGCTCTGCCCTGCGAAGCGAGATATTAATTGTTAAAGTTAATGACTTTTCAGGTTACGAAACCTGTTATTTCGACTGAGTGTAGCGACATGGGCATGCGCTGCGGTCACGCGCGCATGCGTAGTAATAACTTAGTGTTACTCTGCGCTAAGTTTAAACAAAGAAATGTCATTAGTTATTGCGTATTATACTAAAAGCGTAATAACAGTGCACAATGCTAAGCTTATTAGAATTTGGTCACTTGACATATTCAAAAAAAAAATTAGTAGATTTCTTAATTGAACACGGTATTTTAGCGTTAACAATTTCGTGTGATACGTGTGGTAATAACATAAATATTAATAAAGAAACATTAATATATAGATGTAGAAAACGGCACGTTGTACAAAATATATACAAAAAACGTGTCTCCAAGCAGTGCGATTTTTATAAAAGTGCGAAATCTGGAACATGGTTCGATAGAACAAATCTTGACGTGGATACCGTTTGCAAAATTGTTGCATACTTTTTAATGCTGCGACACCCACGTCAAGACGATACGCAGGATGAAACTGGTGTATCACAGACCACGATTGTTGATTGGTTCAATTTTTGCCGTGAAGTAAGTAATATTTTTTAATATTTAAACATCTGTAAATATTTTAAGTATTGTAAAATAAAATAATCTTATTTCTAATTACAGGTCTGTGTGTTCTGGGCTGAGAAACACAGCAAAAAGCTTGGTGGCCCAGGACGCACAGTTGAAATAGACGAGGCAAAATTTGGACGACGAAAATACAATCGTGGTCGACTAATCAAAGGTCAGTGGATTTTCGGAGGATACGAGCGAGATACGAAGAAAATCTTCATCGTTCCAGTGGAGGATCGAACAGAAAAAACGCTCCTGGCATGCATCAAACAGTGGATCATGCCAGGAACAACGGTTGTATCAGATTGTTGGAAGTCTTACAATTGTTTAAGCAATGAGGGCTTCCAACATCTGACAGTCAACCATTCTTACAACTTTGTCGATCCTGAAACCGGTAAGAAGTATTTAAAATTAATTAAAAGTAAGAAGTATTTTTACTATTTTAACTGTATTATAATGTTTTTAAATTTATAGGCGCACATACTCAACATATAGAACGCGTTTGGAGAGAAGTTCGGGGAAATATTCCAAAGTTTAGAACAAAATCCGAACATTTTATTGGATATTTGTCCGAATTTCTGTTCAAACGCGTCTATAGCCGGCTGGAACGAATTGAAGTTTTCTTCAAAACTATCGCGGAAATGTATCCTCCGATGTCCACATATCAGCCAGAAGAAGACCAACCAGAATCATCCTGCGATGAATCAGGCCCAAGCACTGCTTGAAGACACGTATCAATTTCTTTATATCAATGTATTAATGTTTTTTTATTAATATTTGCATTATTACCATACGTATCACACGAAATTGTAGATGCTAAAACACCGTGTTCAATTACGAAATCTACTAATTTTTCTTTTGAATATTTTGTGCAATATTTTTATATTTTTATATTTGTTATATTTTTATATATTTATATTTTAATATATTAAAATAAAATATTTATTACAGAAAATACTAATTGTAATGTTTGAAGTTTTCACGCGTAGGCGTCGGAGGACTTCGCCCCGTAGGGGCGAAGTCTCTCCCCCGCGTAAAACAAATAACAAATCCTACTCAGGTTATACCTAACAAGGCAGACCTAATAAGGTTAACCAAGGTTGACAAACAAAGTTGTAAACCCATGTTGAACCTCGTTTTGCGTGGAAAGAATATGTGTGAAAGCAGTGTGTTCCGCCCCCCTGCGGGGGGGTCCACCATTATAAAAACTATACACATTGGGTCTGCATTCAATCTTGCTCTGCATAGAAAGTAAATGTGGAATTTCGCTTCGTAGTGAAGCTTCGTATTTCTACGCATACACTTTTCACGCAAAGCAAGGTTCAACATGGGTTTACGACTTTTTTGTGAACCTTGGTTAACCTTGTTAGGTTTACCTTGTTAGGTATAACCTGAGTAGGATTTATTATTTGTTTTACGCGGGGGAGAGACTTTGTTCCGTAGGGCAAAGTCCTCCGCCGCCTACGCGTGAAATTTTCAACAAAGCGAGGTTCAACATGGGTTTACGAGTTTCTACACAAAGCGAGGACTAATGCAAATTCAATGTTCAAATTTAGCGCAGAGTAACACTAAGTTATTACTACGCATGCGCGCGTGACCGCAGCGCATGCCCATGTCGCTACACTCAGTCGAAATAACAGGTTTCGTAACCTGAAAAGTCATTAACTTTAACAATTAATATCTCGCTTCGCAGGGCAGAGCGACTTTTTTCTGCCAGATTCTTTCATTTTAGACTAAAACGCGTCGAATGAGTGTATTTTTATCAAAATCGGAGGTGAGGTAGCTATTCTGGATAATTACCAAGGCTTTTTTATTTATTATAATTAATATTTTTCAAATAATTAAATTATATATATATAATGTATTTTTGTACACATATATATATATATATATATATATATATATATACAGGATTGTTCGCTGGCTGCTAGCCAGCGAACAATCCTGCTGCGAGCGTTCTCGTAGTCCGACCGAGCGTACTCGGATTCTATGCCTTATTCCAGGTACACGAGCGTCCTCGATACCGTTTCTATCTCCGATACGAGCGTTCTCGTATACCCGTCGAGCGTATTCGGCTCCTCCGGGCATCGATCTTCGTATACAGGGCATTCCCTTATACTTAGTCGAGTCGCCGCTCTAAATCCGCCTTCGTACGAGCGTTCTCGTACGTCCGCCGGCCAGATTCGGCCTCAAAGCCTCTAGTGCGAGCGTCCTCGTACTCCCGTCGAGCGTACTCGACGACCTGTTCCTAATCTCGCGTTACCGCGCACCGGGATTCATCCGCAGAATCCATCCGGCGGGCAAACTACGTCGACCAATCCGCGCCGTCGAGCGACCCGTTACGATCTACGATCGAACAAACTCGCGGTACCGTCACGAACGCACTCACCGACGAGCGTTGCGTTGTACCAACCACTACGACACGATCATCCGCGCTTGTGCTCTCGCTGCTCGCACCAAGACGCCTCATGTCGAACTCTAATAAATTCAATTACCGTTGCTTTAAATAATTATTTCGCCGTTTGCCTAAATAATTATTTCACCGTCGCCTTCATATTTATTTCACCGTCGTTTTTGTATTTATTTCACGCCGCTTTAAATAATTATTTCACCGTTCGCCTTAATAATTGTCTCACCGTTGCCAATACTTCGGATTTATTTCACGCCGCTTTAAATAATTATTTTGCCGTTCGCTCAAATAATTATTTCACTATTGCCGATACTTCATCTTTATTTCACGCTGCTTTGTATTTACTTCACGCCGCTTTAATAACTATTTCGCTATTGCTTAATAATTGTTTCACTGTCGCTTATACCAATCTCACCGATACTTTTACGATTATTCCACGCCGCTTTAACTAATTATTTCACCATTGTTATTATACCGATCGCACCGATACTTTTCTATTTTACGCTACTTGTACAGAGTGTTGCATATACATATTGGGCAGTACGACGGGTTGCGCGACATACTTTGCAGGGATAGACGCGGCTCAGTGGGTAATGACAGCATATATACGTACCATCATAACTTATTGATCGATTGATCGCGTGCATTTTTACTAATTTTGAGTTTACAGTGTTTCAATTATGACGGACTTGAATAATCGTTGCGATTATTACTAGAGAAGTTAAAACACATTAAAAATGAAAAATTAAATTTTAGAAAGTTAACACGTTAAAAGAAACAAATATGATACAAAATTTCTTTCTTTACCGCTTTACTTTTCGCGCGTGTTAGCGTTATAAATTTCGATAGAATTTTTAGATTTAGAAGAAATGAAAAAGAAAAGACATGTCGACTGCAACTCCGTACTGTATTGCACTCTGGAATTAGTTTCTGAAAAAGTTGAGTCAATCTGAAACGCAGCATAGTAATCGTAATTTATTCAACGACGGCCGATGAATGATACAAACGACATTTTCAAAATAGAACAATATATCCGTTATAAAAAATCGCTAGCAAAACTAATTCAGATCCTGATCTCGAAAGTTTGGAATGTTTTAAGAATATTAATCACTAACGTTAATTGATGTAGACAGAAGATGACATTGTTTATTTCGAAGATACGTAATAAAAATATTAAGCGTATAAGGAAGTATTTCAATCGAAAACTTTTTATATTTGTATGAAAATTATTTATTGAAAATTATTTTTATTACATATGTTCAAAATATCTGCCAGACTCTTCTAAACACAATGCGACTCTTCGCATAAAACTTTGTCGCACTCTATCTAAAATGGCAGGTGTAATATTACGACTTGCTGCTTTAATTTTTTCAATTAATTCTTCCCGATTGTCTAGTAGTGTTTGATACACCTGATCTCGTATATAGCCCCATGCAAAAAAATGGGTGTGAGATCAGGTGATCGCGATGGCCACTCGTGGAAATCGCTGTGGATGCCTATCCATTTATGTGCAAATCGCTGATTTAAAACACCACGAGCGAGAATCGAAGTGTGAACTGGATGGCCGTCTTGCTGGAAAATAATTTCGTCTGGCGGGATATTTAGTTGAACATCATTTAATAAATTTGGCAGTGTTTCTACCAAAAATTGTGAATATACTTCTGCCGTAACATTCACATTTAAAAAAAATGTGGCCCAATAATTTGATTGTCCACAATCCCCATCCAAACATTGATACTAAATGTTATCTTTTGCGTTGTGTGTTTTTTGAAATAATGTCAGAATGAAAGAATGCTATACTACATTGTCTTTGTCAGCCTCTGTGCTCGACGTTTTTCTTTTTTCGTTAAAACAAATGCGAATCTGACAAAAGACAATCGGTATACCTAGTTGATGTTAGCGAAAATTAACGTCAATAGTGCAACCAACAATGCCGCATCCTCGTTATACCAACGAAGAATTAGCAAATATGTTGCTAATTTATGGCGAATGCCATAAAAATGAAAGGAGGGCGGCAGCTCTGTACGCTGCTCGTTATCCAAATAAGCGGCAGCCGACGCATTCACATTTTGGCATATTATTTCGTCGACTTTGTCTGCACGGCACTCTTCACGAGTCAACGCGTCCACGAAACGTACGCCAACGCGAAGAAAGAATAGTGGACCAAGTGAGAGAGACTGTTTCAGCAAATCCGCACACTAGTACCAGGTATGTTGCGCGTGAACTAAATATAGATCATACCAAGGTCCATAGAATCATTAAGAAAAATATAGGATGGCATCCTTTCAAAAGACATACGACACAAAAATTATTTCCCCAACATCTACTTCGCCGAGAAAGATTTTGTGATTGGATCTCAGATAAAGTAAGTTCAATACTTTAATAAATTATTATTTTTATATCGTGCAAATCATATCTTATGAAGCCTGCGCGATAGACAACGTTTATCTAAGTTTATCTCACACACATACATATATATAACTATTATTGTATACTTTTACCACAGGTTGACATAGACAATATTATAAATGATCACTTTTTAAAAAGAATCTTGTGGACGGATGAGTGTACTTTCCGAAGTGACGGTCGTATCAATCGCCACAACGAACATCACTATGCGGAAGAGAATCCCCATTGCCGAAAAGAAACACATGTCCAGGGGAAATTTAGTGTAAATGTTTGGATGGGGATTGTGGACACTCAAATTATTGGGCCACATTTTTTCCCTCAAAATGTGAATATTACGGCAGAAATATATTCACAATTTCTGGTAGAAACACTGCCAAATTTATTGAATAATGTCCAATTAAATATCCCGCCAGACGAGATTATTTTCCAGCAAGACGGCCATCCAGCTCACACTTCAATTCTCGCTCGTAGTGTTTTGAATCAGCGATTTGCACATAGATGAATAGGCATCCACACCGATTTTCACGAGTGGCCACCGCGATCACCTGATCTTACACCCATGGATTTTTTTGCATGGGGCTACATACGAGATCAGGTGTATCAAACATTACCAGACAATCGAGAAAAGTTAACTGAAAAAATTAGAGCAGCGAGTCGTAATATCACACCTACCATTTTAAATAGAGTGCGACAAAGTTTTATGCGAAAAGTCGCATTGTGTTTAAAAGAGTCTGACGGATATTTTGAGCATATATTATAAAAATAATTTTCAATAAATAATTTTCATACTAATATAAAAAGTTTTTGATTGAAATACTTCCTTATACGCCTAATATTTTTATTACGCATCTTCGAAATAAACAATGTCATCTTCTGTCTACATCAATTAACGTTGGTGATTAATATTCTTAAAACATTCCAAACTTTCGAGAACAGGATCTGAATTAGTTTTGCTAGCAATTTTTTATAACGGATATATTGTTCTATTTCGAAAATGTCGTTTGTATCATTCATCGGCCGTCGTCAAATAAATTACGATTATTATGCTGCGTTTCAGATTGACTCAACTTTTTCAGAAACTGATTCCAGAGTGCAATACAGTACGGAGTTGCAGTCGACATGTCTTTTCTTTTTTATTTCTGCTAAATCTAAAAATTCTATCGAAATTTACAACGCTAACACGCGCGAAAAGTAAAGCGGTAAAGAAAGAAATTTTGTTATATCATATTTGTTTCTTTTAACGTGTTAACTTTCTAAAATTTAATTTTTCATTTTTAATGTGTTTTAACTTCTCTAGTAATAATCGCAACGATTATTCAAGTCCGTCATAATTGAAACACTGTAAACTCAAAATTAATAAAAATGCACGCGATCAATTGATCAATAAGTTATGATGGTACGTATATATGCTGTCATTACCCACTGAGCCGCGTCTATCCCTGCAAAGTACGTCGCGCAACCCGTCGTACTGCCCAATATGTATATGCAACACCCTGTATATTCTTTCGAATTCGCTTCGCACACGCTTCGCATGTACACACGAACATTGAAGCAGATCATTTGAAGCAAGTCATTTCAACATCTTAATTAATAAACGTTGTTTCTTTACTTTGTTATAAACGAACATTTATTTTATTGACATACCCCCAACCGACCGAACCTAGATTCCGGCGAGCTACTCCGCGTCCGCCGAAGCTCACACGGTTTCATTTTTATGTCAAATTTGAGGAGAGTGAAGGAGTCCAAACACAGTGGAAAGGGCACCGCAGACATTTACATTCCAAAGTGGTCTTTATATGATCGCTTAAAGTTTTTACAGAAAACGTTAGTTCAGAGTACTTCTATCTCAAATCTCACTATTTCCTCAGAAAATCTTGATGATAGTATGTTACAGATAGAACAGACTTCAAATGAATTATTGACACAGTGGCCATCATATAGAGCAGAAGATAACCAGAAAAAAGAAATTATTATGGAACCTTCAGTCTTAAATGTTTATTATAATGACTCTATGAAGGTAAGTATTAAAATAGTAAGACTATTATAATTGTTCTTATAACATTTGAACTCATATAAAAAATTAATACAATGAAATTATGTGTAATGTATATTAAATTTTATTTCTGAAATTTGTTGCAGAAATTTATGATTCAATCAACAGATGAGTCGTCCAATAATTCTACAGATTTATCAGTATCATCTGTAAGTTTCGTAAGCATAGTAAAAGTAAAATGAAATTAGTTATTGATATTTAAATTTCTATAAATCTTTTCTCCTGGAACATCTAGTATTCGCAGTCAGCATCTCCTGCACAATCTTTGCCTATGTCTACTCCTGTCCTACAAACAACTTCGGAAAATGCAACTGCTTCTGTCTTAATAGCATCAACAAGTCCTGCACTGACTTCATCTGTTTTCAAAAAACAAAATGCCGAGAAACAGATGTATATTAAACGAGGATCCGCTAAAAGAAAGTATGATAATGTAATGGAAGAAGCAGTTAGTGCAATTAAAACTTTGTGTACACCAGATTCAATAGAACCACTTAAATCTAATTTGTCTGATGCTGCTCATACATTGGGCTTGTTTATCGCAGCAAGGCTGCGTGACATGATACCTGATCAACGTAGGCTGTGTGAAAATGAGATATTAAAAATATTATCTGAGTATTAATATATATCATTAATATATGACATTTCTTCGTTATAATATTATAACTTTTTGTATTTTTATATTTTAATTGTTACATATGTAAAACTTTATTTTTTTTAAATGCATATGTAAAACTTTATTTTTCAAAAATACATATGTAAAACTTTATTTTTCAAAAATGCAGATGTAAAACTTTATTTTTCAAAAATGCATATGTAAAACTTTTTATTTTTTAAAAATATATATGTAAAACTTTTCATTTTTTAAAGAAAGTTAGAATGCAATTAAATTATATTGTTGCGCCCGCGAACGGTCTTTCCGTCACAAACGGCATGCACGAAAGAAAGAACACTTTTACGAACACTACAGAAACTTTATTTCACTCAACCATTGAACAGAATAACACAGAACAATTCCGTTTAAACCGTACACCGCTGAGCTAGCAGAAACGCGTCCGCACTTTTCTGCAGATCTCGAAAATCTGACGTCTCACAATTTATTTACAAACTGTCATAGAGACGTCTAAACAATATTACCATGGAGACATTATTTATAACATTAAAAAGTTGCTAAGAAACAGCTTCTCAAACCGTTGAATGACCGATTGATAATATCGATCGGTCTCTCAGCTGACTGCACGCAGCATCAGCGACGAAAAAGCCTGGACGCAACACTGCCCCTCTTCTTCAAAATTGTCGTCCCGACAATTGTCTTGGCTTAATGGATTGACGGTAGTCTTCATGTCTTCAAATGTTGACTCCAGGGTGACATTACGACTTCTTGCCCTACCCTGAGCTGTTGCTACAGGTTACCGAGCGTCGAAATTCCCAATCAAACACCTTCAGAATTATGAAAGATTTTGTCGTCGAACCCTTCTGCGTCGATTCCAGGATACCCTCATGGTTTCTTGCTCTATCCTGAGCCACTTCTGCTGCAGGTTACCGAGCTCCATCTTTTTGTATCCAATCGACTTTCTTTTCAAATTTTTCTGGCTTCTTCTGCTTTCTAATTTGGACAAGAGAGGGGTATTCACCGTGGACCCATCGCCCTAAAAAGGACTTCTCAAGCCCTCTGCTTCGGCATTTGCCCTTTGGCTCACGGGAAAACCACGGCTCAAAAACCGTGAACGAAGCAGTCTCCTATGAAAGCTTTAAAATTCTTTAATCTTTTTCATTTTTCTTTCTAACTTTGTCCTAATTTCTTCTTCCAAAATTTCCTATCCTTCCTTTCTTCAAATATTCTTTCTCCACTTCCTTTCCTCAAATATCCTTTCCACTTCTTTTCTTCAAACCTCTACTTTCTTTCTTCAAATCTTCAAACTCTCTTCTTCAAATATCCTTTCTTCACTTCCTTTCTTCAAACCTTTCCTCTTTTCTTTTCAGGAAACTCGTGGGCAAGACAGTCTTCAATCAATTGTTCTTTACTTCTTTCCAATTCCATACAGTTTCATGTTCATAAAGATGAAATCTTCAGAACACTAAAAAAAACAAAACTCAAACAAGTGAATTGATCACAAAAGAAAAATATTAGTTAGGGCTTCGGATGTAATAAAACTTTCTCTAATTCCTAAATTTGATAAATTGTTTAAAATTAATTTAAAAATTTTCAAAATTAACAAAATTTTATCAAGATTAATTAATTTTTTTTTTCTCTTTATCGGTCACATTAGGACACTCTGACCGGTAGTGCCCCTGTTCACCACACTGCCAACATTCTTTATTTTCTCTATTAGAAAAACTATTTTCATTAACTTCTTTTATGACTTTTGCTCTTTCAATCGCTAATTTTAGCGATGTTCTCTCTTCTAATTGAAGGGTTCTCTTGATGAATCCATCATTTAGCGCGTTTATAAATTGCGCACACGCAATTTTCTCGCGGACTTCAACTGTACATTCCGCATAAGTTAATCTAACAAGTCTTTCTATCTCAACACCTAAATCCGAAACATCTTCTCCAAATTTTTGCCGATGATTCGTAAATTGAGTATAATATGTGCCTGAGAGACATCCCTCCCCAAAACGTAATTCCAATTTTGATTTTAATTCATCAAAATTTAAATTTTCTATTTTGGACACATTCTAACACCGAACGCGCTTTTCCCCTCAAACAAGAAGCTAACGCGAAGTTTTTACCCTATTCAACCAATTTGCGACGACTTTTCCGTCGGGCAGAAGCTCACCCGCCGGTAGGCGTGCAAACCTCGTTGCTCTATTTAATTCTCTCTTAATTACTGTAATGCTTATAATTGGGCGCCAGGCGCGGATTGACGCGCCGCACGAACAAACACGTTAGAGTCAATATCTTCATTAATTTGCAACGGCAATAAGCGCGACTAGCCCGCTCTACAAATGGCAGAGGGGCGAGGTTCTTGAGAGACGCGAAATACAAATTTGGAGAGAGGAGTCTGAAATAAAATTGTTATTGAGAACACATTAACTTGGTAACAAATAACATGTAATTATTGCAATTAGATCAAGTGAGATTGACGCCGGGTGATAGGCGTCTTAACAATCCCGCGGAGCGGAGACATAAATTATCTCTGTGAGAGGCGTTATGATTTGGATGTTCGGCTCGCGGAAGTCCGCGTACTTCCGTCTCACGCGGTATAATATGTTCGGCGTACCAGTCTTACAATTCTGATTAGGTACGGTCGTTCGATTCACTCTACTTTAATTCTTCTCAATGTCAAGTTAGCACACAACGCGAATTCTTTCCTTACACGGTTCTTAACAGTTCTTAATTTTAATGCTCAACAAAAGGTCGAGGCGAGAGATACGCGACAGGCTAACTCCAAAGAGTTTCTTACGCTCGGTACGCAAATACATGAATATACGCGAAATTATTACGCACAAAAGACATTACTCAACGCAAAACGACCGTCGGCTCGACAGCCCCGAGGGGAAGAGCATGGTGGAATTTTAGTCTAAAGTAGCGGTAGTCAGCGGGGCCCGGCCTAAATCTAACCTCGCACGATACCGCGAGACATCTCGGTACATTCAATACCCTTTACGTAAAATATGCGGGTTCTTATTTCCGCGAGGCTCGGGCCGCCTACTGATACCGCTCTTACCGCGAAGTCGAAGTGGTGGCCTTACAAATCGTCGGTACGCCCGTTGTGGTCCTCAAGGTTCCGCTCAGGTTGCCGACTCGCCGAACAGTGACGACAGCGAGGCTCGCCGGACAGCGGCGACATTCCGCGCATCGTCCTGCGCATGTAGATCCTCGCTATCGATTAGCGATTCTTGATCCTTCGATGTTATCTAGTGGTCTCGATCCTTGCGTCGTTCCTCGATATATCGGCCCTCGGTGACGCTTTTCCGAGATGACCCCGGTCTCTCTCTTCGGGCAGCTGCCGTTAACGCCCTTCGTGGCCTTCTCTGTTTCCGGATCCAAACCTTCTTTGAATCGGCCGAGAACTGGCCAGGTTCCGACCTGATTCTGCTTTCCTGGCTCGTTACGACAGCTCCTTTTTCGGGTACTCCACCCCGGGTCTCCGCCGGGTCTCCGGCGTGTGAGAGCGCGCTTCCCTCTCGGGCGTCATTTCTCTCGGTGCGTCCACCGGCCTCGATATGTTCCGAATCTAAAACTGGATGTACGGTAGCGACTGTGTCTGGAGTCTAATTGTATAATCAAGAGTATTTTACTTGACCTTGTTCCGGACCTGTCTTCGCGCTGTCCGGGCCTCCGTCGTCCTGCCTGCTGAGTCCCTCGCAGGTCCCACGAAGGCTGCTCCACCTCAGTCACAAAATGGGAGTTTGGCCACTCACTACGACTCGCGCAATTTGCTACAACGCTCAAAAAAAGAATTAAGAGGGAGGGATCGTCGCCCCCCGCGGTGGGGTTTCCGACCTCAAATTTTCCTCCTCGATAGGGCTTACTCGCCCTTGTGACGGACCTCGAAAATGTCACGTCACAAATTATTTGCACTAGCTATCAAATTGAATTGTACGAAGAATTCGCGTAAAGATCCCGAACCGTCATAAACATCAGGCTTCAATTTATAACCCAAATTCATAGCATTCGCACACAATTCATCTCGCGGTATTAAATTTTTGCAACAAGCGTTATTCTGAAAGATATTATGTGCACGACTTAGCTGGGTTAATTGTTCTTCAAATCCCTGCATCACCATGTCTCGCCGCTCCAATTCCGCCTGCAACCGTTCCCGTTCCTGCCTGCGCCTCCTCCCGAAGCTGCTCCAGCTCCTGCAGGATCGCTCTCAACGTTTCCGTTTCGGCAGACATCGCTGGGGTTTGCGAGCGCGTTCTCTTTGGCGTATGCGTAGTTGCCATTTCCAAAAACAATAAATCCACAACAGTCCGATCGTTCGTTATGATCCCGACTGAGCCCCCAAAATGTTGCGCCCGCGAACGGTCTTTCCGTCACAAACGGCACGCACGAAAGAAAGAACACTTTTACGAACATAACAGAAACTTTATTTTACTCAACCACTGAACAGAATAACACAGAACAATCCCATTTAAACCGTACACCGCTGAGCTAGCAGAAACGCGTCCGCACTTTTATGCAGCTCTCGAAAATCTGACGTCTCACAGTTTATTTACAAACTGTCATAGAGACGTCTAAACAATATTACCATGGAGACATTATTTATAACATTAAAAAGTTGATTACTAAGAAACAGCTTCTCAAACCGTTGAATGACCGATCGATAATATCAATCGGTCTCTCAGCTGACTGCACGCAGCATCAGCGACGAAAAAGCCTGGGCGCAACAATATTTTAGTTAGAGCAATAGAATAAAAGGCCACTTCGACCAAGCTCCGGTTAATTTAATTTATAATTAATTTTCAGTGCTATAAACATAATTTCTGCCGATTTGTGCGTGCGTGCGTGCGTGCGTGCGTGCGTGCGTGCGTGCGTGCGTGCGTGCGTGCGTGCGTGCGTGCGTGCGTGCGTGCGTGCGTGCGTGCGTGCGTGCGTGCGTGCGTGCGTGCGTGCGTGCGTGCGTGCGTGCGTGCGTGCGTGCGTGCGTGCGTGCGTGCGTGCGTGCGTGCGTGCGTGCGTGCGTGCGTGCGTGCGTGCGTGCGTGCGTGCGTGCGTGCGTGCGTGCGTGCGTGCGTGCGTGCGTGCGTGCGTGCGTGCGTGCGTGCGTGCGTGCGTGCGTGCGTGCGTGCGTGCGTGCGTGCGTGCGTGCGTGCGTGCGTGCGTGCGTGCGTGCGTGCGTGCGTGCGTGCGTGCGTGCGTGCGTGCGTGCGTGCGTGCGTGCGTGCGTGTGTGTGCACAGATAGAAATGCTGTTGATAGCATTAAAAGTTAATCGTAGATTTAATCAGAATTTGGTCCTAAATATGAAATGCCTGATTATTGCTAGATCTAAAATAATTAGGTATTTTTGTGTGTAAACACTTTTACAAAAATTTAAACATTAAACATTAATTGAAAATACCTAATTATTATACATCTAAGTAGCTATGCGTTTCTGACATATATAATATGTTATTTTTAGTTTTAGGTATTTTAACATACAGATTTTATTTGTTCAGACTTGACAAAAAGATTATAAAGTATTTATTCATATAAATTGTATTGATAATAGAAAAATAGAACTCTGTTGTTTAAAGAAATAGATATGTCGTTTATTTATAAGTATTCATAATAGCAATTATTTTTCTAAATTTCTAAATATATAAAACTATATATTAAAACATAAGATGAACAAGACATAAGACAGAACATAAGAAGTTCTACAGTAGTATATTGCACTTGTTAATGAATTGCCTGATCTTGCCATGATACTTTTCCAACGTTATTGAAATATTCACATAAAGTCTCTCGCATTTCTATGACAGCACGAGCATGGCGGTTACCTCCTTGATGTTGAAAATTTTGTAAACCTTGTCCTTGTTCTTTTCGCCATTCTCCATGTTGGAGCTGACCTGTCATTTCATCTTCCATATCAATGTATCCTGGTGGAGTATACATTGCACGGCCTACACTATCAGACCTCAACATATTATGAAGACAACAAATTGCTAGTACAATAGTACGAGCATCATCTGGGTCATATCTCATAGGAGATCGGAGTATATTAAATTTGCTGACCATGACTCCAAATGCATTTTCTGAACATCGTCTTGCTCTAGATAATCTGCAATTATTGAATATAGAATTCGATTATTACTAATTTATAAAAAAAAGCATTAATTTCTTGACTTACCTATAGTTATAAATTCTTCTGTCTTTTCTGGCTGTACATTGTTCCTTAGGATAAGGTATGAGTATATTTGTAGATAGAATAAAACCTTCATCCCCTATAATTACATAAAGAAAATCCTGTTCAGTATCTGGTAGAGGATTTGGTAGAGTATATTTATATCATTTTTCTCTAAATGATGTTTAAGAGCACATTTGTTCCATATTCCTCTATCAGATACTCGTCCATTTGTGCCCACATCAACAAATATGAATCTGAGTTGAGCATCCACAAGTCCCAAAAGCACAATACTAAATGTTTCCTTGTAATTAAAATATGAAGAACCAGACTTAAGTGGAGGATCTATCAGACAAAGATCGGCAAAAAAGTAATAATAAATTAATATTATTTAATTATTTAATTAATTATTTATCACAGAAAAATATTTTCCGATTACTCGATTAACCAATAATCAAACTCGAAAATTATTTGATTACTTTATCAATCAGTAATCAGAAAATAAAATTTTTGATTACTCGATTAATCGGTAATCAAACTCAAAAATTATTTGATTACTTTATCAATCGGTAATCAAAAAATAAAATTTTTGATTACTTGATTAATCGGTAATCAAACTCAAAAATTATTTGATTACTTTGTCAATCGGTAATCAGAAAATAAAAATTTTGATTACTTGATTAATCGGTAATCAAACTCGAAAATTATTCGATTACTTTGTCAATCGGTAATCAAACTCGAAAATTATTTGATTACTTTATCAATCAGTAATTAGAAAATAAAATTTTTGATTACTTGAATAATTGGTAATCAGAAGGAAATAATTTCAATTACTTGATTACTCAATAATCGAGGTCTGATGTTTCTTGATTATTTTAGTTAATTAATAATCAGCGCAAGGCAGCAATTACGTAGAGAAATAAGGAATAAATTCAACGAAATATTTTTGTAATAAAATTAATTGAATTAATTAGAACTTTTTGTGACTGATAAAGGAATAGTTCAATTAACAAAATAATTTCTCCGTTTTCAATGAACTAATATGTTTAATGTAAATGAAAGTCTGCGTTTATTTAAAAAAAAAAATTTGCAAGATCCAGTGATTGCTTCTCTCAATGCAATATCTAAAGTAAATTAGTGAATAATATATAAAGAAATATATTAAATTGATGAGAATTGACAGAGGCACAATATTAATGTAAGTATATTTTTAGTATAAGTAATTTTTATTTTTTACGTTCTCCCAAAGATACAATTTGCTTTTGACAGTACTCTTTTTTCAAAATTGTCATCTGTCAGCCGATTAAATTTTGCAGCATCAAACATGGTGGCAAAACTGAACATTCTTTCGACTGGAGCCGAAGATGGCAACAGAGTATTATATTTTTAAAATGCCGATTTAATAATTGGGTATGCATGCAAAATTGATATATCGTTTTTCTGCTCTTGGCAGAAACGTTGAAATTCAATCTCACATGCAGTAACCCCTGTAATATTTTCAACGTTTTCATTGTCGAAATCAAACCCGTCATTACTAATGTCCATCTAATTAATATCTATCAGATTCTGTGATGGAACATTGTAACATGACGCTATTCCATTTTTTATAGCGGTCAATGCGTTATCTCGTGCCGTTTTACTTAGGCATTTCAACCATCTTATTTTAAACTTGGGGTGAGTTGCCGCCGCTACAGCAGCTTGCTTTCCTTCCTCGACAACTTTTAACAAATTCGAAAATCTACAGTGGAAGGAAAAACTATTAAAATCTATCTTAAATTTACTGAAATACGAACGTAATTAAATTAATTTTTTCCAAATTGATGTTTATAATTAATTTTTGATAATTAAAATTACTTAGTTTTGCTTTCTCGCGTCTGTAACACTCGATATTCTAGATAATAATTGATGCAATCGATCGTAAATTGTTTTTACCTTCTTTCTAAACTCGTTATTAGTAGATTTATCAATGCTGCGCAATAAATTAAATCTGCGTTGATCATTTTCTGCAATTTATTTTTCGCAGAAATAATTGTTGGTAGCAAGTAGCCATAACTAACATCTACTTCACCCTGAAGAATATCAAGTGCTTCTGCGATTGGTTCAGTGCATTTAACGTACTCCTCTAAGAATCTGTAAAATTAATAACACATTAACAAATCAGTTGAAAAATTTTCATTTTGCATGTTTTCCAAATTGTGTATATTACATAAAATCGTTCGATGTTAAAGGATTTGCAATATCCATTTGAACATTCAGGATCAGAAGGTTGTCTTTCAACTTTATAAGTTGTTTGAAGCAGTCGAACAACGAATTCCATCGCGTAGCAACGGGTCGTTTCAGTGCTTCTCCCAAAGTTTCGACCACGATCTCATATTTTTTTGGAGATCTCATCAAATTCCACAAACTCGTGCATTTCTTTATTTCATCGTCGTACAATAATTTCATATTTTCGTGCAAATTGATACTATTTAAAATATCAGTTGTTGCAACTAAATGCAGAGTGTGGCTAGCACATCTTTGATGAGGAGGTAATAACGGAGAAACAATTCCTTCAAAAGATACTATTTCTGCAGATTCATGTTCATTTTGATCTTGTTCTTCGTATGCTTCGATGGAGTCTACAACATCCATATTATCATTAGCTCCCGTACATTATTCATTTATCTATTTAAAGATCGATTTGTTTACACATTTATCTATTAATGTCTCCATTGTTTGGATTTAAAAGTATTGTTAAAAAAAATTCTTAGACGTCGACTTACCTTCATGAAACAAAGAATCATCTAAATGAACTCCAAATTTTTTGAAAGCCTTGACAAAGTTGGAACCATTGTCTGTGACAGTAGCTACCAACTTTTCACCAGTTATATTGTATTTTGAATGAATTTCATTCAAAATAATGGCGATTTGATCATGTGTGTGGCTTCCGGGGAATCGTTTGCAGGCAATGGCATATGATATCCTTTTGAAAAATTGTTCATCAATCTAAATGAAAGCATATATAAGTTCCAAATTTAATGACCACTGTTACAAGTTTCAAGTATACATTGATTAATAATATTAATTCTTTAATAATTACCCAATGAACAGTCACACCAATGAATCGACGACTGTGGCTACTCCAGATATCTGCTGTCGTACATACATATTTGGCGTTTGAAATCTCGCTCTTTATATTTTTCATTTTTTTTTTCGTATGACTCCTCAATTCTACGCAGTAATGTTCGGGCAGATAAATGATGCAGTTGTTTGCCATCTTTACGAATATTCATATCTGTAATGCACATTTATAGTTCAAAATTCACTATCTATGTAGGAAACGTGTCTTTTAGCAAAGCAGTAATTTTCAAATTCCGTCAATTTTTGACTATGTACTCTCTGAAAACAGTTTAATATGAGAAGCATTTATTACGTGTTATATTCTTTAAGGACAAAGAGACACAAGTGACACTCGGGCTTCTAGGAACGAGTGCTCGCGCCAGTGATATAATAGATTAACAATTCTTAAATTAGTTTTGTAATGTAATTCCCGAAAGGTGGCCTCGGTTAATGACCTTCCTAAAAAGTTTATTATTGGTCTTTCGACACACAACATAATTTTTCATTAATAATAGTAAGATAATAAGGATGAATGTAATTAAAATAATTAGTTCAAAGCATCTTACCTTCAAATGAGTTTTAAAATTAGATGAGGAGTTTAAAGTTCCACTTATGACAGAATGTTTATTGAAATCTACTTTACACATCTGGCATATGCCGTAAACTTTCCCAGTAGAGGTCGATTTTGATAAATCGGGAACAAACCATGTACCATCTAAATATGACCGTTTATTGTATTCTTCTTCCAAACTATCTCTCTCTATGGATCCTTCAAATGTAGTTTTTATTATATTTTCAAAACTCGTAGAAGCCATCTCCGTTTCACAACTATTAGAAACGATGGACATTCTTGAATTTTCACTATCGTCATTCATATTAGATGAACTATTGTCATCAAATAATGTCATATTCTGCATAAAGTAAAGTAAATCGTATGGTAACAATTTGTTTTCAAACAATAAAACAAAGAAACAGTTGACTTAAACACAAATAAATTTTTTTTTATTTTTTAACAATCATTTTAAAATTCTAAATAAATTTTCATTTAAGTGTATATTTTACAATTATTTTTAACAATTAAATATATTACGATTGTAGTAACAACATATTTCATTAATTAAATTAAATATATGAATTCAAACCAAATGCAAATACGTACTTTTTGCGCCTCGCCGTGCGAACAATTGCCGGGTGGAAGCAGAGAGAATAGACCGTGGGTGGCGGAGCGAGAGAGTGCACGAAATTTTTTGAGGCCACTATGTACTTGTCGAACTAAAGTTTGACACGAAAATCGTAAAAAAATATCTAACAAATATCTAAAAATATTTATCAGAACTAAGAGCCTAAGCAAAAATATTGTAAAACCACACAATACTACTGCTACTGATAGCTACTAGTGCTACTGATAGCTGTCTTAAAGCGACTAAGCCGAAAGGCTTAGCAGCAGTTGATTTATTGCAAAAAAAAAGTGATACGTTCAAAGCGATGTGTCTCCAAAACACGGCCTGAGTAAGAGTGAATAGGTATATACAAATTCACGTGATTGTCACATGGCAATAACGTGGATTTCACATAGTGATTTTGTGATCGGAGAAGCACTGAAACGACCCGTTGCTACGCGATGGAATTCGTTGTTCGACTGCTTCAAACAACTTATAAAGTTGAAAGACAACCTTCTGATCCTGAATGTTCAAATGGATATTGCAAATCCTTTAACATCGAACGATTTTATGTAATATACACAATTTGGAAAACATGCAAAATGAAAATTTTTCAACTGATTTGTTAATGTGTTATTAATTTTACAGATTCTTAGAGGAGTACGTTAAATGCACTGAGCCAATCGCAGAAGCACTTGATATTCTTCAGGGTGAAGTAGATGTTAGTTATGGCTACTTGCTACCAACAATTATTTCTGCGAAAAATAAATTGCAGAAAATGATCAACGCAGATTTAATTTATTGCGCAGCATTGATAAATCTACTAATAACGAGTTTAGAAAGAAGGTAAAAACAATTTACGATCGATTGCATCAATTATTATCTAGAATATCGAGTGTTACAGACGCGAGAAAGCAAAACTAAGTAATTTTAATTATCAAAAATTAATTATAAACATCAATTTGGAAAAAATTAATTTAATTACGTTCGTATTTCAGTAAATTTAAGATAGATTTTAATAGTTTTTCCTTCCACTGTAGATTTTCGAATTTGTTAAAAGTTGTCGAGGAAGGAAAGCAAGCTGCTGTAGCGGCGGCAACTCACCCCAAGTTTAAAATAAGATGGTTGAAATGCCTAAGTAAAACGGCACGAGATAACGCATTGACCGCTATAAAAAATGGAATAGCGTCATGTTACAATGTTCCATCACAGAATCTGATAGATATTAATTAGATGGACATTAGTAATGACGGGTTTGATTTCGACAATGAAAACGTTGAAAATATTACAGGGGTTACTGCATGTGAGATTGAATTTCAACGTTTCTGCCAAGAGCAGAAAAACGATATATCAATTTTGCATGCATACCCAATTATTAAATCGGCATTTTAAAAATATAATACTCTGTTGCCATCTTCGGCTCCAGTCGAAAGAATGTTCAGTTTTGCCACCATGTTTGATGCTGCAAAATTTAATCGGCTGACAGATGACAATTTTGAAAAAAGAGTACTGTCAAAAGCAAATTGTATCTTTGGGAGAACGTAAAAAATAAAAATTACTTATACTAAAAATATACTTACATTAATATTGTGCCTCTGTCAATTCTCATCAATTTAATATATTTCTTTATATATTATTCACTAATTTACTTTAGATATTGCATTGAGAGAAGCAATCACTGGATCTTGCAAATTTTTTTTTTTAAATAAACGCAGACTTTCATTCACATTAAACATATTAGTTCATTGAAAACGGAGAAATTATTTTGTTAATTGAACTATTCCTTTATCAGTCACAAAAAGTTCTAATTAATTCAATTAATTTTATTACAAAAATATTTCGTTGAATTTATTCCTTATTTCTCTACGTAATTGCTGCCTTGCGCTGATTATTAATTAACTAAAATAATCAAGAAACATCAGACCTCGATTATTGAGTAATCAAGTAATTGAAATTATTTCCTTCTGATTACCAATTATTCAAGTAATCAAAAATTTTATTTTCTAATTATTGATTGATAAAGTAATCAAATAATTTTCGAGTTTGATTACCGATTAATCGAGTAATCAAAAATTTTATTTTTTGATTACCGATTGACAAAGTAATCAAATAATTTTCGAGTTTGATTACCGATTAATCAAGTAATCAAAATTTTTATTTTCTGATTACCGATTGACAAAGTAATCAAATAATTTTTGAGTTTGATTACCGATTAATCGAGTAATCAAAAATTTTATTTTTTGATTACCGATTGATAAAGTAATCAAATAATTTTCGAGTTTGATTACCGATTAATCGAGTAATCAAAAATTTTATTTTCTGATTACTGATTGATAAAGTAATCAAATAATTTTCGAGTTTGATTACTGATTAATCGAGTAATCAAAAATTTTATTTTCTGATTACCGATTGACAAAGTAATCAAATAATTTTCGAGTTTGATTACCGATTAATCGAGTAATCAAAAATTTTATTTTTTGATTACCGATTGATAAAGTAATCAAATAATTTTCGAGTTTGATTACTGATTAATCGAGTAATCAAAAATTTTATTTTCTGATTACTGATTGATAAAGTAATCAAATAATTTTCGAGTTTGATTATTGGTTAATCAAGTAATCAAATAATTTTCGAGTTTGATTACTAATTATCTAAGTAATTGTTAATCAAAGCTGTAATTATTACTGAAAATATCGATGATGCCGATCCCTGCTATCAGACAATGTTTGCCATCCATGGCACCCAAGCAATTTGGAAAATTCCATCTTTCCATATAATTATGAGGAATTACTTTCCAAGCCAATTCATTGTCTGGAAATTTAAGATATTTTTTTTGCAAAATAGAAATAAGGGCACCACAAGTATCCTTTATAATCCCAGATATAGTGCTTTGCCCTAGACGAAAAGTATAAGATAATGATTCTTGAGTTTCTCCTACAAAAGATAACAGAAATGTTATATGATAGAAAAGGTCACACAAAATATATAACTTGCTTGAATTACATTTGTTCTATAAAATACCTGTTGCTAAATGACGTAATGTCACAGCAAGCCTTTCTGCTGGTGAGATACTTTCCCGAAGATGAGTATTCTGTCTTTTAATTAGTGGAGTCAATTTTTCCACAAGATCCTCAAACATATCTGAATTCATACGAAAACATCTGACAGAAAAATTTATTATTAGTTATTGAAGACGATTAGTTATTAAATTGTAATCAAATTGCATTCATATTCCGTTGATTATAACTTGTACATAAAGACAAAGATTTCATACCTACCTACGATATTTCTCTGGATCTTCTAGTTGTAACTCCATAAAGAGATTATAAAAAGAACCTTTTTCTTTTCTTCTAGCTTTCCATGGTTTAATCCATAATCTTTTTTGAGAAAATGCCTTTATTTCTTTCTCATAATGTGACTTCAAAATTAAAAACATCAGAATAGCACACATTTTCTTCTTTCTGTCTAAAAGAAAATCCTTTCACGAATTTCCTGTAATATGAACAAAATCCTTTCACGAATTTCCTGTAATATGAAAAAAATCCTAAAAAGCTACGCAATTGCTTTTTGTTTTGAGGAACTGGCTAATCCTTTACAGCGATTATTTTTTCCGGATCAGTAGTCACTCCTTCTCTGGAGATATGTCCTAAAAATTTTACAGAATTTCTAAGAAAAGAACATTTCTTTGGATTAAGTTTAAGATGAGTAGATCTAAATCGTAAAAAGACAATTTCTAACCGCTGCAACATTTCCTCAAAAGTTTTCCCAAAAATTATTACATCATCTAGGTATACTAAACAAATTTTCGATATTAAATCACACAAAACTTGCTCCATCAATCGTTCAAATGTTGCCGGAGCATTGCACAACCCAAAAGGCATTACAGTGAATTGCCATAAACCGGTTTCTAACAAAAATGCTGTTTTCTCTTTATCTTCAGGGCAAATTTTAATTTGCCAATATTCACTCTTAAGGTCAAGAGTAGAAAACCAAGAATTTCCAGAAAGCTGATCAATCGTATTGTTTATTCGCGGTAGAGGATAAGAATCTTTTATTGTCACAGTATTGATTTTTTGGAAATCAACACAAAAACAAAGTAATCCATGTTTCTTCCTTACCATAACCGCAGGAGATAACCATGGACTTTGTGATTTTTCTATTACACCTTGTTTCTCCATTTCCTTTATTATTTCCTCTACCTCAGCTCTCAAATGAAGAGGGATCCGACAAGGTGTTTGTTTAAGGATGCGAATTTCCTACGTCTATTTCATGTTTTATTAAATCACAATTTCCAGCGATAACTTCTTCTGAGAAAACATCTTGATAATCTCGCAAAACTTTTGCATACATTTCTTTTTGAGAAGAATCTAAATTTTCCAAATCTCGTTCAAATAATTCCCTTAAAGCAAAAGGAATTTCATCTTTTTAAAAATTTAACCGTGCACAAGCAAACTCTTTCCCAGTCAATCCTAATGCAGACCGAAGACTTTCTTCCGCATTTGTTGCTGACAAGAAATCTATTCCTAGAATACAATCGTCGCTAATTTCCGCGACTAAAAGAGACAAGTCTAATGAATACTTCCCTAATTTCACCTTTGCATTTATCCGAAAACAAATTGAAATTTCCTCTCCCATGGGATAAATTAATCTTTCATTTCCCGAATTATTATAAATCTTCGACATTTCTGCCATTCTATTACTTAAAATCGAAACATCCGCACCCGTATCAACTCTAAATAAACACGGGTTTTCATTGATTAACCCTTTAAAACAAAACTTTTCTTTCTGAATACGACTTAATCTTAATTCTCTTTTCGGGGCCTCTTTGCTCTTTGTCGAATCTACCCCGAACAATTCGACAAAACCTAGTTTGTTGACTTTTCTTTTATTAAAGCCGGACATTCTGCTCGGAAGTGTCCTGACTTTCCACATTGCCAACATTCCTTATCATTTTTCTGAAAACTGTTTTTATTTTTATTAAAATTATTTCTACTAAAATTCTTATTTTCCTTTTTCTTTATCTCTTTTTCTGATTCTAATTTTTCAGAAAAATTATAATTTTTCTCACTTTTATCTTTTTCAAATTTTTCAAAGTTTCTTCTTTTTATTTCTGAAAAATTATTTTTGTTAATTTCTTTTACAGTTTTCGCTCTTTTAATTGCTAATTTTAATGAAGAGACTCCCTCTAACTGAAGAGTTTATTTTATAAACTGATCATTCAGCGCATTAACAAATTGCGCACACGCTATCTTTTCTCGGACTTCCGAACATTCTGAATAGGCTAACCTTGACAACCTTTCTATGTCAGCGCCTAAATTCGATATTTCCTCACCAAATTTTTGTAGTCTATTTGTAAATTGCGTGTAATACGTTCCGGAAAGATGACCTTCACCAAATCGTAACTCTAATTTTTATTTTAATTCTGCGAAACTTAAATTTTCGATTTCCGAAACACAATCTAATACCATTCTTGCCTTTCCCCTAAGACAGGATGCTAACGCAATAGTTTTTGCATTCTCTGTCCAATTATTCGCACTCGCGATCAAATTAAATTGAGAAAAGAATTTCCTTAACAATCCCGTCCCGTCATACATATCTGGTTTCAATTTATAACCCAAATTTACTGACACCGAATTTACGAGCACGCACGAAACATTTCCCGTCGCAGAACTCTCGCCCTGATCGCCATTCTGAGTATTATTATTGGACTTATCTGGTTAATCTGCTGCTTTAATCTGCTCAGCGCCTCGTCCCGTTGCCTCAATTCTGCTTGAATTTGCTCCCGCTCCTGTCTTCGCTCCTCCCGAAGCTGTCCGAGCTCCTGCAGAATTGCGCGCAGCATCTCCGACTCAGCCGACGTTGATGAAGTCTGGGAACGTGTTTTTTTCGGCGAGTGGACCGTTGACATGATAAAACCACTGCTCCGCACTGCACTGCACCACTGAATAACCGCTCCGATCCCGGACGAGCCCCCAAAAAATGTTGCGCCCGCGAAACGAAGTATCGCACACGTCAACGGAACTCGCGGAAATCAAGGAACACTTTATTTGAATAAAAGAACACACTTTAATAAGAACAATAACTTGAATGAATACAACGAGTAACCGGGAATACAATTAAAAGATCAGAGCCATCGCACACGTCCGCCCGAGCAGACAGCTTTCGAAAATCTGACGTCTCACAGTTTATTTACAAACTGTCATAGAGACGTCTAAACAATATTACCATGATTACAGACATTATTAATAACATTTCAAAGTTGCTAAGAAACAGCTTCTCACACCGTTGAATGACCGATCGATATTATCGATCGATCTCTCAGCTGACTGCACGCAGCATCAGCAACGAAAAAGCCTGGGCGAACCATATAATTAATTATATATACGACAGCTTTATGTACAAGAGTTTTATAGAAATAGTGTACAACTTTCTTCATAGTTCTTTAGTCCCACTTGGCGCCATTTCCTGATATCATATTTTTTTGTAAAAAGTATATAGGATAGCTTTTTTTGAAAATTTTATTATATATACAACAGCTTTTTTTTAGATATATACGACAGGTTTTTTGGAAAGGTTCTAAATATGTACAATTTTTTTGACAGGTAAAGCAATACTGTTTTGTTTTGGTAACATATACGACAGCTTTATGTACAAGAGTTTTATAGAAGAGTTTTATAGAAATAGTTAAGAGGATCTTACAGTTCTTCTTTACCAACATTATTTTTACAGACACTAATCTTTTTTTTAGCTATACAGATTGAAGAATCCTTCTCCACAATTTAAGTACTTATAATAATGAAGAACGGACGCTATAATGTTTAGTAAAAACGGAAAAAATTTTAATTACAGTTTTGTTATCTGCACGTGGCGTCAGTATTTGTTTAACTTTAAAATTCTACAGTTTTTCTGTGCAAAAGACATAGCGTCCGTCTTCGGTCTAATATGAAAGAATATCTGTGAATTTTTAAAAGTAATTTTAGAAGCCTAATAAAAAAGATTAATGTCTGTAAAAATTTAAGCATATGTGTGTGTGCGAGATTGAGGCACGAGAGTAAAACAGAGCAATAAATTAGTTGGCTAATATTAGGACAGATGGAGCTAAAACGTGCCTGTTTGTAGCGGTTGAAATAAGAACTACTACATTAAATAAGGAAAAGATTGAATTGTACTTTTAGGTAACTATATTTTGACTTGATGTTATCGATACAATGTACAGATGAAGAGTGAAATAAAACTGATTAACAAAATACAAATGTTGTTAAGGTAAATAGATTATTTCTATGGCAATTAATTAATCAATAATTTGTTAAATAGTTGCTAATCACAACTCAACGTCGGTAACTAAGATTCTATCTTTATTGGTAAAGTCGGTCTGTTCTTTTTTGACTCGACAATTGCCACAGTACTCCTCCCCCCCCCCCCCCCCGAGCAACGTCCTACGTTACGAATTGGACCTTCTTTCTTGGACCAGTATATGTTCTGAGTGGCTCGTGAGTAGTAGAGGTAAACGTAGAATCTGTTTGTTCTCTATTTGGTTCTCTGGGAAGAAATGCTGGTTTCAACCTTTTGATAGTGACATTGACATTTTTACCTGTAATTTCTAAAGTAAAAACATTATTATTTATTCTATTTACAACTCGGAATGGACCGGCGTATGGTGGTTGTAATGGTTTTCTGACTGAGTCATCGCGTAACCAAACGTGAGTGCAATCAAAAAGATTTTTGTGACAGAAAGGTGTCTTTTTTGTGTGATGTGCTACCGGTTGAGATTTAATTTCTCTCATGTGGATCCTGTGTTTTTCTAAAAAGATTTCTGGATCAGGAGACTTCAATGAAAAATTCTCCAGGAATGCGTAATGTTGTTCCGTAAAGCATTTCTGCCGATGATGCTTTTAAATCCTCTTTATAGCAGGTACGTAAACCCAAAAGAACGGTAGGTAGTAATTCTAACCAATTTTTATTTGCATGGCACATAATAGCACTTTTTAATGTACGATGCCATCTTTCCAGGACACCATTCGAGGCTGGATGATATGCAGAAGTCCTTATCCGCTCGCAACCAATAAGGTTGGTGAGAGCTTTGAAGAGAGTTGCTTCAAATTGAGGTCCTTGATCCGTTGTGATAATATTCGGTGATCCATATCTTGCTATCCAATGGGTGAAGAAAGCAAGTGCAACGTTTTCTGCTGAAATTTCTTTAAGAGGAATAGCTTCTGGCCATCTCGAAAATCTATCGATCATGGTCAGGTTATATCGATAATTCTGACACGGTAATAACGGGCCAACTAAGTCTAAATGTACATGTTGGAAACGATGATCTGGAATGGCTATCTTTTCTGGGATATTTTTCGTATGTCGTTGTATTTTGGCACGTTGACACGGTAAGCACATTCTTGTCCATTCTTTAATGTCTTTATTCATAGAAGGCTAAATGAATTTCTGTTGTATCATTTTACAGGTTGATCTTCCACTTGGATGGGATAGATTATGGACTACGTCAAAAATTTTCCTCCTTAAACGTTGTGGAATGTACGGACGTATATTTTCAGTCAAACAATCACAAAGGATTGGAGTTGTTGTACCGGTAAGAATTAATTTTTGTAGCTTGAGCGAGGGATTTGTTTGAAGTGTTACAAGTTCTTCATCTTTTTGAAATTCTGCTAATTCTTCTAAAGAAACAATAACCGGCATAAGTAGTATAGCTAGACCGATTCTAACTCAGGCATGTGAGGGGGGTGCAGGGAAAAGGGGATATCGGATTACGCTGCGTCAGCACTTTGGAGGGGAGAGGGGTATCGGATTACGCTGTGTCAGCAATTTTAGAGGGGAGGGAAGTATCGGATTACGCGGCGTCAGCACTTTTGGAGGGGTGGGGGGTATCAGATAACGCTGTGTCAGCACTTTTGGAGGGGAGGGGGGTATCGGATTACGCTGCGTCAACACTTTTGGAGAGGTGGGGGGGTATCGGATTACGCGTCATCAGCATTTTTGGAGAGGAGGGGGTATCAGATCACAGCACTTTGAGAAGAGGAGGTATCAGATTACAGCACTTTTGAGGGGAGGGGTATCAGGTTACACACGTTTACAGTTGTAAAAGCGCAGTATCAGCACTTTTACGATGTGTATATCAGGTTACAAGAGATTGGAGGGGACCACATATTTTACAGATTACGTCATCACTTTTTAGAATTTGCAGGCGCCATTTTGCGTTGTCAGCACTTTCGACACCATTTTGCGTTGTTACAAGAATATCATCACTATTTTTAGCAGCATTGTGTCAGCATTTTGGACACCATTGTTGCCAAATTTCTTTATATTTTAATCAGCACTTTTAATAGTGCCATGTGCAAAAGTCCATAGCAACAGGCAGCCACGTCAGCATTTTGGCCATTGTTGCCAGATTTCAATGTTTTAAACGACATTGTCAGCATTTTTTAATTAGTGTCATGTGCAACAAGCGGGTATAAAAAGCTCGCGAAAAATACAAATTATCACAGTTATCCGAAATCATTTGGACAATCACTACATCGCTGCAACGCTTCATCTGAATTATAGCAACGATGTTTTCTGCCGTACAAGAGACAACTGTGAGTAATCTGGCCAACAAACAGCAAGGTGTGGAGACCTTTGCGAAGAAGCGGAAATACTCGCCCAACGTGTAAGTTAACTCTCTTACTATTTACACTTTTAACTTTTAAACTTTTAAACTTACTGCTATTGTTACACTTTGAACTTACACAAGTTTTTATCCACAGAAATAAAAGTAATTCACCAAGTATCGATAGAAGCATGATCACACCTCCCAGAATTTTGGCTAGAAGATACCCGTTGACGAAAGCCGGCTATAAATATCTGGATATCGGAATCAATGTTTCTACGCCGAGCCACATAGAAATCGCTCTCGGTGACAATCATGGCAAAGAGATACATTTTACATACAACATGTGGAAGATCCTCCTGGACCAACGACACGCCATCCACCATTTCTTTAACAATGATGAAGACAAAGCACACGCATTATCTCAAACCATCGAACATGTCACGCTACGGTTTGGAAAGATAAATAATCTAAAAGTGCTGCGTCTGGAAACATCAACGGTGTGTTTAGCAATGTCACACAACACTGTATGTAACATAATCGTTCTCGAGTATTGTGTGGATCGTATCGCTCAATCGTTGAACAACGTCACTGGTATGGTTGACACCAAGTTCACACATTTTCGAAAAATTGCGAGCGGTGCGAAGGACCCCATCACGGTGATACGTGAGAGCGAATCGTTCGATAAGAATGATATAATCGATTATGAGCTGTTAGCTCAGGTCTTTGGATTGCAATAATTCTAGCATATCACATGCTTTATTGTTAAAATATTTTCACCATCATAATGTATTTATTAGATGCATCTGTTTAATAAATATTATTTCAATTATAAATTAAATTATTTTTTATTATCTCGACTATATACCTTTCTCACCCTATCCACTATACTAACCTCCTACTGCGAGATAAGCGAGCGAGCGAATCATATTACAATATCGTACACAGTACTCTACAAGTAATGTATTCTAATTGTACATAACATTAATAAATTGAAAGAGGACTTGACTCAAGAAACTTTAATAATAATAAGTGTTGAAATTTGCAATATTTGATACTTAGAAGAATATTCTATCTCAATTCGCTGGGTCAACTCTTATTACACTGCTGAGAGAAGCAGTTCACGCAATATAAAGCAACAGATAAACCTTCCAAGAAACTTATAGGAAGGGTGTTTGCCACAACGTTTGCTCCTTAGAGTTAGTCATTAAGCAGACATGGACCGTAGTACATTAATAATCGCAATAGACCGCGAATCAGATGCGCGGCAGGTAAAACGTTTCCGCTTTTGGGAGGATGGTATCCCTTTCCAAGTGGAGGAGTTGACGGAAGACAATTTGGCCCTATGGCGGGCTAGTGCGGGGAGGATCTCGCGACAAGAGCGAGTATGCGAATGGCTCAACCAAGTGCCGGATATCCAACTTGCAGCCTAAGTCCATAGGAGACTCCACCACCAGTAAGTACTGTTTAATTTTCTATAAATTTTAAGCAGTACGCATGCGTTGTCATGTTTTTATTATCTATTTAATTCAATCATAAATTAATTCATTCAATAATTATCATCTAATTTTGTGTAACTCCATTCTATTTGTTACAGGAAACGCTGGTTATCCACCATTATATGGACGGCGGAATATTTTTTTTTAATGCTTTTTGTTTTTCTACTAATTATATTTTATTCAATCAAATTTTGTAAATATCTAAATTATATTTTTTAATTATATTTTAAATTATAATTTAAATTATATTTTTTATTATCCCAACTCCTCGTATATTTTTCCTATGCCTCGTTTTATCCACTACAGACCTATCTTACTGCGTGACAAAAGCGCGTGTCAAGTTACTGCTTGAGATAGGAGAAGGAAAGAAATGAGTGGA
Source organism: Linepithema humile (assembly GCF_040581485.1). Taxonomy (NCBI): domain Eukaryota; kingdom Metazoa; phylum Arthropoda; class Insecta; order Hymenoptera; family Formicidae; genus Linepithema; species Linepithema humile. The sequence goes on along the minus strand of NC_090130.1, from coordinate 15,440,447 downwards.
CAATAAGAATGAGAATATTAAAAGTTTATAATATTAATAATAATTTATTCTTTTAACAATATATATACAGGGTGGGCCATTTTAATCCATCCACGCAAATAACTTCGTAAGTAAGCCAAATACAGAAAAATGGTTCAGACAAAAGTTGTTCGGGACAATGGGGGTCACCTATTTATGCTAGTGACTTTGACCTTGAAGTCAATTTTCAAGGTCATTTAAAGGTCAGTTATTTTTTTTAATGGAAACCCCTATTTTTGATTCCAAAATCTAATAGCTGGTGTCAAGAGCTTTTCAAAACATTATAATAAAGTTATTTTTTATTAAGTATACTTTTCGAGTTATGAGGCTTGTAAATTACAGTATTTTGACATAAAATACAAAATATCTTGTCAAATATTCAATTTTTGGGAATCTTACCTTAATACATTTATGCATAAAATAATGAGACAAATCAATTAGTATAAAGAAAACACATAGTTGCTTTCAAGAAAAAATATGTAATTTGCAACATGCAACTGCATACTTTTTTTTAAAACCAATGTGTTTTCTTTATACCAATTGATTCGTCTCATTATTTTATGCATAAAAGTATTAAGGTAAGATTCCCAAAAATTGAATGTTTTACAAGATATTTTGTATTTTATGTCAAAATACTGTAATTTACAAGCCTCATAACTCAAAAAGTACTTAATAAAAAATAACTTCATTATAGTGTTTTGAAAAGCTCTTGACACCAGCTATTAGATTTTGGAATCAAAAATAGGAGTTTCCATTTAAAAAAATAACTCTGACCTTTAAATAACCTTGAAAATTGACTTCAAGGTCAAAATCACTAGCATAAATAGGTGACCCCCATTGTCCCGAACAACTTTTGTCTGAACCATTTTTCTGTATTTGGCTTACTTACGGAGTTATTTGCGTGGATGGATTAAAATGGCCCACCCTGTATAGTAATAAGACATGTCCTCTATATGCTAACATCACACAGGAATAAAAATATGTAAATTTAAGTGTAAGACATCATAATAAATTACTTAACAAAAAATATTGAAATAATAAATTATAAAAATATAAAAAAAAACAAATTAAAAATATAATATTGGCTCAAATTATTCAAATAAATTATTAACAACAAGCTACAGAGCCCAAGCTGGATTTTCGTGCTTAATTTATTAATATATTATAACAATGTTTAGTTCAATCTAGACGTTTCGACCATCTGGTTGTGGTCATCTTCAGTAGTTAGTTATTATAAAATTCGGAACATTTAATAAACAATCGTTACTTATAAAACTAATTCGGATATTACAATCTTCTTATATTCGTTACATTTAAAAATTGTTTAGAAGGACAACACATCTTGAAAGTCATGCCTCTTCTAATAACACCAATCTTAAGATCTTCAGGAAGGAAATCATGTTTTACATTAACATACACGATGTCCTTTTTAAGATTTGAATTGTGGTTGATTGCAATTCTAAAACCAGCATGAACCAATGTCTACTTTTATCTTTATATTACTTGTTATTTATTAAAATTACTAAAAATATTCTTACCTCAATGCATAGCAGTACCGTCATGTTGTGTTTTCGTGTAAACTTTCTTATTTTAAAAAAACTAAGAACTATTCGGTGTAACGAGTCAGTTTGCTAAAAATGATATTGGAGGTCCGTGTCGTTTGAGTGGACATGGCAAACTAGTTGAATATAATAGAGGATATATTAGAGACCTCGTATGTGAAGGAGATTCGTGGTGGGAGAGTGAGTGATCTTTAAGCAGTAAACAAATTGAGAACTGGCAAATACAAGTTTGGCAGTAACTCAGTATCGTTCTGCTTATTGAGACTCGTTTTTTGCCGTTTTATGTGCAACATCTCGGAAATAAGCCTTTTGCTATAAGACATTTCCTTGTCTAATATTTCTACATTCTCCCAATCCATTTCATGGTTTTTTTCTAATCTATGACAAGAAATGACAGAAGGGGATCCCGTTCTTTTATTTATATCCGACTTGTGTTCTTTAATTCTAGTTTTCAATTTTCTCTTTGTTTGTCCCACATAACTAGCCTCGCAATCATGACACGTTACCTTATATACTACATCACATTGGCTCATGGATTCAATAATGTCTTTCCCTGTTTTTATAAACCTATTAAGTTTATTGTTACACGAAAAGGCTAATTGATGATTGTATTTTTTCATGTTCCGTGTGAATTTATCAAAAGTTTCTTTTATATATGGTATCGTAAAATAACCCGTTCTATCATTGCTATTTTTGTTTTTATTACAACAATTATTGCTAAATTTTTTAAGTCTTTCGTTAATACTATTAAAAATTAATTCCAATGGATAGCCGTTAATTAAAAGTAGGGAAATCATTTCCTCGATGTTCTTGTGCCAATATTGTGGGTGTGTTAACTTTACAACTCTGTCAAATAAGCCAATGATAACACCTTTTTTGTGTGCCATGGGATGATGCGAATAAAAACTTAAATATCTGCCCGAAAAAGTAGGTTTGTGGAACAAATCAAATTTAATAAAATTGTTTTCCGATATTAGTTTAACGTTTAGGAAATTGATATGATTATTTATTCCTTTTTCCAATGTGAATTGTAATCTGCTATGCATTGAGTTGAATGTCTCCAACACTTCTTCTAAATGATTTTCTGGAGCCGTAAATAGTATGTCGTCAACATACCTAAAATAAAACGGTAATTTGTAAGGTAGACGTTCGATTGCTGAATTTTCCAAATCTTGTAACACAAATTCTGCTATTATTGGAGAGAGAGGAGAACCCATTGGAGTGCCAAAAATTTGCTTGTAAATTACTTTATTAAAACTAAAATACGTTGAATTTAAAACTAAATTGATACCAATTAAAAATTCTTCTATTGGTATGGAATTGTACCTTCTAATCCATTCCCATCTGTTTTTTATGCTTTCTATTGCCTTTTCAACAGGAATGTTCGTAAAAAGAGAAACAACATCTAAAGAAGCAAGGCAATGATCCGATTCTAAAAAAACACCGTTCAACTTTTCAACTAGATCAAAACTATTTTTTATGTTTCTTTTCGAATTAGGTACATTGTTTGCAAGGATTCCATGTAAAAAGTTAGCTATCTTATATAACGGGCTATTAATCGAAGATACTATTACTCTGAGAGGATATCCTTCTTTATGGATTTTTGGCAAACCATAGGCTCTAGGTGTGTTTCCGTCCGTTTCCAAAGACACCTGTATTTTATGTCATCTATGTAACCTCTCTCTCTCCATCTGGCAAGTAGAGACCTCAGTTTATCAGTTAATATTTTAGTTGGGTCTTTTTTAACAATTTGGTAGGTGTTGGTGTCAGAAAGTATGTCGACCATTTTTTCCATATATTCTGATTTTTTCATGACTACTGTACTATTGCCTTTATCAGCCCTGGTGAATAATAGATCAGGGTTTTCATTTATAAATTTTTTTGTTTTGTACAACCAATTGAGTAACTTTCTGTCATCAACACTATTGCGGGAGTTTCCCTTACAGAACCCATTTATAATTGATATAGTATCATTTCTAACAGAACATTTGTAATCTTCACTCTTTCTTTCAATGTTTCTTTCAATGTTTTTTATGACTTCAATTGACATCGACATTTTTTCCGTGATAGGCATGTTAAAACGTTCTCCCAATTGTAACAAAAGCTCGACCTCTTTGGGAATTACAACATCTGATAAATTAACGAACCATTTTTTATGTTTGTCGTCTAAGGTCGACTGAGAGTTGAAATTGTCAGGCATTATTATTATATTTGAATTAATATCAGACCCAAAATTATTATGTGTTTTCACATTGTTAGTATTGAAAGCAATTGGTTTGATACTTGCTCTTCTATCAATGTTCTGTTTAGAAACTAACCATTCAATTTTTTTGTTTATCTTAACTAAGTTCCTACACCACAATTTTTGGGAGCGTCTCTCTTGCCCATTAAAAAACGTATTGTATAAATTAAGTGGTAATATTCTAGTTACAATCTCATATATTTTATAGCATTCTTTTCTGACGCATTGTAAAGTCGCGTAGGCATCATCTAATTCTAATCTTATTATTTTTCGAATATGCTCTTTCCTGATATTATCAAAGATTGCTACTGATCTATGGTGGTATAGTTGTAGGCAATTTTTAAAAACAAATTTCAAATGTGAAGGAGTTAGATCTTTTTGTAGACAATTTTTAAGAAACCTGATTCGAATGCGTAATTTAATGCTTAAATTAACATTATTCATAAAATTCTTCAGTTGCAAAGTTACAAATTTGCCAAAATGAAATTGGACAAAATTAAAAAAGGATTCACGCATTTTGAAGCTTGCGTTTATAAAATAAATTAAAAATATAATATTGGCTCAAATTATTCAAATAAATTATTAACAACAAGCTACAGAGCCCAAGCTGGATTTTCGTGCTTAATTTATTAATATATTATAACAATGTTTAGTTCAATCTAGACGTTTCGACCATCTGGTTGTGGTCATCTTCAGTAGTTAGTTATTATAAAATTCGGAACATTTAATAAACAATCGTTACTTATAAAACTAATTCGGATATTACAATCTTCTTATATTCGTTACATTTAAAAATTGTTTAGAAGGACAACACATCTTGAAAGTCATGCCTCTTCTAATAACACCAATCTTAAGATCTTCAGGAAGGAAATCATGTTTTACATTAACATACACGATGTCCTTTTTAAGATTTGAATTGTGGTTGATTGCAATTCTAAAACCAGCATGAACCAATGTCTACTTTTATCTTTATATTACTTGTTATTTATTAAAATTACTAAAAATATTCTTACCTCAATGCATAGCAGTACCGTCATGTTGTGTTTTCGTGTAAACTTTCTTATTTTAAAAAAACTAAGAACTATTCGGTGTAACGAGTCAGTTTGCTAAAAATGATATTGGAGGTCCGTGTCGTTTGAGTGGACATGGCAAACTAGTTGAATATAATAGAGGATATATTAGAGACCTCGTATGTGAAGGAGATTCGTGGTGGGAGAGTGAGTGATCTTTAAGCAGTAAACAAATTGAGAACTGGCAAATACAAGTTTGGCAGTAACTCAGTATCGTTCTGCTTATTGAGACTCGTTTTTTGCCGTTTTATGTGCAACATCTCGGAAATAAGCCTTTTGCTATAAGACATTTCCTTGTCTAATATTTCTACATTCTCCCAATCCATTTCATGGTTTTTTTCTAATCTATGACAAGAAATGACAGAAGGGGATCCCGTTCTTTTATTTATATCCGACTTGTGTTCTTTAATTCTAGTTTTCAATTTTCTCTTTGTTTGTCCCACATAACTAGCCTCGTATTTGCCAGTTCTCAATTTGTTTACTGCTTAAAGATCACTCACTCTCCCACCACGAATCTCCTTCACATACGAGGTCTCTAATATATCCTCTATTATATTCAACTAGTTTGCCATGTCCACTCAAACGACACGGACCTCCAATATCATTTTTAGCAAACTGACTCGTTACACCGAATAGTTCTTAGTTTTTTTAAAATAAGAAAGTTTACACGAAAACACAACATGACGGTACTGCTATGCATTGAGGTAAGAATATTTTTAGTAATTTTAATAAATAACAAGTAATATAAAGATAAAAGTAGACATTGGTTCATGCTGGTTTTAGAATTGCAATCAACCACAATTCAAATCTTAAAAAGGACATCGTGTATGTTAATGTAAAACATGATTTCCTTCCTGAAGATCTTAAGATTGGTGTTATTAGAAGAGGCATGACTTTCAAGATGTGTTGTCCTTCTAAACAATTTTTAAATGTAACGAATATAAGAAGATTGTAATATCCGAATTAGTTTTATAAGTAACGATTGTTTATTAAATGTTCCGAATTTTATAATAACTAACTACTGAAGATGACCACAACCAGATGGTCGAAACGTCTAGATTGAACTAAACATTGTTATAATATATTAATAAATTAAGCACGAAAATCCAGCTTGGGCTCTGTAGCTTGTTGTTAATAATTTATAAAAAAAAACATTATAATATAATATATAATATAATATATATAATATAAAAAAAATCTGCTGAATATCATCATCTGTAACAAAGAAAATAAAAAAATTATTAATAAAACGATTTCTACAAATAAAAGAAAAAAACTGTGATACCTACAATTATGGTAAATGGAGAAGTCCGTGGATAACACAGTCATTACAGCACTCATTATATCGTTCGTGCTGATTGTATCTTGTTCCATCTGCTGGAATAGTGTGATCATAACATTTATTTGCGTCATCACCGTTGTCAAATTATTTCTGGCTTCCGCTCTGGAAACAAATCATAAAATACACAATTAAGAAATGAAACTATAAGTTACAACAATTGTACATGTGTATAAGTGACACGGAATGAATATGTAATAAGAAAGTTACTTACATTAAAAGTATTATCGCCCCATGCTCATTTCCTTCTATGTTGTACGTGATCCGGAACATTTTGCTGCATCTCCTGCACCAATATTTGAAAACGATGCATCACGTCCGTCAATAATCTTTTTTTTTTTTGATGAGGCAGGGGAAATCCTTTATGGATACCCACGGGTCCCGGGGGGGAATCCCGTGGGTTATGTGGGAGTCTCCTGAGAAGATGTCTCTGGCATACCCACTAAAATCCCTGCCGATAGCCTTCTTGGACCATGTAGAGGGAGGGTGAGGCATCACCAGCGGTATTCATCTCACCCTCCCTTAGGTCTGACCGAGAAACCGGTCTCCTCGCGGGGAGGGATGGGGACTTGCGTCCCTTCTCCCTCCCATGAGTACCTTCTATTACGGGAAAGGCTACTTTCCCGTAATTACTATTTAAAATGACTAAAACCGGGCTACCGCGACCTTTCCCCGCCCTCCCGTGTTTGGTGGGGGGCTGAGGTCAGCCGGGAGCCCCCGCTCCCAACTGACCCCCCGCCGAAGGAAAGATAGAATTCCGATAGTCTACGGTATCTCCCCTCCGGCCATCCAAGTCGGAGGGACCCTGTCTGGATCCCTCCTAGGGGGAATCCTCCCCGGGGGTTGATGGTGACGCGCTTATAGTGCGTGCCACCGCCCGGAGACGCCCTCTGTTCATCTGTCCCCTTGGGAGCGGGGGGGTTGTGTTGGCGGCGGTAGAGGAGGGGGATCATCCCCTCCTTCCACCGCCTCCCCCCTTCTCCTTCTCTCTGCCTCCTCCTTCTGCGACATTATGCTGTTACAGAAGGAGGAGACGGCCCTCCATTTATCTTCTCCCTCCAGCATAGCTCTCACTAATGCTGGAAGGGAGAGGTCCTCGCCAACCACTGCGGTCAGGATCCGGCGTTCCCCCTCCCATGCTTCACACTTCACGAGAATGTGTCGCGCCGAGTCCAGACCGGCCGCGCAGTGGTGGCACTTGGTCGTATACTCCCTACCGATCCTACACAAGTAGTCACCGAAGCAACCGTGCCCGGTGAGTACCTCTGTCAGGTGGAACCCGATTCCGCATCCCCTCCTCTCCGCCCATTCGGGAAGACAGGGTTGGATGGCCTGGGTGGTCCATCTGCCCGCCTTGGAGCCAATTAGGGAGGCCTGCCACGCCTCCATGGCTCCCTGGCGGGCGTCCCTCCTAAGCCTAGCCACGACTCGTGGTAATAGGCGGGCGCTCCCGGGCCGGTCTGGGTCCCTCGTACACCGATAGAATTCAGCGTACGAGTTCGCCAGGAACTCGGCCGGGAGGAGGCCCGCCAGAGCCGTGGCCGCCGCGAACGACGCTGTGCAGTAGGTCCGGATCAGCCTGATGGCCAGTCGGCGCTGTTGACGATGTAACATCGCTTGTATGCGCCGACTGGCCGCGACCCTGTCAGCCCACACCGGTGCCCCGTAGAGGAGCACCGATTAGACGACGTTCGCGTAGAGTTTTCTGACTCTGTTTCTAGGACCACCCAAGTTCGGAAGGAGGCGACCTAACGCAGTCGCCATCCTATCCGTTTTGGGGGTTATCTCAGCGAAATGCTGCTTAAACCCCCAAAGTCCATCCAGAGTGAGGCCCAGATACCTTGTGGCAATCATCGCAACTAACTTTACCGATAAAGATGGAATTTTGTTTGCCGATATTGAGTTGCGATTAGTAACAAATATTTATTGATTAATTACCATAGAAATAGTTTATTGAATCACTATAACAACATTAGTATTTTGTTAAACATTTTTATTTTGTTAATCACACACTCTTCATCTGTACATGATTACATTAACATCAAGTTAAAATATAAAAACATTAAAATACAATTTGATCTTTTTATTATCGTATGTAGTAGTTCTCATTTTAACCGCTACATAATTGGTGACCCCGACGTGATCGGAAAAATCTAATTAACTTGAAGAGCCGCGGAAAATTTAAATTTTGAACGATATAATAGAAGATGCCTATTAACCATTTACCTCCTTCATCGCCGAAAACATCATCGACTCAAGAAGAAGCATCAGGAACACGGAATATATTAGAAAGAGCAACGATGCTGAATAGCGGTCCATCTAATTCAGGTGAGTCAATTGAGATTCACGCGAATGAATTCAGATTATTAAAATTACCGATCTTTTGGCACAAACAACCAAAGTTATGGTTTGCTCAGTTAGAGAGTGAATTTTTAATATATCGTATTCGATCGGATGAAATAAAATTCAGTACCGTAATTCGTCATCTTGATGAACAAGCATTGGTAGCTGAAATTATTGAAAGACCGCCTGAATTAGATAAATATAATTATTTGAAAAACGCATTAATTAACCGCTTTACGGATTCGGAAGAGAAAAGATTGCGTCAAGTTTTAGCGGGAATTGAACTTAATGACAAAAAACCGTCAGATTTACTTCGTGAGATCAGACAATTAGCTGGAGGAGCTATTTCGAACAATGTTCTACATTCAATTTGGTTGCAACGTTTACCATACCGCGTACAGGCAACTTTAGCTGTTGTTGAAGAAAGTCCATTAGCTAAATTAGCTGAATTAGCGGATAAAATTGTTGACCGGGACAATGGATCACTTCAAGTCTCAGCGATTACTCCGTCTGCTGAATCAAATTCAAAATCAGGCAATCTTGTTGATCTTGAGCGCAGAATAGCTGCATTGGAAGTAAATCGTTCCCGTGACAGATCAAAATCTAGAAATTTTGAAAGAAAACATTTTAGATCATCATCTAGAAACAAAAATGCATTAACTAATAAAAAAGATGAACAAATTTGTTTTTATCACAAGAAATTCGGTAAAAAAGCTTTTAAATGTACTATTCCTTGTTCAATGTCAAAGTTACTTACTGAAAAGACAGATAAGCAGGAAAACTAAGCTTACCGTTGAAGGAAGAGGCGACAGTCAACGGTTCACCCAACGTCTCATCGTCTTCGATAAAACTTCAGGTTTGAATTTTCTGATTGATACTGGAGCTGATATTTCTCTTGTTCCTAAAAAAATATTTCAGAAATCTTCAATTTCTACATTAAAACTTTTTGCTGCAAACGGTACTAAGATAGATACCTACGGTACAAAAACTGTAGCTCTTGATCTTGGTCTTCGCAGAGATCTTAAATGGAAATTCTGCATTGCAAATATCCAACGACCTATCATTGGTGCAGATTTTTTGAGTCATTATGGAATTCTAGTTGACATGAAACACAAAAAATTATTAGATTTAATAACTGGTTTGTCACAAAAAGGAAAATTGACAAATATTAACCAGATTACAATTTGTACAACATTACATGACTCACCTTTCCATAAAATCCTCGCAGATTTTCCAGAATTAACTCATTTTGCTCCAATTACAGCAAATAGAATACATCAAATGGAACACCACATTGTTACAAAAAGTTCTCCAGTTGCGACTACACCTCGTCGTTTATCTCCAGAGAAGTTAAAGTTTGCCAAGAATGAATTTAAACACATGATGGAACAGGGAATCTGTCGTCCTTCAAGCAGTCCATGGGCAGCACCGATTCATATGGTTCCCAAAAATGGACAGGACACATGGAGATTATGTGGTGATTACAGAGGTTTGAATGCTGTGACACTTCCAGATAGATATCCTCTTCCACATATTCAAGACTTCACATCTGGTCTTCATGGTAAGATCATATTTTCAAAGATTGATTTGGTAAAGGCATACTATCAAGTTCCTGTAGCCAAGGAAAATATTCCTAAGACAGCTGTCACTACTCCTTTTGGCTTATTTGAATTTTTAGTTATGCCATTTGGGTTACGAAATGCAGCTCAAACTTTTCAAAGGCTCATGAATATAATATTAACAGGACTTGATTTCTGCTTTTGTTATCTTGATGATATATTAGTTGCATCATCAAATATTGAAGAACATCATAAACATTTACATATTATCTTTTCATGTTTAAAACAGTTCGGATTAACTGTTAATGTTTCTAAATGTCTCTTTGGAAAAGAGGAGATTTCTTTCCTTGGATATCTCATGTCCAAACAAGGAATCAAACCTACAAATGAAAAAATGAAAACAATCATTAATTACAAACAACTTCAAACAGTTCAAGAATTAAGAAGATTTTTAGGGTTTATTAATTTTTACCGTCAATGTTTGAAAAATGCTGCTTCACAGCAAGCAATTCTTACAGACTATCTTAAAGATAGTAAGAAGAATGATAAAAGACCAATTGTTTGGACAGAGAATGCTATTAAAGCCTTTAATTGTTGTAAGGAAGAACTTTTAAAAGCAACATTATTATCTCATCCTGCTCCAACAGTTCCATTAATTCTTACATGTGATGCTTCAGACATTGCTATTGGTGCTTCTCTAGAACAAATTATAGGTGGAATTAATAAACCTATTGCTTTCTTTTCAAAGAAACTTGATAATGCTCAACGTAATTACAGTACTTACGATAGGGAATTACTCAGCATTTTTTCAGCAATTAAACATTTCAGATATTTAATTGAGGGACGCCAACTATTGATTCAAACAGACCATAAACCTCTAGTTTATGCCTTTAGACAAAAATTGGACAAAGCGTCACCTCGACAGATACGTCAACTTGATTTCATTGCTCAATTTTCGACAGAAATCCAACATATTTCTGGAAAAGATAATGTTGTAGCTGATGTTTTATCACGAATTGAAGCAATTTCTATGCCGGTCATTGTTTCATGAGAAGAATTAGCAGAATTTCAAAAAGAGGATGAAGAACTTGTAACACTTCAAGCAAATCCCTCACTTAAGTTGCAAAAATTAATTCTTACCGGTACAACAACTCCAATTTTTTGTGATTGTTCGACTGAAAATATACGTCCGTACATTCCACAACGTTTAAGGAGAAAAATTTTTGATGTTGTCCATAATTTATCTCATCCAAGTGGAAGATCAACCTGTAAAATGATACAACAGAAATTTATTTGGCCTTCTATGAATAAAGATATTAAAGAATGGGCAAGAATGTGCTTACCTTGTCAACATGCCAAAATACAACGACATACGAAAAATATTCCAGAAAAGATAGCCATTCCAGATCATCGTTTCCAACATGTTCATTTGGACTTAGTTGGCCCGTTATTACCATGTCAGAATTATCGATACTGCCTGACCATGATTGATAGATTTTCAAGATGGCCAGAAGCTATTCCTCTTAAAGAAATTTCAGCAGAAAATGTTGCAACTGCTTTCTTCAATCATTGGATAGCAAGATATGGATCACCAAATACTATCACAACGGATCAAGGACCTCAATTTGAAGCAACTCTTTTCAAAGCTCTCACCAACCTTATCGGTTGCGAGCGGATAAGGACTTCTGCGTATCATCCAGCCTCAAATGGTATCCTGGAAAGATGGCATCGTACATTAAAAAGTGCTATTATGTGCCATGCAAATAAAAATTGGTTAGAATTATTACCTACTGTTCTTTTGGGTTTACGTACCTGTTATAAAGAAGATTTAAAAGCATCATCGGCAGAAATGCTTTATAAAACAACATTACGTATTCCTGGAGAATTTTTCATTGAAGAAGATCTTTCTCCTGATCCAGAAATCTTTTTAGAAAAACATAGGATTCACATGAGAGAAATTAAATCTCAACCAGTAGCACATCACACAAAAAAGACACCTTTTTGTCATAAAAATCTTTTTGATTGTACTCACGTTTGGTTACGCGATGACTCAGTCAGAAAACCGTTACAACCACCATACTCTGGTCCATTCAGAGTTGTAAATAGAATAAATAATAATGTTTTCACTTTAGAAATTTCAGGTAAAAATGTCAATGTCACTATCGAACGGCTGAAACCTGCATTCCTTCCTAAAGAACCAAATAGAGATCAAACAGATTCTACGTTTTCCTCTTCTACTCACGAGCCACTCAGAACACTTAGAACATATACTGGTCCAAGGAAGAAGGTTCAATTCGCAACGTAGGACGTTGCTCGGGGGGGGAGTACTGTGGCAATCATCGCAACTAACTTTACCGATAAAGATGGAATTTTGTTTGCCGATATTGAGTTGCGATTAGTAACAAATATTTATTGATTAATTACCATAGAAATAGTTTATTGAATCACTATAACAACATTAGTATTTTGTTAAACATTTTTATTTTGTTAATCACACACTCTTCATCTGTACATGATTACATTAACATCAAGTTAAAATATAAAAACATTAAAATACAATTTGATCTTTTTATTATCGTATGTAGTAGTTCTCATTTTAACCGCTACAACCTCATCTGGGTCCCCACCCGGACGCGGACCTCCCCCACCCAGATCTGGGTGGAGGGAGGACGCCCCAAGGCCCTGTCATAAAAGAACAGGGCCTCCGTCTTCTGCGGAGCAACCTCGAGTCCCATCGTTCGTATGGAGTATATGACCGCCCGGGTGGCGGCGTTCGCCGCGTCCCGGGCCTCTTTCCAGCTCTTCCCCCGGACCACCACCAGGGTGTCGTCTGCATAACACAGCAGACGACAGCCCGGGGGAAGCGCCGTGCGGAGCACTCTGTCGTATGCGAGGTTCCATAATAGGGGTCCTAACACCGACCCCTGAGGAACCCCGCAACAGATTTCCCTTCGGCTTACCCGCTCCAGTTGATCTCTGTACTGGAGCGTCCTGTCACGGAAGTAGTCCCAAAGAACCTCCCTTATGTATGGGGGAAGGCCATGGAACTCCATGACCTCCCCCACACACTCCCAGGGGAGGGAGTTGAAAGCGTTGACGATGTCCAGCGACACCGCCAACGCCACATCCCCCTCCCCTACAACTTGGTCCGAGAGGGCCCGCAGATGCATAATCGCATCTGTTGTGGATCGGGCCTCTCGGAACCCAAACTGATCCTCCGATAGATTGGGACCATCCCGCGACAGGTGCTGAACGATTCGGCCGGCAATGATTCTTTCGAACAGCTTGCCGACCTCGTCCAGCAGGCAAATCGGCCGAAGGTTGCTCCGCCGGTTTCCCCTTCTTGCGAAGTAGCACAAGGTTCGCTTTCTTCCACAAGGAGGGGAAGGTGCCTGTCCTGAGGCACGCGTTATATAATCTCCTCAGGCGGGCACCCACCACGCCAAAGGCCAAGGCCCATACACGGCCGGGAACTCCGTCCGGGCCGGGGGCTTTACCAGCAGCCCCCAGCCTTTTGGCCGCCTCGGATAGCTTCCTCTCTGATATCCCCAGGTCCTCGGTCCAGTCGGTGGGGTCCCCCCTAGGGGGGATGTGAGTGTCTTTTACAGGAAAGAGACTCCCCACCACCTGGTCGAGGAACCCGGGGTCCAGCGTCTCCGAGATTGGGGGCGTCGCCGGTCTCAATCTCTTGAGTACCAGACGGTACGGACGCCCCCAAGGGTCCCGGTCGAGCTCAGCGAGCAGCTCCTCCCAGGCCTTGGCCTTGGCCCTGCCGATGGCTGTCCGCAAGAAGCACCTCGCGGCCATGTACTCCCCGCGCGCCTCGGCAGTACTTTCGTCCTCTCCGCCCGCCCGTCGTTGGGCCCTGAGGAGATCGCGTCTAGCGGCGTTTGCGCTCCTTCGCAGTTCTGCGATTTCCTCGTTTTACGTGGCCTCAATACGTGGCCCGACGGGGGGCGGGCTTCGATCGAGGCATGGCCATGTCGCACATGCGCTCGGCCATGTCCCCGATCTCCTCGGCTTCGGCCCCGGTGTCGACGAGGTCGGGAGGATCCGACCACGCCTCCACCAAGGCCGCCGCCACCAATCTGTCTTGGTTTATTTGGGCTAGTGCCCACCTTCTAGGGGGGGGGGGCCCTTTTTCGCCCCTCAGACGATGGCGGCGGGTCAGCACCTCCTGAGGAGTGGCGGTCAGGACCATCTCTATGTAGAGATGGTCCGAGAGGGACTCTCGGTTTGCCATCTCCCAGGTCCTCACCAAGTCCGCTGCCCGGTGGGAAGCCCACGTCAAGTCGACAATGGACTCCCCCCGGGGGCGGATGCAGGTGCTATTCGACCCCCTGTTCTGCAACAGGAGGCCAAGACCCGCCGCCCAAGTCAACACGGCCTCACCCCTGATGTTGGTGAACCGGAAACCCCACTCCTGAGCTCAGGCGTTGAAGTCCCCGGCCACCAACACGGGATGGGGGAGGCACCGGCGAATGCCCGCCCCCATTGCCCGCAAGTGTTCTCTTAACTCGGGGTGAGGCCGCTTTGGTGGGACGTATACCCCCACCACATATAAGGCACCCCACCGCGCAATGACGAACCCTTCTCCCCGTTCCACTAGGGTAAGTGGGGGAGCGCGGGGAGTGCCTCCTCACAATGGCGACGGAGCCGCTCGAGGCCGAGACCCAGTTAGGATCGGATTCCGGCACCCGATACGGCTCCGCCACCACTCCTAGTCCCGCATCACGCTCGCACAGATCCTCCATGAACAGGTTTTGGGCCCGGCGAGCGTGATTTAGGTTGGCCTGGAGGAGTTTTGTGGACATTATTGATTCTTAGGAACCTGTCCCTCCTCCAGGCCACTCGTGCCTGCTGTTTCGGCGGCAGCTGGCAGTGGATCTATGTCCATGGACTCTGTGGGGGGATTTGATTCCCTCTTTTTGGACGGCTTCGCCGCTGCCGCCTGTATACCCTCCTTGGTTTTGGGAGGGGGGATGGGTGCTTGTGTGGCAGCTCACCCCTTTTTCTTATTGCCCCCCTTGGAGGGCTTACACGCCGGCTCCCCTATGCGGTGAGAGGCCGGTCGACCCGCATCATGGCACACGGCGCATTTAGCCTGCGCCGTGCACCCGCGGGCCTCGTGTCCCATTTCACCGCAGCGGTAGCATATACCGCTGCGGTCAGCATTTGTATTGGGGCATGTTGCTCTTACATGGCCCCTCTCTATACATTTATAACATTGGAGGGGGCGCGCTTCCAAGAGTTCTACCCGGGCTCGGAAGAACCCATCTATTATTATGTGCCCCTCCTAGGCGACCTTATTGGCCGCCCTGAGGGGGCACTTCGCCCAGGCCGTGTATAGGCCTCTGGGGATGGGGGATTTTATGTCCCCCACCTTGACCTCGGTGGGGGAGCCTTCTCCCCTCTCCGCTACGACTCGAGCAACGCTCTCTGCCGTGGTCGACGGAGCTAGATCCCGGATACGGATCTCGCCCATTTTCTGGGGTCGATTGATCCGTATCTCGGGTCTATCGGCGGACATGTTGCGCATTTCTTGCGCCAACATGTCCGCGCGCTTCTGTCCTTCGGGGCCCGGTATTTGAATAATAAGGGCCCTCGTTTGGCCCGCTTTGGGCGTCGTCGGGGGGATCTCCATCTCCTTGAGGAAGATCTCCCTGGTGACCCTTTTCATCACCGCGGCGTATTCCCCCACTGGACATGTGAAAGAAACAGCCGCAGTGTTGGGCACCTTCCTCTTTTTCTTTTCCTTCCTCCCCTTTTCCTCCCCAGTGCCCTGTTTGGGCGGGGAGGGAGGAGATTTGGGGGCGGTTTTGAGAACCACTTTTGTGGTTCCCTGGGCGCTTTTCACCCCTGTACTGGAGGGAGGAGGAGGAGTTACCTTTTTCTTTATCGATCTCCTCTTCATCACTTCTGTAAACAGAAGTGGTGTGTCCCGTTGCTGCTTCTGTTGTTGCTGCTGCACTGTGACAGTTGTATCTGCAGCAATTTTCCCTTCGTGGGGGATCGATTGTCCTGGCTTGTCGGCCAGGACTTTTTTTCCCCCTTTAGGGGGAAGGGAAGGGCCGGCAGTGGGCTGTCGCACGGCGACGGACTGCGTCGGCACCTTTCCCTTTCCCTTCTTTCCACTCTCCCTCCTGGAATCCCCGGTGGGGGGAGCCACCCTCTTAACGGAGGGTGGACCCCCATCACCAGGGGACCCGGAGGTAGGGGGGTTAGGCAAGGAGGGAGGAAGCAGGCTACCCCTAAGCTCCCTCATCATGATGGGAAGCAATTCTCCAAGCTGTTTCCTTACTGTCTGTTCGACAATTTCGGCCAGGCCGCCGGGTACGAGGATATTGCTGGTCACTACTGGCAAGGGGCGATCCTCCAGGATCTTTACGGCTCCTTTGATTGGGGGTCTCCTTGCCGGGAAGTTGACCAGATCTTCCCTCGTAATCGTCATCATGGGGGAGGGTTCGGGGAGTGGAGCCTCTACCGACCCCCCCCCCCCCATGACGATTTCCTCCATCTCCTCGTTCTTCCCTGCGGCCCTGGCCATACCGGGTAGCAGGGGGTGAGGGAAGTGGGGAGGTTCTCTCCCTCTCCTCCCTCTCCCTGCGGAGGTCAGCCACCTCCTGCTCCAAGCGGCGGTTCGCCGCGAAGATCTCCTCCACATTGTCATTGGCGGAAGAAGGGGCTCTCCTCGCGATGGGGTCGTAAAACTCCTTCTCCGCCCTTTCCGCCAGGGTCGCCGCTCCTGCTTCTAAAGAGGAGGCCGCCGCACAAAGCAGCCCAGCCAGGTTCCCCTTAAGGCCCTTTGAGACCCTGGCGACCTCTAGAATAGACTTGGTGTCATTCCTGAGGTCGTCCAGGATCTGCTGGACCGGTGCTGCCTCATATCGCACAACCTTGCTTGTTACTTTTTCCACAAATTTATGGTATCGCTCGGTTGTGCGATCCGTCTCGTGGTGAGGATTCATTATCCTCTCGGCGATCCTTTGGTGGAGCTCCTCTATTCGCTCCACGGCCTTCTCCCTCCTTTTTCGGGCGGTGTGCTGCCCAATGTTTGCGGGATCTGTCGCGGGGCGTCTCCGTGGATCCTTCTTTTGAGCCTGTGCTCTGAGGATCTCAAGATCCTCCTCATCTGAGGATAAGAGGCCACTCCTTCTTATCCTCTTTTCCCTCTTTCTCCTCCGTTCTTCGGAGGAGGGAGAGTCAGGAAGGTTGGTGGTATCCTCCCTGTCCTTCAGTGGCCTCTTGGTCCCAATCGATGAGGCGCTGTTTTTTGTGACAGACGATAGTCTGCCGATAGCTTTCCTAGACCATATAGAGGGAGGGTGAGGTATCACCAGCGGTATTCGTCTCACCCTCCCTCAGGTCTGACCGGAATCGGTCTCCTCGCGGGGAGGAATGGGGAACTTACGTCCCTTCTCCCTCCCAGTGTGATCTCCTATTACGGGAAAAGCCGGACTATCGCGACTTTTCCCCGCCCTCCCGTGTGTGTTGGAGGGCTGAGGTCAGTCAGGAGCCCCCGCTCCTAACCGACCCCCCGCCGGAGGAGAGATAGAATTCCGATATGTCTACGGTATCTCCCCTCCGGCCATCCAGGTTGGAGGGACCCATTTAGTTTAAGTCCCTCCTAGGGGGAAAGTCCTCCCCGGGGGGTTGATGGTGACACGCTTGTGGTGCGTGTCACCGCCCAGGGAGACCCCCTATTTCCTCTGCCCCTTTGGGGGCGGGGGGGGGGGGGTTATTGGCGACTGTACAATAGGAGGGGGATCAATTAATCCCCTCCCCTTACCGCCTTCCCCCTTCTTTCTCTCTCCGCCTCCTCCTTCTGAAACATTACCTTGTCACAGAAGGAGGAGACGGCCCTCCATTTATCCTCTCCCTCCAGCATGGCTCTTACCAATGCTGGTAGGGAGAGGTCCTCGCCGACCACTGCGGTCAGGACTCGACGCTCTCCCTCCCATGCTTCACACTCTTCTAGAGTGTGTCGCGCCGAGTCCCGACCGGCCGCACAGTGGTGGCACCTTGTCGTACACTCTCTACCTATCCTGCACAGGTAGTCACCGAAACAACCGTGTCCGGTGAGTACCTGTGTCAGGTGAAACCCGATACCATGTCCCCTCCTGTCCGCCCATTCGGGAAGACAGGGGTGGATGGCCTGGGTGGTCTATCTGCCCGCCGTGGAGCCAGCCAAGGAGGTCTGCCATGTCTCCATGGCTCCCTGGCGGGCTTCCCTCCGGAGTCTGGCCACGACTCGTGGCAATAGGCAAGCCCTCCCGGTCCGGTCTGGGTCCCTCGTACGCCGATAAAATTCAGCGTACGAGTTCGCCAGGAACTCGGCCGGGATGAGGCTCGCCAGAGCCGTGGCCGCCGCGTACGACGTCGTGCTGTAGGCCCGGATCAACCTGATGGCCAGCCGACGCTGTTGGCGATGAAGCAACGCCTGTATGCGCCGACTGGCCGTGACCCTTTCGGCCCACACCGGTGCTCCATAGAAGAGCACCGATTGCACGACGTTCGCGTAGAGTCTCCTGACTCTATTTCGCGGACCACCCAGGTTCGGAAGGAGGCGACCCAACGCCGCCGCCATCCTTTCCGCTTTGGGGGTTATCCCAGCAAAGTGCTGCTCAAACCCCCAAAGTCCATCCAGGGTGAGGCCCAGATATTTCATCTGGGTCCCCATCCAGACACGTACCTCCCCCACCCAGACACGTACCTCCCCCACCCAGATTTGGGTGGGGGGGGTCGCCCCGATTCTCTGCTACGGAAGTACAGAGCTTCTGTCTTCTGCGGGGCGACCTCGAGTCCCATTGTTCGTATCGAGTGTACGACTGCCCGGGTGGCGGCGTTCGCCGCGTCCCGGGCCTCTCTCCAGCTCCTCCTCCGGGCCACCACCAGAGTGTCGTCTGCATAACATAACAGACGACAGCCCGGGGGAAGAGCTGTGCGGAGCACTCTGTCATATGCGAGGTTCCATAATAGGGGTCCTAACACCGACCCCTGAGGAACCCCGCAACAGACCTCCCTTCGGCTTACCCGCTCCAGCTGGTCTTTATACTGGAGCGTCCTGTCACGGAAATAGTCCCAAAGAACTTCCCTTATGTATGGGGGAAGGCCATGAGATTCCATGGCCTCCCCCACACATTCCCATGGGAGGGAGTTGAAGGCGTTGACGATGTCCAGCGACACCGCCAACGCCACATCTCCCTCCCCTACAATTTGGTCCGAGAGGGCCCGCAGATGCATAATTGCGTCTGTTGTAGATCGGGCCTCTCGGAACCCAAATTGGTCCTCCGATAGATTGGGACCATCCCGCGACAGGTGCTGGACGATTCGGCCGGCAATGATTCTTTCGAATAACTTGCCGACCTCGTCCAGCAGGCAAATCAGCCTGTAAGCCGAAGGTTGCTCCGCCGGTTTCCCCTCCTTGAAAAATGTGTTGGTAAGAGTCGTCAAAGACGACCGTGCCTTACCAGTACATATGTGTCCGTCCTTGTCTAGGGGAGTGCTAAACATCTCTCCTTTCATACAACACTCCGTCAATAATCTAGCTCTTTCAGCTACGACTGTGGCCAATACCAAAATTTATCCGATTTCGACGTCCGTATCCAAGATCTACGTTGTAGAATTCCATTTTTTTTTTTCTTTTTTAATTTGGCTCGTTCACAAAACTGATGCGCTATCTCACCGGCTCTCGCGAACTGTAGGAGGACTTGTGGCCGTCCGAGCCTCTGAAGCATTTTTATACTCGCACCTTTAAGATGTGTTACAAATCTATGTGTCCATCCTACAGGAGACATCCATATCTTCTTTCCTCAATACGTGACAAAAATGTATTTAAATAAATTGACAAAGCACATCATATGCAAAAAGAGCACATCTTAAATTATATAATCCTCAAATGTAAAAGAGCAACGGTAGCACACATTTTAAATTATACAATCTTCAAATACAAAAGCGCATCGATAGCACATGTCTTAAATTATATAATTTGCAAAGGTAGCATAATGCCAATTTTTCTTTTAAAAGAAGGAAAAAATCTATCTCTACAAATGCTGAAAGTAGTTAAAAATCATACGATAAACGATCGATAGACGTTGAATGTGGTTTGAGAAATGTACAATGGACATTCGATAGACGTTCAAAGATGTACGATAGACGTTCAATAGACGTTCAAAGACGTATGATAGACGTTGAATGGACGTTCAAAGACGTACGATAGATGTTCCATAGATGTTCAATAGACGTTCGATAGACGTTCAAAGACGTACGAGAGACGTACGATAGACGTTCAATAGACGTTCAATAGACGTTTAAAGACGTACGATAGACGTTCGATATACGTTCAATAGACGTTCGATTGACGTTCAATAGATGTTCGATAAATGTCTAAAAGATGTTTCAATATTCTTACAATTAATAATTTATTATATCTTGTGAGATAAGCGACAGATGATATTACATGTCACTTAAATGTTCTTACGTATAATCTATTATACGTCGCGGGATAAGCGATAGGTCATATTACGGAGGATCATGTAACTGATACGGGTAAACGTACTGGATAAAAAGTAAAATAAAAGTCATACGAATTCAATATACATCATTTTATTAACATAAAACATAATTATTTTACAACTTTGTTACGCTCAAACCACTACTTGTACAATTTGCAAACATTCTGCATAGCGCAATGTCTCGTGTGATACCCACAACGCAAGGTTCCGATTACATCCAGGTTTGTCAGGCGTGCTATATCCTCATAATCCACATTGATTGTTTCGATCTCTACATCATCTTCCAAAATCTCGCACAGCCACTTTTTCTTCTCGAGTCCTTTTACATATATCAGAGGCGGTTCTGTACCAATAGCCTTGTTGATAAGGCTTTTCATCTGACTGTATGAGACGTGTCTATCTTCCCATTGGAACCCGTGATGGTGTATTCGTAACCAACACACCAGCGATTTTTCCGATTTCGTCAACAAATTCCATGGTACGAGTTCACGAAATACGTAATGAGATAACGTTTCGCCATCTCGAAGTACCGCTGCTTCTTTCACAATAAAAATGTTGTTGAACGCGTAACCTTGCAAGTCGACGAAAATTGGTACGTCAGACATCGTTGTCAATCATCGGAAAACTAACGTTCCCATTCGCACACGTCAAATTTATAACTTTTCATACGAGTCTGAGCACAATGTTGTTTAACGGATTATATTCAACCATTCGCTCATGTATAATGAGACAATAGGCTGTGGTGTTGGCTGGTATATTTTCTTTACAATCAAATTCTATTCGCACGTCGACGGTGGCACTCTTGATAGAGTCGTTTTGTCGCGAACAATCTATGACTACGAACGGACCGGCTTTCAAGAATTCATCGATATCCAAATACGTATTATCGCATCCGTAATAAGCTTTATGGAAACGCGCATACATGTTGTACAGTATAGCATATCGATTCCTGTCGAAATCCAAGTTCATGTCGTCGTACGGATAAAAATCAGAATTTAGATGCAGTCTCATTGGTGAGTTTACAAGCATCAAATTGAACAACGTTTTCAGAGAGCACATTTTTTTGACCGGTTTGGAGAGCAAAGATTATGTATCGCAGTTTTTCCAATTGCATCGCGGCTTTGACAGCCCAGGAATGCTTGGTTGTGTTTTGCAGCATGGGAAATTCGTACAGATCTCACGAACGGAAACACATGCTCAAATATCTTCCGCTTTCCAAAGTTCGAAGAAGAGACAGCTTGTTGACTTTGCTCAGAGCTACGTGTGGCATTCGCCACTGTATCTTGAGTAGTTCAATCATTGAATTCGTACCAGCTCGTGCGATTAAACAATTGTTATCGTTGCGTGAGCGTATCAATACAAGTTCATGACGCGCGTTGATTACAATCCGTCCTTGTAGTCCTCACAAAATCCCAAAAGAGTATTGAGCGGAACGCAAAAATTAAAGTTTCCATTGGTCAACAGATATCCATTCGGATTCCACAATGCGTATTTCAGCGTCTTGCTCTTCTCCGTTGTCAGTGATATATAGTTTTTGATCGTGCTCGTTATTCCAATGTTTCTGTTACGATCGATTTCAACTCTGTCGAGCTCGTATCGCATTTCATCAAACATGAACGCGACACAATTATTTCCCATTATACACACGTTATCTCTAGCCTCATTAATAGGATTCGTAACGAGTTTTCCTTCAATGTAAAGAAAACTCTCACACGGCAACGTGTACAAATCCTGTTGCTGTATAGGTATTCGTATCTCATCGCTGTGTCCCAACGTTGTGTTAGCGTACGGATTGTACGTGTACATCTCATATTTCACAATGCGCTCGTCGAAAACAGGCTCGTCAGCAATGTTGAGTATATCCATCTCTTTAAGCGTTTCTCACAGCAAATCCCAATAATTTTAAAAATGTTTACACTCGATGTATTCAGCTTCTTGATTGGCGATTTTTTCTCAATTTTTGTTGTTTTCTCAATCACTTGCTGTTCTCTCTCGTTCAATACGAGCATTTCCTCGCACCACGTCGTCGCAAGTGCAGTCTGATGGTAATTTCCTCTCCGCGAAAGTCAATCAATAGTCCTTCTTGATCCACCACACGTAGTGTAATATCAGTAACGCTCCTTGCGATGACCGGAAGGTAAATGATTTGCGCCGGCGTTTCCGAAACTTTATATCCCGGAGGCACGTTCGGTGAAAATTCATGTATCGTGTGCACAGACTTGTCGTTGGCGTACGCACCCGCGGTAATGCTGCATTCTATTCTTATAATGTTTACGTTGACAATGTTTATCGAGGAGTCTGATTCGTACCACCTCCTCGGTTCCAGTATACGAACTGTTGAAAATCCCAACAATGGTCCAATGGTATTTGGTTTAGAGAAATTTATTCGAAAAGCGCACTTGATTTCACTTTTCATAGTATTAACATTAAGACGAAGTGACGATGGATAATTATCATCATCACTTTTTTCTCGTTTTTGTAAAATTGCACGTTTCAGACATGCATCAATGGCGTCCATTTTGATCCTTCGGGAATTGTAATTTCCTCATCATTGTCGTCAAAATAAAATTTATTGTTTGTCAACGTCACGTTCGGTATCGTGTTGTAGGTCTCCAATGTGATTAAGCCGAGTTCGTATTTTCCATCGCTCAAATCTATTGGTGGAAAATAGTCCACCGTGAGGAGGCTGCTCTTGCCGCTAAGTGTGAGTGTCAGCGACATGATTCTAGCGACGACTGGCGTCGATCGACGATGGGTCGATTCTTAAATCCATTTGTCAAAGGAACAATAGGCACAATTGTCCGCAGATCGTTTGATTGTACGTCTGATAGACCGTGTAATTGTATGTTATCGTTGTATCGATGCCGAGATAACGTACAATTTCCTTCGGTGGTTGCAAATTACCAAAACTGTCAAAGTACATGACGCGATCGCCTCTCTTGGCGTACGCCACCCAATGCGTGCCCGGTCTATCAGCATCGTCCAAATTTACGATACCACTCTCGTTTCGATATGTCTTGTGCGGTAAGGCGTTACACATGTAGACGCTTCGGAAATACGGTATTCGCAAACGTTTCGCTATTTGTATCAACTGTAAATTGGTGGTGACACCCGCGGGCATCTTTATCTTCTTTTCAACGTTTTTTTTTTCTTTTGCGAGACTCCTTGTTTGTACGAAGCGAGATAAAGTCCGCGTCCTTCCATAGCGCAATTGTGACGTTGCGTTTCTTCGAGTTGTCGCTGCGCAGCTTTGGCATCATTCACCGCCTTTGCGACACCTGTCGCTCCACCGGCTAGTGAACCGATAACTCCAAGAAGCGGTAACAATGGCAAGATACCGCCACGTTTCGCTATCGGGAGCGATCGTTTTTTCACTTTTTTTTCATTTTTTGCTTCGCCATTCCCATGCCCAATTTCGTCTTTGCTTTTATCGCCGCCCAAACAGCGGTAGCAGTGGTCCTCTCTCCGAAAGTCGAGTCCTTAGCGATGATACGTTTCCGCGCTCTATCGGCAAGAACGTGATCGGCGACGTGTCGGTCCGCTAGTTTGTCGCTACGCGAGTACGCAATGTCATGATCGCGGCATGCCGCGTCCAGCGGATTGATTCCTCGATCCCCTTGCTCGAGCCGTTTCCGCAGATGAGTTCCCGGACCGCAAAATTGATAGCCGGGTATGTGCAGTTCGAACGGAAGCGCGTTTATCGCGCGATTCATGAATTGCATAAAGCGCAATCTTTAACATACGGCGCGGGTCCGTCGATGTGATCGCCTTGTTGATTGTAATGCTTGAGACACCGACGATAACCTTGCACTTCCGGATCCTCCGTTAAATGTTCAGAAAGTTTCTGCCACAGTTGCTCCACGTACCGACCAAATTCTAGCAGAAGAATTACTTTTGGAAGAATTTACTTATAAATCGCAACTCTTTGACCGTCAAAAGTAAAATATCGTCCGCCAGTAAGAAAAACATTTTTCCAACTGAAGAATGTTCGAGCCGCGCGCACCTATAAATAGCTGGTATCCGTCGAACGTCAACCAGTAATAATAAAGTTTGTCCGACAACCGTACACGATTCGTGTAAAAAACATGGACGATAAGATGCGAGTGGGAGGGGCTTGTGCATCCAGACACGGTCGAATGCTACCAAACACAATACGCGGTATCATTTGCGGCCTCTCGAATTGCGGTAAAACAAACGTAATGTTGAGTCTGTTGAAAAGTCTGCACGGTGTGTGCTTTGAAAACGTGTACGTGTACTCAAAATCGTTACATCAGCTAAAATATTAGTATCTCGAAAAATTGTTTGGACTGATTGATGATATCGGTTACTTCACATTCTCGGATTGTACTGTGATACCCCCGAGCGAGGCGCTATCAAATTCTATATTTATCTTTGATGACAGCCTGCGATAAGCAGGATGCAATACGGGAATACTTGCAATGGGTCGTCATTCCAAAGTCGATTGCTTCTATCTGTGTCAAACGTACGCGAGGATACCTAAACATCTTGTACGCGACAACGCGAATTTGTTGATCTTATTCAAGCAGGATGGTACCAACCTTAAACATATCTACAACGAACATGTAAATACGGACATGACGTACGAAGATAGTGCGCTTGGTGATGGACGATACAGACGTAGTTTTAACGAGTTCGCGGTACACAGAGTGGTTAGTTGTTCACGAAACGTCGATGATGACGCTCGACACAAAAGATATCGAAGAGCGGGAAAGGTTAGCGAAGGAGATTGCTCGTATTAGCGAATCGATCCGCAAGAAGCATCGGGCGTTTAAGACTGGAAAGATGGTGGAGGAGGCGGATTTGGAAAAGCATCTTAAACCAATCGTCGAACCGTTGAAACAAATTGTCGAGAACATTGGCGGTGATGATGATTCGGTTATCACGAATGCGACGGTTACACCAAGTCTCGATATTGAGGTTATGGATGAATCGAACTACAACAACAAACGCAAGCAATTGAGCACCGAGAAAAAGAGCAAGCGGATGCGACCAAGTACCCTGTTGACGTCACCGATATGGACCTCGACTCCGCTCCAACCGCGAAAATTGACATTTGAATCACCAACAAATTTATCGACTGAAAGCGTGTTCGAAACGACGAACCCATCTTTCGTAACATCTGTGAGACGGACGATGCAAACGTCCGATGGCCGAGAAGCGTTGTACGGTCAACTAGGCCCGCTGGGGCAAGAGTACATCGGAGCGCTCTTGAGCGGTGATAAGAAGACGGATTAAGTTTACGGAGTGTACTTTAACAATGAGGGTACGCTGCTTGGGGACAAGCGCTTTGACATCAATAAAAATGATAACATAATTGTGGACAGTGTAATATACGCGGGTACGTCCGGTCTGTTTGAATTGATATTTAAAAGAATTCCCGACGATGCGATATACAGGGTGGGCCATTTTAATCCATCCACGCAAATTTCTCCGTAAGTAAGCCAAATACAGAAAAATGGTTCAGACAAAAGTTGTTCAAGACAATGGGGGTCACCTATTTGTGCTAGTGACTTTGACCTTGAAGTCAATTTTCAAGGTTATTTGAAGGTCAGTTATTTTTTAAATGGAAACCCCTATTTTTGATTCCAAAATCTAATAGCTGGTGTTAAGAGCTTTTCAAAACACTATAATAAAGTTATTTTTCATTAAGTATTTTTCGAGTTATGAGACTTGTAAATTATAGTATTTTGACATAAAATACAAAATATCTTGTAAAACATTCAATTTTTGGGAATCTTACCTTAATACTTTTATGCATAAAATAATGAGACGAATCAATTGGTATAAAAAAACACATAGTTGCTTTCAAGAAAAAATATGTAGTTTGCAACATGTAACTGCATACAAGATATTTTGTATTATATGTCAAAATACTGTAATTTGCAAGCCTCATAACTTGAAAAGTACCTTTCACTGCGTGAAGCGGTTCTGATTATAAATTGACCACCACCATTCAACTAATGCCAGTATCGCTTGTGCAACACTACAGGAATGTCTATCAACAAGTTTGGAATACAGCTTGTAAAAAACGACGCAAAGACAGGAGAAGCTCGGTGGAGCGGTGGAGTCTTTAGAAATTACGTACGAGAAAATTGTCTCTGCGTGGATGGTAAAGTTTTCAACGCGAAGTCACATCAAATTAGACGTCTCGCCAGCCCTGAAACCAATAGCGATGCTGTGAACAAGCAACACCTGGATCATCGCTTCAAGACTATTAGTGACGACATGGACAATCGTATAAATAGAAATCATTTACTTTGCGAAAATTCCAAACGGGAAGTGCTTTTAAAACTTCAAAATTTGGAGATTACTGTACAGAACTGGAGGAAGGATAGCAACGTTTACATTAACACAAAATTTGCAACGTTGCAAAAGCAAATTACAGATCTGCGGGCTTATGTCAATGAGGATATATCCAAAACCAACAGAAAAATTGCTGCGGATAATGCGGAATTAATGAATCAGATGAAGCAATTAATTAATCAAGAGATTAAAAATCTTCGTAGTGTTTTAAGAAATAATATTATGCATCTTCATGAAATAATAAAGAATGAATTGAAAGAATCGAAATAAAAAACGATATTAGTTTAAAGAAAAGGTTGCTCGTGAATGAACTCCACGCACCAGCGAGAAGAAACTTTAAACGCAGATCTGTTGTTGTAAAAGGATACGATGACTTGTGGCAAGCTGACGTAGTCGAAATAAGACCGTACTCGCGATTTAACAGCGGCTACAAGTACATTCTAACCGTCATCGATGTGTTGAGTAAACACGCATGGGCCATTCCGCTAGAAACCAAAAGTGGAATCGAAGCGGCCGAAGTATTTTCCACGATATTTCGAGATTACAAAAGAACTCCGAAAAATTTGCAAACCGACCGAGGAAAAGAATTTTATAACGGAGATTTTCGGAAACTTGTCGAGAAACGTGATATCAATCATTACTCGACATACTCAAGTATGAAGGCTTCGGTGGTGGAACGATTCAACCGCACGCTAAAGAACGAGATGTGGAAAGTTTTTACGCTCAATAGATCGTATAGATGGATCGATGATTTACCGCGATTAGTCTTGGAATACAATAATCGTAAACATCGAACTATTGGTATGCGACTGATCGATGTCACTCCCGCGATCGCAAAGAGACTCTTGTCCACGGTGTACAGTAGAATAAAGATTGCCGCGCCAGTGAAATTCAAGGTGGGCGATCCGGTGCGCGTCAGCAAATTTAAAACTATATTCGAGAAAGGGTACACACACACGCCAAATTGGTCTACGGAGGTATTTAAGATTGCCGCGGTGCAACGAACCAATCTCGTGACATATCTGATTAAAGATTCTCGCGGAAATCCGATCTCCGGAGGATTGTACGAACACGAATTGCTTAAGACCGCTTAACCCGACGTTTATCTCGTGGAGAAGGTGTTGCGTCGAAAGGATGATAAGGTGTTTGTAAAATGGTTGGGATTCGATTTCTCGCACAACTCTTGGATAAATAAGAACAATGTATTGTAATAAAATATATTTATTGTACAATAAACAATTATATACATGTACTACAATAATGTTATTTATTCAATAATATATAAACTATACATAAATATTACCACTAGTGTATAAACAATATAAATAATATAATGTATAAACTATGTACAACATAATAATAAACTATACATAAATACTAACACTACAATTGTATACTGTAATGCCCCCACGGTAGTATCGGTGGAACCGGATACGATGTAGCGCTTATCATCGTACGGACTGAGCACAAGCTTCGACTCTGACACGGTGTACACTTCGTGCATCTTTGATCGGATACACGATTGACACCGCGTCAGCTCGATATCATCGTTAAAGCACCGAGTGTAATCATCGAACATTATAGTTTTGGCGACTACACTCTTTTTTACACCTTTAACCTTTTTGGCGTCTTTTTGGCCGGTGACTCTCAACGCGTACATTTTCGCCCTCAGTCCGACAAATTCTGTCATGATCGCACCGTTGTTCTCATCTTTCATCAGACCCGGTATTTTCTTGTTCGCGCGCGGTATATCGTAAACATTGTCCTCAGAGTAATCGCTCGTATCAAATTTTGAAAGATTACGTTTCATATCGTGATATACGTTCTCGCATTGTAAAAAGTATATCAGACTGTCTGTGTCGGTGTACATAATTTTGTAGTGAAACTTGTACAAGCAGGTTTTGGATATGTCGAGGATACACATACGTAGATCGGCTTGTCGAATTTCATTTCGAGTTTCCGCAATTCTACGGCGATTAGATTATCCGAGAACACACTTCGGCTATGAAAATTTGGTTTGGCGATCATAGCCTCCGCTCCGTATCGTCCCTCCCACTGCGTAATGAGCCATACATCCGTATGATTTCGAGCATTTTCCATAGTGTTGCCAAAAACTGCGTTGTTCATCAATTTGTATAAATTTTTCTCGAATTCATTGCTCGCGAGTGTCCGAAATTGCGTATTTAATTCGATATATCCTCAAAACCATGGAGATTGCGTGGATGAATTGCAATATTCGATAAATTTTTGTAACCTGCAACCCGTGTCGAATACATTGTTGCAGGTTACGGTAGTGGATGACGTATCGCTGCTTATCGCACAGCGTAACGAGTAACTTGACCGCCCGCTTGCCGGACGGCTTATCGCGCGTCGGGCAGAACGGTAGGTCAGCGTGCGCGTCGTGAAGATTCATCGGATACACAAGGTCGACTTCCAGCACATAACAGGTAGCCGAATTGGATGTTACGGACATTACGTCAAAGCTCGCGACATTTTCGACCCACTGAAAATCGGCATAGGGCAACGGTTGACACATTGCCCAGCCGTACAAGTTGTTTACATCAAAGTACATAAGGAACGATGATGGTTTCAATGGATCGTACGATGGCATGTATTTATTATTTGCGCGAGCGTATCTGTTGGAGCATTGGCTAAGACCGCCGCGTATACCACGTTCAACGAACATGACCATATCGATGTCTGTGAGTAATTTAAACTCGATGCCCGTGTGCTTCAACATGGCGTCCCACGTATATCCCGGTAATGTGTAATACTGAGCGGGATCTAAACCATAACTTTTGATACACGTGTTTCGGAAATTTTGAAAAATATCCGCCAACAAAAGAACGTCTGTTTTTAGATATAAATCGCTGTATTGACCTAAAGTTTCAATCAAAGAAGTTTGCCAAACATTTATCACGTGCGCATAATCGCTCTCGGATACCGTTTCACCAGTCAACGAGCTGTAAAATGATTCGCGCGGAGGTAGGCAAGTCTCTCCCGGAGCTTATCGATGTTGTCGACATACTCGTAGGGAAACACACCTTTGCGTGTAAGAAGATTGAAATTTTCCGCAGATAAATGGCTAAATTCGGAACGCGAAATTTTTAATTTATCTATTGTCAGATAAGATGCCAATTTTTCGAGACTGGTGCCGAGAAATCTAAATGAATCTATAAAACGTAATTTGACACAAATTTTGGAATTTTGATCCTCCGTATCTTTAATATTTTTTGCAAAAGAAATGTATCGCTCTTTTGTCAGCGGCAGTAAATCAATGTTACCTTCAAAGGCATTAGCGACATCTTTAATAATGAAATGCGCGTCGTAACCAAATAAATTGTAAAATATTATGGGGATAACGTGGAGTCTTTGTAATTTAGATTGCACGATGAGTGTGCGGGACCTCGGTAACGCCCGGTCAGATGACAATGATCGCGCACTGGCGTATCTTCCGATGCGAACGGTTTTTCACACACGTGGCAATTTACGGCGCTATGGAATTTCTCCGATTTCTCCCGCATAAGATCCGCCATGGAGACGACGGTGGTAAGGATTGCTTTCACACGGCGCGCCAAATCATGGAGTTCGTTGACGAACCATGCTATGCAATCCTCACCGCGATAAGACTTAAAACTAGATAACAAATTATCATATATACATAATATCCTACGCTAAACGCCTTGTGATGTTGGTAGGCATAGGTTGTATGACCTTGTCCCTCCTTCTTTTCAAGCGTGCATTCCAGATCGGCGTATACTACAAACGGGAGCCGCTCCTTCCGGTTGTAGTTGCGGAACGTTAGCCACTTGTCTTTGTTGGGAAAAATGACGGCACAGTTGTTCATCTTCCCGCAGTCGACGCTGTGGACTGACAATTTCTCGTTCGTCCGAAAGTAGTGTAGACACCTGTAATAGTTTATATAATTAATACTGCGAATAAAGTATTGAATTATTCTATAAATGTGTTTTTACTTACCGATCACAAATGTACTTTTTGCCATTTCGCTTGCTCAGTTGCGAGCTCACCAACCACGATAAATCTTTGTTATACAAAGTGCGCGTTGTTTCCAGGCAGGTAGAGCAGGTTGACGTGCTTCTCCATCTTGTTGTCGGTGAGGCGCAGAGGAATGATCGAACGGCCCAGTGTTCCAATTAGGGACCGATTGTTTACGCATGCGTGACTCTGTGCATGTGCGGCAATGGAGATACAGTGCCGATACATGTTGTGCAGAACTTATGGCGGGATGTTTTGACAGGAAGAGGTTAGATAACTACAAATAAGGTAAGATTGATTTATTTATTCATTTAGAAACATGGTATCTATGGAGCCTAAAGCTAAAAGACCTAGAATTAGAAAATTTCAATCATTATGGCTAGATGAAAATGTTTTTAAAAGATGGTTAGCTCCACATCTTACACTAAATAAAGCATTGTGTACTGTATGCAATAAAGCCATCAGATGTTGCAAATCAAATTTACTTGAACATTCGCAATCAGACCAACATATTGAACAAATAAATTCCTCCACCATATCCTCGCGCTTCAATACGCATTTAACAGCGCATGCCACGACGCGACCAGATTCACGCCCGCGTTCGCCAATTACGGGCGTGAATTAGCACCACCGCATCCCAAAGACCAAACTCACCCGCCTGTACCGATTCCGACGTCAGCCTGGCGGCGCCACCTGGACGAGGCCCGGGAGCTCGTTACTGTCAATCTCGCCAGAGCTTTTCAACGACATGAACCGCACTATAACATGCGACATCGGGATTGGCGGTCGAAGATCGACGCGACAGTATGGCGCAAGGAACACCCTCTCTCCAACAAGGCCGCAGGCGTAAACGCTAAGCTCGCGCCAAAATACGCCGGCCCATACGTGATAGGCCGAATCGTCACCCCCGTAATCTACGACTTAAAAGATAAGAGGGGACGATGGCTTAGGCACATACATGTGCAGGATCTTAAGCCGGGGAATGGGGAAGATGCCCCTACCCGTTAGGCTAAGAAGGCCGCCTTGACGGGGATTCAGAGGATATAAGGACCGATTCCAAGAATCTCGGCCTAGAACTCGATCAAGATGTCCAGCTCGTGGAACATACTAGACGAGATCGAGATCCTTTTGGCTGACGAACCAGCACCGAGACCGACACCGAGATCGATGCCGAAACCGATCCCGAAGCCGACGCCGCCGACGCCAACAACGCCGTCATCACCGGCACGCGTGGTCCCCAGGGTGGGGACCACCATTCAACGCTCCGACCGGCAGCAACAGCGAAAAGCTGCCTTCTTGGCCTCGCCGCCGCTGCCACCAACCAAGGGGCGAAAGCGAGGGCCACCGGACGCCACGTGCACAATTACGCACACGGCGCCGCAGGAGCGGAAGCCGACCAGGCCGACTGCCGTGCCGACCACCGCACTGCCGGAACCAGCAGCCGCTACCGCCAGACGGCCATCTTGGGCCGTTGAAACTCGGCCGTCAACGGCCGTCGCCGCACCGCCGACACCACCAGCCGCCGCACCACGGCCGCTACCAGCCGCTGCACGGCCATCACCAACCGTAGCACGGCCGCCACCAGTCGCCACCCAGCCAGTACCAGCCGCTACCAGGCCACCGCCCGCCGCCGCACCACCCGCACCACCGATCTGGAGGGCACCCGACCCGCCGCCGGTTATGGTGGAGTTCGCGCCAGGGGAATTTGCGGCCATCCCCCATTGGTCCGTGGTGGTATCGCGCGGCTACAAGCTGCGAACCGCAGACGGACGGCGGTATAAACTCCGCTTCTCGCGAGACGGGCGGCTCATTAAGAGCCGTCAGCAGCCGCCGCAGGCACCCACTCCCGAAAACCGGGGGGTGATGTAACGATGCAGCATGCATCGTCACGGCTACGGACCGAACATCGTCCGTAGCCAACAAGGGCGCATCGAGCGCCGATAAATTATTCATAAACACCGACGGTCAATCGCCGGACGGTCCCCCACACCCGACCGTTCCGAAACTTACCAGGTGGGGGTCTGCCGACTAGACCGCCGATGCTTGCCGATCCTACGCTAGTCGGGCGACAGCCGGGTATAAAAGAGGCCCGGCTGTACGCCTTCTCAGATCCTGTTCGCTGCTCACCAGTGAACATCCTATTGCGAGAGCACTCGCAATCCTTCGAGAATACTCGAAGCCTATGCCCAGCAGCCCCACGAGAACGAGCATACTCGTGCACCGACCGAGCATACTCGGCTTCAGGAACCGCTTCCACACGTGACGGGAACACCCGTGTCCCGCCAAGCATACTCGGTTCTAGACCTCGATACGAAAATACTCGTATTCCCGCCGAGCATACTCGGCCCCAGGAACCGTCCTCCGTTCCTCCGTGCGAGCATACTCGCACGTCACCGAGAGTACTCGGCCTCGATCCTCGCATACGAGCGTACTCGTATATTACCGAGCATACTCGGCTTCGTTTCCTACATACGAGCATACTCGTATATTACCGAACGCACTCGGCTTCGCTTCTTACATACGGGCATACCTGTGTACCACCGGGAATACTCGGCTCCACGTCCGACCACCGGTCACTGTAGGGCGCGGGCAATACGCGCGTCCTCGCTCCCGTCTTCATCCCTTCAAATCGGGTCCTTACATCTGGCAGGCAATCGCGACTAGTCGATTCGAGCGATCATCGAGTCACCGCGCACGCGCCCAAGCCATCGATCAGTCGATCGATAATCGATACCACTCGCGCGTATCGATCCACGCGCGCAGTCATCTAGAGACCACTGCAGTCCACGCGCTTGCGCTGACGCTTTCACGTCACCATACGACCACCATTACACGCCGCTTACCCCGCCGCTATAATTTTTGTACGACACGTTCAAACCTCATACTTAAACGCTCCGTATCCACACGGCTGTACATATCGGATCTCAAATTTATACAATAAACTTTATCTTATTTTATTACTACCAAACAGAGCAATTCTTTTCACGTGCCCCCAACCGACCGAACTCCTGATTCCGGCGAGTTATTCCGCGCAGATAAACGTACCGTTTCAAAATTAGAAATACCGGGTCTTATTACGTTAAACTGTATTTGCCATTCATCCGCGCTTGTAGCAAATAGAGCATGCAAAAAACTTCCTGAGTCGTGCGAAAATTTAATTCGAGGAGTTAGTACTTACATTTCAGGCAGTGCAAAGAGATGTGAATTTCAGACGTTCTTCAATGTGGAAAGAAATAAGATTTTAAAATTATCAAATACTCGGTGGTTGGTATTGCATAAATGCGTTGTTAGATTATTAAATAATTGGGAAGTTTAAAAAAATTTTTTTATTTTGGCTGTAGTAAAGGATAAGTTAAAATCTGCGGAAATAATTTTAAATCAGTTAAATGATAATTGTATTAAAGCATATTTATTATTTTTAAAATATTTGTTGAATTTTTTTAACGAGTTTAATGCTCTTTTTCAAGCTCGTAAAGTTTTAATACATACATTGTTTGAAAATAGCCAGCAATTAATTCGCGAAATAGCACAAAATTTTATTATTCCAGAAGCTTTAAAGTGTATTGTTAATTTTAATATAGACAATGAGAAAAATATTAAAGATATTAATAATATATATGTTGGTCCGGAATATGAAAGTCTTTTAGAAACATTATCTTTGGAATGCGCGCAAGAAATTAAATTAAATTGTTTAGAGTTTTATATAACTGCAGTTCACGAAATGTTGAAACGTTTGCCATATAGAGATACTGTTTTTGAACAATTAATGTTTTTACAGCCGAAAGTTGCTCTTTACGATGAATCTAGAATACAATTTGAAGATTTAACATTTATTGCTACGCGTATAAGAGATATTAATATTGATATTACTAAATTAGCTTTTGAATGGAGAATTTTACCATCTGTTTTTAATGATGAAGAAGAAAAAGAATTAGCTTTCTTAGAAATCGATATAATGTGAAAAAGAATATTATAATTTAAAAATTTTAATATTGGGGAAAAAAGGTTTCAAAATTTAGAGTTATTAGTCGAAACGGTTCTTTCTTTTCCCCATTCTAATGCTGAAGCGGAACAAATTTTCTCAATGGTTACAGATGTGAAAACTAAAAAAAGAAATCAATTATCTAATAAAACTGTTTCTGCAAATTGTATTATGCGGTCTAGTTTTCAAGCTGAAGGCATTAATTGTACAAATTTTGAAATTGATTCCGAACATTTAAAATTACATAATCCGCAAAATTTATATGGAAAAGCAGGAACTTCATTTAATGGTTTTTACTTAATACTTTTCTGTTTATTTTATTTTTTATGTGCAATTTTAGTGTAATATTTATTGTCTAATTATTATTTATTTTTAATTATTTTTATTTTTTTGCATGACAGACACATGCTGATACATCTAGCCAATACTGTTTAGTTGTATGTTACTTATATAGATAAATTATTAATATTGTTGTATTTTTCAGATTTTAATATATTTTGTACTAGCATATAAAATGTGATATATAACATTAAATGTGATATATATAAGACTGATTAGTACCTGACGAAAGCCATGCAATATTATTTTTATTTTGACTGCGTAACATTTTTTTTTCAAATTAACTATGCAATATTTTTGTTCATTAAAGATTTTAATTTAAAATCAAAAGGCTTTTCAAATTTTTAATTTCTGTAATGTTATTTGTATTTTGATTTAGTTAATATTTTTATTTTAAATATATATTTATTATTAATTAATAACATTTATTTTTGTTATATGAATACTGGTAAAGTTTTTGACAGTTTTCCTTACCCTTGCAACGAATTTTGGTATTCTTTGAGATTCTGTCAAATAAAAGATTTTTATTTCATTTATATAAAAAGTGTTTTATTTGAAAAATATATTATTTTTTACCTTTTCCTCTTCCTTTTTACTATAATTAATATTTTAATATATTTGCGACGTGAACTAGCCTCGGAATCACGCCAGATCCGAGGGAGCATGCCCAATGAAAGTCGGTAGCCCGCGGTACTCCACGTTTTCAGGAGTTAGGTAACTTACGCGGCGTCGGCAGGAAATGCACGACTCGGTAACTCGCGGTATCGGCAATAAATGCTCGATTCGGTAACTTGCGGTATCGGCAACAGATGCTCGATTCGGTAACTCGCGGTACTCTACGCACGTCGGGAGCAAGGTAACTTGCGAAATCGGCAATAACTGCACGATTCGGTAACTCGCGGTGCTCCGCGAAATTCGGGAGCAAGGTAACTCACGCGATATCGGTAACCGGAAATGGACGCCAGGTGCGAGTAATCGCACCGCGGTATCCGTAACTTCAAAAGTTCTTTAATATACCCGGCCGCTCCCCGTGCAGTATATGGCAGAGAGGCGCAGTTCTTGTACTTGACGTTAGAAATCTGGAGTGAGAGGCGAACACAAGGACAACTCAATAATTAAGATTTAACAATAATGTATTTCAACGATTTGGTTACAAGGGTTAAAGATGAGTAGATGGTTTGGCCTGAGCCGATACGGCGGAAATAGTTTAATACGGCGGCAGTGAAACAATTTGCCCAATAAATCAGTAACAAGAATGAATTTTGGTCACGATATGATATTTCGAAACGCGATCATGGAAATTAGCGATAGATCCAACGATATTCAGCAAAACAAATGACTCGTATTACGATGACACGACGCGACCGGTGAAGGCCGAATAAATAAAGTTCGAACGACGGTAGCCTAACGGCCAGAAATGATATGTCGTGGAGCGGCTATTTTCGCGGGTTTTTCTCGCTTCTCGCAAAGACGCTAAAGTAGCGGTAACAGCAGTCTCGCGGAGAACGTTCCCGAGCAAAATCCGTCTACAGACATTCAACCACGGTACTTCCAGTACTATAATACGCGAAAAACGGTAACAAAGACGGTATTATAAAAAAGAGGCGGTAACGGAAAGACCGTACGGTAACCCAATCACGAAACGGAACGGTAACAGAAACGGTAGCGAGAGAGAAACTGTCGGTGCCTGATTCATGCAAGTTAGAGACTTTGACGCGATATCCGGAGCCGGCTGGATATGCGGTTAGTCGTGTGAAAGACTGAGTGCGCCAAAAACGCGCTCACGGTAGCAAAATCGCGGTTAGTCGTGTGAGAGACACTAAATACAGAGTTTTAGACTCACGCTACCAGTCATAACCGGACGGAACTCTACGGCTACCCGAGAGGCGGCTTACATCAAGTCGGCGTCGTCGGAAGCGTCCTGGAGCTCGTCTTCACTTTTGCACGGCACACCGAACAGTGATTCTTTTCGGCTCTACAAGTTGGTCCTTTTAATCCCGCGTCGCCTTCTCGCGCATCCTGTCGATTTTCCGAAAAGGAGGGCCCCTGAAAACCGCCCACAGTTTATCCAGGGCGCCCCCCTCCCCCCGCTTTCTGTGGTTTTCTCAAATCATCCGGTTCGGATCGCGTTGATAATTCGATGTTCCCGGAAGAGACTGGTTAGGCTGGCCGGGCCATACTCCGGTACTTCCGGGTGCAGCATCCTCGAAGTCCTCGGTGCCGTCTGCAGCCAGGCGAGGTCCGCTGCTGCGTTTCTTTGCGAGTTTATGGCTAAAACCAAAGCGGAGTTAGTCGATAAGGCTCGGATGGCGACGGGATCGCGGTACCTCACCTTTTCTGTTACGGGGTCACTAACACATGACACCCATTGATGATCCCCCGGCGTCCGGTCTCTATGGCGATGCTGAATCTTTGCCCTGAGGCACAAAATACGCAATGCCGCCCGCACGGGGTCTCGCCTTACAACTTAAACGATAATAGACATACAAAACGGGAACGAAATATAAAATAACGCGCGAAAATGGTGGAGTCTCGCGGGTTGCTCTCTCAACGCGAGGAGCAACTCCAGGACCCTTTGCTCCATCGGCCGGGCTATCGCCCTTGTGACGGCGCTCGAAAAGCGTCACATCACAATATATTACATAACAATATATTATATATATGTATATATTTTATTTCTAGTACATTTTAAAGATTTTAAATGTAACTGGGTAACGATGCCTAGTTTAACTTGTATCAGACACGTTACTGATGCTGTATTGCCGCACATGCGCAAACAACCGGTCCCTAATCGGAACATTGGAACAGCCTTCGATTGTAAATACGTTTACGGAGATGGTGTTCAATTTTTCGAATTTTGAGATTTGTGGAAGCATCATGGAACACGATACCGCACAAATTCAGTACTGTTGAATAGTGTGGGTATTCTATTGTTCTTGATGGATTTTTTTTCGCAGGATGTAACGCAGCGACGACTGCCCACGCAAAACATGCATTGTCTCTGGATTGTACCACCGCCCGTTTGAGCATAATTTCCCGTGGTAATTCAATGTGGCATCCCGCATGCAGAGGATTGAACTTGTTGACGTTGATGGTGAGGTCCAAGATACAACGCCCATCTACTGTCGCGTTCTTGAAACTCCTCTAAAGACACCAGGATGGCGTCAACCACTTTGTGTACCATTCGTTTAGATCGGATGTGGGAAATAGCTCACGGTTCTTTGTGGCGATGGTCTTTACGGCAGTCTTGTTACTTGCGATAAATTCCCCGTTAAACATGGTGTTGATTTTGACACTTCCATGTTCCACCATGACGCCATGGATCCGCTCGATGACCGTATTTTTTATTTGTTCTAAAAATTGACGGTGTTCGATATAGTCCAGATTGATTATTGCGCCTGTTATTATACGGTTCCTGAAGGCTGTCTCGATTTCTTTCTAGGTGAATCCTCTTTTGATTCCGTATCCAGCACCGGTGGACATGAATCGCTCGTTTAGGGTGTTCCTTACACCCTCCAAGCGTGTTATTTGCGCCACCAAAGAATTGATTAGTCCAGTGCGTTGTTTCTTTTGACATTTTTCCCT
This sequence comes from Linepithema humile, assembly GCF_040581485.1. Classification (NCBI taxonomy): domain Eukaryota; kingdom Metazoa; phylum Arthropoda; class Insecta; order Hymenoptera; family Formicidae; genus Linepithema; species Linepithema humile. Next base: position 15,401,574 of record NC_090130.1, on the reverse strand, counting down.
CAATGAATTGAGGTACTCGTCGCACTCGTAGTCCCATGGGAGGAACTCCGCACACGATTTAATATTTGCTGCTTGAACGGTGAAATCACGCTCCATCTCCATTTCAGATAACTGTGACAATTTCTATTTTCGTGAGCTTTTTATACCCGCTTGTTGCACACGACACTAATTAAAAAATGCTAACAATGTTATTTAAAACATTGAAATCTGGCAACAATGGTGCCCAAAATGTTGACGTGGCTGTTGCTAAAAATAGTGATGATACCATTCTTGTAACAACGCAAAATGGTGTCGAAAGTGCTGACGACGCAAAATGGCGCCTGCAAATTTAAAAAAGTGATGACGTAATCCATAAAATATGTGGTCCCCTCTAATCTCTTGTAACTTGATACTCACATTGCAAAAGTGCTGATGCTGCGCTTTTACAACTGTAAACGTGTGTAACCTGATACCCCCCTCTCCTCCAAAGTGCTGACGCAGCGTAATCCGATACCCCCTCTTCCCCGCACCCCCCTTACATACCGGAGTTAGAATTCTTCTAGCTATACTACTCATATATTTGTTTTTGATGTTATTATCATTAATACGATTAGATAAGCTTCAACAAGCTACGCGTACGAGTGCTGTAACAGAACTGTAACAGAGCTGTAAAAATATGTAATCTGCCATCACGTATTGAACACAATTTTGAAATTGTTCTGACATGCATGAATCATATTGTGATGTCCCGACAATGGTAAAATTCAAAAAACAGAACATTATTAAAAAGATCTGTACAAGTCCATCTAAAATTCATCTAAAGAGCTAGATTGAAGTTATAATTATAAGTATTAATTATATTATTAGTTATAAGAATAATAGTTATAAAAATATTAGTTATAAGAATATTAGTCATAAGAATACTGCATAACTGAACAATGCGTTGAACAAATAAGCGAAGAGATAAGAATAACATAAACAAAGGCAGATGAAATAATTTAACGGATAAGATGGGTGTCTGATAACTTTTTTGGACATAGCCGACTCGCTTCCGTTATTGCCTCTTAATCTCCCGTGAAATTACACTACGCGTCAAAATTAAGGGATAGAAAATTTCGGGTCGATTTTTGGGTGTTTTTTGAGCGGCTGTATCTCCGCGAAAAATGGACAAAAAAAATATTTAAAAAAAGCGTTTTGAAGCTTGAATCTTCTAGTTTCCGAATCTTCAAAGAAAACTCCCATATCATCATTTTTAACTGAGTTATCCTCTATTGAACGGACCAATCCGAAAATGAAAAAAATTTTCCCCAAATTGGCAACGTGCATAGACCAGAAAAATTTTGTTTGTCAAAAATCGATTCCACGACGTCAAAGCTCACACAATTCTCAACAATTTGCTTTTTTAGTGAATGCTGTGCGCTTTTTTTGACCGAGTTATTGGCGGTTAAAAAATAATTGGTACCTTCAACTTTAAACATCCATAGCTCTGGAACAAATTGTCGTACAACATTCATCATGGGCTTTTTGGAAAGTTTAAAGTCTCCCTTATAAGACGCTCTCTTCAGAATTTTGATCTGACATTTTTTTTATTTTGATACATGGATTGTAAAAACGTGTTAAAAATCGCGTTTTTTTCTTTTCTTTGTTCACCTGGGTGGCACTTCGTGAAAAATGATTGAACCTCTTAGTGTCCACGTTTTTTTTAGTTAAAGGTTTGCCCAATAACCACGCAAAATCCCAATAGCGCTAGATTTTTCTTTTCTAGTGTTCTAAAGCTCGTAAGTTACATTAACGTACGAAAATGACTAAAAATCCTTTATTTCGCCCCAAAAATGCCAATAACGCAAAAATTCGAAACATTTTCCATCTGATCATTGATCCTCGCTTGGTTATTTCCACGATAAGAAGTCAAATTTCCGATATGATTTTCAATACAACGAGGAGGTTGTTGATCAAATGTACGCTTTGCGCGCGCGCGCGCGTGCGTGAGGATCTTTACAATAGACGTGCTAGGACTCCTGCGGTGGTTGATGTATTCTTCACCTTTTTCTCAGGCGAGCTTACGGCTTTTCATTGCGAGTTTTTAACTCACTTCTCGACTGTATTGTTTTCGCGAAGATGCCATGGCGTTATCTAACGGATACCGACGTATCACGAATCTTGACGCTTCTGGATGAAGGTCACTCACAAACGATTATCATTACCAACAGGATGGGAGTTAGCCAGTCTATCGTCAGCAGAGCTATAGCTCGCTTTCGGCAGACTGGCGAACTGCATTGTCGTAGCGGGCAAGGCCGAAGACGCCAAACGTCTGTCCGAGAGGACAGATCATTTGTACGGCACGTGCGCCTAGAACCGTTAGTGACGGCGAACGCAATTGCGCGTCGAACTAAGTTAAAAACTCGCAATGAAAAACCGTAAGCTCGTCTGAGAAAGAGGTGAAGTGTACATCAACCACCGCAGGAGTCCAAGCACATCTATTGCGAAGATCCGCACGCACGCGTGCGCACACACACACACACACACACGCGCGCGCGCAAAGCGTAAGTCCGATCAGCAACTTCCTCGTGGTACGCTTTGGGTAACGCTAATGCCGACGGTAATTTGAAGTGTTATTGTATTGAGAAGCATATCGAAAATTTGACTTCTTATCGTAGAAATAACCAAGCAAGGATCAATGATCAGATGGAAAATGTTTCGAATTTTTGCGTTATTGGCATTTTTGGGGCGAAATAAAGGATTTTTAGTCATTTTCGTACGTTAACGTAACTTATGACCTTTAGAACACTAGGAAAGAAAAATCCAGCGCTCTCGGGATTTCGCGTGGTTACTGGGCATACCTTTAACTAAAAAGAAACGTGGACACTAAGGGGTTTCAATCATTTCTCACGAAGTGCCGCCCAGGTAAATGAAAAAAGAGAAAAACGCGATTTTTAACACGTTTTTACAATTGATATATCAAAATAAAAAAAATGTCAGATCAAAATTCTAAAGAAAGCGTCTTATAGGGAAGACTTTGAACTTTCCAAAAAGCCCATGGTGAATGTCGTACGACAATTTGTTCCGGCTACGGATGTTAAACCAGTTGAGTGGTAATGTATCATATATGTACAAAAAAAAGTGCCAAAGTGATAATGTATCATACAGGATGTCCCATTTTAAATTACGCACCTGAATATCTCGTCGGGGGAGCCACCAATCCAAAAATAACCCTTACAAAAGTTGTTGGGTTCGGGGGGGAACATTCGATGATGACATTGGTTTAACCTAGGTTGTACATGCCAAGGTCATATAAAGGTCAACTTTGTTTTTTTAAATGGAACACCCTATTTTTGATTCCAAAATCTAATAGCTGGTGTCAAGGGCTTTTCAAAACACTATAATGAAGTTATTTTTCATTAAGTATTTTTCGAGTTATGAGGCTTGAAAGTTACAGCATTTTGACATAAAGTACAAAATATCTTGTAAAACATTCAATTTTCGGGAATCTTGCTTTAATACCTTTATGCACAAAATAATGAGACGAATCAATTGGTATAAAGAAAACACATAGTTGCTTTCAAGAAAAAATATGTAATTTGCAACATGCAGCTGCTCGCCCCTAGGGGGGTCTCCCCCCCCCCCCCCGATCCACACTCATTCCGAAAAATTGCTTTTCCGAAAACTTTGAACCCATGTTTCACCGTTTTTTGATATTTTAACTTGTAACAGCACACGCTGTTACTAAGCGTCACGCGGGCTCCACGTGAGCACCACCATTTAGGGTCGCATTCCGATCCCCCAACTCGAGGGTAAAAACTCGAGAAGGGGTAGCTGCCGGGTAGGGTAGCACCCCAAGTGGGGGTAGCACGACCGGTATAAAAGCCGGCTCGCGGAACAGATCGAGACCATTCTCCCGAGTACGACTCGAACAAGCCTCAGGGCGCACTCTGAAGCTCCGGTCGTACTCGCTCCCATCCCGATAGTCGTTCTAGGAGCAGGGCGTTCTCTGCTTCGGTCGGGTGTTCCCGGCGTTCGACTTCCTATACCTCGTCGTTCTAGGGGCAGGGCGTTCTCTGCCTCGGTCGGGTGTTCCCGGCGTTCGACTTCCGACTCTCCGTCGTTCTAGGGGCAGGACGTTCTCTGCCTCGGTCGGGTGTTCCCGGCGTTCGACTTCCGACTTCCCGTCGTTTTAGGGGCAGGGCGTTCTTTGCCTCGGTCGGGTGTTCCCGGCGTTCGACTTCCGACTCTCCGTCGTTCTAGGGGCAGGGCGTTCTCTGCTTCGGTCGGGTGTTCCCGGCGTTCGACTTCCGATATCCCTTGCACGAGAGAAGTCTCTCACTGTCTTCGGACACAGCGCACCGGCAACCGTCGACGACTCAGCAGGGCTCGGATATACGCGGTATCGCTTATTTTTTATTACTTTGACTCCGTACCGTACGAACCGACCGATTTAGGATTAAATAGGATTAATCATGTTCATAGTTATTTAAATTGCGGCCAAACGCGCGACACGATTAAAGAAATTACGCAGTCTACTCATTATCCGTTTATTTCCGATATTTGTATCCGTTTATACCGTTAAGATATTAGACCGTTACAGAAATGCTGATGTACTCATTGTTAATATTTTCGTTTATAATTATATTATTAATCCAAATGTTCTCAACAATAAATATTTATTTTTCTTTAAATAATTTTTATTAATTTGGAGTCTCCCGATAAACCACACGAACGAATTCTGGCAAACCGACGAGTTATTACGCGTCGTAAGAATCCGCTTCGCTAACTACGCACCGTCGTAATTCCGCATCGAAAAATCCGTATACCGTCGAAATTCCGCATCATTACGCACCACCCGTGAGGCGTAAAAATACGCACCGTTACATGGCGCCCGAACAGGGACCGGTTTAAAGTTAAACGAGACTCCAGATTTAGAGACAAATGAGTACATGGGTAAATTATTTACTTAAAGATCAAGTTGTCGAGATATTAGAAACCCATAACATTGATAGTACCGGGACCTTAGATAATTTAAGAAAAAGACTTCGGTTATTTATTTCGCGAAGGCCTGATCTATTTCAAACTACCGCGGGTAACCTGGACAATATGCCAAAGAGCAATTATTCAGCCAAGACCGACGACGAACCAGTGGAGGAACTGGTTGTCCCACCGGCATTAAGCATAATGGAGCGGGCAAAGCTCCTAAACCAAGTGAGGAAATGGGGCCTCCATTTTGATGGCAAGGATCCGTTTTCCTTCTTGGAACGGGTAGAGGAGCTCGGCCAGGAATATGGCTTCACAAACGAACAGCTACTCCTCGGCCTACCGGAAGCATTAAAAGGCAATGCCTTATTATGGTTTAGAAACCATAGGGCCTCGTGGAATTCATGGAACGACTTTCGCCAGGACTTTAAAGCGTTCTATCTGCCACCAGGATACCCGCAACAACTCAGACGAGAGATTCAAGGCAGGCAGCAGCAACCAAGCGAGCCATTTGACGCTTTTGCCATAGCATTACAAACGCTAATGCGAAGAGCCGGAGGGTACTCGGAGCAAGAAAAACTAGAACAGATCTATGAGAATATGAATCCGGATCTCCAACTATATATTCCACTCAAGAATATACACACGCTGAGCAAATTACACGCAAAGGTCGCGAATCTAGAAAAGATTCAACAACGCCAAAAAGAGCGGCGACCAAAGTTCGGCAGCGCACAGCATTCACTAAAAAAGCAAATTGTTGAGAATTGTGTGAGCTTTGATGTCGTGGAATCGATTTTTGATAAACAAAATTTTTCTGGTCCATGCACGTTGCCAATTTGGGGAAAATTTTTTTCATTTTCGGTCCGTTCAATAGAGGATAACTCAGTTAAAAATGATGATATGGGAGTTTTCTTTGAAGATTCGGAAACTAGAAGATTCAAGCTTCAAAACGCTTTTTTTAAATATTTTTTTGTCCATTTTTCGCGGAGATACAGCCGCTCAAAAAACACCCAAAAATCGACCCGAAATTTTCTAACCCTTAATTTTGACGCGTTTTCACGGGAGATTATTTCACGTGAAATTATTTCACATCTATTAGACGTTTCTTAGACCTGTTGTTTTCCCTGGGAACGAGCTGCATATTAACTTTCAGCCAAACGATATTCCAACGTTTCAAGAAGCCGATGTGACGATTAAAAACCTATGCGATACTCTCGAGGGCCTATTCCCCACCACAAGAGGACCAACATACATCATCGCTCGCGCAACAGTACTCTTCATCAGTCTCACTGTTAAGTCAGATTGTATTCTATATACTATTCTCTGCATTGTCCAGTTGAAATCACTGAATTATCCAGTTCATATTGTAGAAGGCTAAGTGCGGTAGCACTTCTCTTATCAATTTATAGAAGCCTAAATACAGTAGCGCTTTTTTTCTGTGTGGACTGAACTAAATCAATCTCGCTTTTATTAAAACTGTAGCAGTAGCCTAAATACGGTAGCGCTACTCTACTGTGGTGAGTGCGAGAACAAATAAAGACTAAAGACTTAAACTTTATAGAATATACAACTTTAATCTTTCGTAGTGTCAGGATCTTTTTCTCGACTGCTCGACTTCGTCGGGATCCCGATTTATATACCTTTACATCAAAGATACCACTAAATTTTATCATAATCGTTATCCGCCGATAGTTAACATAATATCCTTTATAATATGAGATAACTCGCTCAACAATTGCATTTCCTTTCGAGGAATAGTAATCGCAGGTCTAAGGTTTCACTAGGTCAGTAGGCATTAGGCCAGCGTATGATATTTCACCGCATGATCAAAGCCGCTGCCGCCGCATAATAAAAGTGCTAATTCTAAGAAACAAATTTTAAATCAAGTATAATACTACAATATTTAGCAATGTGTAATATCTACGTTATTAAGTTGTATCGCACAGTTTATAATATCTGCATTATTCAGTTGTACTTATAAAGCTTTGCTACTAATTACAATTAGGTGAGCTGATATAATTTATTTTTTTATTTTATTTTATTTGTTTCCTTTCACACGATAAATCATTACCACCTGTATTCCAAATAAACCCGATGAATGCAGGGTGACTAAAAAATAAGGAGGCATTTCAAATTTCGCGCTAATAGTCGATATTACAGAATTCTCTACACACGTCTAGCGACCAGACGTAACAATATTACTGTCGGTAATTACTATCGGTAATATACATTCTGTCAAATAAGTACCGGGAATTGTTTATTTAAAAAGCCCGTCTAAAAGGTATAAAAAAAATTTTTTTGCTCTAAGTTGGTACCAATGTATTTAATTGTCACGTAGAGTTTTAGCGCGATCTGTCGATCAATTTGTTTACAATTATTGGTTAGATTAGTCAACCTCAAGTGTGATCTGCGATTTTCAAAATGGATAGAAATATCGAATAAAGAGTTTGCCTCAAATTTTGTGTTGCCAACAAAATTTCTTGTGCTGAATTGCTGAAAATGTTGGAGAAGGCCTACGGTGAGTCAGTTTTATCGAAAACACGAGCATACGAGTGGTACAAAGCTTTCAAAGAAGGCCGAGAAATGGTGCGACGACTTTTCTGTCGGGCAGAAGCTCACCCGCCGGTAGGCGTGCAAACCTCGTTGCTCTATTTAATTCTTTCTTAATTATTGTAATGCTTATAATTGAGCGCCAGGCGCGGATTGACGCGCCGCACGAACAAACACGTTATAGTTAATATCATAATTAATTTGCAACGGCGATAAGCGCGACTAGCCCGCTCTACAAATGGCAGAGGGGCGAGGTTCTTTAGAGATGCGAAATACCGATTTGGAGAGAGGAGTCTGAAATAAGGTGGTTATTAATAACACATTAATTTGGTAACAGATAACATATAATTAGTGTAATTAGGTCAAGTGAGATTGACGCCGGATGATAGACGTCTTAACAATCTCGCGGAGCGGAGACATACATTATCTCTGTGAGAGGCGTTATGATTTGGATGTTCGTTTCGCGGAAATCCGCGTACTTCTGTCTCACGCGGTATAATATTCAACGTACCAGTCTTACAATTCTGATTAGATACGGTCGTTCGATTCACTCTACTTTAATTCTTCTCAATGTCACGTTAGCCCACAACGCGAATTCTTTCCTTACGCGGTTCTTAACAGTTCTTAATTTTAATGCTCGACGGAAGGTCGAGGCGAGAGATACGCGACAGGCTAACTCCAAAGAATTCCTTACGCTCGGCACGCAAATACATAAATACACGCAAAATTATTACTTATCCAAAAAGATATTATTCTACGCAAAACGACTGTCGGCTCGGCAGCCCCGAGGGGAAAAAGCATGGTGGAATCTTAGTCTACAGAAGCGGTAGTCAGCGGAGCCCGGCCTAAATCTAACCTCGCACGATACCGCGAGACATTTCGGTACATTCAATACTCCTTTACGTAAAATATGCGGGTTCTTATTTCCGCGAGGCTCGGGCCGCCTACTGATACCGCTCTTACCGCGAAGTCGAAGTGGTGGCCTTACAAATCGTCGGTACGCCCGTTGTGGTCCTTAAGGTTCCTCTCAGGTTGCCGACTCGCCGAACAGTGACGACAGCGAGGCTCGCCGGACAGCGGTGACATTCCGCGCATCGTTCTGCGCATGTAGATCCTCGCTATCGATTAGCGATTCTTGATCCTTCGATGTTTCCTAGATCTCTCGATGCTCGCGTCGCTCCTCGATATATCGGCCCTCGGTAACGCTTTTCCGAAGTGACCCCGGTCTCTCTCTTTTGGCAGCTGCTGTTAACGCCCTTCGCGGCCTTTTCCGTTTCCGGATCCGAACCTTCTTTGAATCGGCCGGGAACTGGCCAGGTTCCGACCTGGTTCTGCTTTCCTGGCTCGTTACGACAGCTCCTTGTTCGGGTACTCCACCCCGGTTCTCCGGCGTGTGAGAGCGCGCTTTCCTCTCGGGCGTCATCTCTCTCGGTGCGTCCACCGGCCTCGATATGCTCCGAATCTGAAACTGTAACTGCGGTAGCAACTGTGTCTGGAATCGAACTGTACAAGCAATGGTATTTTTACTTGCCCTTGTTCCGGATCCGTCTACGAGCTGTCCGGGCCTACGTTGTCCTGCCTGCTGAGTCCCTCGCAGGTCCCACGAAGGCCGCTGCACCTCAATCACAAAATGGGAGTTTGGCCACTCACCACGACTCGCGCAATTTGCTATAACGCTCAAAAAGAGAATTAAGAGGGAGAGGTCGTCGCCCCCCGCGGTGGGGTTTCCGACCTCAAATTTCCCTCCTCGATCGGGCTTACTCGCCTTTGTAACGAACCGCGAAAATGTCACGTCACAACTCCCCCTTCCCAGGAGAGGACCGAAGAGGTCTTGGACATCGACGGGCGTCGATGACCACCAATCCGACACATCAAATGCATTACGAGAGAGTCACTAAAGCTTTATGATCTTTTAAAGGTGGATTCTACCAGCTCGAGGGGTTTTAAAGCCACCCTCTGTCATCCCTCGTTGGGGTTTTGCCGTCTTGTTGCCTCTCTTATTCGAATCCTAACGAATGTGGATCGAAGGAGGATTGAGAAGGGGAGTATTAGTAATGACTATTTTTCGGTCTTACCCTTTATTCTGGGGTTCTTTCCCCCTTCCTTTTTAACCTTACAGTGGTACAAAAAACAATAACAAAAGAAAACAAAACCAACAGACAAAAAAAAACAACAACAAAAAAACTCCATATTCGGTACAAAAAAAAAACTTCGGTAAGACTAGAGAATTGGACGAAAGAAAAAAAATAATGGCTCTCGGTATTGTGGCCGAGCCTGCACCAAGATTTAAAAAAAATGATAGGGGAGGGGAAAGAAAACGCCGAATCTCCGTGGTCCGGGGTTCTTCGGTGTCGGAGTGAGGTCTCTCAGGCCCTTCCGATGTTTCTCATTTGGGCTGAGATTTTCCCTCGGCCTCTGCCTCTCCTCGGGAGATCGTCGTTTCTAGCTGAAACCCTCCCCCGGCCTCTGCCTCTCCTCGGGAGATCGCCGTTCTTCGGGTCAGGCGTCTCTACTTCCGGGCTTGACGGCTTCCAGTCCTCCATTACGAAGTAAACCGTCTCGGGCTCGGAGTCGCTGGTGGAGGTCGTGGTGGTCGTCGTCTCGACTGTGGGGCCTCGGGTGGTTTCTCGTGGACCCTTCTGCGATTGGTGTGGGGCCTGCGGATCGTAGGTTGGGCCGCAGTTCCCGCAGGTCCTCACCGTTGCGCCCCGCGTTCCACAGCCGTAACAAAAACGGTCTCGGGTCTTCCAACAGCGGGCGTACCTGTGGGGGCCCCCGCAGTTCCAACACCCGGTTGGAAATCGGGGTTCCACCCTCGCCCTGGGTATGGCCTGTCGCCGATCTCGTTTCTCCTTCTCGACCGTCGGGCCGGTCTGGGTTTCCGGGACGTCCGGCTCCCCTGCTTCCCGTGTGGCGATGTTCGGCGTGACCGACCTCCTTAAAGCCTCGGCTAGGTCATCCCAGAAGTCTACGGGAGAAATCGGCGGGAGCTCCAGGCCGCCAGATTCCAATACTTGCCTACGAATCTTTCCGTCGCTTCCTCCATGCTGTCCTCTCTCGGTATTCTAATATCTTTGGATTTATTCTTTTTTGGTTGAGCTATATAGGGTCAGGAGGGTGATAAGATTTTAGTTCTTGAATATGTATTTTCCCTACGAGTGATCCGTCAAGACGGGTCAACTCGTATACTACAGAAGATAGTTTCCTCCCAATCCGGAAGGGACCGTGAAATTTTGGTACTAATTTAGCTGCGTAATTCTGAGCATCGGACGACAAGGTGTGTTGTCGTTTTAATACAAGTTCCCCGGGGCTGAAGACACAGTGTCTTCGCCGTAGGTTGTACCCGATCGCCTGCTTTTGATAGGCTTTTTCTAAATTCTCCGTTACCCAGGCCCTGATCATATCTAACTTTTTCATGCGAGTTGACCAGTGGTCTCGATTTCCCGGTTCCACTTCCGTGATCTTACTCCTTTCCCCCTTTAGTGATTTTGTTGGATTTAATTCTCGACCTAAATTTAAAAAAGCCGGTGAGGTGCCTAACGACGAATGGGCCGCGGTATTATAAGCCAATCGGAAATCCGCGAGATGCTTATCCCAGTCCCTATGATCTTTACCGATATACGCGATAATCATTGTTTTGAGGATTCTATTTACGCGTTCGACCGGGTTAGCCTGTGGGTGATACGGTGGCACGGTAGTATGAGTGATCTTATTTTCCTCCGCGAAGTCCGTCATCACGCGATTCACAAACTCGGTACCATTGTCGGTGAGGAGAAATTTGGGTGTGCCCCCACGCGTTATGACTAGATCTTCTAATGCTTCCTTTATTTTTGGACCTTTAGCCGCTCGAAGGGCCCTACATTCGATCCATTTCGTAAATAAATCTTGTATCACTAATAAGTATTGGAAGCAGTGATGCAAACTCGAGCCGGCCAGCATCAGGGCTCCGTGGTAGGGGAAGCATGCACACAAGCGAGAATTGCTTACGTCACACGTACGTGTGCGCTTGTGTGCATGCTTTCCCTACCACGGAGCCCTGGTGCTGGCCGGCTCGAGTTTGCATCACTGATTGAAAGCCATTTTTGCTACGCGGCAACGGACCGACAATGTCCGCGGCGACCACCGTTCACGGGCCTTCCACTACACGGCGACCCAATAATCCTGCCGGACTTGCTTGTTCTACCTTCGTCCTCTGGCAGATATCGCACGACTTCAAATATTTCACCACATCTCGGAACATATTAGGCCAAAAATACGTGACAGCTAGTCTCTGATAAGTCTTATCTATCCCCAAATGACCGGCCTGCGGCTCGTCGTGTGATTCGCGCAAAGCCTCTTTACGTAATTCGTACGGTAATACCAACTTCCACCTATCTAAATCCTCCACTATCTCGGATATGATCGGTTTCGGAATTAAAAAATACATCTGCCCTTCTATTATTTTCCAATGGGCATACCGTTTCGGGTCCGCTTTGATTTGCGCGTAGCGTTTCCTATACCACAGATCTGTGGTATCGACATCTACGGTATCCTGATTATCTGTCTCAACGGCAGCCATTACAGTGGTATTCGTATCCTTCTCGAACATACGCGACAATGCGTCGGGAACATGGTGTAAGGCCCCTTTTCTATGTATCACTTCGTAGTCGTATTCGAGTAACTCTAGGGCCCATCGGGCCAGTCTACCGGTCGGATTTTTTAAATTGTGTAACCACCTTAAACTACTATGATCGGTAACTACCGTAAATTGATATCCCTCTAGATACGGTCGAAATTTCTTTATGGCCCATACCACTGCCAGACATTCTTGCTCGGTAACCGAGTATCGTTTTTCCGGATCCGTTAAAGCACGTGACGCAAACGCGATCACTCTCTCCTCCCCCTCTAACAAGGAAAGGGACCCAAGTGTCCCCCTCCGATTTTGACGAGCTTTAAATATGTTGTAAAGTAGTTCAAAATAAGAGACACGTATTTTTTTTATGTGCTTTCTCGCACGTTTAGGGTTGAAACAACCCCTACAAGCTAAAACGGTTTTTTTGGTTTTGACTGAATATCGTCAAAACTGTAAGAGGTATCAAAAAATCTTTCGAATAAAAGTTGCATGGTCTTTTATGAGCTTTATAACCGCGTAGGTCGATTTTTAAAAAATTTTATATTTTTTAATTTACCATCCACCCCTTTTTATTATTTTTACAAATTTCAAAATTTTTGTTATGACAAAAGTTGTAGCATTTTTTACGCTAAATACAAACATATATGATTTTATTATGTTTCGAAATCACATCTTTCAGAAATGAGCTGTCAATGTCGCACTATATGCGTCGCGCTGCGATATATGCATATATATGCATAACGCATCGTTTGTGCCGTTTGTGTAATCGATGTTTGTCGCGCATGTGTAATTGATAAGACGAATAAAATTAGAAATAAAGATTAACATGTTATGAAATATTCGGAAAAATGTTCTGATCAAAGAACAAAGTTCACTAAAGTTGTTGCCAAGGCATCCCCTCTATTTTACACTTTTATAGTCGCATTTCGAGTGTATTTATAACGCAACGCGTTGTCATATCCTGGCAGTGCATATTACGCTTTAAAGTTGTGCGCTTGTTAGTGATTACGGAAAAACAATATATAAAACAGCATCAAAAAAAGAACAGCAAATTCACTATAAAGTAAGTATTATTTTTTTGTACACAAATAACGAGAAATATTTAATTGTTACCATATATTTTTCAGAATGGTTCAATTAAATCCATTTAACGTAATAATGTTAGTATACGTAACTTTTTCGGCCCTTAATTTATCAACAAGTCCGATAACATCTGAAAAACGAGAAATGGCACATAAAATAGAATCTATGCTGAAAGAAATGCGCGATGAGAGATACGAAATGGAAGTAGAAGAATCTTTAGATTATGAAAACGATAATGATATTCCAACAGCAGAGCAATTCGAACTAGGAGATGAAGAGGAAGAAGGTGAGCTATTGGACGCAAATCCTAAAGTTATATGTACTACAGATGAACGTATTCCGTATGAATATAAAAAAAATGCAGTCGAATTTTGGAAAAGCAGTACAACAAGGCCAAGAACATTAGAAGGAGTAAAACGAAGATTTCGGAAAGTATATTCATTACGTCAATTACGACGATGGGAAATTCAAGTGAATCAAGGTGGCAGTAGATTCGAAAAATTAAAACAAATTTCGGAATATACATTAAATAATTTTCATACAGCTCTTGAAAATAGAATTATTGTTCACAACGCTGATTTAGCTCGATGGGCTATTCAGGCACAGGAAAATTTAAATGTACCAGGATTTACAACTTCATCGCGATGGATACGAAAATTTAAAATAATACATAATATTGTATCTCGTAAAATAACAAAATTTATAAGAAAAACATCTATAATGTCTAACGTCGATTTTGAAGAAAAATGTAACACATTTATTGAAAACGTTAAATATCAAATAATAGAATATGGAATTGAAAATATTTACAACAGTGATCAAAGCGGATTCCAATTAGAACTTCATGCCGGTCGTACATTGGCATATAAAGGAACAAAAAAGATTGAATCTGCAGTACAATCCGTATCGGCAACTACGCATAGCTATACTATACAACCTACTGTTTCAGCCGATGGTAAATTATTATCGCCTCTTTTTATTGTACTGAAAGAAGTTAGTGAAACATTTGGTCCCAGAGTGCAAGAAACAATGTTTAAGGCACCTAATATTTTTGTTACGGCTTCGAAATCCGGAAAATTAACAGCGCATTATTTTAAAATTTGGTTGCAAGACGTATTTTTTCCAAATGTAGGTCCAAAATCTGTTTTACTACTAGATTTGTGGACTGGTCATTGTCCAAATATTATTCAAGAATCTAAACCAGAATCTACAGAAGATATTATTTTGTTGACTATATCAGCTGGAACAACAGGAAAAATACAACCATTGGATGTATATGGTTTTCGTTTGTGGAAGAATTTCATTAGACACTTTTCTGATACTGTAATGCTTTTAGGTCTGGAAGTCAATCTGCATGCAAGAAACACCATTTTAAAACTACAGTCATTAACTCATAATCAATTTTCATCGCCAAGATTCAGAAATTTATTGAAATACGCATGGTATAAAAGCGGGTACGTAATAAATAAATAAGCCCGAAGAATTCGAAACACTAGTGGAATTTTGTTTCCATAAACAGTCAAAACCAACATGCGATATTTGTGGCGCACCTGCAATAATTACTTGCGCATGGTGCAAAAAGTCATTTCGTATAAATCACTTTTTTCACAAACATCACCTTTGTGATACGTTTGTTCCATAAATTCATCTGTTTTTAATATATGTTAATATATGTATTATATTCAATATATGTAGTATGTTATTGTTGAAGGTAAAGTTGTAATTGTTTCGACATATATTATTATAAAAGAAATAAAATAATAAACAAACAAATGTTTCTAGTATTGATTAATAGAAAAACCTAAAATTAATTGGAATTTTTTGCATTACCATTGAAAAACAATAAATTGCATTTTAATTGTAAGATTTTTATTTATTTATTTCTCTTTCGATATAATCCACTCTTAAAAAAGGCATGAAAGATCGATACTCGAATGTATCGAAAGTATTGTTGACGCTTATCCGCGACGCTGATTGGTTATCTCGATTATTCTGACAGTTTGATAGTTTGAGAGCGAAGATTATTTTGACGGTTATTTAAAATTTTAAAAATTTTATTAAAATATTTAGATTTTATAATTATTAAATTATTATAATAAGTGTACGGGCGCAGCGCGCGCTTGTATTGTTCTAGTATAACTATAAAAATGTAATATAGAGGAGATGCCTTGGCAACAACTTTAGTGAACTTTGTTCTTTGATCAGAACATTTTTCCGAATATTTCATAACATGCTAATCTTTATTTCTAATTTTATTCGTCTTATCAATTACACATGCGCGGCAAACATCGATTACACAAGCGGCACAAACGATGCGTTATGCATATATATGCATATATCGCAGCGCGACGCATATAGTGCGACATTGACAGCTCATTTCTGAAAGATGCGATTTCGAAACATAATAAAATCATATACGGTTGTATTCAGCATAAAAAATGCTACAACTTTTATCATAACAAAAATTTTGAAATTTGTAAAAATAATAAAAAGGAGTAGGGGTAAATTAAAAAATATAAAATTTTTTAAAAATCGACCTACGCGGTTAAGCTCATAAAAGACCATGCAACTTTTATTCGAAAGATTTTTTGATACCTCTTACAGTTTTGACGATATTTAGTCAAAATCAAAAAAACCGTTTTAGCTTGTAGGGGTTGTTTCAACCCTAAACGTGCAAGAAAGCACATAAAAAAAAATACGTGTCTTTTATTTTGAACTACTTTACAACATATTTAAAGCTCGTCAAAATCGGAGGGAGACACTTGGGTCCCTTTCCTTGTAAGAATTGTGTTAACACAGCGCCTAACCCTACCGAACTAGCGTCTGTAAGACAAATGGCTGCTCGAAATTAGGGCATGCTAATGTTGGGGCGGTGGTGAGGTGTTCTTTGATGCGCTCAAAGGCTGATTCCTGCTCTTCTCCCCAATCCCATCGCTTATTCTTTTTCAAGAGTCTCGTTAATGGTTCACTTAAAGTTGCGAATTGGGGAATGAAACGACGGTACCACGACGCCATACCTAACAATCGACGCAGTTGCTTAATGTTTCGCGGAGCCGGATATTCTAAAATAGGCTGCGTTTTCTCCGGATCGACGGCGAGTCCTTCCTTTTGTTCTACAAAACCTAAATATCGTACTTGCGTTCTACAAAACTCGCATTTGTCCGGGTTAATCGTAAGCCCTGCGGTAGTGATTTTTGCTAGGACTCGTTCCAACCACTGTAGGTGCTCTTCGAAAGTGGGTGTCGCTATAACGATGTCGTCTAGATGCGCGAACGCGAACGGTTCTATTTCCGGTCCGATTAATTTATCTAATAGCCGTTGAAAGGTAGCTGGGGCTCCGGTTAATCCGTATGGCATGCGGGTAAAATGATATAACCCTTTTTCCGGTACGCTGAAGGCGGTAATTTCTCGGCTTTCGTTCGCTAACGGTATCTGGAAATAAGCTTGACTTAGATCGATCATTGATATGTAACTGGCAAAACGTAATTTATCCAAGATACCGTTCATATTAGGCAGTGGATACGCGTCCTTTTTCGAAATACTATTTACTTTACGGAAATCTAGACAGAACCGATATTTTCCCGTAGGTTTCTTTACCATTACAATGGGGTTCGACCATTCACTGAAGGAAGGTTCGATTACCCCCGCGGCTAACATTTTGTCTACTTCCTCTCTAATCGCTTCCTGTACTCTCGGTGAGACCACGTAGCAACGCTGCTTTATTGGCCGGTTTTGCCCTACGTCTATACGATGTTCCGTAAGGGACGTGACTCCCGGGTTCTCGGTAGCTTTCGGCACCGTATTCGGAAAGAAATTTTCAAGACTTTATCGCTGTTTATCTGTAAGCTCCGGTAACCCGCTACATGCGCGCTTTGCATCATCCGCGGCATCAAAACGAGACTTAATTTCCGGCCTATCTGCGAAGTACCACTCAGAGGTAGCAAAATCCATGCCTAATCCAAATTCGTGGAGAAAGTCCACTCCGACGATACACGGGACAGCTAATTCCTTGAGAAGTCCGACGGAAAGGGTACGTGTAACGCCCCTAAGTCAAAGCGGTATGTCGGCCCTTTGGCCGATTTTCGCAATTTGTCCGTTCGCCGTCCGGATACGGCTTGTTTTGTCCCGCCCAATCGGTATCCCCAAGGCGCGAATTATCTTAATACCCTTGTTCCCCATTAAGGTCCGGCTCGACCCGGAATCCACCAACGCAGCTAAAGGTTTCCCCTGAATATAAATAGTAAAATATTGTAAAGAGGGTTTCATTAGAGTGTTTAAGGTACGAGTGGGCGGTATTCGTGAAAAAATTTTTCTCGCGGATCTTGGTAGCGGTGCTCAGAGTCGCCAGTGCCCGCCCTACCGACTCTCGTCCTCGTTTCCCGAACACGTGGGACACGTCCGGACCGTATGTTTCGGTTTTCCGCAACGGTAGCAGTGCATTCTACGCTCTTCCGTGCAATCTCGTGAGCAATGTCCCTTTTCTCGCAATTCCAGCATTTAATGTCGGATTCTCTTGTCGGGTAATTAGCGGTGTCTTTGGACCTTGACGAGCTTCCCGCTCCGTCTTTAGTTCCGGCCACCTTTGGCGATTTCGCTCTATCTTTTGCCGGGGTTTTCCCGGCGCTCTTCGCGTTCACGCCTTTCTTCCTTGCCGTTTCTCCCGGTAAGGTAATTCCCGCGGCACTGACCGAGATTGCTGATTTGGAGCCGCCTTTAGGCGGACGGTAAGCTAATTCGGGAAACATGGACCGATCCGGAGCCGGAGGGGCTCGAAAATTCTTCGCTACGCTATAACTACGCTCTACTTGCGCGGCCCAGTTTTCTAAGGACGGGAAATCGTAAACGGTTTCGCGGTGCACTGCCACCTGTAACCGCGGCAACATATTCCTATGCGCGTAATTGAGCTGTTCCGGTAGAGGCCACGGCGGGTCTAAACGATTAAATAAGGCTTGCAGGCACGTGAGATAATCGGCTACCGATTCGTTCTCACCCTGCGTTCTTCGCAATATCTCATCCCTAAGCGCAAACTGGAAGTCCGGGTCGCCGAATCGAGAACGCCATGCCTCTTCGAAGGCCTTCCACGTCCGCCACCTACCCCTATTCGTTCGGAACCAGTGGAGGGCGATTCCCGTTAGGAAGAAGGGTAGACACTTAAAAATATCTTCGTCTCCCACGGGGACTAACTCGCGCCCCTCCTCTATCCGTATTAAAAATGCTTC
The DNA here is from genome assembly GCF_040581485.1 of Linepithema humile. Classification (NCBI taxonomy): domain Eukaryota; kingdom Metazoa; phylum Arthropoda; class Insecta; order Hymenoptera; family Formicidae; genus Linepithema; species Linepithema humile. The sequence goes on along the minus strand of NC_090130.1, from coordinate 15,383,166 downwards.
CGCGTCGCCACCGCGGGTCCCGGAGAAATTGAGGTTCCATCTCTTCATTATATTGTAAACGTCAGTAGCGGAGTTATTAAAACGGTTCCGAGTCCTTCGATTAGCTATTGGTCCTAAGCGTGACCTAGGCGGAAGTGAGATTAGGCTTTCCTTCACCTTGGTAGCCTCCTCCGCTTCGTCCCCGGACGAGGCGGTGAGTTCCGGTGTCCGGACAGGATCACGCCCGATTCGTACCGCCTCCTCGTAACGGAGCAAACGTTCGCAAAGCGTGGGCACTATACCCTTAATCGACAGACCCTTTTCTTTAAGCTGTTCTTTAAGAGCGTCCTGAGTAAGCGCGTTAATCCAACTAAAGGAGTTATTGGCCTCGGACATCTCGCCGATATAGTTTTACGCAAAGCAAAAAAAACCATTCTCTCTTAAAAGTCCGAGTTGGGCTGCTATAATTACAGGAGAGCACCACGGAGCTCACGGTACGGGAAAGGCAGAAGTAGGCAGAACGCAAAAAAAAATCCTCACCAACGCAAAATAAATTTTCGCAAAAACAAAAAAAAATTCTCAAAAAATCACGAAAAGATCCTCGCAAAAAGAGAAATTCTCACAAAGTAAAAGGAAAATTTCTTCTCACTAAACGAACGAACTCTACATGGAGAGAGATATGGCACGGAATAGAAGCCTATTCGCCTTTATCACGGTATCCACTATTTAGGCTCTTCTCTAAGGCCAAACAATATAGGAACAAAATGATAAACACGCACTCCAATGTACGCAATCACAATTTACCAACAATCGCTCTACGGCAAGTTGGTTTATTTGAAAGCTCACGGCAATGTTTACCTACGGCTCCTAAGACTTCGCCAAGGTCCTCGCACGGAATATCCGCTATTAATTACACCTTAATTAGCGCGATTATTACTGGCGAACTTTCACGCTAGTCTATTCACGAAAAACACGCAAAACGCTGTCGATAGGGAGAATATGCCCGAAACCACCAAAACGCCGCACGAAAATTTCCCCTTATCGTTCGACGTATTGCGGTAAAGACCGCAACACATCACTCGTAACTTCCTTTAAATGGTCATAACCTGAACAGACTTTACTTCGATGGTGTTTTTCGTACAGATTGTACTGGCCGTGCGCGATGTTTACGTCCGCGCGCCGATTCACACGCTCGGCACAATAGCGCGGCTGAAAAACAGCTGTGTGGAATTCCGACGCGAGCGGCTACACCGCGCGACGCGATATACACACGGTAGCACCAAAATTCACGATTCCCTCGGGATCGCGCTCATTTATTAAGTACCGGTGAAAATACGTTAATTTCGATTCACGGGGTACGTTATCTTAACGGTCTTTCCCACCCACAATACACAAATAAATCAATGAGAAAGAAAAGAAAAAAAAACAACAAATAAAAAAAAATATATATCCTGAAAGAAACGGATTAACACAAGATAGCGACATATAGTAGTAAACATATAACACAAATGTTCATATACAATCAACATTAAATTTTATTCTTTATTTCAATTTTAATTCAATTTTCTGTTTCTCTCTCTCCAAAATCTCGAAATTATCTGTTGGAATTATTAAGACTTCTTAATCTCGGGCCCCACGTTGGGCGCCAAAAATTTGCGACGACTTTTCCGTCGGGCAAAAGCCTACCCGCCGGTAGGCGTGCAAACCTCGTTACTCTATTTAATTTTTTCTTAATTATTATAATGCTTATAATTGGGCGCCAGGCGCGGATTGACGCGCCGCACGAACAAACACGTTATAGTCAATATCTTAATTAATTTGCAACGGTGATAAGCGCGACTAGCTTGCTCTACAAATGGCAGAGGGGCGAGATTCTTTAGAAATGCGAAATACCGATTTGGAGAGAGGAGTCTGAAATAAGGTGGTTATTAATAACACATTAATTTGGTAACAGATAACATATAATTGTAACACGAGAAGTCCTTGCACGCGTTCTAAAACTGCGGCCCTGAGGGGGCGCTAGCAAGAAGTCACGGTGGCGCCAGTCGTTGTAGAGCGAGTCAAAAAAGAAGGCTGTATAACCTAAACTGTATTGGAAATATATCTCAGTTTTTTTCCTTACTTAAATTCTTCTTTGAGCGTCGTACAACCTGTCAAGTACTCACATATCCCAACGGTCACCCATTGATCGTTACAATTGGCGCCCAACTAAAAGGCCAGGTTACGACCGAAGTCGTCACGTCTAACCAAGACGTCATCCCCACGCAAGCCAACTCGACCGACAACGCGGTCGCAAACACGAACGCAATCGTCGATACCACGTAGAGTAAGCTCAGACAAAAAAGCAAAGGAGAAAAGACAAGAAGCTACAATGGCGGAAAGTCAGAACACAGGTAACGCAATTACGTTAACAAACGAACAATTCATCGCTCTTCTACAACAGATACAGATATCTGCTACGAACGTCCCCACCGCAAATGCCGCGCTACCGCAAGGTAATTTTTCGCGATGCACTTCTCGATTCGATGGAAAAAAGACGTCCGATGTAGAAGCTTTTATCGATGCGATCGTTACATACAAAGAATGCACAAATATATCCGACGAAAACGCCCTAAAGGGACTACCGATCCTACTCATGGATCTCGCCGCGACGTGGTGGCAGGGTGTCAAATCTACAGTCAATACGTGGAATGCCGCAATAGATCTGCTAAAACTAACATACGGACCTAAGAAACCGGCATACCGTATCTACAAAGAACTCTTCGCGCGGGAACAAGAAGAAAATACATCGACGGACGTATTTATATGTAAAGCACGCGCCCTCCTTGCTAAACTTCCGTACAACACGCCGTTAACGGAAAGCATCCAATTAGATATGGTCTACGGATTATTGTCATACAAGATTCGAAAGGAGATATCACGTGAAAAAATTACGTCATTTTCGGAATTATTAGATCTCGCGAGGGAAGTCGAAGAGACTCGAGCCGAAGAAAATAACGACACATCTAAACAAACGATATCGTCCCGTAAACATGAATCCCGTCTACGATGTAAATACTGCAAAAGTTTCGGACATACGGTAGACGAATGCATGAATCTTAAAAAGAAACAAGAAAACAGTCCGACCACGACAAGCAAAAAAGACAAAACGGATTCGGATACAGACGATGCGCAAGCGAATAGCCAACGTTCTCGGCCTACAGTTACTTGTTTCGGTTGCGGGAATCCCGGGTATCTCCGTAAAGAGTGCCCTAAGTGCAATAAGACGGATAAAAGCGGCAAAGGCATAGCGAAGCCTGATTTCTGCCTCGTAGACACATCTCCGATACATGCAAAATGCAAGAAACGACCGATTCTCAACATTGAAATATTAGGGGCGAAAGGCACTGGTCTGATCGATACAGCCGCAAAAATGAGTGTCGCTGGTTACATATATAAAATCTATATAAAATTCTAATCGACAAAGGTCAAAAATTCAAAGAAACAGACGCATATATCGGACTGGCAGACGGTACGCGTAGCAGGGAACACGTTTTATTAACAGAAGTTGACGTTCATCTAATGGATCGCACGATAAGTATCACATTCCTTATAATACCGCACGCAGAAAATAATTACACACTACTCGGCATGGACTTTATCGAAAAAGCGAAAATTGTAATAAATGCTCCACAGCGTATCTGGTATTTTGCAGATGAAAACGAACCGCGTGAGCTGAACTTTGAAGCTTCGGAAGGAACATCTGACACTGTACAACTGAATTACGTCGAGACACTAAGAAACAACGAAGCCCAAGTTCTGTCCTCAAATCAGCGTGATAAACTCAATGAGTTTTTGTCTACTAACGAAGACATCTTCGCACTATGGGGAGAGCAGACAACGTACGCTGAACACGCCATTGAAACAGGCGATAACGCACCAGCAGCCGTACCACCGTATAAAATGCCCCGACATAAGAAAGAAATATTGGAAAAGGAGCTTAATGCTATGCTAGAAGCAGATATTATCGAAGAATGCGAATCTCCATGGGCGGCCCCAGTAGTATTAGTGCCGAAAAAGGACGGTACAATGAGAATTTGCATTGATTATCGTCGCTTGAACGCCATCACAAAGACTGATTCATATCCGATGCCCAGGATTGATGAACTACTGCATCTTGCCAAAAGATCTCTCTATATGTCGACTATCGACCTGCGCTCAGGATATTGGCAAGTGAGCGTGAGACCGACTGATCGAGATAAAACTGCATTTACGACGCCGTTTGGTACCTTCCGTTTTAAGCGCATGCCTTTTGGCCTGAAGAATTCCGGCGCCACGTTTCAAAGGCTAATGGACCAGTTCCAAAGAGGCTTAAAGGATACTACGGTAATAGTATACTTAGACGATATAATAGTGATCTCGGCCAGTTTTGAGGAACACTTAGCGAATCTACAAAAAGTATTTAGCCGTCTTCGTGAATTTAAACTACGAGCCAAACGAGAAAAATGTAATTTTGCATGCTCACAAATCAAGTTTTTAGGACATATGATCACGACCGAAGGAATTCGTCCGGATGACAATAAAGTGGCAGCCATTCTAAATATCCCACCGCCTAGAAATGTAAAGCATTTACTTACGTTTTTACAAACTGCCTCATGGTTTCGCAAATTTATTCCAAATTTCGCAGCAATCGCTAAACCATTAACATCGCTCATCAAAAAGAACGTCAAATGGACATGGTCAGAAGATCAAGAAGATGCTTTCAACAAATTAAAAGAGGCACTTACCAGCGCTCCCATACTCAGACAAGTGGATGAACAACTACCGTTTATTATACGAACGGACGCCAGCAATTACGCGATAGGAGCTATCTTAGCTCAAGGTGAAGGATCTGACGAAAGGCCCGTAGAATACGCCAGTCGCCTACTGACTTCAGCAGAATGTAACTACAGTACGATTGAGCGCGAAGCTCTCGCTATAGTTTGGGCTGTTTCTAAATTCAGAGGGTATATCGACGGTGCTCAAATCACTATAGGCACAGATCATCAACCGCTGAAGTGGCTTATGAGCCTGAAGTCGCCGTCAGGACGGTTAGTCCGATGGGCTTTGAGTCTCCAGGAATATGACCTTAAGATTACATATTCACCGGGAAAAATGAATGTCGTCGCTGATACACTTTCGAGGCCCCCTTGCACGGAAAGCAACGAAGACGATTGCGGAATTTGTACGGTCGTCGTTAATCTACCCACGGACGGAGCCGCTAAATTAAGAGAAGAACAGCTTTCGGATCCAGAAGTTAAAAAGATCATCGATGCATTCGAGTCAAAAAACGACCTCGACCTCGCAAATTGGACTTCTCGCGGATACCTAATGTCGAACGGAGTCTTATATCGATACGTGCCAACCGAAGACACGGAAGAGGCTCAATGGGTTGTGCCAAAATGCGCTATCGATCACATCTTATATGAAAATCATGACGCACCTATGGCCGGACACTATGGGATTGACAAAACGCTGAAACGAATCTCGAGCAAGTATTATTGGCCCGGAATGCGTAAAATGATCAATGAGCATATCAAGAAATGCATTGAATGTGGACGTTATAAGCCATCGAATTTGAAACCTGCTGGACTACTAAGGACACCTGCAGCCAACAGAAGATTTGAAGTATTGGCTATAGATTTATTTGGACCTTTGCCTAGTACTTCCGAGGGATATCAATGGATATTTATTGTTGAAGATGTCGCTACAAAATGGGTTGAACTATTCCCATTAAGACGTGCTACCGCAGATGCTTGCGCCAAGGTCTTAATTGACGAAGTCATGCTTAGATTCGGTATTTCCCGTCGCATTATATCAGACAACGGACCGCAATTTGTAGGAGCGGTCATGCAACAAGTATCGTTCTGTTTAGGGTTCAACCAATCATTAACTCCGGTCTATCATCCGGAAGCCAACCCTGTCGAGCGCAAGAACAGAGATATGAAGGTTCAACTTTCGATTCTTGTAGGTAACGAACATACCAGTTGGGCCAACAAGATACCATCGATTAGATACGCTATGAACTCCAGTATGTCGCAAGCCACAAGAAACACTCCAGCCTATTTGATGTTCGCGCGAGAAATGCGCGATCCAGGCGAAGTTCAACGGGATTTACGTGAAATAGTCATCGGAGAGAATTTTGTATCAGAAATTACGCCATACCTACTAAAGGTCGCAGATACCATGAAAGAGGTAGTTGAAGTGCACGAACAAGAACAAGACCGACATAAAGTATACGCGGATAAAGTTCAAAGACAGGCCGAAGTATTCCAAGAAGGAGATCAGGTCATGGTGAAAACACGTGTACTGAGTAATGCGTCCCAAGGAGTCACTACTAAGTTTGCACCTAAAAGAGATGGGCCTTATAAGATCGCTAAACGGGTTTCACCTATTAGTTATCAAATCGCAGATAATGTTACAGGTGATTTGCTTTCAGTCCATCACGTTTCCGATTTAGAAGCTTGGAGAAGAACTGGGACGGAGGAAACATTTCAGGAACCCATCAAAGCCATTAAAAGGCGTGGTCGACCTAAAAAGAATGCCTGCCCTTCACAACCCAGGCAAAGTGTTGGATCTTTGTCGAGGGCTCCTAACAGATCCAAAGGGGGAGTCTGTAACACGAGAGGTCCTTGCACGCGTTCTAAAACTGCGGCCCTGAGGGGGCGCTAGCAAGAAGTCACGGTGGCGCCAGTCGTTGTAGAGCGAGTCAAAAAAGAAGGCTGTATAACCTAAACTGTATTGGAAATATATCTCAGTTTTTTTCCTTACTTAAATTCTTCTTTGAGCGTCGTACAACCTGTCAAGTACTCACATATCCCAACGGTCACCCATTGATCGTTACATAATTAGTGTAATTAGGTCAAGTGATATTGACGCCGGGTGATAGACGTCTTAACAATCTCGCGGAGCGGAGACATACATTATCTCTGTGAGAGGCGTTATGATTTGGATGTTCGTTTCGCGGAAATCCGCGTACTTTCGTCTCACGCGGTATAATATTCAACGTACCAGTCTTACAATTCTGATTAGGTACGGTCGTTCGATTCACTCTACTTTAATTCTTCTCAATGTCACGTTAGCCCACAACGCGAATTCTTTCCTTACGCGGTTCTTAACAGTTCTTAATTTTAATGCTCGACGGAAGGTCGAGGCGAGAGATACGCGACAGGCTAACTCCAAAGAATTCCTTACGCTCGGCACGCAAATACATAAATACACGCAAAATTATTACTTATCCAAAAAGATATTATTCTACGCAAAACGACTGTCGGCTCGGCAGCCCCGAGGGGAAAAAGCATGGTGGAATCTTAGTCTACAGAAGCGGTAGTCAGCGGAACCCGGCCCAAATCTAACCTCGCACGATACCGCGAGACATTTCGGTACATTCAATACTCCTTTACGTAAAATATGCGGGTTCTTATTTCCGCGAGGCTCGGGCCGCCTACTGATACCGCTCTTATCGCGAAGTCGAAGTGGTGGCCTTACAAATCGTCGGTACGCCCGTTGTGGTCCTCAAGGTTCCTCTCAGGTTGCCGACTCGCCGAACAGTGACGACAGCGAGGCTCGCCAAACAGCAGTGACATTCCGCGCATCGTCCTGCGCATGTAGATCCTTGCTATCGATTAGCGATTCTTGATCCTTCAATGTTTCCTAGATCTCTCGATGCTCGCGTCGCTCCTCGATATATCGGCCCTCGGTGACGCTTTTCCGAGGTGACCCCAGTCTCTCTCTTCTGGCAGCTGCCGTTAACGCCCTTCATGGCCTTTTCCGTTTCCGGATCCGAACCTTCTTTGAATCGGCCGGGAACTGGCCAGGTTCCGACCTGATTCTGCTTTCCTGGCTCGTTACGACAGCTCCTTGTTTGGGTACTCCACCCCGGTTCTCCAGCGTGTGAGAGCGCGCTTTCCTCTCGGACGTCATCTCTCTCGGTGCGTCCACCGGCCTCCATATGCTCCGAATCTGAAACTGTAACTGCGGTAGCGACTGTGTCTGGAATCGAGCTGTACAAACAAGGGTATTTTTACTTGCCCTTGTTCCGGATCCGTCTACGAGCTGTCCGGGCCTCCGTCGTCCTGCCTGCTGAGTCCCACGAAGGCCGCTGCACCTCAATCACAAAATGGGAGTTTGGCCACTCACCACAACTTGCGCAATTCGCTATAACGCTCAAAAAAAGAATTAAGAGGGAGAGGTTGTCGCCCCCCGCGGTGGGGTTTCCGACCTCAAATTTCCCTCCTCGATCGGGCTTACTTGCCCTTGTGACGGACCGCGAAAATGTCACGTCACAATGGTTGAAGACTTGCCGTTCCGGTCGATCTTCAACGTCTTTGATTGACGAAAACATCGACAAAGTGAAGGAAATGGTAGAAAATCATCATTTAAGCTTAAGGGAGATGGCTCAGGATCTGGACATGTCTCACGAATCTGTTCGCATCATTTTAGTTGATATTTTGGGCATGAGACGCGCGGATTTTGCACCACAATAATGCGCCGTCCCACAATTCGATCCTTGTACGCGAATTTTTGACCAAAAATCAACAAATGTCATCGACCAAGCACCGTATTCACCAGATATGGCCCCGTGTGACTTTTTTTGTTCCTTAAACTCAAGTTACCACTTCGTGGAAGACGTTTTGAGTCCATTGAAGCCATAAAACAAAATTCGCAGAAAGAGCTAAAGGCCATACCGGAAACTGCCTATAAGAAGTGTTTCGACGAGTGGATTATTTGTTGGTATAAGTGTATCGCATCAAATGGGGACTATTTTGAAAGCGACAAAATAAATTTGAATGCGTAAACCAATATTTCCCGGGGGTTGAGCTACCCACCGGGCGCGTCTCCAAGGTGGCGGATAGGAGGATGCCCAGGAGGTGTGAGTTCTCTGAGGGGACTCAGTGCTGCTGGGTAGTGGCGGTTATAACCTGGCCCCACGGAAGTAAAACCCTGTGGAGTGTAAGGGAAGACCGTTGCCGCGGACCAGCATCCTCAAATTGAGGACACTGGACTTCAAACCATTCTTTGGGCTCGACAGGATTGCCTTTCGGGTAAGTGGGGCCCAGGGGGGGGGGTGAGGGGGGATAAGGAGAAACCCCCTAAAACGGTCTCGTAATTAAATGGCGGGATCGAGAGGGGTGGTCTTCACCCAAATTAATCTGCATCATAGCAAAGGAGCCTCGGCTGTTCTGGTCAGGCAACAAGCTGGAAGGCAAACATACATATCACTGATGCAAGAACCCTGGGTAATCCGGGGTTGCATCAGGGGCTTGGCGGCCTGCGGTAGGCTCTTTAGAGTCTCATCAGTGGATCGGCCCAAGGCCTGCGTGGCCGTCAAGGGTATGGAAGCCCAGCTAATACCTCACCTGTGTTCCAGAGACGTTGCGGCTGTAGAAGTGAATTTCACTGATGACTCTGGTGACAGGAAGAAAATGGTTGTTTGCTCGGCCTACTTCTCACATGACGAGGGGGAGGCGGTGCCGCCTGCACCGGTGATAAAACTGGCAGAATACTGCCGGGAGAAACGGCTTCCCCTGATCATGGGATGTGACGCTAACGCGCATCACACCGTGTGGGGAAGCTCGGACACCAACAAAAGAGGGAGAAAAGTGTTGGAGTTCCTAGCATCTACGGATCTGGAGATTCTCAACACAGGAGACGAGCCCACCTTCTGCACTATAGCGAGAAGAGAAATGCTCGACATCACTGTCTGTTCCAGGCAGTTGATACAGGAGGTAGTGGAGTGGACGGTCTCGACGGAGCCCTCGCTTTCTGACCATAGGCAGATCACCTTCAGAATAGCTAAGGCTAGGAGGAAGGAGATCAAATTCAGGAACCCGAGGAAAACCAAGTGGGACTCCTATAGGAAAGACCTGGCCAGCAGTCTCAGAGGCTTTTCTAAGAGGCACGGGACAGAGGACAAACTGGAAACCTGTGTGGACTACTTGCAGAGGTCTCTGGTAAACTGCTACGAAAGTAATTGCCCCGAAAGGGCGGTTATAAATAGTAGAGGAACTTCCTGGTGGACCCCTGGACTGCAGGGTCTCAGAGTGGCGACTCGTAGGGCCTGGAAAAGAGCTAGAAACACGGGCCGCCAATCCGACTGGGAGCTCTCTAGGAGGGCACAGAAGGAATATAGAGATTGTGGTTAGGGCAAAACTGGAAAGCTGGAAGAAGTTTTGCGAGGAAGTAGAGGGAATGCCCAAAACGGCAAGAATCTGCAGGATCCTCGCTAGAAACCCGGATGCGACTCTAGAAGCTATCGCACTCCCTGATGGGACGGTGTTGACTGGAGAGCGATGTCTGGAGCATCTACTGGAAGTGAGCTTTCCGGGTTTCCATAGGGAGCCGGGAGAGCTATTTGCATATAAAGAGCCGGGCTCACTCAGAAGAGTCCGACAAGCAGACTGGCGAATGGCGGCCAAGATTGTCATGCCCGAGAAGGTCAAGTGGGCAATTAACACCTTTAAGCCCTACAAGTCAGCGGGACCGGATGGCGTCTTTCCGGCTCTTCTACAAGAGGGACTGGAACAGATCGTGGGCCCACTGACCCGAACCTTAAGGGCTTGTATCGCGATGGGCTACACACCCAGCGCATGGAAACTGGCCAGGGTAGTTTTCATCCCGAAGGCGGAAAGAACGAGCTACACCAAGGCAAAGGATTTCAGGCCAATTAGCCTAACATCGTTTCTCCTTAAGACATTGGAGAAGCTGGTGGACGCGTATCTGAGGGAGACAACTCTGTGGAGTCACCCTCTCCACAAAAATCAGCACGCGTATCGTTCGGGCTATTCCACCGAGACTGCTCTACATCAGACGGTAACGTTTATTGAGGAGCAGCTGGAAAGGAAGGGCTACGCAGTGGGTGCTTTCTTGGACATAGAGGGCGCCTTTAACAACACACCGCACGAGGTAGTGTGTGAGGAAGCCGCCAGAAGGGGTGTCCCGATGAAGCTCGTCGAGTGGATCCGGGGCATGCTAGGGAGGCGTGTGATGACTTCGCTGGGAACTGCGAAAGTCTGTGGGTGGGTGGGAAGAAGCTGCCCGCAGGGCGGAGTACTTTCCCCACTTTTATGGTGCCTGGTAGCAGACGGTTTATTAAAAGCACTGGACGATAGAGGCTTCACTGCACAAGGCTACGCGGACGACGTAGCAATACTTGTGCGAGGCCCTTTTCTAGAGACGCTTCTAGAGCTCATGCAGGGGGCACTGGAAGTTATAGAAGAGTGGTGTCAGAGGACGAGTTTGGCGGTGAATCCACTAAAAACTGGTTTTACTGTCTTCACTCGCAAATACAAGGTGGGCACCATTGTGGGACCCACTCTTGGAGGAATAAGATTAGTTTTGACCGAATCAGTAAAATATTTGGGAGTTATCCTGGATAGGAAAGTGCTTTGGGAGGAGCACCTTCGTAACCGGTGCAAAAGCTTGTGCCAGTATTTTTGGATGTGCAGAAGGACCTTTGGCCAGACTTAGGGTTTGAAACCGAGTATGATACACTGGATCTACACAGCCATACTTCGCCCCAGACTCACATACGCAGCCATAGTATGGTGGACTAGGGTGCAAAAGAAAACAGCCAAAGTTGCGCTGGAGCATGTCAGGGCTCTGATTTTGAGAGGGGCCCTGAGTGCTATGGTTACGACACCAGTGGTGGCGATGGGCGTAATGTTCGGCATCGAACCGTTTCATCAGGTGGTGGTGGCTGCGGCAGCAGTGGCGACATACCGTCTAAGATGCAAACTAAAATGGAAAAAAGGAGCCCGGCATACGAGGCTGCCGAAAGACGTTCTGTTGGATCCGATATTCGAGATGCGACAGGACAGAATACCTATTATTCGGGCTTCTGATAGGCGCTTTAAAGTGCATATACCGAGGCCGGAGGAGTGGGAAAAGGAAGGTGGAAACTTAGGGGCTCGAGTGCGTGGAGGGGATGTCTGGTATACGGACGGCTCCAAGACGGACACGGGCTCCGGGGCCGGCTTCTTTGGCAGTCGAGAGGGATGGAAGGAGAGCATTTTTCTCGACAGTTATGCCACGGTATTTCAAGCGGAGATTGTGGCTATCCTAAGCTGTGCTCAGACCGTGCGGAGTAGGGTAGAAGCGGGAGAGCACATCAGAATTTGTACGGACAGCCAGGCAGCCATCAAGGCGCTGGGGGCTCCGACAATAACGTCGCGGTTAGTTCAGGAGTGCAGAGGCGTTCTGAACGAACTGGCGAGAGAGAGAGAAGTCACCGTTACCTGGGTGCCGGGTCACTCGGGCATCCAGGGTAATGAATGTGCGGACCAGCTGGCAAAGGCGGGTTCAGAAATAACGATGGTAGGACCGGGGCCGGCTCTGGGAATCCCCTTTTGTCTAGGAAGGGGGAAGAACAAAGAATGGCTCCGCAGAGAACATCTAAGACACTGGAGAGTGGAATCTGAGTCCAAATGCAGACAGGCTAGAGCTCTGATGGGAGATACTCCTAATAGGGAACTGGCTTGGAGCGTAAGGGCTCTGAGTAGGAGAGATGCCAGGACAGCAGTACACATACTGACGGGTCATGGCACCTTAAACTACCACATGTACAAGCTTGGGCGTAGCGATACATCCAGGTGCAGGGCATGTGGAGACGACGAGGAAACAAGCCTTCATGTACTCAGCAACTGTCCTGCACATGCAGAGTTGAGACACAGGATGCTGGGCTCAGCACTACTTGGGCCCGAGCAGATCAGGGAGCTGCCGGTGAGGGATCTGATTCTCTTTTGGAGAAAAACGGGTCTCTCCTGAGTAAGTTTATGAGGGGAGGCACAATGGACAATAGTCTGGGTGCCGCGGGCGGCACTTCGAAAGAGGAACGCCCCCCGTTAAGCTATATTATTATTTATATTAAACCAATATTTTGTGTTTTATTAAACAATTCCCGGTATTTATTTAACAGAATGTATTTTAATATTGTCACGTCCCGGCGCGGTGGCGGTAACACGTAGTGTTTGCACCTTTTTGCGAGACTCAATCGGTAAAATTCACGGAGCAATGAAAATGGTACAAGATCAGAGAAGAATATGAAAACATGAATGTTGTAATTTAATATAAAAATCGTAACTAAAACTGCCTTTTAATGGATAGCGAATTCGAATGAGGAATCGTAAGGGAAGCAGTATCGCGTCAAAATTTTTTTGCTCTTTACGCGAGCAGCGTATATGAATGATAATTAGAACCGTATTCTAATAACTAATGAATTCAAGTAAAAAATCGTAAGGAAAACAGTATCGCGTCGATATTTCGTCGCGGCCCTGCGGAACAGCGTGTATATAGTAATAATTAGAACTGTATTCTAATGAGTAGTAATTCAGATAGAGACAAATAATAAATCGGAGTAAGACCACAAGAATATGAATATGATAATAATACAGAAACGTAGTATGAAATAGTAATCAATCATTGTGACATGTAGTTATTTAAGTTTTGCTATCACGCAGTCAGAATAGAAGAATCGCCAAATACCATTAGAATGCATTAAATAGACATTAACCAAAATTTTAGGGGAGTAACATTGGATCTCGTTGATCATAAAAACTTTCTCCGTTCTCGGCGAGAGTTTGCATATAATTAAGATACTTGTCTTCGCATTCGTGACACTCAAAAATCGGTTGAATCAACGCGAGATAACGATGGCAACTGATGCAATCCCAGTCAGAAATTGTTCGGGATAAAGCGAGCGACGGAGATAGAGCGCGAGGCCGTGTCTCTCTTTCCCGCTCTCGTTGCGAACCAACGCGCGCGAGATGAGAACTAGAGCCGGCCTTCGCCTTGCGATAACACAGCGGCGAGCGTAAACATGCTCGAGTTGGAGCAAACAGCGAGAACAATACTCGCTGTTATTGCTATCTTCTGTTTAATTAACAGATTCCTCTCGAAGACGGAAAACCTGTTGACACTCTCAGTTTCCCACCTAGATCTTTTCGGGAAAGGCCAAGGCTTATAAGGCGCGCGAACGGAGCGCGCCTCAGTAGTCGCTCTTACGAATCTCGAGGAAATTAAAGACTAGAATACGCGAACTATTTAACGACACGGCTTTCTCTACATAGAATTGAATACGGAAATATCGGAACGGCTTCTTATAACGGACTTCGCTTTGGACCTTTTTTTGAACTGTTTGCTCTCGATAGGCGTCGGGGTTTTCTCGATAAAATTGTCGGACGTTGTTAAATTGCGTTAGCCGTTAAGAATTTTCGCGAGTGGTAACTATTCGTTGTTTAAATAAACCTCATTATATTAAAGTGACTTTTGCCTTCTATTCTTTGTCGGGCAGTCGCCAGAGCTTGTCTTGTCTCGAAGTTCCGATCCTAACAGTCCCTCACTCTCTCGCTAATTGTCCTCTCGCGAATAGAAATATATAGTTGATACAACGTTGATTTAACGTCGAGAACCATATGTTGAAATTCTGGTCGAATCGATATCGAAGTAGAACAAAATGTTGACGAATTTTCGACTATCACTTCGACGTAATTTCAACGTTGAATCAACCAATTAATTATATTTAAATGCTTTGCAAATTAAATGTTATTTCACATAATTTTGTGTAGACTATAATTGAAGACTAAATCAAAGAGAATAGAACTCCAATTTTATTAAATAAAAATATATATCACATTTTACATTTTATGTTACTAATATGTTACAATACGATAAACAAAACATTATTTCCTTTGGAAAAAGATATTTACATATATTTTTGTACTAACATTTTAATTAAATGTATCATTTTTCAATCAGTCTCTTATTTTTAGTCTTTAGTCTTTTTTAATCTTTTTCCTTTTGGCTATTATTGACTTTTGCTTGTATTTTTATACTAACTTTGTACATAAATATAGTACTTATTAAAAAAAAAAAACAAATATATATAAAATATTTTCATGAAATTTAAATGTACCCAAATAGCAAAACTTATTGGCAATATAGTTTAAATTCAGAATGGAAATTATGCTCGCATGTTACTGATACTAAATTGCCATATATAATAAAAACGTATAGCATTTTTTAAAGAAATCATAAACTAAACATGTAAAAAAAAGCTAAATATCACGTATTTCTTACATAACTAAATATGTATAACATTATATAATTTTATAAACTAAATATGACGCGTATTATAAACTAAATATAACATACTATATACTGGGTATATATATTATAAACTGAATATTGTGTATATTCTAACAAAAATTAGAAACTTTTTTTATCTAAAGATAATAGTAGTTATACTATGGGGGTTCTAACCCAGGGGCAATGAGGGGGGTGCGGGTGAAGAGGGGAAGAGGGGTATCGGATAACAGTGGAGGGGGTAATAACGTCATCGTTTTGGAGGAGAGGGGGTAAATGTGGAGTGGTAGGGGTATCAGATTACAATAATTTCCGGAAGATAAGGATTGTTAATACAAATCGCGAGATAAGGATTCCCGGAAAAGATAAGGATTGTTTATTGGAAAGAGAACTGTTTACATCCTATGGTTTTTTTCTACACATCAAAGTAGAGCGCCATGTTGTTGGAATCGCAATGTTTATAGTATGTAGGTTCGTGCAGGTTTACAGATTGCGTCATCGCTGTATTTTAGAACAAAAGCCCATAGCAACAGGCAGCCACGTCAACATTTTTCGGCGCCATGTTGTTAGATTTCAATTTTGTATGCAACAAAATAATTCCCGGAAGAGATAAGATGAGGATTGTTAATACAAATCGATAGTTTTAATCAGTGTCGTGTGCAACAAGCGGGTATATAAAGCATGTGAAAAAGAATAGGGAACCATCAGTCGTTCGAAATCATTGTGAAAATCACTAGTTCGCTGTGACGTTTACTAGCAACGATGTTTTGCACCATGTCAACCGTGAATAATCAGATCAACGAACAGCAGAGTGCGAAGAAGCTGCAATTACCTAACGTGTAAGTTGACTCTCTTACTATTTGCACTTTTAAACTCACCGCCATTGTTACACTTTGAACTCACGCAAGCTTTTATCCACAGAAATAAAAGTAATTCACCAAGTAATTCACCAAGAAGCATGATCACGCCTCCCAGAATTTTAGCTAGAAGATACCCGTTGACAAAAACCGGCTATAAATATCTGGATATCGGAATCAATATTTCTACGCCGAGCCACATAGAAATCGCTCTCGGTGACAACCATGGCAGAGAGATACATTTTACATACAACATGTGGAAGATCCTCCTGGATCAACGACATGCCATCCACCATTTCTTTAACAATGATGAAGACAAAGCACATGCATCATCTCAAACCATCGAACATGTCACGCTACGGTTTGGAAAGATAAATAATCTAAAAGTGCTGCGTCTGGAAACATCAACGGTGTGTTTAGCAATGTCACACAACACCATATATAACATGATCGCTCTCGAGTATTGTGTGGATCGTATCGTTCAATCGTTGAACAACGTCACTAGTATGGTCGACATCAAGTTCACACACTTTCGAAAAATCGCGAGCGGTGCGAAGGATCCCATCGCGGTGATACGTGAGAGCGAATCGTTCGATAAGAATGATATAATCGATTGTGAGCTGTTAGCTCAGGTCTTTGGATCGCAATAATTCTAGCATATCACATACTTTATTGTTAAAATATTTTCACCATCATAATGTATTTATTAGATGCATCTGTTTAATAAATATTATTTCAATTAAATTATTTTTTATTATCTCGACTATATACCTTTCTCACCCTATCCGCTATACCGACTTATCCTACAACGCGCGCATCAAAGTAGAGTGTCTGTTTAAATCGCGTCATCGCTGTATTTTAGAACAAAGAGGTAGCATTTGAGCGCCGTTTCTTAGAGGGTGTGATAAGGATTGTTAATACAAATTGTAGGCATCGCCATGTTGCTAGATGCGTCATCATGTTTGGAGGAGAGGGGGTAAATTCGGAGTGGTGGGGATATCATATTACAATAATTCCCGGAAGAGATAAGATAAGAATTGTTAATACAAACATGAGCCATTGTTATGCTTATAGTTAGTGTCGTGTGCAACAAACGGGTATATAAAGCGAGTGAGAAAAATATGAATCTTCAAAATCATTCGCAATGGAGAAGGAGCGCGATCTTACCGTACGAGCAACGAATATCAAAACGACGGGAGAGTTCCTTCCATGGGACTACGAGTGCAACGAGTACCTCGATTCTCTCAAGGAACAATGTCGCAAGAGGCAACGCACCGGAGTAGTCAACTCTCTGGTGGCGCAAATTGCGCGTCTGGAGGGTGTGAGGGACGCCCTGCACGAGCGTTTCGTACCCATCGGTGCTGGATACGGTGGATACGAGAAGAAGGGCTACACGTGGAAGGAGATCGAGACGGCGTTTAGGAACCGTGTGCTGACCGGTGCGATTATCAATCAAAACTACATCGATCCTCGTGAATTTTTGAAAAACGTGAGAAATACGGTTATCGAGCGGATCCAGGGCGTCATGGTGGAACACAACAGCGTCAAGATTAACACCGCGTTCAACGGGGAATTCGTCGCGGGCGACAAGACTGCCGTGAAGACCATCGCCACGAAGAACTGCGAGCTCTTTCCAACATCCGATCTACAAGAATGGTACACGCGGCACGTGGAGGATGATATTCTGGCGGCTTTGGAGGAGTTTCAGGAACGCGATAGCGGATGGGCGTTGTCGCGTATCCTGAATCTCACCGTCAATGTGAACAAGTTCAATCCTCTGCGCGCGGGATGCAACATCGAGTTACCGCGGAAAATTATGCTGAAAAGGGCGGTAGTCAATGTTAAATCAAACGATAATGCATGCTTTGCGTGGGCAGTCGTAGCCGCTTTATATCCAGCGGAAAAACATCCGGAAAGAACGATAGAATACCCACATTACTCAACGGTGCTCAACCTGTGCGGCATCGAGTTCCCCGTGACGCTGTCACAAATATCAAAGTTCGAGAAACTAAACGCCATCTCCGTCAACGTCTTCACCACCGAAGACTCAAAAATCGTCCCTCTGCGGCTCGCCGACGACAAAAAGGAGAAGCACGTCAACCTGCTATACGTGCGTAAAAACAACGATGCACACTTTGCGTGCATAAAGAACCTGCCGCGGTTGGTGAGCTCACAACTGAGCATGCACAAATGTAAAAAGTACATTTGCGATCGGTAAGTAAAAAAAAAAAAGATGTGTATAAAATAAATCAATATTTTTTATTCATAGTTTTAATCAAATAAATTATTACAGGTGTCTACACTACTTTTATACACGGGAGAAGTTGTCAGTCCACAGCGTCGACTGCGGGAAAATGAACGACTGCGCCGTCGTTCTCCCCAGCGAGGACGACGAGTGGCTGACGTTCCGGAATTACAATCGGAAGGAGCGGGTTCCGTTCGTAGTGTACGCCGATCTCGAATGTACGCTCGAGAAAAAGGTGGATCAGGACGGTACTACTTACGCCTACCAACATCACAGAGCTTTTAGCGTAGGATATTATGTAAGTTGCACGTACGATAATTCTTTATCTAGTTTTAAGTCGTATCGCGGTGAGGATTGCGTGGCGTGGTTCGTCAACGAACTTCACGATTTGACGCACCGTGTGAAAGCGATCCTCACCACCGTCGTCCCCATGGCGGATCTTACGCGGGAGGAATCGGAAAAATTCCGTAGCACCGCGACGTGCCACGTGTGCGAGAAACCGTTTACACCGGACGATACGCGGGTGCGCGATCATTGTCATCTCACCGGGCGTTACCGCGGTGCCGCGCACTCGTCGTGCAATCTAAATTACAAAGACTCCCACGTTATCCCGGTGATATTTCACAATTTATCCGGTTACGACGCGCATTTCATTATTAAAGACGTTGCCAATGCCTTTGAAGGCAACGTCGAATTGTTACCGCTGACGAAAGAGCGATACATTTCTTTTACAAAAAATGTTAAAGATACCATGGATCAAAAATCAAAATTGTGTATAAAATTACGGTTTATTGATTCGTTTAAATTTCTCAGTACAAGTCTCGACAAATTGGCATCATATTTAACTATAGATAAATTAAAGATTACACGATCGGAATTCAATCATTTATCCGCGGAACATTTCAATTTGCTTACTCGGAAAGGTGTGTTTCCCTACGAGTACGTCGACAGCGTCGACAAGCTCCGGGACACAAGCCTGCCATCGCGCGAATCGTTTTACAGCTCGCTCACCGGAGAAACGGTATCCGAGAGTGATTACGCGCACGCGACAAACGTCTGGCAAACATTTTCAATCGAAGATCTAGACCAATACAGCGATTTGTATTTGAAAACAGACGTTCTTTTGTTGGCGGATATTTTTCAAAATTTTCGAAACATGTCTATAAAGAGTTACGGTTTAGATCCCGCTCATTACTACACTCTACCAGGATACACGTGGGACGCTATGATGAAGTACACGCGCGTAAAATTCGAGTTGCTCACGGACATCGATATGGTGCTGTTTGTCGAGCGCGGTATACGCGGCGGTCTCAGCCAATGCTCCAACCGATACGCCGCCGCCAACAACAAATACATGCCATCCTACGACCCATCGGAACCGTCGTCGTACCTAATGTACTATGATGTAAACAACTTGTACGGCTGGGCGATGTGTCAACCGTTGCCCTACGCCAAATTTCGATGGGTCGATGATGTCGAAAACTTTAACGTAATGTCCGTTGCATCCGATTCGGCTACCGGTTATGTGCTGGAAGTCGATCTCGAGTACCCGGTGAATCTTCACGACGCGCACTCCGATCTGCCGTTCTGCCCGACGCGCGATAAGCCGCCCGGCAAGCGGGAGATCAAATTACTCGCCACGCTGTGCGATAAGCAGCGTTATGTCATCCACTACCGTAATCTGCAGCAATGCGTGCGACACGGTCTGCGAATTGCAAAGATTCACCGCGTACTGCAATTCGCGCAATCTCCATGGCTTCGCGGATACATAGAACTAAATACACAGTTTCGGACACGGGCGACAAACGATTTCGAGAAAAATTTATACAAATTGATGAACAACGCCGTTTTCGGCAAAACTATGGAGAATGTGCGAAATCACACGGATGTACGACTCGTTACACAGTGGGAGGGACGGTACGGAGCGGAGGCTATGATCGCGAAACCGAATTTCCACAGCCGAAGCGTGTTCTCGGAGAATCTGATTGCCGTAGAGTTGCGAAAACTCGAAGTGAAATTCGACAAGCCGATCTACGTGGGTATGTGCATCCTCGACATATCCAAGACCTGCTTGTACGAGTTCCACTACGAGTACATGGCGCCTCTCTACCGCGACAATTGCAAAATTATGTATACCGATACCGACAGTCTGATATACCTTCTGCACTGCGAGGACGCGTATCGGGATATGAAACGCGATATATCCAAATTCGACACGAGCGACTACTCCGAGGACAACGTTTACGGTATGCCGCGCGCCAACAAGAAAGTACCCGGTCTGATGAAAGACGAGAACAACGGCGCGATCATGACGGAATTTGTCGGACTGAGAGCGAAGATGTACGCGTTGAGAGTCACCGGTCAAAAAGACACCAAAAAGGTTAAAGGTGTAAAAAAGAGTGTAGTCGCTAGAACGATAACGTTCAACGATTACACTCGGTGTCTCAACGCCGAAATCGAGCTGACGCGGCGTCAATCGTGCATCCGCTCAAAGTTGCACGAGGTGTACACCGTGTCGGAGTCGAAGCTCGCGCTCAGTCCGTACGACGATAAGCGGCACGTCGTATCCGGTTCCACCGACACTCTACCATGGGGACATCGCGAGATACATTTGTAAATAATGCGTAGTAATTTATATAGTTTAATATTTTATGTATTATTGTTATTAGTTTTTTAAATGTATATATATTGCAACATATTGTAGTAATAAAGAACACCATTGTATATATATGTATAATAGTTTATTATAATACAATGTAAAATATACACAGTTTATTACAATACATCGTCTTTATTTATCCAAGAGTTGTGCGAATTGTCGAATCCCAACCACTTTACAAACACCTTATCGTCCTTTCGGCGCAACACCTTCTCCACGAGATAAACGTCGGGTTGAGCGGTCTTGAGCAATTCGTGCTCGTAAAAGCCTCCCGCGACCTGATCTCCGCGATAATCTTTAATCAGATACGTCACAGGATTGGTACGTTGCACACTGGCGATCTTAAACACCTCCGTCGACCAATTCGGCGTGTATCCTTTCTCGAATACAGTTTTGAATTTGCTCACGCGCACCGAATCACCCACCCTGAATTTCGCCGGTGCGGCAATTTTTATGTTACTGTACACGGTGTTCAAGAGTCCCTTTGCGATCGCGGGAGTGACATCGATCGGACGCATACCGATCGTACGATGTTTACGACCGTTGTATTCCGAGACCAATCGCGGTAAATCGTCGATCCACTTGTACGATCCCGCGAGCGTAAAAAACTTCCACATTTCATTCTTCAACGTGCGATTGAATCGTTCCACCACCGAAGCCTTCATGACCGAGTATGTCGAATAATGATTGATGCCGTGTTTCTTGACAAGATTTTGGAAATCTCTGTTGTAAAATTCTTTTCCATGGTCGGTCTGCAAGTTTTTCGGAATTCTCTCCCTAAATATCGCGGAAAATGCTTTGGACGTTTCGATTCCACCTTTGGTCTTTAAGGGCACGGCCCACGCGTACTTGCTCAGCACATCGATAACGGTTAGAATGTAGTTGCAGCCGCCATTGGATCGCGAGTACGGTCTCATCTCGACAATGTCAGCCTGCCACAAATCGTCGTATCCTTTCACGACGACTGGCCGACGCGTAAAGTTTCTTCTCGCCGGTGCGTGGAGCTCGTCCACGAGCGATCTCCTCTCCAGGCTCACCGCTTCCTTCTTGCTCATTGTGATTCGTTTTGCTTCTTTTTCTTCATCGCATCATCGTAGTATTCGATGAAATTTTTGCAGCTTGTTACGACAGTGTACTAGAAGACTCCGAGGAGGAATTTTCGGTGTTTTTGAAAGAATCTATCCTACCGATATTGATGCAAAAGTTGTGCTCTTCCATCGAGTAGCGCCACACTCTCGTCGAGGAGACCTCTCAGATCGTGAATCTGTCGTTCCAACGCCACGTATCTGGTCTCGATGTAATCGTCGTGGTCCCTCTTCCAGGTCCGCTCGGTATTCTCCGAATCTTCGAGTCGCGAAAGTACTTCTCGCTTAAAATTTTCATGGAGCATACGATCTCGATTCGCACGATCGCTCATAAGCTTGAGGTGATGATCCAGATGCAGCTTGTTGACAGCGTCGGTGTCCGCTTCAGGGTCGGCGAGATGTCTGATTACGCGTGACTTGGCATTGAAAACCTCACCATCCTTGCAGAGACAATTCTCGCGCACGTAATTCTTCGAGACTCCGCCGCTCTGTCTCGTCACCCTGACGCTTCCTCCTCCTAACTGTAGTCCGAATTTGTTGATAGACATTCCTGTAGCATCACACGAGCAATACTGGCGATAGTTGAAAAGCTGTGATTAATTTATAATCAGACCGGCTTCGCGCAGTTCCTCGATAATCGAGAGAAACTCGTTATCGTGCGCGTTGTTTCCCGCCTGACGGGAGGCGTCCAGCAATCGAAGGCGATCCACCAATTCGTTCGGATCATCCCAGTGCACGTAATCGACCGCGTTGTCGGTCACAGTCATGGTCTGTGGTACGTTACACTTGGGTAACGTGCGACCCACACCTCTCTTGTCGAGATGTGCAACACCTCCACCTTTCTTAGATATCAGAGGTGTGATGATATGTTTGTATTTGTATCCTTTGTTTCCCAAAACAGGTAAATGCGCGTTATGACCGCGTCTGTGAGCGTTAGTAGCGAGTAGTATGCTTTTGTACTTTTGTTTGTCATCCTCCGTACACAGCGTATCGTCGGGAAGTCTTTTAAATATTAATTCGAACAGGCCGGGTGTGCCAGCGTATTTCACACCGTCCACGATCACATTGTCGTCTTTATCAATGTCGAAGACCTTGTCTCCGAGAAACGTTCCCGCATCGTTAAAGTATACACCGTACACGTTGTCGATCCCTCTCTTCTTGTCACCGCTCAAGAGCTCCCCGATGTACTCTTGACCCAGCGGACCCATTTGGCCGTACAGAGCTTCCCGACCATCGGACGTTTGCATCGTCTGTCTCACGGATGTTACGAAAGACGGGTCCGTGGTTTCGAACACGTTTTCGGTCGGTAAATATGTCGGCGCTTCAAACACCAATTTTTGCGGCTGGAACGGAGTCGAGGCTTGTATCGGTGGCGTCAATGGGATCTGTATCGGTGTCGTCAACGAGGTACGCTTGATTTTCTTCTTCTTCTCAGAGCTTGTCCGCTTTCGTTTGATGTCCGGTTCGTTTTTAATCTCGAGATCGTCAACCGAATCATCGTCACCCTTGATGTTCTCGACGATTCGTTTCAACGGCTCTACGATCGGTTTCAACCGTTTCTCCAATTGCACCTCTTGCTCCACTCTACCCGTCTTCAACGTCCGATGCTTCTTGCGAATCGACTCGCTCGTACGAGCGATTTCCTTCGCGATCTTCTCCCTCTCGTCGATATCTTTCGTGTCAAGCGTCATCGTCAACGTCTCGAGAACAACTAACCATTCCGCGGTACCGCAAACTCGTTAAAACCACGTCTGTAACGTCCATCGTTAATCGCACTATCCTTGTCTATCACTAAAAATCCGTACTTGTGCTGCCAACATGCGTGACACAATGTACCGAAATCTTCGTACGTCATGTCCGTATTCACATGATCGTTGTAGACGTGCTTAAGGTTTGTTCCATCCTGCTTGAATATTACGAGTAAATTCGCGTTGTCGCGCACGAGATGTTTCGGTATTTTTGCATACGTTTGGCATAGATAAAAACAATCGACCTTCGAATGTCGACCCATAGCAAAGTACTCACGTATCGCATTCTGCTTGTCGCACGCTATATTGTCGAAGACGAATACGGAATTCGGTAACGCCTCGCTGTGCGGTACAATTGTGTTGTTGTCCGAGAATGTAAAGTAGCCGATTTCATCGATCGATCCGAGCAATCTTTCGAGATATCGATACTTTGGTTGATTCAACGATTTCGAGTACACGTACACGTTTTCGAAACGTACACCGTTCGGACTTTCCAGCAGACTAATCATTACATTGGTTTTACCGCAATTCGAGGGACCGCAAATGATACCGCGTATCGTGTTTGGCAGCATTTTACCGTGTCTGCACGCCTTCTCACAAACCCCTTGCGTCTTATCATCCATGTTTTTCACACGGATCGTGTACGGTTGTTGTACAAATTTCATTTTTTTTTTACCAGACTCTTTCTCATCCTTGTTATTACGCGACGAGTGCGCAGCATCGGTTGTTGGAAAGAGCGGTACTGGTTAATGATCGATACGCGCCTCCTATTTATAGGTGAGCGCTGTCGAAACACACCTCAGTTGGAAATATGATTTACACGCGATACGTTAGAATTCGCGCTCTATGAAACGATACAAGGGTGCCGGTTTACTGAACAGTGTGATAAATCGACTACCGTTGGAGCTGCATATACCCGGCTACCAATTTTGCGGGCCAGGGACTCGTCTGCGGAAACGACTCGCGCGAGGGGATCGAGGTATCAATCCGTTGGACGCGGCGTGTCGCGATCACGACATCGCGTACTCGCAAAACCGCGAATCAGCGGACCGCCACGCAGCCGATCGCGTTCTCGCCGATAAAGCGCGGGTGCGGATCACCGCTGCGGACGCGACTCTCGGTGAGAGGGCTGCTGCTACCGCCGTATGGGCTGCTATGAAAGCAAAGACGAAATTGGGGATGGGTATGACAAAGAGAAAGAAGAAGAAGACCAAGAGGAGAACGCTTCCGACGGCGAAACGCGGTGGTATGTTACCGTTGTTACCGCTCTTGGGAGTCATCGGTTCGCTTGCCGGTGGAGCGACGGGTGTTGCAAAGGCGGTGAACGACTCTAAGGCCGCGCGACGACAACTCGAAGAGACGAAACGTCACAATAAAGCAATGGAAGGACGGGGGATTTATCTCGCTCCGTACAAGCGAGGCAAAGGATTGAAGAGAAAAAAAAAAACGTCGAAAAAACGATAGAGATGCCCACGGGTGCCACCACCAATCTACAGTTGTTACAAATAGCGAAGCGTATGCGAATACCGTATTTCCGAGGTGTCTACATGCGTAACGCTTTACCCGACAAGATACATAAAAATGAGAGCGGTATCGTGAATTTGGACGATGTCGACGGGCCGGGCACGCATTGGGTGGCGTACGCCAAGAGAGGCGATCGCGCCGTATACTTTGACAGCTTTGGCAATTTGCAACCGCCGAAGGAGCTTACACGCTACCTCGGAGACACCGATACAACGATAACGTACAATCGCACGGTCTACCAGACGTACGATCAAACGATCTGCGGACAATTGTGCCTCCTGTTCCTCCAGAAAATAGATATAAAAATTGATCCGCCATCGATCGACATCAGTCGTCGATGGAATCTCGACAATGTCGCTGACGCTCACTCTAAGCGGTAAAAGCAGCGTTCTCACGGTGGATTATTTTCCACCGATAGACTTGAGCGATGGGGACTACGAGCTCGGCCTAACCACGATGGAGACCTACAACACGATTCCGAACGTGACGGTAGCGAACAATAAATTTTATTTCGACGACAATGACGAAGAAATTACAATTCCCGAAGGATCGTACGAATTGGACGCCATTGCTTCTTATCTGAAACGCGCGATACTGCAAAAACGAGGAAAAAGTGAAGAGCAAGATTATCCATTGTCACTTCGTCCCAACGTTAATACCATGAAGAGTGAAATCATGTGCGCTTTTCGAATAAATTTCGCCAAACCGAATACCATCGGACCGCTGTTTGGATTTTCGACGGGTCGTATACTGGAACCGAGAAAGTTGCACGAATCAGATTCCTCGGTAAACATCGTCAACGTAAACATTATTCGAGTGGAATGCAGCATAACCACGGGTGCGTACGCCAACGACAGGTCGGTGCACACGATACACGAATTTTCACCGAACGTGCCTCCGGGATATAAAGTCTCGGAAACACCGGCGCAAATCATTTACCTTCCGGTCATCGCGAGGAGCGTTACCGGTATCACCTTGCGTGTGGTGGATCAAGACGGACGATTGATCGATTTTCGCGGAGAGGAGATTACCATCAGACTGCACTTGCGGCGACGTGGTGCGAGGAAATGCTCGTGTTGAACGAACAGCGAGTGATTGAGAGAACAACGAAAATTGGGAAAACATCGCCATTCAAGAGGCTCAGTACGACGAACGTAAACTTTTTAAAATCGTTGGGATTCGTTGTGAGAAACGTTTAAAGAGATGGATATACTCGACATCGCTGACGAGCCCGTCTTCGACGAGCGTATCGTGAAATATGAGATGCACACGTACAATCCGTACGCTAACACGACGTTGGGACACAGCGACGAGATACGAATACCGATACAGCAACAGGATTTGTACACGTTACCGTGTGAGAGTTTTCTCTACGTTGAAGGAAAACTCGTTACTTCTGCCGATGAGAATAGAGATAACGTGTGTATAATGGGAAATAATTGTGTCGCGTTCATGTTTGATGAAATGCGATACGAGCTCGACGGAGTTGAAATCGATCGTAACAGAAACGTTGGAATAACGAGCACGATCAAAAACTATGTATCGCTGACGACGGAGAAGAGCAAGACGCTGAAATACGCATCGTGGAATCCGGATGGATATTCGTTGCTCGATGGAAACTAATTTTTGCGTTCCGCTCAATACTCTTTTAGGATTCTGCGAGGACTACAAACGCATCGTGATCAACGCTCGTCACGAACTTGTATTGATACGATCGCGCAACGATAACAATTCTCTCGTTGGACGAGCCGGTGCGAATCCGACGATCGAGCTACTCAAGATACAGTGGCGAATGCCTCACGTATCTCTGAGCGAAGTCAACAAGCTGTCTCTTCTTCGAACTTTGGAAAGCGGAAGATATCTGAGCGTGTGCTTCCGTTCGTGGGATCTGTACGAGTTTCCTCTGCTGCAGAATACAACGAAGCATTCCTGGGCGGTCAAAGCTGCGACGCAATTGGAAAAACCGCGATACGTAATCTTTGCTCTCCAAATCGGTCGAAAAAACGTACTGTCTGAAAACGCTACGCAATTTGACGCTTGTAAACTCACCAATGTGGGACTGCATCTGAATTCAGATTTTTATCCGTACGACGACATGAATTTGGATTTCGACAAGAGTCGATACGCTATACTGTACAATATGTATGCACGTTTCCGCAAAGCCTATTATGGACAGGACGATACGTATTTGGACATCGATGAATTCTCGAAAGCCGGTCCGTTCGTAGTCATAGATTGTTCGCGACAAAACGACTCTGTCAAGAGCGCCACCGTTGATGTGCGAATAGAATTTGATTGTAAGGAAAATATACCGGCCAACACCACCGCCTATTGTCTCATTATACACGATCGAATGGTCGAATATAATCCGCTGAACAACATTGTGCGCAGACTCGTATGATTTTTTTTATATAAATTGGAGATGCGTACGCGGACATGTCAGTTTTCCGACGGTCGACGATGATGTCTGACGTACCAATTTTCGTCGATCTGCAAGGTTACGCGTTCAACAACATTTTTATCGTGAAAGAGGTAGCGGTACTTCGCGATGGCGAAACGTTATCTCATTACGTATTTCGTGAACACGTACCGTGGTATCTGTTGACGAAATCGGAAAAATCGCTGGCGTGTTGGTTACGGATACACCACCACGGCTTCCGATGGGAAGATGGACACGTCTCGTACAGTCAGATGAAAAGTCTTATCAACAATGCCATTGGTACGGAACCGTCTCTGATATACGTGAAAGGACTCGAGAAGAAAAAGTGGTTGTGCGAGATTTTGGAAGATGATGTAGAGATTGAAACAATAGATGCGGATTACGAAGATATCGCACGCCTGACGAACTTGGATGTAATCGGAACCTTGCGCTGCGCGTATCACACGAGACATTGCGCTATGCGGAATGTTTGCAAATTGTACAAGTGGTGGTTTGAGCGTAACAAACGTGTAAAACAACTATGATTTATGCTAATAAAATGATGTGTATCACACTCGTATGACTTTTATTCCACCTTTTACCCATCACATAATCCACCATATAATATGGTCTATCGCTTATCTCGTACATCTTTCAGACATTTATTGAACGTATATCAAACGTCTTTGAATGTCAATCGAACTACTTTTAACATCTATTGAACATCTATTGTACGCCTCTCGTACATCTTTGAACGTCTATCGTACGTCTTTGAACGTCTATCGAACGTCTATCGTACATCTATTGTACGTCTTTGAACGTCTCTCGTACGCCTCTCGTACGTCTATCGAACGTCTATTGTACGTCTTTGAACGTCTATCGTACTACTTTTAACATCTATGTAACATCTTTTAACGTATTGTTGAACATCTTACGTACAACTTTTAACATCTTTTGTACATCTATCGAACGTATTTTAACGTTTATTACTACAGCGAAATTGACGTTTTTGCGTCGAGCTGTATATAAGGTGTGCGGAAGAGAGAAATTTATCAGTTCAAAGTGTGCACGCGGTGGAGAAAAAAGTATAGAAAAATGGAGCGTGATCAGAATAGAAAAAATTCCGAATACGAGAAGTGTAAGGATTGCGGAGTGTACCACAAGCCGATAGCTGTGGTCGAGCCTCGTCCGAGAACGACTCAAGCGCCTCCCGTCCCTCCTCGTAATCGTGAAAGGCGTTAAAGGCTCGGTTGAAACAATTTTTTTTTTTGTAAAAAATGTATAGATAAAAAAAAATATGAATAAAATTTGTTAATACTAATCTTATTGCGATTTTTTCTCCTTTCACCTCCATCCTTAAATTACATATTAAGTTTAGATTAGAGTTCCTATTAAATTTATATTTTTACCGCGGATAATTTGTATTAAGAAGAAAACATAAGTATATTATTGGTGTTTAGAATAAATGCATAACTTAAATAATTCACTCTATATTATTCGCCACAATTAAAAGAAAAAAAAAAATGATAGTCACTGGTTCGCTCGTTTCCTTCTATCGTGTAGTGTAACATGACGCGCGCGCTTATCTCGCAGTAGGATAGGTCGGTGAATAAGATGAGGCACAGGAATAATAATTCAAATTATTTTATTGATAAATAATATTTATTAAAAATAATTAGTTCCGCATACATGGTTCAGTGTTGTATACTCCGTTATCCCGGTTCTGCAAAAACATTGTTCATTCTTTTCTTGCACCGAGGTGTTGCATACTCCGTTCTCCCGGTTCTGCAAAATGTGTACGATCGATGTTTGATGTTGAGGAGTTGTGTGTACTTTGTGCAAATGTATCGATGTCGGCACCTTCTCTGGATGCATTTTTCTAATTTTTTCCAGTATCGCTGATCTATACTGCTTCGGTATCATATAATATATGTAGTCATAATAGTGTGAAGAGATCCTTGATATTAGACTATCCTGAGCGCATAACGAGCACAACTTTTCCATCAATATCGGCAGGATAGATTCTATTAAAAACGTTGAAAATTCCTCCTCGGAATATTCTAGTACACTGTCGTCAATTTCACTCGTCCATTCGATAAATTGTTGTCGAAATATAGTATCCGGAATATATGGTTTAATGAATGCAGGAAATGTTGTATACTTTTCAATTATTTCCTCACTGCTTTTATACTTCCTTCTACATTCCCGACATGTTGTTAACCAATCTGTGAGAGTACTCAGATTTTCCTCTCGTAAGGCGAGACTGTCTTCCATCTCTGTAATAAATAAAAATTATTAAAATAAAAAAATATCCAATTAGTTATTACGCATTCGAAAAATGTGTATTAAAGATATTTTAAAAATGTGTACTTTACCTATTTCAGTTTGCACAGAGTGCAATCTTTCCTGTACGGTGGGGGCCCGTCGATGTGGTCACGCTGCCACGACTGGTTGTAGTGCAACGAGCACCGACGATAACCTTGCACTTCCGGATCCGCTCTTAAATGATCCGGTAGCCTATCCCACACGTGATCCACAAACCGAGCAAAGTTTTTTATAAGAATCACTTTCGGCACGATTTCTAATTGCTCCGCGGACAAGCTCAGAATGTCACGTTCGTCCAATAGCGCGATGAACATTTCGACTGTTATACCACTCGTTCTTCGCGGGCCTTATATACCCGCTTGTTGCACACGACACTGATTAAAACTATCGATTTGTATTAACAATCCTCATCTTATCTCTTCCGGGAATTATTTTGTTGCATACAAAATTGAAATCTAACAACATGGCGCCGAAAAATGTTGACATGGCTGCCTGTTGCTATGGGCTTTTGTTCTAAAATACAGCGATGACGCAATCCGTAAACCTGTACGAACCTACATACTATAAACATTGCGATTCCAACAACATGGCGCTCTACTTTGATGTGTAGAAAAAAACCATAGGATGTAAACAGTTCTCTTTCCAAAAAACAATCCTTATCTTTTCCGGGAATCCTTATCTCGCGATTTGTATTAACAATCCTTATCTTCCGGAAATTATTGTAATCTGATACCCCTACCACTCCACATTTACCCCCTCTCCTCCAAAACGATGACGTTATTACCCCCTCCACTGTTATCCGATACCCCTCTTCCCCTCTTCACCCGCACCCCCCTCATTGCCCCTGGGTTAGAACCCCCATAGTATAACTACTGATAATAACATAACTAAATATTACATATTTAAGTCAGCGGAATATGTATTATTACGAAATAATAAAATTAAAATGCACTACCCAGCATATAATATTTTTAGTAATTTAATAGATTGTAAGCAATCCAGCTGGATTTCAAAAGATTATACTGAATATTATATAATTAGTATTTTATTCTCTTGCCCATTGTTCCATCATCTTGCCGCCGCCAAGGAGCTTGCTTTAACCAAGATGAAGTAGCTGCAGCAATTTCAATTAAGTCTGCTTGTAGATTTTTGCTCAAAATGGCACCTGAAAATATAATACATTTTATGTTTTATTACAATTTCATTAAAAAAAGGTTTTTATAAAAATACGAGCAAAAATCAATAATAGCAAAATAAAAAAAATTTTTAAATAAAAAAATGATTAAAAAACATTTAATGAAATGTGTTATATTTTGTTATATTTATAATAATAATAAATTAATTTCAAATAATTCTTTACCTTCAACAACTTCATATAATGTTAATTTTTCGAAAGATTTTTTAGATGGATTGCCACCACCTTTTAAATTAAATTCTGATGCCAATGTGTTTGAAACAAGCTTTCTTAATACTTTATATGTGGCTTCTTTAACATTATCTTTGCAGCTAATAATTTGATTCATATAACAAATCTGTAAGCAGAACATCAACAATTAAAAAAATAAAAGCCGTTTAAGAAAAAAATTAATATAATTATGTGGCGGCTCACCGCCACACCGCTGCATTGACACGGTATAATACGCCGCGGCGCCGCTACGCGCCGCAGGCCTTCTACCAGTTACAAGCTTGCGGACCCACCGCCAGGTTGCGCAGGCGGTGAAGAGCCTTCTCGCGATCAAGCTTCGATCGACGAGATATAAAAGAGCTGCTCCGCAGATCTTTCCTCACTCACTCGCTTCAAGGCGAGCTCTCTCCAGGGCCCTTGAACTGAGTCGTACTCTGCCTCGGCAGAATCTAACCAGAGACACATAGTCTCGCAGTTTTCCTCACGCTGCCTCGCAAGGCGCGTAAAAAGAAAACAGAGTCCCAGCATCGGCCGCACATTTCAACCAAGCGGCCCGCGGATACTCCACTTTCGCCGTCACCTTCTCAGTCTCTAGTTTGGAAATTAATTCCGCTAGAGTTCTGCGTCCGGTTGACTCGGCCACCAAGGGACACTCTTACACAAGGCGACATCCGAATTCGGAGACCTCTCTCTCCTCGGTACACGGAGCAATCCGCAATTCCGAGAGCCGAGACGGTTGCTACCACCAGCACATCAGAGACTCGTTCCGTAGCAGTACAGACTTCACCGCTCAGAGCCTGCTCAGAGAGCAGTTGTCAGACGGAAGACCACTTCCCGAACGGAGTTCCACCGACGCCGGGAAAGGGGCTGCAACGAGCTAACTCAATTGAACCGTCCTTTTTAGGACCCGTTCAACACACTAAGACGCGGCCGGTAATTCCTTACCGCGCCCGTCAATTTTTCTTTTGATTCTCGGCCTTACACTCTTGCCGAGAAAGCGCCTCTGGCGCAATTAATCAAATCAAACAAAACTTGTACTTTTACTCTACTTCTCTGACGAGGAAAAATAAATTATATTTTTCTAAGAAATTGGTTTCATAATTTCAACCAAGTCGAACACAATCCATTAGGCAATACGCCTATAATTATATTATATTACTTACAGTTGCCGTTATGTTATCATCTTTAGATAAAAATGTTTCAAATTTTTCTAATTCTTTATTTGTAGTTATTAGAAGTGAAGGCAAATTTGTTGGTCTTACTATCCTTTTTTTATTTGGAAGAAGAAAATAATTTAATCGACTTAAATTCATAACTATATCTAGTTTACTATTAATTTCTTGGTTTTGAATGTAAGTCTTCTTTTGAAAATTTTCATCAAATAAAGTCTGTGACAAATTACCTAGAAAAAGTATTATATATATTAAAATATTACAGTTTAATATATTAAATAATTAGAAAAAAATAAAAAAAATATACTTGATTGACTAATTGAGCGGGATGTACACAATTATTCTATTTCATTGCAAGCATTAGTAGATTGGCTAAACTCAGAGTCGGTAGCAATCACAGATGATGGTTTTTTAATTGATTCAACTGCTTTACAAGAAATATTTTCTTTTGACGTGTTTTCCATCTCTGGTCTTAAACATTCATTAGAATACAAAATATCTGATGACACATTTGAGAAATTCTGATTTTTAAAAATTTTTTTTGTATTTTGCATTCTTATTGAAATATTTGGCTGTGAAATGTTATCAACATTTTTTTGTATATCACATCTCGTTGAAGAAGATATATTAGACCCTGAGCTTATATCAATTGATTCCTGGGACATATGTTGAGGTAATGCAGAGGATAATTTTAGTTTTGTTTTAAATGTTCGCTGTCTTTGTCTTGCAGCTTCTATAATTTCTGTTCTGTTATCTTCAACAGAAGTTTTCTTTGCTTTATTTATCTTTGCAAGCAGAAGGTCTTTTCTTGATTTTTTGTTTTGCAAAGATGTCAATTTTATGTTTTTTATTGATTGATTTTTCTCCAATATCTTAGTTTTTATATTTTTGCCATGCTTAATTATTTTCTGAGACTCAGATGTATTCTGAGATTTATAAGAAACAAGTGGTGGAGCAGCAACATTTTTTTTACTTGCAAATTGTGAAGTTCTAGGATTATCTAGATTAGAATCTGAATTATCGGAACTTTGAATAGTGTTAACTGTTTTCTTTTTTGTCATTTGTGTATCAGAAGAGTCAAATGAAAATGGCTGTCGATCAATTTTTTTCGTTTGCCACGACCAAATTCAACATTCGTTTCATAATGTCAAGACATAATAAAACCATTCAATCCATTGCGTGCAGCCAAAAGCGTATCTGATGATAAAAATAAAAAGAACAATTTAACTTTAAAATAAATTCTAGAAACAATATATAAATATACCAGGTGTTTCAGACCACCCGTCCCACCCTTTTAAAACGTAGGGATGTACTTGTACAAAAAAATGGCTCAGACGAAATTTGCATGATTTCGAGGGATCTATCTGATGGTGACCTTGACTTTGACCTCGCAGTTGATTTTTAAAGTCATTTGAAGGTCAGAGTTATTTTTTTAAATGGAAACCCCTATTTTTGATTCCAAAATCTAATAGCTGGTGTCAAGAGCTTTTCAAAACACTATAATAAAGTTATTTTTTATTAAGTACTTTTTGAGTTATGAGGTTTGTAAATTACAGTATTTTGACATAAAATACAAAATATCTTGTAAAACATTCAATTTTTGGGAATCTTACCTTAATACTTTTATGCATAAAATAATGAGACGAATCAATTGGTATAAAGAAAACACATAGTTGCTTTCAAGAAAAAATATGTAGTTTGCAACATGCAACTGCATACTTTTTTTTAAAACCAATGTGTTTTCTTTATACCAATTGATTCGTCTCAATATTTTATGCATAAAAGTATTAAGGTAAGATTCCCAAAAATTGAATGTTTTACAAGATATTTTGTATTTTATGTCAAAATACTGTAATTTACAAGCCTCATAACTCGAAAAGTACTTAATGAAAAATAACTTTATTATAGTGTATTGAAAAGCTCTTGACACCAGCTATTAGATTTTTGAATCAAAAATAGGAGTTTTCATTTAAAAAAATAACTCTGACCTTCAAATGACCTTAAAAATCAACTGCGAGATCAAAGTCAAGGTCACCATCAGATAGGTCCCTCGAAATCATGCAAATTTCGTCTGAGCCATTTTTTTGTACAAGCACATCCCTACGTTTTAAAAGGGTGGGACGGGTGGTCTGAAACACCCGGTATATGCACAAAAAAGATACATACTGTAAAACCTTAAAACGGTAACATTATATTTTGGCCATAAAGGAGATGTATCCATTTCTTTTTTTAGTGCGATACTAGATCTAGGAGGCCAAAAAATGTTTGTTTTCATTTCATCATCTAATTCTTCTAACCATTTAGTAAGACCAACTTCAAAAAGAGCATCGTCATCATCACAAATATCATCCTCACAAATATCATCTTCACTCATAAATTTTACAACGACAAACTGAAAAAAGTTATAATATTAAATTAAAAATAAATTATTGTGACGTGACATTTTTGAGGTCAGTCACAAGGGCGAGAATGCCCGATCGAGGAGGGAAATTTGAGGTCGGAGACCCCACCGCGGGGGGCGACGACCTCTCCCTCCTAATTTTCTTTTTGAGCGTTGTAGCGAATTGCGCGAGTCGTGGTGAGTGGCCAAATTCCCGTTTTGTGATTGAGGTGGAGCAGCCTTCGTGGGACCTGCGAGGAACTCAGCAGACAGGACGACGGAGGCCCGGACGGCGTGTAGACAGATCCGGAACAAGGTCAAATAAAATATCCTTAAATAAACAATTAGATTCCAGACAAAGTCACTACCGTAGATACAATTTCAGATTTGGAGCATATCGAGGCCGGTGGACGCACCGAGAGAGATGACGCCCGAGAGGGAAGCGCGCTCTCACACGCCGAAGACCCGGAGTGGAGTACCCGAAAAAGGAGCTGTCGTAACGAGCCAAAGCAGAATCAGGTCGGAACCTGATCAGTTCCCGGCCGATTCAGAGAAGGTTCGGATCCGTAAACGGAAAAGGCCGCGAGGGGCGTTAACGGCAGCTGCCCTAAGAGAAAGACCGGGGTCACCTCGGAAAAGCGTCACCGAGGGCCGATGTATTGAGGAGCGAAGCGAGCATCGAGAGATCTAGGAAACATCAAAGGATCAAGAATCGCTAATCGATAGCGAGGATCTACATGCGCAGGACAATGCGCGAAATGTCACCGCTGTCCGGCAAGCCTCACTGTCGTCACTGTTCGGCGAGTCGGCAATCTGATAGGAACCTCGAGGACCACAACGGGCGTACCGACGATTTGTAAGGCCACCACTTCGACTTCGCGGTAAAAGCGGTATCAGTAGGCGGCCCGAGCAGCGCGGAAATAAGAACTCGCATATCTTGCGTACAGGGTATAGCATATCCCGAGATGTCTCGCGGTATCGTGCGAGGTTAGATTTTGGCCGGGCCCCGCTGACTACCGCTTCTGTAGACTAAGATTTCACCATATCTTTTCCCCTCGGGGCTGCCGAGCCGACAGTCGTTTTGTATATAATAATGTCTTTTGTATAAGTGATAATTTCGCGTCGATTCTTGTAATGGTGTACCGAGCGTAAGGACTCTTTGAAGTTAGCCTGTCGCGTATTTCTCATCTCGACCTTCTGTCGAGCGTTAATACTAAGAACAATTAAGAATCGTGTAAGGAAAAATCGCGTTGTATGCTGATTATTATAAAGAGAGATTAAAGTAGAGTGAATAGCAACGACCGTACCTAATGAGAAGTATAGAACTTGTACGTCGAAAATATTATACCGCGTGAGACGGAAGTACGCAGATTTCCGCGAGTCGAATATCAAAATCATAGCGCCTCTCACCGAGACAATTTATGTCTCCGTTCCGCGGGATTGTTAAAACGCCTATCACCCGGCGTCAAACTCACTTGATTACTGAGTTATCAACATCACCTAATTACTAGAATTAAATGTTATTTGTTACCAATTAATGTGTTCTTAATAACCATCTTATTTCAGACTCCTTTCTCCAAATCAGTATTTTGCGTCTCGAAAGAACCTCGCCCCTCTGCCATTTGTAGAGTGGGCTAGTCGCGCTTATCGCCGTTGCTCGTTAAAGAAAAATATTGACTCTAACGTAATTTGTTCGTGTGGCGCGTTAATCCGCGCCTGGCGCCCAACTATAAGTATTACAGTCATGAATTAAAATCCATGAAATAGAGCAACGAGGTTTGACACGCTTACCGGCGGGTGTACTTCTGCCCGACGGAAAAGTCGTCGCATTATATATTCGTACAAATATATACATAAAAAGTAATAATATTTAATAAGAAATAATTAAGATAATTTTATATTTATATTTATGACACTTACAAATATAAATCATAAAAATATAAGAATCTGATGTTTTATTTGCAGAAAGGCATTGTGTGAAGCAAAGGTATGCAAACATACTCTCCCAATTTATCTCCCAAAGGAATAAGCCAGCATTTAGCAACAATATTTTTTAAAGAAAATACTAATTTATCATTTAAAATACTAATTCTATCATAGAAAATACTAATTTATCAAGCCAAACAGAGCAAGAGCTGGATCAATTTGCTCAAAAATTCTTTTTTATTATTATATACAGATGTTTCGGCCAAGGTACGTGGCCATCTTCAGTGTAATACAATTATAAAACTTAGAACATAATTAGAGAAGCGTTGTTAAAATTTTGACTAAGGAAACGCATCCTGTTAAAGTGAAAAAAAACAACAATCCAATTAGGGGTATTCTCACGGTTCGAAAAAATTATTAAAAAATTCTGTGTATAAATACCTCTGTTAAAACGTGTAGTACAAAGTAAAATTATATACGTGTGAAGCCACAGACCGTCTAATTTGCAAAATTAGAAAAACAAAACAAATTAAAAAAAATTATAAAAATAAGTTAAAACATGAAAAAATAAATTTTGAATATCTATACCTTGAACGGTTCGTCAACGATTATGTAAAAGAAATGTGACTTGTGTCCACGGCTGTGAGTGGGACTCGACTGGTAAGGATGTAGGATGGAAAGGAAAGAGGGGATAGGTTATAGACGAAAATTATAGGGTGGGGAATTTTTTGAGTATTGGAAGGTATGTATCCGGTAATGATTCTGTGTCCTCCTGTTTGTTCAGTCCTGTATTCTGTCTTTTTATATGTAGCATTTCGGAAGTTAATCTTTTGCTGTAACAAGGTTCTCTGTCTAATATATCAATTTCGTCCCATTTAAAGTCATGATTAAAATCCATTCTGTGGCACGAAATTACTGAGGGAGAGCCTGTTTTTTTATTGATATCCGTTCTGTGTTCTTTTATTCTGGTCCGTAATTGTCTTTTTGTCTGTCTTACATACGTAGCGTCACAGTCTCGACAAGAAATCTTATAGACAATTTCACACTGGTTCATCCTATCTGGTCAATTCTATAAGATTTCTTGTCGAGACTGTGACGCTTGTGACGTGACATTTTTGACGTCCGTCACAAGGGCGAGAAAGCCCGATTGAGGAGGGAAATTTGAGGTCGGAGACCCCACCGCGGGGGGCGACGACCTCTCCCTCTTAATTCTCTTTTGGAGATTTTAGATTTTGCGTTGTAGCGAATTAAGCGAGTCGTGGTGAGTGGCCAAACTCCCATATTGTGAATTACCGTGGAGCAGCCTTCGTGGGACCTGCGAGGGACTCAGCAGGTAGGACGACGGAGGCCCGGACGGCGTGCAGACGGATCCAGGATAAGGGCAAGTAAAAACACCCTTGCAAATATCATTCGATTCCAGACACAGTCGCTACCGCAGTTACGATTTCAGATACGGAGCATATCGAGGCCGGTGAACGCACCGAGAGAGATGACGCCCGAGAGGGAAGCGCGCTCTCACACGCCGAAGACCCGGGGTGGAGTACCCGAACAAGGAGCTGTTGTAACGAGCCAGGAAAGAAGAATCCGGTCGGAACCTGGCCAGTTCCCGACCGATTCAAAGAAGGTTCGGATCCGGAAACGGAGAAAGCCACGAAGGGCGTTAACGGCAGCTGCCAAAAGAGAGAGACCGGGGTCACCTCGGAAAAGCGTCACCGAGAGCCGAAATATCGAGGAGCGACGCGAAGATCGAGATCGCTAGATATATCGAAGGATCAAGTAGCGCTAATCGATAGCGCGGATCTACATGCGCAAGACGATGCGCGGAATGTCACCGCTGTCCGGCGAGCCTCGCTGTCGTCACTGTTTGGCGAGTCGGCAACCTAGGCGGAACCTCGAGGACCACTACGGGCGTACCAGCGATTTGTAAGGCCACCACTTTGACTTCGCGGTAAGAGCGGTATCAGCAGGTGGCCCGAGCCTCGCGGACTTAAGAACCCGCATATTTTGCGTAACGAATATAGCTTATCTCGAGATGCCTCGCGCTATCATGTGAGGTTAGATTTTGGCCGGGCCCCGCTGACTACCGTTTCTGTAAATTAAGATTTCACCATGCTTTCTTTCCCCTCGGGGCTGCCGAGCCGACAGTCGCTTTATACGGAATAATGTCTCTTTGTGAGTAACAATTTTGCGTCGGTTTATGTGTTGCTGTACCGAGCGTTAAAGTCTTGAAGTTAGCCTATCGCGTATTTCTCGCCTCGGCCTTCTGTCGAGCGCTTACATTCAGAACCGTAAGAATAATACTGAGATAGAATTTGTATTGTAGGCTAACCGTTATGGAGAAAGATTGAAGTAGAGTTAATTGCAACAACCGTACCGAATGAAAGTTACTGAATTTGTACGCCGAATATTATACCGCGTGAGACGGAAGTACGCGGATTTCCGCGAGTTGAACAGTGAAATCATAACGCCTCTCACTGAGATAAAATATGTCTCCACTTCGCGGGATTGTTAAGACGCCTATCACCCGGCGTCAATCTCACTTAATCTAATTTATAATTAAATGTTATTTGTTATGAAATTTATGTGTTCTCAATGACCGTCCGATTTCAGACACCTCTCTCCAAATCAGTATTTCGCGTCTCGAAAGAACCTCGCCCCTCTGCCATTTGTAGAGTGGGCTAGTCGCGCTTATCGCCGTTGCTCGTTAAAAAAAATCATTGTTTTAACATAATTTGATCGTGCGGCGCGTTAATCCGCGCCTGGCGCCCAACTTTAAATATTGAAGTAATCACTAACATCCATTGCATAGAGCAACGAGGTTTGATACGCTTACCGGCGGGTCTACTTCTGCCCGACGGAAAAATAGTCGCACGCTACGTATGTAGGACAGACAAAAAGACAATTACGGACCAGAATAAAAGAACACAGAACGGATATCAATAAAAAAACAGGCTCTCCCTCAGTAATTTCGTGCCACAGAATGGATTTTAATCATGACTTTAAATGGGACGAAATTGATATATTAGACAGAGAACCTTGTTACAGCAAAAGATTAACTTCCGAAATGCTACATATAAAAAGACAGAATACAGGACTGAACAAACAGGAGGACACAGAATCATTACCGGATACATACCTTCCAATACTCAAAAAATTCCCCACCCTATAATTTTCGTCTATAACCTATCCCCTCTTTCCTTTCCATCCTACATCCTTACCAGTCGAGTCCCACTCACAGCCGTGGACACAAGTCACATTTCTTTTACATAATCGTTGACGAACCGTTCAAGGTATAGATATTCAAAATTTATTTTTTCATGTTTTAACTTATTTTTATAATTTCTTTTAATTTGTTTTGTTTTTCTAATTTTGCAAATTAGACGGTCTGTGGCTTCACACGTATATAATTTTACTTTGTACTACACGTTTTAACAGAGGTATTTATACACAGAATTTTTTAATAATTTTTTCGAACCGTGAGAATACCCCTAATTGGATTGTTGTTTTTTTCACTTTAACAAGATGCGTTTCCTTAGTCAAAATTTTACCAACGCTTCTCTAATTATGTTCTAAGTTTTATAATTGTATTACACTGAAGATGGCCACGTACCTTGGCCGAAACGTCTGTATATAATAATAAAAAAGAATTTTTGAGCAAATTGATCCAGCTCTTGCTCTGTTTGGCTTTATTTTAAAACGATTTTTAATTTAATTAAGGAAGAGCAATAACTTGATATTATTTGTATTACTAATTTATCATTTAATTCAGATACTTTAACAATTCCAAGTTCTGACGAATTGAGAGGATACGTATAAAAATCTCTAACATTTATAAAAATATTTCCAATAAAAATTATATTATTATCTCTAAGAATAATATTTTTTAAGATTACAATTTGACCTTCACTTGTTTTGAAACATGAATTTTTATTGTTTGCTTCAAGAATCACATCATTTACTGAAATTTTTTTAAATTGAGTTCCATCAATTAATTCATTAACATTTGTATGTTTTTTTGAAAGAACAATCTCATTAACATCAGAATCCATAAA
The DNA here is from genome assembly GCF_040581485.1 of Linepithema humile. Classification (NCBI taxonomy): domain Eukaryota; kingdom Metazoa; phylum Arthropoda; class Insecta; order Hymenoptera; family Formicidae; genus Linepithema; species Linepithema humile. The sequence continues at coordinate 15,342,291 of NC_090130.1, read as the reverse complement.
TATAATTCTTTTATTTCCTCGTTCTATTTCACGATTAGCTGCCTGTTGAAGAGGTTTAAAACCTGATTTGAGATTATTTTTAATTGTTTTCAATTTATTTTCATAACGAAAGGCACTGAAAGATTCTACAGGGCCATAATCATTACACTCCTGCGCTAAATGACAAAGAGAATGAACATTATACACTACAAATATTTTTCCAAAAATTGTTGCAGAATGTTTAATAAAAGTTCTGAGTAAAATATTTGCATAGTCATTCATAATTTTATAAAGAACAGGACTTGCAAGAATATAAATTCCACAATGCAGTAATAAAAAATGCTTATAAACATTTATATCAGGATGCTGAGCAAATACCACAATGCCGTACAAGCATAAACGACGGAATTCCGTTGCTTTATAGAATGCTAAATCACTTAGAGCTCTTGGTTTTCGAACAAAATCTTGAGGGCAAGAGGGAGCTATTTGGATTAGCATATCAGACATTTGTTGGACAATAGTCCAGTGCAACTTCCATGAGCCTGTCCATCGCATCCATACTTCTAACAACCTTTTAAATACACCCTCATATACTAAATGCATGGACTCTAAACGAAACTGAGAAACCATTTGAGTATTTAGTTTGAGAAGAGATGATACTCCTTTGTGATGATGAGACTGCGTTTGATTTTTGAAAGATTCATCAGTTCTCAAAGGAGCATCAAGATCAACATATGTCTGCCTATTAGCTAATCGTTCCCATACTACACATTTTTCGCAAGAAGCATATGCATTATGATTTATACAACATTTCACAAGCTCTCGAGCTGGAGCATCAAGAATGTAATGTCTTATAAAAAAATCATAAGTTCTTTGATTTCGTACATAACCATTATCGATTAGATTTTTAGCCTCATTTACAAAATCTTGCAAAAATTCAATGTTGTTAGGATCAGACTTCCCAAAATAAATAGCAATAACAAATGATTCATTTTTAGTTCCCACTAGATGTCCTAAAATTGGCCAAAACTTTCTTTTAGAACTCCAAAAGAGAGGAAGTCCATCAGTGTTAATATCTATTTCAATCTTTTTTTTTATTTCTAAATATTCTTCTAAAATAAATCCGTCCAAATTATTTTTTATACCTCTATACCAAAACTGTCCTTCATTCCGAAAATTAATAATATTTATATTATTAGGTGTTTTTATCAAAGATTTATAACTTTTAGGCAAATTGGGAAACACTGGTCGGAGCCATGCAAGAAGTTCATTTATTTTGCTCATAGAAAGAATTCCACTTGATAATGCCCATTCACGTAAACTTAATAAAATATATTTTTCTTTTTGTTCATCGTTATCAAAAATTGCATCAATACTTTCATTTTCACTGTCATCGTAATTTGTTTCATTTTCACTGTCATCGAAATTTGTTTCATTTTCACTGTCATCGTAATTTGTTTCATTTTCACTGTCATCAGCATTTGTTTCATTTTCACTGTTATCGTTATTTGTTTCATTTTCACTGTCATCAGCATTTGTTTCTAAATTTATATCTGTATCTTCGTTAGAAACATCTTGGTCATTGATCTCACGTTCAGTTTCATAATTATTTAAATCAATTAATTCATTTGACGCATTATTTTCTCTCTCTGCAAATATTTCAAATTGATCTGACATTTCACTAATATCTGTAGAAAAGTTATCATTGTCACTACTACTGTTGCTGCTGAATCTATGTTTGAATCCTTTTTTCTTTCTTTTTAGTAATATAGAGACTCTATTAAAAATATTGTGTTGCTGTTGTTCAAGCCTTAATTGTTTCATAGCCTTTCTTTTAGTTCTTTTCTTTCAATTGCGTTTACACATTGCAAAAACTACAAAGAATTTAAAATATATGTAGAGAAAATTATATCACAGAAATAAACCACTTTTATTGTAAAATAAAAATAATGATTAAAAATTATTAATTTAAAAGATATAAGAATTAAAAAATAAAACATTTAATTTTGAATATAAGCAAAAATTTAAATTGTTGTAACAAAAAAACTTGTCTTTTTACTCAACTGCAAATAATTCATATTAAATAAATATAAAAGAAATAAATTAAAATTTTTTTATATAAAAATTTTTAGAGAGAAAGAAAGAGAGAGATAAGAATATGAGATGTTTACGTTGTACATTTTTTAAATATTATATAATAATGATATTCTTATATAAAAAAATAATAGTATTTTTCTATTTTTAACATAACTTAAAATTTGCTTCAAAAATTAGAAAAATAAATAAATTAATATTTGTCATAGTTTATCTGGAAACATTAAATAGAATGCTTAATTATTTGTTAATACATTATAAATATGTCGGTAATAATGTGTGCGAAAAACATAAAAAATAAATATGTAACGATGCAGCATGCATCGTCACGGCTACGGACCGAACACAGAGCTGCCAGTTTTCCCCGGAGAGCTCCACACGCACACAACCGAGACCCGCTGACGTCACGTGTCCGTGTGCGCTCGGCTGTCGACTGGTAGAAGTGAGCGGACCTATGTCTTGTATCTCCTTCCCACCAAGCCTAGCATCAAACCGGTTTTGACGCTCGCACCATTTCTTCTGCCAAGCGTTGGCAGCAAAAATGCTTTCCCGACTTTCGCTCCTCGCGACTAAGTCGACTAGCGGCGTGTTGCTTTCGCTCGACGCGATATTTTTTCTGAGATTTACAGTCTTTTATAAAATATATATCATATTCATATTAATAAAATATTTTAACATTATGTATTTGCAGAATATGATTTTTCACGTTAATGTATAAAATAAGAATAAAGTAATAAAAATTATATATCGCAATATATAAACAAAAAAAGTAACATTTCTACAATTTTAGTAGAAAAACATTTTTCCTATTAAAATATATTAACATGAGTTAATTGCGACAAAAATAAGCTTTAAACATATTTAATATATTATTAAATTATTTATATGTTCCAATTTTACACATTAACGTGAAAAATCACATTATAAATGCATAATATCTTTTGTAAATAGCAAGATACATTGAGAAGTAAAGGAAAGAATTGATTGAAAATAAAAGAAACATGTTTTTACTTAAAAAATATTTATGACTATCTTATTTAACACAAAAGTAATCTGGACAAAGCATACCAATGTGATTATACATCGGATAGTTTAGTATTTTAACTTTATTTTAACCATTTTAATATAGTGGTCTTCCGCACCACCCAAGAGGTGGATCTTCGCCACAGGAACCCTATTGTACCACTTTTCATTTTTCTTTATACATTACCTTTATATAGATATGGTGTCGTTTGCAGACAAGATACTTATCATACACTTGTCGGTCATAAATGTGGTGTCATTTGTAGACAAGATATTTGTTACATATCGTTTACAAGTGTGTCATTTGCAGACAAAATACTTGTTACATGCCTGTCGTTTATAAGTGTGGTGTCCTTTGTGGACATATTATTGAAATTTTATTTATCTTAATTAAAAATGATAAGGGTCAACAAATAATAAAATTATAAAAGGAAAGGAGCAATAGGAATCAAAACGCTAGATTTTAGTGCAAACAAACTTGTATTGAGTTATAATAACATTAGTATAAACAGACATTTTATAGCCTGTCATCAGGTCCCTCTCCTTGTGCGCCACCTTGTCGTGGTGAGAGGGCTCACCGTGGGATGGCCTGAAAAGGTCTTTCTACGGTGCTAAGAGCGTACAGTTCTTTCTTAGGAGGAAACGGGGGTCCGGCTACCCCTCAAGGGATGCGTCCCGATTAACCGGTAGGGGTTGGCGGCCCTGACTTCAATCGCCCGGGTGCCTGACTCGATAGGTGTGTTTTTGGAAAACCCACCCCCAGGATAGAGAAGCAAATCTCGATAATAAACCCGGGGCCTGACCAGCCTTGTTAGCACGCCGGTGTTCCGACATAACGGTCGTGCTCCCCATTGCACAAGGGGGAGCGTAGCGTCTCATACCGTAACTCCATTTTGTGGGGTCGGAGGTCGGTGATAGTGTGGTGGCACTATCACGGGCTGCGAGGGAGGAAAAACCTCTGTAAAAAGACCCGGGCAGGCCGAGCTCGTAAGCCTTGAGTAGGCAGTCGGCCTAAGAGAGTAAAAACTCTGAGAATAAATCCGGTGAAGGACACACTGTCAACAAACCAATTTATTATCTATGGACATGGCGAATAATAATGGACAACGTTTACCGTCTCAGGGGATTCGGACCCCCAGGGACCGATGTAGTGGAGGTCCTGTCCCGGCCTCTGCTGCGTCGTCATCCAGCGTCGGGCTAACTGCCGGGTGTTCACCGAGCCCGGTAGCTAACACTGTGATCGGTTCAGTGTATGCGCTGTATAGACAGGCTCTTGGCTTGACACAAAAGTTTCCGGGGAAGCGCCGGGAGTTTGTGTTTGATCTGTGTAAGATGTTTGAAATGCGCGCTCTCTCGCCACTAAGGCAAAGCGTGCAGCACGAGCGGCACTGTATGCCAGTTCGTTCCCCGGCCCGCGAGTGGCGCTTACCGATGCGGAAGGAACGACCGCGCCATGCCTAGTTTGTATACCGGCTTCCGCCTAGACATTGTTATTGCGTCTAGTCGTGGTTGTTGTGCGTCGCGCGTGTACGTTGCATCATCTTACGCGTGCCGTGCACAAAATCGAGTTGAGTCGCCGTCGTGTATTCGTCGCGACATAGAACATTGTTACTCTTGTGATCTCTTTGTATAGAAAGTTGCGGCCCTTGCTGGCCATAGAAAGTTGCGGCCCTTGCTGGCCATTTTATAGAAAGTTGCGGCCCTTGCTGGCCATTTTATAAAAAGTTGCGGCCCTTGCTGGCCATTGTATATAAGGTCACATCACAAGGTGAGTTGATCATTGCTGCGCAGAGCACGCGTAAGCGTGTTCCTGCCGATCGCCATTAGGCGCTGGATGGGCTGTATTTATACAGCGTTGCAAGCCTGAGTTAACCTTACAAGTTAACGCAGTACTACGTTTGCGGATTTCTAGACTATGAGAAAATCTAAGTCTTTTCTTTTCTTTTCTTGATTTACTACAGATTAGGATAGCCTGCTTTGTTTCTTTGGAGACCTATCGCACTCGCATGTACCTTGGAATGGACGAATGCTTGGCTTTTCTTTGGAACACACCTACACACATATACACGGAATAATCTGCCTTGATTGAACTATTTAACATAATATACATTTGCCTGTCTTGCGGTGAGTGTATCTTTTCCTTTATTTTGTCAAGGTCAGGTGCGGCTTTTTTGCAATAATGAGCGACTCATTACCTCACAACGAAGAGTGTGAAATGATTAAGATTCTTTTCTATCACATTTATTTCTTTGTGACTCAATAATATTGTTATTGTATTTACGTTTGAACATCGCTAGATATAGCGTTTGATGTAAAACTTCTGCGATAGAGTCTTGCTGTGCTCATTTAAGATAGTTACATTAATGTAATAATACACAATTAGTTGAAGATCATTTGTATAAATAGTACTTAAGTATTATAAGTATTATCTTTTGCGTTTTGAGTCGACTCAAAATTACAATATAATATTAACCTTTTTCGATATGACTTTGTGTTAATTGAGAGATATTTGATTTATTATTTGAACGGTACATTTGACTTATAAGTTGCTTTTCTTTTATTGCGGTTTGCTCATTGACGAGCATGTTTATGCAAAATAATACAGTCCACTAAGACGATTTTCATTACTGATAAATCGATAAAAAGAGTTGAATTTATTTACTGAATAATATAGTTTTATGTCTCTTTTGGAACGCAACGCTAATACCTTATGATCTTATATCTCTTGATTCCTCTTTATAAATATTATATCTGATATTTATTGTACGTTATTATGTATTATGTTTCGGATTATGTCTTCTTTTGACATTGTATTAACAAGGGTTAATTTTTCCTATCTACCATCATGATACTGGCTCTTTAATGTATAAATGATTTCTTGAGGAAATTTCTTGTGACACATAGTTTTGGGATATTAAAACCTTTTTATACAAAGATCTTCTGCTTTTTTGCAGATAGACTTAAGTGTGGTAGGATGAACTGTAAGTGTGATCCTGATAAGGCCTGGTACCTTTTATGGGTGGAGAAATTGCTGATTAGAGAGAGCACGCTCCACTTTACGAGGAAGGAGATGGCGGATACCATCATTAGGATATGGTCTAAGTATGATGATATGCTTCTAAGTTTGGCTCCTGAAAAGAAGGTTAAGGATACTTACCTTAATATGTGCGTTGTCCTGGCGGCGAGCGTTGATCTGCTTGGCGGAGACCTGAAAGAAAAAGAATGTGTGAGAAGGGCGATTGATTCCCTTCGACTTGCGGGTAGACCGTATGTGTTCGGACAATTGGTGCGGGATTCTCCGATTAAGGCGGACCACACCCCTATCCGTCTTAGGGGTGGTGTTGGCTCCTCTGGTTCAGAGGGGAATCGACGTAGTAAGGTGCCCTCTATTAGGGCAATGGTTGAGGACACGGACTCGTCAGATTCGGGTTCTAGGCCCAGAGTGACGTCCCTTGAAAGGCTGGCTCCCTGCACCGTCCGTGTGATGAGGATGCCGGTTCCTGAAAAAGGGAAGAAGGAGGAGGGGGATGCGGAATCCGCCATGGAGATGGTGGAGATGGTCGACTTCTCCGAGGAGGAGGACGCTACTCCACGTCCACCAAGCAGAGCCGGGGACCCGGATTGGGATTTGGATTTGGATTCGGGCGAAGAGGCGGGTTCTTCCAAGCCCATCTCCCGGACCAGTGGAGGAGGGGAACAGCCAGAGGGGCCTTATCGGCTCCCTATGCTGCATAGGGCTCAGGGACGTCCACGTAAAGATGGCTCGGGTCCATTTAAGGCCCCGTCCACCTCAGCGGACTCCGAGGATAAGGGGAAGGGGAAGTCCCGGAAGAGGGGTAATTCTTCCCGGTGAAGAGGATGAGGAGACGGCGGGGACTTCCAGACTATTGGTGCGTCCTCCGCCTCTCACAGGAGGACAGAGGGGAGTGGTGGAACACCGCCTCAAGCAAATAGAGCGTGGTTCGTCCAGTGAAATGGTGCTCCACGCTGACAAATGCTTGGATGAAATCGAGGATGCACATGCTAAATCCTCAAACATGAAGGGATCTCTGAGTGGAGCTATAAAGGTAAACGTATACCTTCTCAGAAAGGTCCTTAGGTCTCTGGCCAACAGGGCCAATAAGATTGAGAACCCAGGATACTGGCGTGCACGTGTTAACACCCTCGAGGGGGATAACACGGCTTATAGGGCTCAGAACAAGTCCCTTATTAGGAAGCTGGCCAAAGCGGAAAAAGCGGTCCATTTCTCAAGGCCAACCCTTTTAATCCGAAGGGCCCCCTTATTAGGGACCCAAGGTCTTTTACCCTCGGTAGGGACCTGATGGGCAGATCGGATGGGTGCGGCATTGCGGCCACGAGTATTCCTCTGGTCGACCACATCCAATTGGAGGAGGAAGAAGATGAGGGAACCTCTCAACAGCTGGGTGCTGGAAGGGAGAGATTCAGTCTCATCCGGGAGGTGAACAGGTCTTTGACCTCCATGGAAAACTCCATCGCCAGGATAGAGGAAAGAATCGCGAATCTCGAGGTGGGCGGCCGAACCGCTCCTGCCCCGATTTGTCAGGAGGAGAAGAAGAAAGGTAGGAAGAAGAAGAAGGGGAAACCCACTATTCCGGGGCTTGTCTTAAGGAAGAACAGTCCGACGGCGGATCCAACGGGTGGGGGGCCCGACCTCCCTTTGGAGGTGGAACCACCCTCGGATTGGACCACAGTGGGGAAGGAAGGTAGGAGAGGGAGGAGAAATGGGCCTCGTGGGCCTCCTTCTCTCCTCCCACCCCTTATCAGTCAGGACGCAGGGGACGCAGCCCTCGAGAGGCAGTCCCTCTGGCGTGAAGAGGATGAGGAAGAGGCTTCCGCGAACTGCAGCGGTGGCGATTTCCACCAATACTGCCACCTGCACTTATGCGCACGTCTTGAGGACGGCGAGGGAAAAGATCCGTCTGCAGGATCTGGACATCAAGTCCCTGACGATTAGGAAGGCGAGGAACGGAGGAGTCCTCCTGGAGATCCCCGACGAAAAGTCGAGGATGAAGGCAGACACCCTGGCCTCCAGGATGAGAGAGGCAACGCGGGACCTGCCGGGTGAAGTTAGGATCTCCAGGTCCTCGAGAAGGATTGATTTCCGACTCGTTGGCCTGGATGACTTGCACACCCGGGGGGGAGATCATCGCCGCAATCTCCCGGGAGGGAGGCTATCAAGCGGATGAGATCAGGCTGGGAAGGGTCCAGGTCACGGGTCGTAGGGGTCTTAACCTGGCCTGGGCCCAATGCCCGGCGGACGCGGCGCTTAAGCTCGTCGAAGCCGGGTCGATGAAAATCGGATGGACCCTGGTGCGCGTAGAGCTCCTTCCGAGCAGGCCGGCCCAATGCTATCGATGCTTGGGTCGAGGTCATGTGCAGCAGCGGTGCCCCTCCAATGTGGATCGGGCCCACTGCTGCTATCGGTGTGGTGGCGAGGGCCACACAGCGGGGAGCTGCGGGGAGAGACCGCACTGTCCTATTTGCGCCCTCAACGGGCGACCTTCGGGGCATAGGGCGGGTAGCACGGCTTGCCCCTCTATCCCTCCCACGAGGGAAATTGTGCGTGGCACGCTCGCGCGTAGTGAAGGTGGTAGGGATGCGCGGTCCCAACAACTGCCCCTCTCTGCCCCGGACATGGAGACGGAATCGGTGGGGAGACCAAGCACCGCGGATGCGAAGAGGCCGAGGGAAGACTCCACCAGTCCACCCCAAGTGGAACCCAAAAAGGCGCGAGGCCCTGAGACCGACCGTCCAGGGTCCCCACAACCGGGCCCTTCATCAGGTCCCTGAGGAGGTAGCGGGGGTACGGAAGCTCGGACGAACAACGGGCTGATGGGGTTAGGATCCCAAATAAGGACCAGCCTAGGCTAGGGTTGGGAGTAATGCGCTTGTACGTAATCCCCAGCCCTCGTCTGACATGGCGGCGTACGATGGATTTGTCTGGGGCGAGGTTTTAGTCGGTAGGCACAGTTTGTTCCTGACTCAGGTTGGATTAGGCTGTGAATCCGACACTACCTCCAGTCAGGCTGAGGGCTTGCAATCCACAGTCCTTGCACGACGGGAGGTGTCTTGTCGAAGATTTCTTCGCCCCGGGGGGACCCTTCTGGCCCTCGAATCAACTCAAAAAAAAAAAAAAAGCCTGTCATCAGGCTATCCTTAGTGTGAAATAAATAAAATACATATGAAAACGCACGCTGATTTACATTAAGATCTGAGTTAAAACAAATATAATTTAGACGCAAGATTTGTTGTAAAATTAATTAAAATCATTCAATATTCGAGATCAACAAGTTAAAGAAAAGTTAGTTAATAAAAAAATAATAAAACAAAATAAAATAAAATTTATAAAATTTATGTTAAGATAAATAATAGTTTTTTATTATTGTATGACCTCTTCCCCGACTGCCTCTTCTGTTCCCCCGGCCACCTCTGTTGTTTTGGCCTCCTCTTCTTGTTATTCCAGAAGGACCTGGTCTAACATGATTATCATATTGTAAGTTTCGCCGAGCGTACCACCGTGCACGCGACCAACCACCTACTCTTCTTTTTTTTTCTAAAAATAAACACATTTATAGATTAATAATTAAAACAATTATGCATATGAATAAATCATTTAGTTACAAAAAAATAAATAAATATCAATATATATGAAAGAGGCTAATGAAGCCACCGCTGGTTGTCAGTGCAAATTTTTTTATCTCTTATATTTTTCCTCTCGTTTTCCTTCCTTTCAAATAACTTGCTTACTTTAATCATACATTCCGATTCTTGAATAATAAAATCGATGTATGCAATTCTCGTACACTTTAGTGTCTCGAATCTGAGATCAGTACATTTTAATGTCTCAATGCAGACGAATCAAGTTTCTACAAAACATAAAAAATTTTGCACTAACAACCAACGGTGGCTCCATTAGCCTCTTTCATATATATTGATATTTATTTATTTTTTTGTAACTAAATGATTTATTCATATGTATAATTGTTTTAAATTATTAATCTGTAACGGTTCGAATTTATCTCGCGATCTTATTACTAAGCGCGGAATAGCTCGCCGGTGTCAGGATCCGGGATAAGCGGTCAGATAGGGAGACTCCAATCAAGTAGAGCAGTTAGGGTAACAAAACAACTATATTCTTAAATAAAAGAGTTGGTAATACATTTACAAAGCAATTAAGTGGCGCAAATGATAGCCATTGAATTAGCGTGTGCGCGTAATAAGCGGTGCGTAAGCGAGAGCGCAAGCTGAGCGGTCTAAAGCGGGGAAGCGCAAGATGAGCGCACAAAAGCGGGAGTAACTAAAAGGTTATGATACGCCGCGGAAGAATACAAGCTAGAAAATACGAGCTAGAGAGTACAAGCTAGAAAATACAAACGAGAGAATACAAACTAGAGGATACAAGCTAGAAAGTGCAAACTAAAGAATACTTAAATCTACGGAGGAACGGGCGGTGTATACGGGACGTCGAGTGCTCCCGACGGAGACAGAGTGCTCCCTGTCTTGAGCGGAACGGTGAACGGATGCCGAGTGCTCCCGGCGTGGACAGAGTGCTCCCTGTCCTTTATAAGAACGAATTGCTAGGAAGAGCCGAGTCGAAGTGCTTCCCGGTGGCTCGGGAGATCTGCAGCGTGCTCACTGCAGACCGGAATTGGTCCCTACTGGCCGAAGCGACGGCCTTATATACCCGGCCGCCCCACTCGGCGACCGCATTCCAGTGACATATTGCGGCCGGCGGCTCGATGCGCGGCCGATCGTCGTGGCCAATTGCGCGACTAGTAACATAGGTTAAGCCTATGTTACAAATCTATAAATGTTTATTTTTAGAAAAAAAAAGAAGAGGAGGTGGTTGGTCGCGTGCACGGTGGTACGCTCGGCGAAATTTACAATATGACAATCATGTTAGACCAGGTCCTTCTGGAATAACAAGAAGAAGAGGAGGCCAAAACAACAGAGGTGGCCAGAGGAACAGAAGAGGAGGTCGGGGAAGAGGTCATACAATAATAAAAAACTATTATTTATCTTAACATAAATTTTATAAATTTTATTTTATTTTATTTTATTATTTTTTTATTAACTAACTTTTCTTTAACTTGTTGATCTCGAATATTGAATGATTTTAATTAATTTTATTATTTTATTTTATTTTAATTAACTTTTTTTTATAAAATTTTTGACAAATTTTTAATTTTAATTTTCTTCTTTTATCTTTTATTTGTAAAACCGACGAGTTTTTATTTGTAAAACCGACGAGCTAACATTGATTATATCAATGTTAAAACTAACTTTTTTTATTAATTTTACAACAAATCTTGCGTCTAAATTATATTTGTTTTAACTCAGATCTTAATGTAAATCAGCATGCGTTTTCATATGTATTTTATTTATTTTACACTAAGGATAGCCTGATGACAGGCTATGAAATGTCTGTTTATACTAATGTTATTATAACTCTATACAAGTTCGTTTGCACTAAAATCTTGCGTTTTGATTTCTATTGCTCCTTTCCTTTTATAATTTTATTATTTGTTGACCCTTATCATTTTTAATTAAGATAAATAAAATTTCAATAATATGTCCACAAAGGACACCACACTTATAAACGACAGGCATGTAACAAGTATTTTGTCTGCAAATGACACACTTGTAAACGATATGTAACAAATATCTTGTCTACAAATGACACCACATTTATGACCGACAAGTGTATGATAAGTATCTTGTCTGCAAACGACACCATATCTATATAAAGGTAATGTATAAAGAAAAATGAAAAGTGGTACAATAGGGTTCCTGTGGCGAAGATCCACCTCTTGGGTGGTGCGGAAGACCACTATATTAAAATGGTTAAAATAAAGTTAAAATACTAAACTATCCGATGTATAATCACATTGGTATGCTTTGTCCAGATTACTTTTGTGTTAAATAAGATAGTCATAAATATTTTTTAAGTAAAAACATGTTTCTTTTATTTTCAATCAATTCTTTCCTTTACTTCTCAATGTATCTTGCTATTTACAAAAGATATTATGCATTTATAATGTGATTTTTCACGTTAATGTGTAAAATTGGAACATATAAATAAATTAATAATATATTAAATATGTTTAAAGCTTATTTTTGTCGCAATTAACTCATGTTAATATATTTTAATAGGAAAAATGTTTTTCTACTAAAATTGTAGAAATGTTACTTGTTTTGTTTATATATTGCGATATATAATTTTTATTACTTTATTCTTATTTTATACATTAACGTGAAAAATCATATTCTGCAAATACATAATGTTAAAATACTTTATTAATATGAATATGATATATATTTCATAAAAGACTGTAAATCTCAGAAAAAATATCGCGTCGAGCGAAAGGAACACGCCGCTAGTCGACTTAGTCGCGTGGAGCGAAAGTCGGGAAAGCATTTTTGCTGCCAACGCTTGGCAGAAGAAATGGTGCGAGCGTCAAAACCGGTTTGATGCTAGGCTTGGTGGGAAGGAGATACAAAACATAGGTCCGCTCACTTCTACCAGTCGACAGCCGAGCGCACACGGACACGTGACGTCAGCGGGTCTCGGTTTCGTGCGTGTGGAGCTCTCCGGGGAAAACTGGCAGCTCTGACTGCAGGGCGCGGGCAATACGCGCGTCCTCGCTCCCGTCTTTATCCCTTCAAATCGGGTCCTTATATCCGGCAGACAATCGCGAATAGTCGAATCGAGCGATCATAGAGTCATCGCGCACGCGCCCGAGCCATCGATCAGTCGATCGATAATCGACACCGCTCGCTCGTATCGATCCACGCGCTCGCAGTCATCTAGAGACAACTGCGACACCCGCGCTTGCGCTGATGCTTCCACGTCACCGTACGACCACCGTTACACACCGCTTACACCGCCGTTATAAATTTGTAATACGCGTTCGAACATCGTACTTAAACGCTCCGTATCCACACGGCTGTACATATTTGATCTTAAATTCACACAATAAACTTTATTTTATTTTGTTACTACAACACCGAGCATTCTTTTCACGTGCCCCCAACCGACCGAACTCCTGATTCCGGCGAGTTATTCCGCGCAGACAAACGTACCGTTTCAAATATAAATATAAAAATAATTATATATACCTTGTTATCACTAATGTTCATTGCGTCCATCTTGTTGATTTGACCTTCTCTTTTCTTACAAGGAAAGGGACCCAAGTGTCCCCCTCCGATTTTGACGAGCTTTAAATATGTTGTAAAGTAGCTTAAAATAAGAGACACGTATTTTTTTTTATGTGCTTTCTCGCACGTTTAGGGTTGAAACAACTACAAGCTAAAACGGTTTTTTTTGGTTTTGACTGAATATCGTCAAAACTGTAAGAGATATCAAAAAATGTTTCGAATAAAAGTTGCATGGTCTTTTATGAGCTTTATAACCGTGTAGCTCGATTTTTAAAAAATTTTATATTTTTTAATTTACCCTCACCCCTTCTTATTATTTTTACAAATTTCAAAATTTTTGTTATGACAAAAGTTGTAGCATTTTTTACGCTAAATACAACCATATATGATTTTATTATATTTCAAAATCGCATCTTTCAGAAATGAGCTGTCAATGTCTCACTATATGCGTCGCGCTGCGATATATGCATATATATGCATAACGCATCGTTTGTGCCGCTTGTGTAATTGATGTTTGTCGTGCATGTGTAATTGATAAGACAAATAAAATTAGAAATAAAGATTAACATGTTATGAAACATTCGGAAAAATGTTCTGATCAAAGAACAAAGTTCACTAAAGTTGTTGCCAAAACATCCCCTCTATTTTACACTTTTATAGTCGCATTTCGAGTGCATTTATAGCGCAGCGCGTTGTCATATCCCGTCAGTGCATATTACGCTTTAAAATTGTGCGCTTGTTAGTGATAACGAAAAAACAATATATAAAACAGCATCAAAAAAAGAACAGCAAATTCACTATAAAGTAAGTATTATTTTTATGTACACAAATAAGGAGAAATATTTAATTGTTATATTTTTCAGAATGGTTCAATTAAATCCATTTAACGTAATAATGTTAGTATACGTAACTTTTTCGGCCCTTAATCTATCAACAAATCCGATAACATCTGAAGAACGAGAAATGGCACATAAAATAGAATCTATGCTGAAAGAAATGCGCGATAAGAGATACAAAATGGAAGTAGAAGAATCTTTAGATTATGAAAACGATAACGATATTTCAACAGCAGAGCAATTCGAACTAGGAGATAAAGAGGAAGAAGGTGAGCTATGGACGCAAATCCTAAAGTTATATGTACTACAGATGGACGTATTCTATATGAATATAAAAAAAATGCAGTCGAATTTTGGAAAAGCAGTACAACAAGGCCAAGAACATTAGAAGGAGTAAAACAAAGATTTCGGAAAGTATATTCATTACGTCAATTATGACGATGGGAAATTCAAGTGAATCAAGGTGGCAGTAGATTCGAAAAATTAAAACAAATTTCGGAATATACATTAAATAATTTTCATACAGCTCTTGAAAATAGAATTATTGTTCACAACGCTGATTTAGCTTGATGGGCTATTCGGGCACAGGAAAATTTAAATGTACCAGAATTTACAGCTTTATCGCGATGAATACAAAAATTTAAAATAATACATAATATTGTATCTCGTAAAATAACAAAATTTATAAGAAAAACATCTATAATGTCTAACGTCGATTTTGAAGAAAAATGTAACACATTTATTGAAAACGTTAAATATCAAATAATAGAATATGGAGTTGAAAATATTTACAACAGTGATCAAAGCGGATTCCAATTAGAACTTCATGCCGGTCGTACATTGGCATATAAAGGAACAAAAAAGATTGAATCTGCAGTACAATCCGTATCGGCAGTTACGCATAGCTATACTATACAACCTACTGTTTCAGCCGATGGTAGATTATTATCGCCTCTTTTTATTGTACTGAAAGAAGTTAGTGGAACATTTGATCCCAGAGTGCAAGAAACAATGTTTAAGGCACCTAATATTTTTGTTACGGCTTCGAAATCCAGAAAATTAACAGCGCATTATTTTAAAATTTGGTTGCAAGACGTACTTTTTCCAAATGTAGGTCCAAAATCTGTTTTACTACTAGATTCATGGACTAAACTTTGGTCATTGTCCAAATATTATTCAAGAATCTAAACCAGAATCTACAGAAGATATTATTTTGTTGACTATATCAGCTGGAACAACAGGAAAAATACAACTATTGGATGTATATGGTTTTCGTTTGTGGAAGAATTTTATTAGACACTTTTCTGATACTGTAATGCTTTTAGGTCTGGAAGTCAATCTGCATGCAAGAAACACCATTTTAAAATTACAGTCATTGACTCATAATCAATTTTCATCGCCAAGATTCAGAAATTTATTGAAATACGCATGGTATAAAAGTAAGTACGTAATAAATAAGCCCGAAGAATTCGAAACACCAGTGGAATTTTGTTTCCATAAACAGTCAAAACCAACATGCGATATTTGTGGCGCACCTGCAATAATTACTTGCGCATGGTGCAAAAAGTCACTTTGTATAAATCACTTTTTTCACGAACATCACCTTTGTGATACGTTTGTTCCATAAATTCATCTGTTTTTAATATATGTTAATATATGTATTATTCAATATATGTATTATATTCAATATATGTAGTATGTTATTGTTGAAGGTAAAGTTGTAATTGTTTCGACATATATTATTATAAAAGAAATAAAATAATAAACAAACAAATGTTTCTAGTATTAATTAATAGAAAAACCTGAAATTAATTGGAATTTTTTGCATTACCATTGAAAAACAATGAATTGCATTTTAATTGTAAGATTTTTATTTATTTATTTCTCTTTCGATATAATCCACTCTTAAAAAAGGCATGAAAGATCGATACTCGAATGTATCGAAAGTATTGTTGACGCTTATCCGCGACGCTGATTGATTATCTCGATTATTCTGACAGTTTGATAGTTTAAGAGCAAAGATTATTTTGACGGTTATTTAAAATTTTAAAAATTTTATTAAAATATTTAGATTTCATAATTATTAAATTATTATAATAAGTGCACGGGCGCAGCGCGCGCTTGTATTGTTCTAGTATAACTATAAAAGTGTAATATAGAGGAGATGCCTTGGCAACAACTTTAGTGAACTTTGTTCTTTGATCAGAACATTTTTCCGAATACTTCATAACATGCTAATCTTTATTTCTAATTTTATTCATCTTATCAATTACACATGCGCGACAAACATCGATTACACAAGCGGCACAAACGATGCGTTATGCATATATATGCATATATCGCAGCGCGACGCATATAGTGCGACATTGACAGCTCATTTCTGAAAGATGCGATTTCGAAACATAATAAAATCATATATGGTTGTATTCAGCGTAAAAAATGCTACAACTTTTGTCATAACAAAAATTTTGAAATTCGTAGAAATAATAAGGGGTAAGGGTAAATTAAAAAATATAAAATTTTTTAAAAATCGAGCTACGCGGTTATAAAGCTCATAAAAGACTATGCAACTTTTATTCGAAACATTTTTTGATATCTCTTACAGTTTTGACGATATTCAGTCAAAACCAAAAAAACCGTTTTAGCTTGTAGGGGTTGTTTCAACCCTAAACGTGCGAGAAAGCACATAAAAAAAATACATGTCTTTTATTTTGAGCTACTTTACAACATCTTTAAAGCTCGTCAAAATCGGAGGGGGACACTTGGGTCCCTTTCCTTGTTAGTTTTAAGATGCTTTCAGCAATCTAAATTGATTTAAGCAAATATTAATTCTTGCATAATAAAAAAAATTGGAAATAGAAATAAATATTGTCTATACTTTTTATATTAATAATTATTATTATAATTAATTATTATAATTGTAATTAATTGTATAATTATAATTAAAATAACACAATGTGTTTTTTACTAAACAATTTCACGGAATAAAACTATTTTGTAATTAATTTTTTAAAAAATGATATCTACTCAAATTAATCGGTATATGGCAAATTCGGTACGTGGCAAAGTCACACGTAGTATGTATGTATGTAAACGTGGTGAAGCTAACATATAAATATAGCGAATAAATATTTTTGTTATTACTAAATTAATTATTCGTAATCGGATATTTATTACAACAAAAATTTATTTACATTATCCATAATATTACCTTAGTCGAAAACTTGAAACGAGTTCCCAGTTCTCACTTTAGGTTAAGTGATGAGATTACTATATCACACACTTGTACATCACAATTATGTAAATTATGACCCGCGTATAAAGCATACACTACCGTGTCTCTTGAAGGCTTCCAAACAAAGACTGAGCAGGACTCAATAAACACGCTAGCTCATGCATCGGTATGCACGCTCGTTACTCACGCCGACTGGATCGGCTCGCACCACGGACTAAAGTATATTCCTATGTTCATGGCTCGCACCGAATCTACTAATCAGATTGATCGTAATCTGGATGGAATAATCTTAAGTGTGTTTTACGTAAGAAACCTTAAGACTGAAAGACTAGTATCTTACATTAGTATTGTAAATAAATTTTTTTCTTAATATTGGTAATAAATATGATATAAATTAACAAATAATAAAAATTGAGAGTTAATACTGAGAAATCAAAAATTGAGAATCAATATTGATTCGATATCGATTAATAGGTCATTTCTCAATACCACGTATAATTTTTATTATTTGTTAATTTATATTATATTTATTACTAATATTACGAAAAAAATTCATTTACAATCAATTTAGATAATTTCAAGCACTATAAAAGATTCAAAAATAATAAGTCGATATTGCATGAAAATCAACCTCCAATTCGACTCAACTGACTCTCAACCGCTCAGACGTCGAATCAACGTTGAATTGACATTATATTTCTGATTAGGAATGTAACCTTGGGCGGCGACGGCCGACGGATGCGTAATGCCTATCATTCAAGACCACAAATAAACTTTTATATTCAATCGGTTCGCTAGCAATACATTCGTTGCAAAGACGCTTTTTTGCCGTAGGGTTCACGTAACTAGTTTCGCGAACGCAATTAGCTAGGAAGTACCTATAAAGATTTTCTAATCGAAGCGACCTCAAGCGTAGCGTTTCCTCACACACATATCAATTATTTAGACGTTAATTAATTAGACGATTGATTTAATAAGATGGTTATAACTAGAGTACGTATTCCCGGCCCTCCGCCAAGTAGCACGCTGGTAGGATCGGGCAGATTAACAATACTTTGTCCTTCTCGAGTTAATTGATTTGTTAGGTTTATAAAATGATTGAGACACGCGAGACAGTGACGCACTGGAAAAGGTTAAGATACGTTCTGGCCACAAACACGACACTTTGCTAATGGAACTATAGAATTAATATTCAGATGATGTCCGAGGACGTGTTCGAAATTATTGCGTGTTGGTTCCGACAAATCGTGATAACAATTGAAACACAATATCGTACCAGTATTTCTATTCAAGCACGCGTTATCCAAAATACAGTATACGAAACGACAATTACAATTCGAACCTAGACGCAGAGATGTTACTTCGGTATCTGGCATTGTCTCTCGCTCAGATTTGATTTTAAACTCTTTCATGCAAAATGAATTCGAAACGGACTCACCGGTGTCGACTTGTATGGTACCTGAGACCAGTGATGGCTCAATTTATTCGTGAGGGGCTTGATCGGCTCAGGATCGATCTTCCAATAGCAGGCTGATAGTCGTGTAAAGATGAATCTTCAGATGCGTCATTGTTGCTGATTATCTTGTAATCGGAAGGTCACTGCACTAGAGTTATTTCGGCACAATACGTCTTTACCTTTTATTGTTCATTGAAATTTAAGGATCGCACGCTAAGTTGGAATAATGTTTAAGGATTTGAAATTAAAGATAGAATTCTCAAATTTACTAAATAAATGTAATTATAAATGAAAATAAGAGTACACTGTTTAGTAAACAAAGTTACACTCAAATGAACTTATAAAATAAGAATTCTTACAAAGATATAAGCACTTATGTTCTAGAAATGGAACGCGCAATTCGCGGATTAAGTACTTGAATGTATAAAATTGATGAACCGAATTTAAACTAACCGTACTAAACTAGGACGAAACTAGAACTAGAATTGGACCGAGACTAAGTCAGAATTGAAAACTGCGATTGGGACTGTGGCGGCATACCACCACACCACTGCACTAAAGCGGCGTAGTACGCCGCGGCGCCGCTACGCGCCGCAGGCCCTCAACCGAGTTCTGAGTTTACAGATACACCAAGATCTATAGAGAGAAGGTTACCTCAGTAAAACCGGTTGAGGGCGAGGGACGATAAAGTGAGGGGAAAGCTAGAAACAGCTTGAAGGCGAGGAGCAATGAAGGAAGGGGGAGCTAGAAACAGCTTGAAGGCGAGGGGCGATAAAAGAAGGGGAGAACATAATGATCTCATCGACAAACAGTAGCTGTCTGAGATAGCTCTGTTTGCCGATGAGATCATCATTGCCCCTCTTGCCGCTCGTTCCTCTCTGCATTTGCCCCTCTTGCCGCTCGCCTCTCTCTGCACTTGCCCCTCTTGCCGCTCGTCCCTCTTTGCGCATAAGGTAACCTTCTCTCTATAGATCTTGCAGATACACCACCAAGTTGCGCAAGCGGTGTAATGACTCAAACAGACCAGAGCGGCGAAGCGGCGAGCAACGTGCGACGCACGAATGAAAATTCATTTCCCGCTGTCTACACCAGAGCGGTGAATTGCGAGTCTGCGAATAGCGGCAAGCGATGGCAAGCGACGAGCGATGAGCATCGACGAACGAGGATAATAAAAATTAAATAACTATTTAATAAAAAATTTTTAAATTGATAAAAAATACGTATTATTTTTATATTTGTGCTTCATTGTGTTATCATAAATAACTATTGCGTAAGAAAAAATTATTACAGTTTACTTCGAAGTAAACTTAATCTATAAAAATTAGCTCCATATTATACATATTCTAAATTTTTTATTATTTTATAGCTCTAAAAATGGATTTAAACTATAATAATCGTAAGCGTTTATTATTGTTAGCGCTATACTGTAAAAGACCAACATTTAATCACCGAAGAAAACTATTATAATTTATTACAATATTCTCATAATTTTTACTTGACATTTTTAGAAGATTGATTCACGTTTATGTTTTTGTTTTAATGTTATGTGTGTCTTTTGCACACCAGAGCGAAGAAACGGCAAGCGGCATCCAATTAGGCCGAATTCCCACTGAGCGTGTCACGCGTTATTCACTGCGTCACAAATTAACCAATCAAAACATCCCATTTTATTACATCATTTGCCGCGCGAATAAAATGGGATGTTTTGATTGGTTAATTTGTGACGTGACGGATGACGCCGATGCGTGACGCGTTCAGTGGGAATTCGGCCTTATGCCCGATTCCACCAACGTAGATTAACTTTAATCTCGGTTCAACTTACTCTTCACCTTTTTCTAATTCTTAGAACTAGAAAAAGATAAAGGGTAAGTTGAACCGAGATTAAAGTTAATCTACATTGGTGGAAATGGGCATTAGAATGTTTCTTTTCCAGTCGTCGCTCTCCGCTAGCAATGAATCTTCAGACTTGATCAACTTTTTCTGCGATGCCGTTTTGAGAGAGCGGCGGAAATGACGTCTGGAAAAACGGCGTTCTGATTGGATACCGCTCGCCGCTCGCCGCTTCGCCGCTCTGGTCTGTTTAAGCCATAAGGCTCTCTTGCAATCGAGAATCGATCGACGCTGTATAAAAGAGCGTCGACGCAAGCTTTTCTTCACTCACTCGCTTCAAGGCGAGCTCTCTACTAGGGCCCTTGAGCTGAGTAATAACTCTGCAGTAGCAGAGCGTAACCAGAGGCTAGATACCTCGCCATTTTTCTCACAGTGCCTAGAAAGGCACGCAAAAGAAAAACAGAGTCCCAGCTTCAGCCACACGTCATCCCGCTGACTCACCAACACCGCCGTCGCCCCCACAGACTCTTGCTTGGAAATTAATTCCTCTAGAGTTCTGTGTCCGGCTGACTCAGCCTCCAAGGGATACTCTTGTTGCTGGGGACATTCGCATTCGGAGACCTCTCTCTCCTCGGTTCACAGAACACTCTGCTGCACCGAGAGCCGAGACGGTCGCATCATCAGGCACATCGGAGACTCGTTCCGTCGCAATCCAAACCTCGCCGCCTAGGGCGTGCTCGGAGAGCAGTTGCAATACGGAAGACCACTTTCCGAACGGAATTCCTCCAACACTAGGGAAAGGGTTACAACGAGCTTCATCAACCGTCCTTCTTAGGATCCGTTTAGTATATTAAGACGCGGCCGGTAATATCTTACCGAGCCCATCAATTTTTATTCTAACTTCTCGGCCTTACACATTTGCCGAGAAAGCGCCTTTGGCGCAATAAACGCTCAAACACAATTTAGCACAATAACTTGTACATACTTCTCTGACGAAGAAAAATAAATTATATATTTTCTAATAAATTGGTTCTCACAATTTCTGTTCACCAGTTCGAACACATCCAAGGCATTACGCCCATAGCGACTAAGACAAAACTGACGACTTGACCGAAACTGACTCTCTGACAGACTCGGCGGCCTCGCAGGGCTCGTATTTATACCACTCTGGATCTTTAACCCTAATTAGTCACACGGGGTGGATTTCACCCCAGCCTTTTTTTGATCTGGAATACGGCCCATTAAATTTGAGAAAATGGGACTTGTTCCACCATATACCGGTAGTTTGAACCTTTAACTACAGATTCAGGTAGGTATTATTTGAGTTGGCTCTTTAGTGCTTTTCTGGCAGCCATCCGAAGCGGAGCGTCCAAAATTGTGGAGTGGATAACACCCAGTGTGACTATTACGTCAAAATTTTGATTTCCGCAGCAATTTTTTTTCTCCTCTTTTTTTGGTGCAACATTAAATTGTAAATATATAATTAATGATTCTGAAAGTTAGAATTATCAAAACAATTTTTATATTGTTATTTATCGATTTTATAAATAAAAATTTTTAAATAAGAATTGGCATTGCTAATATTTTAGCGTTGAGAGATTTGCCAACGACTACCGAAGACCGCCCAAAACTAGAGAAGCATAAACGCTGTCAAGTGTGCCCCAGAGGCACCGACAAAAAAACATACCTTGAGTGTCCGAGCTGCAAGTGACCAATGTGCGATAAACATCGCACATATTTATGTGTCGAATGCACTATGGGCATTAAATAATAATTAGAAATGATATATTTATTCTTTTTCTACATCATTATAATTTTTTTATAATTTTTATATTAATTTTTTCAAAATAAACAAAGATTCTTCCATAAATTCATGGGTATCATTCTTTCGTCCAAAATTCTAACTTTATTCGGCAAAATAAATATACTTTTTGGAAAGACCATAAAAGTAATAATATCTGTCTGAAAGCATGTCATTTTAGGTTTATAAAACCATTT
Source organism: Linepithema humile (assembly GCF_040581485.1). Classification (NCBI taxonomy): domain Eukaryota; kingdom Metazoa; phylum Arthropoda; class Insecta; order Hymenoptera; family Formicidae; genus Linepithema; species Linepithema humile. The sequence goes on along the minus strand of NC_090130.1, from coordinate 15,319,661 downwards.
TTTTTTTTTTTTAGATTAAAAATAAAAAAAGTTATAACGATTTTTGTGAAAAAAGTCATTTTCAAAACGGTTTTTTTTTCAACATTTTTTTTGCATATGTAAAATTAAATTTCTTATATATAATAGACATGCTCTTGTAAAAAAGGGTCAAAACTTATCTCAGTATTTTTTTTTTTTTTTTTTTGCATTTTACAATAATTTATTGCAGTGCAAAGGTGCGGGGGTGGATTTCACCCAGAATGACTATTACGTCATTTTTCGGAAGTGTGACTGAAGAGGGTTAAAGACAAAGGTTTGTCTTATGCAATAGGACCTCACATGGATCTAATCGCGTCTTTGAATATCGAATGTTCAAGGCATGGTTTATATAAAACTGCGGACGATACCCAGGCCTAAGTTTTGAGAGTGGTATGGTTAACATAAAACCGTAGGTGATATCCGGGCCTAAGTTTTGAGAGCGACGACAGATAATTTACAGTCGTATGCTTTAAAACGCAACAAGGGGTTTACGTTATGCGACGTGTTGCGCCTTTGAGCACTCCTGCGCTCGCAGATCCAAAACTGATAAAGCCCCTCTAAATTCTTTTACCGGTGCTTTCAGCCAGCTGGTCCAAAGATTTCTTGTCCAGAAGACCCAAAATTGAAATGCTCCCGGGTGGAACGGTTTGTCCCATCACTCCTTGGGCCAAATTATGTAAAGTTGACGGTTTTTCGACTGGAAACATTATATGGTTTTGCAGTCGTTCCAGATCATCGTTTGTGTAAATTCCGCTTGTGGCGAGCGACGAAGGGTTGACGTATTTCCATTTTGGGTTGGTGAGAGGTTGAATAGTTTGTGGAGACAGTGACTCCGTTGGACGTTGTCCCGTACGAAACCAAATTCCATGTAGTTTGTACATCGTAGGCAAAAATTAGTCTCGCCGAGTTCCCGTTTTGGAAAGAATTCTTGACCTTGGTAGCAGGAACATGGAGATATTCCGATGATAGACTGAAAGCTCATTGTAGCAGTCTTCCGTGTGTCTAATTTTGCACTTGGCAGGTTCGCATTTGATGATGTGAATAACATCACCGGCGATTACTGCTGTATAACCAATTTTTCATAATTCGTGAGACCATCTCGTCTGGGGCGATGCTGGCCAGTGAAAGCGCATTCTTTAGAATCTGTTTTTCCAGAGCACATTTCTGTTCCATGATGTCTTGATATAATGTTGAAAGTTGGCTTTGGACGTGCTTCTCGATGTAGACAAATTTAGAGTTCACGTAAGCGAATATGTCTAAATTGTCTACAGGCGTTTTAGAGCGTGTTCTGAATGTTCTTCCTTGTTGAGTCTCGAAGATAAAGAGCTTCGAATGTTCAGTGTGGTAGATTCTGTATCCACAAAGATTAACTTCTGTGGTTTTTGCCAATGCGAAGGTTGTTCCATGCGTTGTAACCGCATATATTAGGTGCGCAACTAAGTTCTCGCTGTTTTTTTTATGAAAATGCAACTTTATTGTGAAAAAATGGTTACAAATGAATTATTCAAAGTATTGCCCATTGCTAGCTACAACTTTTTCCCATCTTTCTGGCAGAGCTCGAATACCGTTACGGTAAAAGTGTTTGTCTTTTGAGGCTATCCACGAATCAAGCCTTTTTTTGATGTCTTCATATGAGCGGAACTGCTGATCAGCCAGACCATATGCCATCGAACGGAACAAGTAATAATCGGACGGCGCAATATCTGGGGAATATGGCGGGTGGGGTAGAACTTTTCATTTGAGCGTTTCCACATAGGTTTTAACGGGTTTGGCAACATGAGGCCGAGCGTTGTCATGCAGTAGCACTTTTTCGTGCCTCTACTCGTATTGTGGCCGTTTTTCGCGCAGTGCTCGGCTCAGTCGCATCAATTGAATTCGATACCGTTCCCCAGTGATGGTTTCGTTCAGTTTCAACAGCTCATAATAAATAACACCGACCTGGTCCCACCAAATACACAGCATAACCTTCGCAGCGTGAATATTCGGCCGAGCCGACGACGTAGAAGCATGACCGGGCAGTCCCCATGACTTTCTTTTCTTTAGGTTGTTGTAATGAATCTATTTTTCATCACCCGTCACGATGCGATGAAGAAAACCCTTCCTTTTTTGCCGCTGGAGCAGTTGTTTACAGGCGAAAAAACGACGCTCAACGTCCCTTGGCTTCAAATCATAAGGAACCCAAGTTCCTTGCTTTTGAATCATTCCCAACGCATGCAATCGCTTGGAAATGGCTTGGCGGGTAACTCCTAATGCTGAAGCAAGCTGTTCTTGCGTTTGGCATGGATCCTCATCGAGCAATGTCTCCAATTCAGCGTCTTCGAAGGTTTTTGGCCTTCCTTCACGCGGACGGTCGTCAACATCGAAATCACTGTCTTTGAAGCGACGGAACCAATCACGGCACGTTGTTTTACTTAGAGCAGCATCTCCGTAATCTTTTTGGAGCTCTCGATGCGCTTCAGCCGCCGTTTTTTTCGAATGAAATAAGAAAATTAACACTTCCCGCAAATGACGATTATTTGATACAAAATCAGACATTTTCACACAACCAAAAGTATATGACGCCAAAACAAAATCACTAACGTGTCAAAGCGGTTTGTTTACCATATGTCTAAGCTTGGCTCGTGACGTTTTGGATATGTCAAAATCGAATCCAGCACTTACTGCTGGAGCCATCTATTGACAAACAGCGGGAACTTAGTTGCGCACCTAATACTATAGACATAGATTGGTTGTCTCGCGATGTAAGCTTGGTAGCATATCCCTCGTATAAAGTGTCATACTGGTCGAAATGGCAATTGTCGATTGATGTTATGGGCCAATACGATTCGCCTCCTTCTGAGTCTATGCAGTATCCCATGAAGGCATCACATGTTGTTCCCGATGGCAGCATCACTAGATTTAAAATTCTTTTTATTGGAGCTTCAAAAGAGTGTAATTGAACCTTGACGGTGGCTTGAACAACAACGCTATCCCATGATCTTTGTCCGTCAGTATACTGTGTACCAGAACAACGCCCATCCGTAGCGACTGATCCGGCTAAAGTGATACTGTGCCGACTAGTGCGATTTTGCGGAATTCGATCAATTATCGCATTCCCGATGACAACAGTTCCAGTTTCATGAAGGTGAGAACAGCCGATTGATCCGTTTTCTTGAATACAATTTCTTTGTCCGTTGTGAAGTATTGAAACGTGGGAATGCATTCCGCAATGATATACAATGCGATCTATTTCCACCTTACACTGGATGACTTTGACACGATGAAAATCATAAAGTTGGAGCAGTTGGATGTATGCTTCTTCTCGATTGGACTCGATATTATTCAAGTTGCAATCTCCAATATCAATGAACGAAAGTGTCGTTATATTCAATCCGTTTCCTGTGCAATCGTACCCGGTGAGTCCCAATGAAAGGGGTACGAGCAGTAGGAGTGTAATTAAAATAGTCTTCATGATGATGTCGTCCGGTTCCTCCTTGATGAACTGGCTGTTAATTGCTCCGATGACCAGTTATATAAGTCTTCATTGACGCACCTTGGTGGGGGATCCGTAGAATGGGGTGCACCCTTTGCGATACGTAACTTATCAGCGTGCATAATTCGAGTCTTACTCAAACTTATTGCCAATTTAACATTATTATTGTTCATTACCTGAATAACATCGTAAGGGCCGATATACTGATCACAAAGTTTGTTTTTGTTCGGCTCCTTTAACAAATAAACCTTGTCACCTATTTTAAATTTATGCGGCTTAATTCGCCTATCGTAGTAAATCTTTGACCTCTCCTTTGACCTGATTAAATTATTTTGAGCATTATCTTGTACCTCATTTAAACGAAAAAATAATTGAGTCAAATAATTAGCATAACTTTCGTTACGAATATCATCTAAAGATGGATCGCTACTTGGAACTCTAGCAATTTTACCAAAAACCAATTCATAAAGCGTATATTTCGTACCTTTATGCACGCTTGTATTATAAGAAAAACATGCAAATTTTAAATATTTATCCCAATCTTTACGGGTAACAAATTGTTTCAAATACTCCCACAAAACGTGGTGCGAGCGTTCTACCGAACCGTTCGATTGAGGCCTGTAGGCAGTAATTTTATATTGCCTAATTCTAAATTTATGTGCGACAGTACGCATCAAAATATTAACAAAATTTGTACCTTGGTCGGTTAAAAGTCTTCGGGGCTCCAAATGTACAAACAAAATCTTGGATAAATGCATCGACTACATGGGTAGCGGTGATGTGTTTGAGAGGAATTGCAAGGCAATACTTCGTTAGGAGATCTTGGATCGTCAATATGTGAGTGTTGCCTGATTTTGAGGCGGGTAATGGTCCTATTATGTTCATAGAAATTTTGTCGAATGCTGTATCAGGTGTATCAGTCAAAGTCATTGATTATTTAGTCTTTACGCGTACCAGTTTTTTAAGCTGGCAATTTTCACACTTCTGTATAAAATTTTGTATAATTCGTTTCATATAAGGCCAAAAATATTTTTACCTAATTCGATCATACGTTTTGGTTAACACCTTTGTGTCCTCCTATAATGGACGGATGATTTTCCGTTATTATTTTAAAACGATCTTCCTCGAGTGATAAAATTATTTCGTTGTTGCAAATCAGTATCTTTACTTCGCTTTCGGAGAATATCCGTCGAAGGAATGAAGCAATCACATTCCAACCGATACTGGCTACATCACCTTTGCAAATAGAAATAGTTTCAAGGTCGAGTTCAGTTACCACATCTAATAACGAATGTAAAGATTCTTCAATAAATTCAATTTCCGTTAAACTTGACACCCGTTCTTTTATCACTAATGCAATTGTATTTTTATTTTCGTGATTTATTACTCTTGCTCGGGCAAGAGCACTCTCGAAAATAAGCGAGAGTTTACCAACGTCAGCGAGCATCCGCGCTCCTTTGTCACAAGGTTCACCCTTCTGTGCGATGAATATTACCAAATCATCGCTTCGCGATAAAAAATTGTCACGAATTTCGTGAAGACCAAGATCGTAAATTGTATTGAAATTTTCGCTTACTGCGTTATCATTATTTATTTCATTTTTGCAAAAATCATCATCTGACAAATTGTCATCAGAAAAATCCGTCAGATCATATGTATTTGCCGTCTCTGGATTGTTATTCACATCTTGAATCACAGATGATTCAATTTCCTCTACGTCATCGTCATTGTCTTGGTAGTTCGTATCGTCTTGTAAAATGCTAGAATTGGGAGAAGGATTAACGGATTCGCTATCTGTGAATAGCGGTAAAATTTGGAGCGACTTTGGCATATTGGAGGGAGAGGTAGAATCACTTATCGGATTTCTAGATAGAACGTCCGCATTTATGTTAGTTTTGCCGGCCTTATAAATGACCTCATATTTATACTGTGCCAATTTAAGCCTCCAACGAACAAGCTTCGAAATCGGATCTTTTACCGAATGTAACCAAACTAACGGCTTGTGATCCGTAACAAGTAAAAATTTGTGCCCGTAAAGGTAGGGTCTAAAATAATTAACGCAATATACTATCGCTAACAATTCTTTTTCGATGATCGAATAATTTGATTCCGCGTTATTCAATAAACGTAAGGTATATGCTATTGGCAAATCTTTACCTATCACGCCTTGACTTAAAATACCTCCGATCGCGTAACCTGAAGCGTTGGTTATTGCAATAAACGGCTTAGTAAAATCCGGATATTGTAAAAGAGGTTCTGAGCATAAAGAGTTTCTCAAATAAACAAACGCATCTTCCTGCTTACTCGTTTAAATAAACTTTACATCTTTCTTTAATAATTTAGTTAATGGTTTGGCAATTTTAGAGAAATCAGGAATGAATTTGCGATAATAACCAGCCAAACCAAGAAATTGTTTTATATTTTTAACATATTTTAACATTTTTATATTTTTAACATTGTCTCGGAAACTCCTGTACAGCGAGTATCTTTTTTGGATCGGGTTTGACGCCCATTTCGCTTATAACATGCCCGAAATAATTTACTTCTCTACGCAAAAATTCACATTTATCGGGTGTAACCAAAGATTCGCTTGTCGTAATCTACCCTAATTTATTAAATTTTATTTTATGTTCTTCTAATGATCTCGCATAAATTACGATGTCGTCGAGATAAGCAAATAATTCTATGCCTTGAAGGCTTGATAAAATTTGATCCATTAACCGCTGGAAGGTAGCGGGCGCGTTTTTGAGACCGAAAGGCATGCGATTAAAATGATAATGATCGTACGGCGTCGAGAATGCTGTTTTCGGTCCATAAGAATTTGATGAAAACCGGACGCAAGATCGAATACGCTAAAGTATTTCGCACTCCCTAATTGATCTAGAATATTGGTAATATTCGGAAGGGGGTAGGCGTCGCCTACCGTTTTTTCGTTAAGCATGCGGTAATCTATAACCATTCTCCACCTTTTATTTCCCTTGGAGTCTGGTTTTTTAGGCACTATCCACAAAGGAGAATTGTACGGTGAATCAGATGATCTAATTATTTGATTATCTAAAAGTTCTTTGATTTGTTTGTTAATCTCTTCTTTGTGAATAGGGGGAAATCTATACTGTTTAGTATTAATAGGTAAATCGTCGGTTGTCGTAATTTTATAGCTTATCTCGGTTGTACATGTAAGTTTATCATCCGGTAATCGAAAGAGATCGCTATGCTTCTGAATAAGGATGCTGATGTGTTCCGATTCTTCTTTATTCAAATGATCTAGGCGAAGGAGTTCCCGGATGGTTTGAACTCTCTTTCGTTTTCTTTCGTATGAATTGTCGCGCAACGCGTCGATCTAGCTTTTGGAATTATTTCATTTTTACCACAAAATTTAGGATTACGCCCGTTGTTAAGAAAATCAAAATTTTTACCATTCGAAATTGTCTTGTTTTTGCTACAAGAAATAGAGTCAAATCCGTCACTAATGTTATTAGAATCTTTATTACTTGAAGGCGCTTTACTTTTATCGCCAGAAATAGCCTTGAGGCTGTCGTCAAGACTATCAAAATCTTTGCTACTCGAAATTGTTTCACCTTTATTGCAAGAGATTGAATTAAATTTGTCACTAATGCAATCAATGCTCGAAATTATTTCGTCTTTATTACTAGAAATTGAATTGAATTTGTCACTAAAATAATTGATATTTATATCACTTGATCTTACTTCATCTTTATCGCAAGAAATAGAATTGAATTTGTCACAAGGACAATTAAAAATTTTCTCGATTTCCTGTAACTCGATACTAGGAATTTCGATTTGAATATCAGAACTATTCGTATTAGTTATTCGAGTGTATACCTTTCCATTTCGATTCGTCACGACCGCATCGCCGAAGTAGATTCCTTGTCCGACGTTAAGTCGCGGAATGTATCCTTCGGAGATTTCAGAATTAGTAACCCTAAGGCAAAGTGTCGTGCTTGATCTACCAGGTGCTACGATAGTTTCTCGTAGTGCGAAGGGGATGATCACCCCTTGCCAATGTATGCATTTTCCATGAAAATTGATTTTAGTAGCATCGCGAAGAAAATCAAATCTTAGGATGTCCTCTTGCGCGATGGGAAAATTATCAGGAACGATATGGAAAGTGACAGGATAACCCATAAAATTTACTTCAATAGACCCGAGAGTTTTAATCCTACCATTAGTTATTCCGCTAAGGAATAATATTTCCTGTGTGTGGACAGAAGTCTCGGGATGTACGCTCCGTTTTTTTACTAAATCTGGCGCGGCGCCCGTATCTAACATAAAATCTGTTCGTTGAAGAAGGCCAATTGCGGATATAGCGACGGTCGGAGCATGCGAAAATTCAGTCGGATTTAAGGCGACTTAATTAATTGCAACTCCGATGATGTGCTCGGGGTGGCTACATTTATTGGACGCGAATTCTTTATGAAGTTCGCTCGGGGTGCGCCCGTTTGTCCCGAGGAATTTTGCGCGTTTCCCGACTGCAGTTTTTGTGATATGTTATATTTCCGTTTGCGACATTCCTCGATTTCGTGCCCGCGGTTCTTACAGTAACGGCACCATTTTTCCGCATTATTATTATTATTATTGTTGTTATTTAGGCGTGAATTACGCGTGGTTTCTACACGAGGCGGGTTTTGATATTCGTTCTGTAGGTTTTGATTACGTGAAATTAATTGATTGTGACCGGATGCATTCTCTCTATTTGCAAAACCGTGGCGCGGTGCCGTGGGTCTACGCGAATCGCGATAAATCGGCTCGTTTCGAGAGTTGGTGTTATTGTTGTATCGATGATTGGGTGTCGATTGCGCGAGGGGACGACCGATAGAAGTAACCGGGTATCTTTCGGGCATACGCTCGTTTTTCGGTCGCGTATCATGTCTTTGCCTATCTAGTTCGTGCCTTTTTGCAAGAGCTTTGGCAACACCGAAAGCTTTAAATGGATCGAATTCTCCATCTAACGGCATTTGCAACCTGTATTCTAACCCATCGCGGAATGATTTCGCGGTTAATTTATCGATTTCTTTAATTAACAAATGGGTTACTGATCCTTTTTCGCGTCGTTCGGTGTTTAAAATAGCGGCGCGAAATTCTTTGATGCAACTGATGTAATCGAGCATGTGTTTGTTTTATATACACAGTGCTCAATTCACCACGATATTGATCTACCGTTTTCGGTTAACCGAATGCAGTAGTTAAAAGATCAACCAATTGTGTTATCGTTTCGCACGGTTCGTCTTCGACGGCGTAGTAGGCTCTACCGCGGAGTTTGTTAATTAATAGTTTTGTGAGATTTCGCTCGGAAAATAAAGGCACTAATTCTTTAGCGCGACGGCAAACGCGTACGAATTGCGATAATGGAACATTGTATCCGTCGAACGTAGGCACTGATTCGGTAGCTTCGCGAAAGGATACCTTCGAAATCGGCGATATTTCCGCTTGTTTTTCTTGTTGATTATACCCCCACTCCCTATTCATCAATCGCGTATTATCCACTTCCTGTCGTAACTGATTCAATTCCCGCAAAATTTCATTTTTAAACGCGTCTTCGCTCTCTTGTAACTGTTGGGATTCTAATTCTTTTTGTCGGATTTGTAGTCGTTCTCTGGCTAACAATTGCAGAGATTCGTCTCTTTCGCGTTCAAATTGCTCGCGCTGAATCCTAAGGGCTTGATCTTGTTTTTGCAATTCCGCTTGTTGCATTTGTAATTGTGATTGTTGCTGGGCAAGTTTCGCGCTCATAATTTCATCAATTTCTGATTCGCTAAAACCCCCTTCTGATTTCGACCCCTTCTTACTTCGCGTATTTATTTTAACCATTTGAGTGGTAATGTATCATATATGTACATTTCTAAATAACTCCACTAATTTTCAACAGATTTGCACAAAACTTGATATCCTAAGATTTTTTCGGCTGCTGAATTTGTATCTGTTGTCAAAATTGCAAAATTCAAAATGGCGGATCCAATATGACGACTGTTAATTGTTAAAACGATTAAAATATTGGAGTTAGGTAAAATATGTATGTATAAGACCTTATTTGTAGAGCTTTTTATGAGCTTCACTTTTTGTTTGACAACTTTTTCCGTACAATCAGTACTTTTTGAAATAATTAACAAAAACAGTTTTATTTTTGAATCTTTGAGGGGCTGGGGCGGAGGGGGCATTTGCGCCAAAAATCGATTTGGGGATATTATTTACTAGATAAAATAAGTATTTAGGCTGAATATATGCCAAATCGGAGGTAATAGCTTTTCGGAAGTCCACCCCCCTTTTTTGATCCACCTCTACTTTTGACTGGAAAGTCGTAGTAAACATTTTCAAAAATCATTGTTCTTGTTTTGAAACGCCCTTTCAAATAATCCCCACTTGACCCATAGTGCCATTTAACATTTTCCACCCCTATTCTGCTTCCCCCCCCCCCCGCCTCCCAGGGCGTGGGGGAGAGGGGAAGGGAGATCCACACCCATTCCGAAAAGTTGCTTTTTCGAAAACTTTGAACCCATGTTTCACCGTTTTTTGATATTTTAACTTTTGGCTCTTACCACTTTTGGCACAAATCTTTCGGAAAAGTCTACCACTCAACTGGTTAATAAACGTAGTGATTCAACAAGGAAAATTTTATCGTAGGACGCGCGTGCCTATGCGACATCTTTTTAATTAATTATTCGAACAATCCCACTGCTGTCACCAAAATAATGTCACGTCTCGGCGCGGTGGCGGTAACATGTAGTGTTCGCACCTTTTCACGAGACTCAATCGGCAAGATTCACAGACCAATGAAAATGGTACAAGATCAGAAAAGAATATGAAAATGAATGTTGTAATTTAATATAAAAATCATAACCAAAACTGCCTTCTAATGGATAGCGAATTTGAATGAGGAATCGTAAGGGAAGCAGTATCGCGTCAAAATTTTGTTGCTCCTTACGCGAGCAGCGTATATGAATGATAATTAGAACCGTATTCTAAGGAATAATAAATTCAAATAAGAAATCGTTAGGAAAACAGTATTGTGTGGATATTTTGTCGCGACCCTGCAAAACAGCGTGTATAATAATAATTAGAACCGTATTCTAATGAATAATGAATTCAAGTAAAAAATCGTAAGAAAAGCAGTATCGCGTCGATATTTCGTCGCGGCCCTGCGAAACAGCGTGTATAGTAATAATTAGAACCGTATTCTAATGAGTAGTAATTCAGATAGAGACGAATAATAAATCGGAGTAAAACCACAAGAATATGAATATGATAATAATACAGAAACGTAGTATGAAATAGTAATCAATCATTGTGACGTGTAGTTATTTAAGTTTTGCTATCACGCAGTCAGAATAGAAGAATCGCCAAATACCATTAGAATGCATTAAATAGACATTGATCAAAATTTTAGGGGAGTAACATTGGATCTCGTTGATCATAGAAACTTTCTCCGTTCTCGGCGAGAGTTTGCATATAATTAAGATACTTGTCTTCGCATTCGTGACACTCAAAAATCGGTTGAATTAACGCGAGATAACGATGGCAAATGATGCAAACCTTGGGCGGCGACGGCCGACGGATGCGTGATGCCTATCATTCAATATCACAAATAAACTTTAATATTCCATCGGTTCGCTAGCAATACATTCGTTACAAAGACGCTCTTTTGCCGTAGGGTTCACGTAACTAGTTTCGCAAACGCAATTAGCTAGGAAGTACCTATAAAGATTTTCTCAAATAAAATCGAAGCGGCCTCAAGCGTAACGTTTCCCCACACACATATCAATTATTTAGGCGTTAATTAATTAGACGATTGATTTAATAAGATTGTTATAACTAGAGTACGTATTCCCGGCCCCCCGCATGCTGGTAGGATCGGGCAGATTAACAATACTTTGTCCTTCTCAAGTTAATTGATTTGTTAGATTTATAAAATGATTGAGACACGCGAGACAGTGACGCACTGGAAAAGGTTAAGATACGTTCTGGCCACAAACACGACACTTTGCTAATGGAACTATAGAACTAAAATTCAGATGATGTCCGAGGACGTGTTCGAAATTGCGCGTTGGTTCTGATAAATCGTGATAACAATTGAGACACAATATTGTACTAGTATTCCTATTCAAGCACGCGTTATTCAAGATACAGTATACGAAACGACAATTACAATTCGAGTCTAAACGCGAAGATGTTACTTCGGTATCTGGCATTGTCTCTCGCTCAGCTTTTGATTTTAAACTCTCTCATGCAAAATGAATCCGGAACGGACTCACCGGTGTCGACTTGTATGGTACCTGAGGCCAGTGATGGCTCAATTTAATCGTGAGGGGCCCGATCGGCTCAGGATCGATCTTCCAATAGCAGGTTGATAGTCGTGTAGAGATAAATCTTCAGATGCGTCATTGTTGCTGGTTATCTTATGATCGAAGGATCACTGCACTAGAGTTATTTTGGCACGACACGTATTTACCTTTTATTGTTCATTAAAATTTAATGACCGCAAATTTAATTTACCCCTACTTCTTGTTATTATTTTTTTAAATTTTAAAATTTTTTTATGACAAAAGTTGTAGCATTTTTTACGCTAAATTCAACCATATATGATTTTATTATGTTTCGAAATCGCATCTTTCAAAAATGAGTCATTAGTATCGCACTATATGCGTCGCGCTGCATGACGCATCGTTTATATCGCATTTGTGTTGCGCAATAGTCGTTAAATAAATATAAAAATGACATGTTATCACATATTTGAGAAAGAAAAGTACCTAAAATTGTTGCTAAAGCATCCTTTCCACATTACACCCTTATAAATAATCGCTGCATTTCGTGTGCAGCGCATTGTCATATGCAAGTTAGCTATCAGCGCATATTATGCTTTAAAGTTTCGCTTGTAGTAACTACGGAAAAATAATTTATGAAACAAAAACAGTGAATAAATCATTAAATTTAAAAAAATTACATTTTGTAAAAATCCAACTACACAGTTATGAAGCCCATTACAAGCCATACAACTTCTATTTGAAACATTTTTTGATATCTCCTACGGTTTTGGCGACATTTACACACCAAAAAAAACCTCGTTTTTTTCAAAAGGATGTTTCACCCCTTAAATTTGAGTTAGAGCTGCTATAAAAAAATACGTGTCTTCTCAAATTGTATGTTTTACAACATATTTCAAGGAGAATCAAATCGGGAAAGGACACTTGTGAACGTTCCCTTGTAAGTCTGTTATCCTGCGCGCACAAAGTCGACTTTTAGGGGGTTTGTAGCAACTAAAATATAAAAAATTTTTTTAAACACAGCATATCCTGAAAGGTGGCATCGCCACGAGTAATTTAAACCGAAGAAAATTAAAATCGGTCCAGCCGTTCCGGAGATACAAGCGGTCAAAAAGTGATGTTTTTCATATTTTAATAAGAAACGTCGTCTCCTTCTTTTCTGTCCGCCAGGGACGGATAGAGAATTTGCGAGGCCCAGGGTATTATTTATAATTTACGGGAATTTCTCGCACCAGGTGCCAAGAGTCGACGATTTCGACTTCCCCGAGTTGCGCTACTGGAATTTCCCGCACCAGGTGCCAAGGGTCGACGAATTCGACTTTTCCAAGTTGCACTACAAAAATTTCGCAAACACGAAAGAGAGAGGTAGAGAGAGAGAGAGAGAGAGAGAGAGAGGGAGAGAGAGAGGGAGAGAGAGAGGGAGAGAGAAAGGGAGAGAGAGAGGGAGAGAGAGGGGGGGGGAAAGAGAGAGGGAGAGGGAGGGGGAGAGGGAGAGGGAGAGGAAGAGAGGGAGAGAGGGGGGAAAGAGAGAGGGAGGGGGAGAGGAAGGGGAGAGGAAGGGGAAAGGGAGAGATGGAGAGGGAGAGGGAGGGAGAGAGGGGGGAGAAAGAGAGAGAGAAAGAGAGAGGGGGGAGGGAGGGAGGGAGGAAGGGAGGGAGGGAGAGAGAGAGAAAGAGGGAGGGAGAGAGGGGGGAGAGAGAGGGGGGAAGGAGAGAGAGAGAGAGAGAGAGAGAGAGAGAGAGAGAGAGAGAGAGAGAGAGAGAGAGAGAGAGAGAGAGAGAGAGAGAGAGAACATATTTTGATATAAAATCTAAAATCTCTTAAAATATTTAGTTATCGATAATCTTATCGTAATACTTTAATGCGCAGAGTAATGAAACGAATCAATTCGTGTAAAGAAAACGCATTATTATTTTGAAGAAAAAGTATGTAATTTACAATGTACCTTTTTTTAACAACCTGGCGCTGCCACACCTTTATACCACTTGATTCTCATTATTTTATTCATAAAAGTATTACGGTAAGATTATCCAGAACTTAATATTTTCAGAGATATTTTAGATTTTATATTGAAATATGGCAGATTAAGATATAAAATAACTCGAAAAGTATTGAAACCGTGTGAGCTTTTCGTGCGCGGTATAGCTCGCCGGGATCCGGGTTCGGACGGGTAAAAGCACGTCAATAAAACTCGCGGTTACAGATAATAATAAAATAATACGTATATTTAATAAATAGAAATCGTTAGATGACAGCGTGTATATGCGATGTATGGTTGGTATAAATGATTTGTATAAATGTTCGTGTATGTTGCATATGATGTGCGTTTTGTATAAATGCGATATATAATGTGTGATTCGTTTAAACGTGACAAGTGTGTAGCTGACGTGAAGCGTCTTGGTGCGATCGACGGAACGTTAGCGCAAGCGCGTGAGATCGAGTCGTAGCGGTTGGTACGACGGAGCGCCTGTCGGCGGGCGCGTTCGTAGATGCGTCGCGAGTCCGTTCGATAGTCGATCAATACAGGTTGTTCGGCGGCGCGGATTGGTCGACGCAGTTTTGCCTGCCGGATGGAGTTTGATTTTGAACGTCGGATTTCGGTGATAAAAAACGCGTGGGTTATGAAATTTTAATCGGAAGCCGAGTACGCTCGACGGGTACACGAGAACGCTCGTATTAGAGAGACGTGGAGCCGAGGACTCTCGGCGGGAATACGAGAACGCTCGTATTGGCGGATGTGTTCGGCGAGTGCACGGGAATGCCCGCGCACAGAGATTTGGTATATGGAGGCCGAGTACACTCAGCGGGTATACGAGAACGCTCGTATGAGGCGGATTCGGAGCGGAGGTCTAGCTGGGTACACGAGAATGCCCGTGTACGAAGACCGGTACCTGAAGCCGAGTACGCTCGGCGGGTACACGAGAACGCTCGTGCCTCAAAGGATAGAGTACCGAGAACGCTCGGCGGTACACGAGAACGCTCGTGTATCTGGAAGAAAAGGCATAGATTCCGAGTACTCTCGGTGGACTACGAGAACGCTCGTAGAGGGATATTCGCTGTCTAGCAGCGAACAGGATCTGGCGAAATAGACGTACAGCCGGGCCTCTTTCATATCCGGCTGTCGGCCGTGGTCGGCCGACTGACTTCGGATCGGCAAGCATCGGCGGTTTCGGCGGCGGGCCCCCCTTGGCGAAATTCGGAGCGGACGAATATGGAGGACCGTTCGGCGATTGATCGCCGGTGTTTATTGCGAATTTATCGGCGCTCGATGCGCCCTTGGTTGGCTACGGATGATGGACGGTCCGTAGCCGTAACGATGCAGCTTACAGGCTGCACCGTTACAATGTGAAAAAGAACTTTTAAAAAGTATGAAAAAGAAAATTATATCCTTTAATCTTGTTAATATTTTATTAACAAATAAACTGCCATGTAATAAAATTTTATTGGTATTAATAAACGAAGAACCTCTCATCGACGTCGACGTCGATCCAGTCGCAAAACTTATAATGTAAAAAAATTTAGTTAATATGTTATTAAGTTAATATAAATGTTATATCCGAAATGTAGAAAAATAATTAAAAAATAATCCAAATTTTGTAACGTAATTAATTCTATACATTTCTGTACATTTTTATATTAACTTAATTACATATTAACTAAATTATTTTACATTATAGTATGTCTTGTGTTTTATCAGGAGACGCGGTAGTGTCTCCGGCCAAGTTCAAAAAACGATACTACTAAATCAGGAAAAGAGTCTCTGACAAAGTTTAGAAAATGACACTACTAAGTCTCTTATCCTGCGCGCACAGAGTCGACTTTTCGGGGGTTTGTAGCAACTAAAATATAAAAAATTTTATAAAAACACATAGTATATCCTGAAAGGTGGCATCGCCACAAGTAATTTAATTAAAAATTTAAAAAATTTAATTAAAAATTTTAAAAATTTAATTAAAATAACAAAACATTTATTAAAAAATACAAAAAGACTTGGCGCTGCTAACGGGCTTCGCCCCTCCCCTCTCCAGCGCAGCTCTTCGCGTCATTCCCCCTTTACCCCCGTCGAGGGGCTCCTCCGCACCACCACCCCTCTTTACATCTCAAAGTATTATGAAACAATGAAAATGAGTAATAATGTAAGAATTAGAATGATTAACTGACATCATGTAATTAATTGACATTATGTTAGTTAACATGTTGTTCGGTGTGGCAGCGCCAAGTTTTTTTGTATTTTTTAATAAATGTTTTGTTATTTTAATTAAATTTTTTTCAATCAAATTTTGATCAGTTTTATTTATACATTTTATGTATATTTTATGTATGTTTATTTTGAATTTGCATCTTGAATAATATATCAGTTACTTTTCATGTTGGTGATATATTAAAAATTTAGATAATTATTAAAATATGAACATATTGGAGTGTCTTTTTTGGAACTTGGTCAGACCTTATCATTTATGAATTTTTGTGCTATATTGCATTTACGTCATGTGAAACAGATGTTTTATTGGTAATATTAGAAAATAACTAATTACATAAGTCTTGCGTTTGATATCACAGTTACGTTATAAAAAACATAATAAGTGTCATTTCGAATGTTCTAACTAAATTATTTTATGTTTAACATGTCTTTGATTTAATATCATAGTTTTTTTTCGCATATTTTGTAAAAATTTTAACAAAACCGTGATATAAAGCTGAAGATATTTCATATCAGCTATCCATAGTTTCATATCAATAAGGCAGCCAAACCAAAGACATGTTACAACTAAAAATAGTTTAGTTTAAATATTTAAAATACAACATCTGTTTTACAGAATGTAAGTGTGGTATGAAACAAAATACTTGTGTTAGAATGTGAAATAATTTAATAAATATACAGGGTGATTCAAAATAACCTGATGTCCTTGCAATGCCATATTTTTGAGCGAATTCTGAGACGATTTTTCCTTTTACAAAATTTTGTCCGAATCTTATCTAGTTTTCGAGTTATAATTGAAAATAGATAGCAACTTACGAGTTCGGTACAACGGGCAGACGCAACGTATAATGAGACTGTCAAATGTTTACTATCGTCTCATGATGCATTGCACCGTCCCTGCCTGTCCGTTGTATCTGACTCGTAAGTAGCAAACTATTTTTAATTATAACTCGAAAACTGAGCTTTGGACAAAATTTTGTAAAAGGAAAAATCGTCTCAAAATTCGCTCAAGAATATGGCATTGCAAGGACATCAGGTTATTTTGAATCACCCTGTATAACTGACTTAATATAAATGTTACATCCGAAATGTTCAAAAATAAGTGAAAAATAATTTCAATTCTGTCACTTAGTTAATTTTGTACATTTATATTAACTTAATTACATATTAACTAAAATATTTCACATTATAACACAAGTATTTTGTTTCATATCACACTTGTGTTCTGTGAAACAGATGTTTTATTGGTAATATTAGAAAATATTAAACTAATCTAAAAAGTAGGTGATATAGCACAAAAATTCATAAATGATAAGGTCTGGTCAAGTTTCAAAAAAGACTCCGATATGTTTATATTTTAATAATTATCTAAATTTTTAATATATTACCAGCATGAAAAGTAACTGATATATTGTTCAAGGTGCAAATTCAAAATAAACATACATAAAATATACATAAAATGTATAAATAAATCTGATCAAAATTTGATTCTAGAAAGTAAGTGATATGTTATTCTTAGTGCACAACAAAATTTGAAAAAATTTAATTAAAATAACAAAATATTTATTAAAAAATACAAAAACACTTGGCGCTGCCACACCGAACAACATGTTAACTTACATAATATCAATTAATTACATGATGTCAATTAATCATGCTAATTATTAGATTATTACTCATTTTCATTGTTTTATAATACTGTAGGTGTAAAGAGGGGCGGAGGGGGGTGGAGCCTCTCGACGGGGGGGAAGGGGGAAATGGCGCGAAGGGGTTGCGGATAAACTTCCGAAAAGCTATCATCCCCGATTTTGCTGATTTTTAGCGAAATTACTTATTTTATGTAGTAAATAATATTCTCAAATGGATTTTTGGCGCAAATGCCCCCTCCGCCCCCCTCAAAGGTAAAACTGTTTTTGTTATACATTTTATGTATATTTTATGTATATTTATTTTGAATTTGCACCTTGAATAATATATCAGTTACTACTGATGTTGGTAATATATTAAAAATTTAGATAATTATTAAAATATAAACATATTGGAGTGTCTTTTTTGGAACTTGGCCATATATATACCACAAAAATTCATAAATGATAAGGCTGTAACCGGTCAGTGTTTTTTGTAATAAGCGCCATGCCTCCATTCACCGATGTAGAATTAACGCTTTCAGCTTCAACGGTCGCCAGCTGATTTCGCCTCCAATCAGCAAGGAATGCGATGACTTTGGTCCGGATGCCTGCCTCTCGATCAGCATTCGATGACTCGTTCCCGCTCGCATCGACATCCATCCTTCTCGGCTCTCGATCCTTCGGACGGCATGACGAGGGAAGTCGATCACTGAAGACAGTCCTTTCCGCTATCCTTAGCTGGAATTACGCCTTAGCGTACACTGCATCCATTTTGGTTCACCACTAATTATGTTTTTTATTTTCAGGTTCAACAGACTCATCTGGACAAGGACTCTGCTGCTGCTTCCCTGGTAAGTATCTTTTAATGTTTATTATTCTCGACTATCTTTATTTTCAGATTCACTGTGTTCAACTCGAAATATGTCTCAAGGAAGTGTTCATGGATAGGAGAAATAATAACAAACACTTCACTCATTTTTTAAATTAAAATAATTAAAAAATAAATTTATTAAAATAAATTAAATCATAATGTTTTTGATTTCACAACACTTTTAGTTCGTGCTGGGCACGCGTTACACATTTTTGTTTTTACAACGCGCACTTATGATAAAATAAATTATTATTATTCGCGATAACCCTTTCAGATTATACTCGCGCTCGGAATCCGTCCGATTCGACATACTGACTAACTACTAGCTATATCTTAACTTTAGAGAGACGTACTTCCCTTGATGGAACGCGAGGGAAGTTTCTTGGCTACGGCGGACTGCCGCTTATATAGTAGGGATCTCGCTGGTATCCCCTCTCTTGACTCTTTGGCCAATCATTGGTTTTTTCTTAATATAAATTTTATTTATTAACTTATTACATTTTTAACTTATGGTCTACGTCTATTCTAGTCTAATTAACGCTACTGACGCTTGTAAATAAAATTTATATTGTTTTATTAACTTTCTGGTTATTCGTTTACCAGATTGATTATTGAAAAATAAGAACTTAATCTTTTCGTATTAAATTTGTTTGGCTTACGTTTCTGTACGTGTATTAATGGTAATTATAATCTTTTCAGGTAATTAATCTCACTTTTTACTTTTCAGCTTATATTAAGGTAAGTGATATATTGTATTTTTGTATATGTATCTTTATTCTTATATTAAAGTGATTACAATTACATAGGTTGCGTATATATATGTTTATTTAATACTAACAAGGGGAGGACGCGGACTTCGGGTCACCGATTTCAAAGAAATTTTTATATGGTATAGTACTCTATCAGAAGAGTACTTGAGTAAAAGGATAGGGCGCAACGCTTAGCCGTTTTCGAGAAAAATCGATTTGAAGTTTATGGCGTCCCTTATATTCCGGTCCTGTTGAATCGGTTGTCGAGATGGCGGCGTAGCTCGGGCATTTAGGCCCTAGGCTATCACGCTGTTGACCTGGGTTCGATCCCTGCCTATTATACTTTTTTTTCATTTATTTTATTTATTCTAGCGAATATTTATTCATTATATTATTATAATTAAATAAAATTATTTTAATTAACAATTTTGTGTTTTTTTTAATTTGCACTTTTACTACTATCATATAAAAAAATAAAGTAAAAAAAACGTCTACGATTTAAATAATATTATAATTATTATTTAATACCAGAAATATTTTATTAATCATAATTTAATTTGATGTGTAGGAATATACGCGTTACAGAATGGAAGTAGTCTGAAGGGGAGCTAAAAACTGTTAGCAGTTACCTGGTGTGAGAACATTAGGTATACAAATATTATGGTTGGAGCAATAAGTAACTCAACGAAGTTGAGTGGAAAATTACATACCAAATTAAATTATGATTAATAAAATATTTCTGGTATTAAATAATAATTATAATATTATTTAAATCGTAGATGTTTTTTTTACTTTATTTTTTATATGATAGAAGTAGTGAAAGTACAAATTAAAAAAAAACAAAATTGTTAATTAATATAAATTTATTTCATTATAATAATATAATGAATAAATATTCGCTAGAATAAATAAAATAAATAAAAAAAAAAAGTATAATAGGCAGGGATCGAACCCAGGTTGACAGCGTGATAGCTCAGAGCCTAAGTGCCCGAGCTACGCCGCCATCTCGACAATCGATCCAACAGGACCGGAATATAAGGGACGCCATAAACTTCAAATCGATTTTTCTCGAAAACGGCTGAGCGTTGCGCCCTATCCTTTTACTAAAGTACTCTTCTGATAGAGTACTATACCATATAAAAATTTCTTTGAAATCGGTGACCCGAAGTCCGCGCCCTCCCCTTATAAGATAAAGGTATTTCTTTGGTTACATAAGTCCTTATAACTATCTTAATTTCTATTGTTGCGTCCTCGCCGTTTTGATTTTCGTCGCCCGATATCGCGTTTGACAGCTGATAGAACCGCGATCGATATATTGATTTGCGGAGTTAATAAAAGAGGATAGTTGCTAAGAAATAGTAAATGTTTAACAGTTACTAGGATATTGTAAATAAACAAGTTGTTGCTAAGAGAATGTAAACAAGGAGACAGATGTCAGATTTTCGGGAGCTGCAGAAAAGTGCGGACGTGTTTCTGCTAGCTCAGCGGTGTACCATTAAAACGAGCTTGTTCTGTGTTTTACCGTTCAGTGTTTGAGTGAAATAAAGTTCTGTTGTGTTCACAAAAGTGTTCATTCTTTCGTGCGTGCCGTTTGCGACGGAAAGACTGTTCGCGGACGCAACATTTTGGGGGCTCGTCCAGGATCATAACGAACGATCGGACTGTGCAGTGATTTATTGTTTTTGAGAATGGCAACTACGCATACGCCAAGGAGAACGCGCTCGCAAACCCCAGCGATGTCTGCCGAAACGGAAACGTTGAGAGCGATCCTGCAGGAGCTGGAGCAGCTTCGGGAGGAGCGCAGGCAGGAACGGGAGCGGTTGCAGGCGGAATTGGAGCGGCGAGATTTGGCGATGCAGGGATTTGAAGAACAACTAACCCAGCTAAGTCGTGCACATAATAACTCTCAGAATAACGCTAGTCGCGAAAATTTAATACCGCGAGATGAATTGTGTGCGAATGCTATGAATTTGGGTTATAAATTAAAGCCTGATGTTTATGACGGAACGGGATCTTTACGCGAATTCTTTGTACAATTTAATTTGATAGCTAGTGCAAATAATTGGTCGAATAGAGTAAAAACTTTCGCGTTAGCTTCTTGTTTGAGGGAAAAGGCACGTTCGGTGTTAGAATGTGTGTCCGAAATAGAAAATTTAAATTTTGACGAATTAAAATCAAAATTGGAATTACGTTTTGGAGAGGGGTGCCTCTCAGGTACATATTACACTCAATTTACGAATCGTCGGCAAAAATTTGGAGAAGATGTTTCGGATTTAGGTGCTGAGATAGAAAGACTTGCCAGATTGGCATATGCGGAATGTTCAATTGAAGTCCGCGAAAAAATTGCATGTGCACAATTCATCAATGTTTTGAACGACGGATTTATAAAGAGAACCCTTCAATTAGAAGGGATAACATCGCTAAAATTAGCAATTGAAACAGCAAAAGTTATAAAAGAAGTAAATGAAAATAGTTTTTCTGAAAAATTTAAAAAGAATACGGAAAAGTTTAATAAAAATAAAAATAAGGACAACAATTATTTGAAAGAAACAAATGAAGAGGAAAAAGTCAAAGATAAAAGGAAATTAAAGTTTTTCAAAAAAATAAGATTCAAAAGAATAAAATTATTCAAAATAATAAAGAATGTTGGCAATGCGGAAATTCGGGTCATTTCTGAGCAGAATGTCCAACATTAAAGCAAAACCCTAAAAAGAGAAACTAGATTTAGTCGAACTAGTAGGGGCAAGTTCGGCTATCGAACTAAAGACCCCGTATGAGAATAATAAAATTTGTTGTAATAAGTTTAAAAATATTAAAAGTAAAAGAAAATTGTTTTGTTTTAAAGGTTATATTAATAAACAATTGTGTGATTTTAAAATTGATACGGGCTCGGATGTAACATTAATTAATAAAAGTTTAGTGAAAAAATCTAAACAACAAACTTTGGTAAAGGACCCCGCACAAACCTTATGGAAAATGGATCTCAGTCGAATCGACTGAAAATGTAGTATAATGTAGTTCATGACGTCCCGATCAAAAGTGTCTATGGGCACAAAGTCAAAAAATGGACAGTTTCCGAGATACAGAGCGTCAAACATCGCGAAAATGCGTTCATCGGCTTATGGTAATGTTTACGATGGATGATAATGCTGGTACCGTGTATATGTTTTGTGTGCGTGTGTGTGTGTGTGTGTGCGCGCGCGTAAATGAAAATTCCGTTTTAATTGATCGCCATTTTTATCGATTAAATTCTAAGAGCGTTTAATTCCTTCATAATAAAACGTACAATTAATTAACGTTAATCAAGCAATTACCGTCGGCATTAGAATTACCCGATGTGCACCGCGAGGAGGTTGCGCGATCGGAGTTTACACATCATTTGGCCCTAAAAAGAACCGATTTTTTTGTCGAAAATGTTCCGTGCGTTTCTAGTGTCCGTTATGCATGGTTATATACGTTTATGATACATTAATGCAAGTTGGTCTTTTTTAGAAGATGTCAGATATAGCACGTTATTCATTTCGTATCAGAGTATCTGTTGGTTTGAGTGTTTGTGCTTTAACATAAGACCAGCTCAGTCTTAAAACATTCCCGGAACCGAAATAAAAAGTGGCAATAGATTATGCATATAATAGATAATAGAATGCAATCTAATCTAAACGTCAATTTTTCTCATTGTTTGAAATATCCTACGGGAGAAAAAGTTCCTATTGAATTCAAAGAAATTGTATTAATTGAATTAGGAAAATATTCAGTTGAACTTCCAGTTTTTGTAGTAGATATAGATGAGGATTGTTTATTAGGGACTGATTTTCTTTCGGAAATAAATTTAGAAAACATTTTTGAACCAATTTTTGGGAATTCTGTGCTGAAAGAGGAGGAGGAATTTGTTTGTTCCCGAATAGAAAATTGTGTTGATAAAGTTCCTCAAAAGTTAATTGAACTTTTTGAAAGGGAATCAAGAAATTTAAATAAAGATCAAAGGGATCTTTTTGTTCGATTTTTGATGGATTTTGAGGATGTGTTCTCAGAGGAAATTGTAGCTGGAAATTGTGACATGGTGGAACATGTCATAAATGTTAATAATTTTAATCCTATCAAGCAGACTCCTCGACGAATACCTTTGCGTATGCAAGAGGAAGTCGATATAATCATTGAAGATATGAAACAACAAGGAGTAATAGAGGAATCACACAGTCCTTGGGTTTCTCCAGCAGTAATGGTTAAAAAGAAAGATGGAACAATAAGATTTTGTGTTGATTATAGGAAGTTGAATGCAATTACTATAAAAGATTCCTATCCTATTCCCCGTATTGACGATATGTTAGATCAATTGTCCGGTAATTCTCGGTTTTCTACTTTGGATTTGAAAAGTGGTTATTGGCAAGTAAAAATTCGTCCAGAGAATAAAGAAAAGACAGCATTTTCCATTAGAAATGGACTGTGGCAATTTACTGTTATGCCATTTGGGCTTTGTAATGCTTCTGCCACTTTTGAGCGACTTATGGAAAAGGTTTTACAACAATTAATAAGCAAGATTTGTTTGGTATACTTGGATGATGTTATAATTTTTAGTAAGAGTTTTGAAGTTATGTTGGAACATCTGAGGCAAGTCTTCTTACGGTTACGTTCTTCAAATTTAAAATTAAATCCAAAGAAATGTTCTTTCTTTAAAAGGGAAATAAAATATTTAGGACATGTTGTTTCCGAGAAAGGAATAACTACGGATGATGAAAAGATTTCAACTGTTAAGAATTGGCCGGTTTCTCGTACTAAAAAGCAGATTCGTAGTTTCTTAGGATTTTGTTCTTATTATAGGAAATTCGTAAAAGGTTTTTCGTTGATAGCAAAACCGTTATTTTCATTAACGGAAAATTCCACAAAATTTGTTTGGTCTGAGCAATGTGAGACAGCTTTTGAGGAATTAAAGAGATGTTTAGTGTCTTCTCCTATTCTGTCCTTTCCAAAAGATGAAGGACAATACATTCTTGATACCGATGCTTCCAATCATGGAATTGGTGCGGTATTATCTCAGATTCAAGATAAAGAAGAAAAAGTGATAGCATATTTTAGTCGGGTGTTAAATAAATCAGAAAGGAATTATTGTGTCACACGACGGGAATTGCTTGCTATAGTTGATTCACTCAAGTCTTTTCATCATTATTTATATATGGAAGTAAATTTCTAATCAGAACTGATCATATCTCTCTTCGATGGTTAATGTCATTCAGGAATTTGGAAGGTCAGTTAGCACGTTGGCTAGAACGGATTCAACAGTATAATTTTGAAATTATTCATCAAAAAGGGAAATTACATAACAATGCCGATGGTTTGTCCAGACGACCTTGTGAAGAAGTCAATTGTAATTATTGTAATAAATTAGATTCTAAGGAAGAGAAAGAAAGATTAATAGGAAGAATAATTTTAAAATCAGAAAATTCAATAGATTGGAAAGAAGAACAAATTAAGGATTTGACATTGATCAAAATTCTTCAAGGAAAAGAAAAAAATCAACGTCCTCATTGGCAGGAAATTGTTTCGGAAGATTCTTCAGCTAAAGTTTACTGGACGCAATGGGATTCATTGGAAATAAGAAATGGTGTTTTATATAGGAAATGGGAATCCCCTGATTTACAAACTTATGTTTTTCAAATTATAGTTCCACGAAATAAAGTGCAACAGATTTTGGAAGAGGCTCACGATTCTTCTTCTGGAAGACATTTTGGAGTCAACAAAACTTTGGATAGAGTTCGAAAGTGATTTTATTGGGCAACCTGTAAACAGGATGTTGAAAATTGGTGTAGATCCTGTGATATTTGTATTGCAAAAAAAAGTCCTTCTAATAAAGAAAGATCTGAAATGCAAATTTATAATTCTGGAGTTTTTTTTAAAAGGATACAAATGGATATTCTTGGTCCATTTCCGACTTCTACTACAGGAAATAAATATCTGTTAGTTGTGTCAGATTGTTTTATCAAATGGGTAGAGGCTTTTCCATTAAAGAATTTTAAAGCTAACACTATTGCAGAAGTTTTTGTTAATCAGGTAGTTTCTAGATTTAGAGTACCTTCTGAATTACATACGGATCAAGGAAGGAATTTTGATTCACGACTTTTACTTGAATTGTCACATTTGTTAGGGATAAAGAAAACTAGAACAACTCCGTTTCATCCCCAATCTAATGGATTAGTAGAGCGTCAACATCAAACAATTACGAATTATTTGGCTAAATTTGTTTCAGAAAATCAACGAGATTGGGATCGTTGGATAAGAATGAGTCTATTAGCGTATAGGTCTTCTAGACATGAAACCACTAAGATTTCCCTTGCTGAATTGTGTTTTGGTCGGGATTTGAAACTACCTTTGGATCTTCTTCGTGGTAGTCCCCCTGAAGAAATAGAATATTCAGAAGGAAGTTATGTAACAAAGTTAAAGGAAAAATTAAATAAAATCCATGAGGAAGTCAGACAACAGTTGAGAATAAGATCTCAAAAAGTTAAGGCTCTTTATGATCAGAAAGCTCGTCGAATTCGGTTTGAGCTTGGACAAAAAGTTTGGTTGTTTAATCCTCGAAGAATTATTGGAAGAACTCCCAAATTGCAAAGCAATTGAGGTTGTTAAAAAATTAAATGATGTAGTTTATTGTATTCGGAAATCGAGAAAACATAAGAATAAAATAGTTCATTTAGATAGGTTAGCTTCTTATCATGAGAGACAAATTTAAGAATTATGGAAAGTTTTATTATATCTGAAGCCCTAATTAATATTCTTCTTTTGTGATCAATTTACTTATTTGAGTTTTATTTTTTTTTAGTGTTCTGAAGATTTCATCTTTACGAATATGGAACTGTTTGGAAATGGAAAGCAGTTAAAGGAATGGAAATAAAAAGAAGTGAAGAATAATTGATTGAAGACTGTCTCGCCCACGGTTTTTGACCGTGGTTTTCCCGTGGGACGAAGGGTAAATGCCGAGACAGGGACTTGAGGAGTCTTTTTAAAGGCGAAGGGTCCACGGAAGCTACCCCCCCCCCTCTTGTCCGAAAAACTCGATTGCAAGACGCTTGGGTGCAAGGTTGATTGGGACCTAGGAACGAAGCTCGGTAACTTGCAGCAGAAACTCAAGGTAGAGCAAGAAAATCGTTTGGGTGCCCTGGAATCAACGAAATAAGGACCGACGATTTACGCTTGGTAACCTACTGCAGCAGCATAGGGTAGAGCGAAGAAGAATCTTGGTACCTTATAATCATCACAAGAGGACAACATTGGAACTCTGGAATAATTGTCGGGACGACAATTTTGAAGAAAGGGGGAAGTGTTGCGTCCTCACCGTTTTGATTTTCGTCGCCCGATATCGCGTTTGACAGCTGATAGAACTGCGATCGATATATTGATTTGCGGAGTTAATAAAAGAGGATAGTTGCTAAGAAATAGTAAATGTTTAACAGTTACTAGGATATTGTAAATAAACAAGTTGTTGCTAAGAAAATGTAAACAAGGAGACAGATGTCAGATTTTCGGGAGCTGCAGAAAAGTACGGACGTGTTTCTGCTAGCTCAGCGGTGTACCATTAAAACGAGCTTGTTCTGTGTTTTACCGTTCAGTGTTTGAGTGAAATAAAGTTCTGTTGTGTTCACAAAAGTGTTCATTCTTTCGTGCGTGCCGTTTGCGACGGAAAGACTGTTCGCGGACGCAACACTATATATACATGTTTCAGATTTTTGCAGGGGTCTCTCCATCCTTCATAGTCGTCCTTCCGGATGCCCCTTCTGACGCGTTTTTCTCTCCCGAAATCTCTGGTCCTGGCTGAGGTTCTGCCGGCTGCAAGGTCTGGCAAAGTTCCAAAAAAGACACTCCAATATGTTTGTATTTTAATAATTATCTAAATTTTTTATATATTACCAACATGAAAAATAACTGATATATTATTCAAGGTGCAAATTCAAAATAAACATACATAAAATATACATAAAATGTATAAATAAAACTAATAAAAATTTGATTAAAAAAATTTAATTAAAATATTTTAGAATTTATATTAAAATATGCCCTCCCCTTTCTCTCTCTCTCTCTCTCTCTCTCTCTCTCTCTCTCTCTCTCTCTCTCTCTCTCTCTCTCTCTCTCTCTCTCTCTCTCTCTCTCTCTCTCTCTCTCTCTCTCTCTCTCTCTCTCTCTCTCTCTCTCTCTCTCTCTCTCTCTCTCTCTCTCTCTCTCTCTCTCTCTCTCTCTCTCTCTCTCTCTCTCTCTCTCTCTCTCTCTCTCTCTCTCTCTCTCTCTCTCTCTCTCTCTCTCTCTCTCTCTCTCTCTCTCTCTCTCTCTCTCTCTCTCTCTCTCTCTCTCTCTCTCTCTCTCTCTCTCTCTCTCTCTCTCTCTCTCTCTCTCTCTCTCTCTCTCTCTCTCTCTCTCTCTCTCTCTCTCTCTCTCTCTCTCTCTCTCTCTCTCTCTCTCTCTCTCTCTCTCTCTCTCTCTCTCTCTCTCTCTCTCTCTCTCTCTCTCTCTCTCTCTCTCCCTCTCCTTCTCCCTCTCTCCCTCTCCCTCTCCCTGTCCCTCTCTCCCCCTCCCTCTCTCTCCCCTCTCTCTCTTCCTCTCTCTCTCCCCCTCCCTCCCTCTCTCTCTCTCCCTCTCCCTTCCTCTCCCTCTCCCTCCCTCTCCCTCTTCCTCTCCCTCTCTCTCTTTCTCTCCCTCTTCCTCTCCCTCTCTCTCTCTCTCTCTCTCTCTTTCGTGTTTGCGAAATTTTCGTAGTGCAAGAAAAGTCGAATTCGTTGACCCTTGGCTTCTGGTGCGAGAAATTCACGTAGCGGACTCGGGGTACTCGAATTTGTCGACTCTTGACACTTGGTGCGAGAAATTCCCGTAGCGCAACTCGCGAAAGTCGAATTTGTCGACCCTTGGCACTCGGTGCGAGGAATTCCCGTAGCGCAATTCGGGGAAGTCGAATTCGTCGATCCTTGGCACCTGGTGCGAGAAATTCACGTAGCGTAACTCGGGGTAGTCGAATTCGTCGACTCTTGGCACCTGGTATGAGAAATTCCTGTAAATTATAAATAATACTCTGGGCCTCGCAAATTCTCTATCCGTCCCTGGCGGACAGCTATGTCAACATGCTATTAATATTGCATATGTTGCTCATTATGTGTGAATTAATTTTATATTCAACATAATTTTTATATATTGCGGTACTTTTTCTGTAGTTAATTAAATCATATTATTTTTGGAAAATCTGCGTTTTTATTAAATCAGTAAATCGATCTGATGTGCAATAAATCACAAATGTTGCAGTAAAAAATAGGTTTCTTTCTAGGATTATATATATATGCAGATAGTAATAAATTTTATGCGCTGATTGAAATATTAGATTTATAGCTTTAATTAATATATATAGATATAATATATCACTCTTGCACGTAGGACGCTGTAATGCTTGCTATGTAATAAAAAGCGACGCGATAGTCAATTTTTCGCTTTTATGGAAAAGTTGGAAGGTGATTGGCTATCGCATCTTTTGTTGCGCGACAAGCAACATCCTATCTGCAGAAGCCATTAAACCTTGTGTCCACGATACTAGAACTCGGTCCGAGATCTCGGACTGAGGGAAAGTTACTAGAACTCGGATCATGTACACACTGAATTTGGATGCAAAACTCGAATAAGAAGCTCAAACGAAAAAATGCGTTGCGTCCCATTTTTCGGTACGAGTTATTGCGAGTTATTAGATTTTACTAGTTTCTTTTACTATCTGTCGAGACAAAATATAAGATACTTATAGCAGAGAGAAACCTGAGAGAGGCCACGCTGCCGTTTTCCGTACGACGCTTTCTCTAGGCCGTACGCTAGTGACGCACGTCCATTTCCGGCCGGCTTAGGAACTAAATAGCCACGTCCATTTTCCGCATCGGTCAAAAAGTCACGTCTATTTTCTGAGATGGTTCATGTCCATATTATATCCACAAGCGAAGCTATTTACGTCACGCGTCCTTGCCGTGCGTTAGACTGTTTGATCAACAGCAGCGTACAACAAAGAATCAAGCGTTTTTTAATCGAGTAAGGCGAATCGCTTGAAAATTAAAGATCCCATATTCGAGACCTACTTTTTGCAACTTTTTTTTTCTTTTTTTGCATTTTTTTCAACTGTATATAATCAAATTAATAAATTAAAATAAAGTTTAATAATAAAATAATGTTAAAATAATGTTAATATAAAAATAATATTTAATAAGCTTTTATTGCAGAATTGTAAAATTATTTTTAATTTTTTTATTAACAATAACAAGTCAGTTTTTATTAAATAATTATAAAAAATTTTTTATATTAAAAAATGCTTTTTATAATGTTTTTGTAATATTTAGTACATGCCATGTACAATAAAATATACATATTTTTATATAACTAATATATGATCTGTATTAAAAAATGTTTTCTCTTTCTCGAAAAAAAAAAAAAAAAAAAGTATTAATCGTAAAGAGTGATTCAAATAATAATTTCAATGTAGAAAGAAATTCAGTCTCTTATGCAAATGTAATACAAGTAACGATAGCATCGATCTCATTCTTAATAATGTGCAGTGGCTTAACGGAAAATAGTTGGTCTATCACAACGCAGATCAGAGGTTTCGAGACTGAGTGGTGTCCGATTTTTTTCAAGTTTATGGTACATCTTATATAGATCACATTTAGATTTGATAATTTAACACAGGCCTCGGAATTATTTCATCTTTTCAGCCGATTCTCGTGGTACACGCCTCCTTTCCTCTCTTCACCGCGCGCGCGGCAAACGCTAGGGCCAGCGCCGCCGAGCGTTAAGAGCGGCGCTATCCGATTAATGTTAAAAAAATTTATTAAAAATATTATTTTCCTCAATAGCAATAGTACCTTATGGGTGACGTGGAAATCTATTGAAATATTTTCACATAATAAATTTAAAAATAAAAAAAATATTTTTAATAAATTTTTTTAACTTTTAATGATCAAGGAAGAAGAACCCAACATTTATCGGATAGCGCTGCTCCTAACGCTCGGCGGCGCTGGCCCTAGCGGCTGCCGCGCGCGCGGTGAAGAGAGGAAAGGAGGCATATACCACGAGAATCGGCTGAAAAGATGAAATAATTCCGAGGCCTGATTTAACAAGAAATAAGTCAAAGAGATTTATGTAAATTTTTTTACTTTTTTTTTTACTATTTGTTTATTCATGATACATAATGATACATATATTTATTAATGTGATTATATTTAACAGAAATATGAATATATTTAAAGAAGAACACGTGAAATTTATAAATAACTGAAAAAAAGATATATAAATAATTATTTAGTAATAATAATTAATAGTGGTCTTCCACGCTACCCATAAGGTGCCACTAATAGCGCGTTAGATTTTTTTTAAAGTGGATCTTCGCCTGTAGCCCTATTATACCACTTTTTATTACATTATATATTTACAAAAGATATATATATATATATACCGGGTGGGCCATTTTAATCTATCCACGTAAATTTCTCCGTAAGTAAGCCAAATACAGAAAAATGGTTCAGACAAAAGTTGTTCAGGACAATAAGGGTCACCTATTTGTGTTAGTGACTTTGACCTTAAAGTCAATTTTCAAGGTCATTTAAAGGTCAATTATTTTTTTAAATAAACCCCCTGTTTTTGATTCCAAAATCTAATAGCTGGTATCAAAAGCTTTTCAAAACACTATAATGAAGTTATTTTTCATTAAGAACTTTTCGAGTTATGAGGCTTGTAAATTACAGTATTTTGACATAAAATACAAAATATCTTGAAAACATTCAATTTTTGGGAATCTTACCTTAATACTTTTATGCATAAAATAATGAGACGAATCAATTGATATAAAGAAAACACATAGTTGCTTTCAAGAATAAATATGTAATTTGCAACATGCAACTGCATACTTTTTTTTAAAACCAATGTGTTTTCTTTATACCAATTGATTCGTCTCATTATTTTATGCATAAAAGTATTAAGGTAAGATTCCCAAAAATTGAATGTTTTACAAGATAATTTGTATTTTATGTCAAAATACTGTAATTTACAAGCCTCATAACTCGAAAAGTTCTTAATGAAAAATAACTTCATTATAGTGTTTTGAAAAGCTCTTGACACCAGCTATTAGATTTTGGAATCAAAAATAGGGGGTTTATTTAAAAAAATAACTCTGACCTTCAAATGACCTTGAAAATTGACTTTAAGGTCAAAGTCACTAATACAAATAGGTGACCCTTATTGTCCTGAACAACTTTTGTCTGAACCATTTTTCTGTATTTGGCTTACTTACGGAGAAATTTACGTGGATAGATTAAAATGGCCCACCCGGTATATATATATATATCTTTTGTAAATATATAATGTAATAAAAAGTGGTATAATAGGGCTACAGGCGAAGATCCACTTTAAAAAAAATCTAACGCGCTGTTGTGGGTCCAAAGAACCACAACCAATTATTAATAATAAAATATATATATATTAATAAAATATAAGAAAATATCTATTGCATATCAGATTAAGATATCTAATATTCAGTTTCCGGCTCATGCGAGACACCGGATAAATCGCGCAGCGAAAATTAAAACCTAATTCACTTTTTACGCGACAATGCTGACGAACGATCGAATTTCGTCAGCAAGTTAGATCGTTAAAACTGCAATCAAGTGCAGTTTCACGTATATAAAATCGCCGTCGCGAGATCACGACGGCGGGTCTAAAACTATCATTCACAAGAAACGGACGTATGTCCGTTGGGACCACAAATCTAGAAGAACGCGAATTATAACAATTCGCTAAAAGCGAATAAGAATAACTTGGGGCTCCGTGATACTACACTAAGGCAAGGATTCCTGACGGAACCTAGATTACATAGAAGTAAGGGAACTTGTAATAAATCAAGAAACCAATAAATATATGGGAGATTGTTTTTTTATTAAGAAGAACAAAAAAGGATTATTCCCGGATTCCCGGCCTAACTCCTCGGCAGATCCCGAACCCGTGCCCTATCACCAAGGGCACAACAAAATATCTGGTGGCAGCGGTGGGATCTGCCTCTCCTTCGGGACCAGGAACCCGGAAAGTCCAGAGCCTGAAACAAAAAGAAAAAATTTTAAGTGAGTGAAAATTAGTCGGCGGACAAGTTTCAATACGGAGATTATTGAAACGAGAAGACCCCGACCAACGCAGCAGTAAGCAGCCGAAAATTAAATGCAAAATAGTCGGCGGACAAGTTTCAATACGGAGATTATTGAAACGAGAAGACCCCGACCAACGCAACGGTAAGCAGAGTAGCAGCGCAGCAGCAGACTATCCAGAGCCAAGCAGTGCGGAGTCAGCGAAATAGGAGCCAGCCGCAGAAAGCAGCCGAGCGACCTACACCTACAGCCTACGATCTACAGCCGGACAGCGAACCGCAGCTAAGGACGAGGCAACATGCGAGCGATCATACTACTACTACTATAAGTCCGAACCATTATATAAAATATAAAAACGCGTGAATGTACAAAAGCGAAAGCGACCCCGGTCCCATACGAAATAGGTCGTGGCTATTAAGCAACCAAGCGCGACACGCAATCCGCACAGCGTTAAACCCGATACGCGTTATCGAAGACGCGACTCGCGACATAAGCGATAACGTACGCCGTACATTACAATACACAAACTCGGACGGTGATACCGACGACGAATTGGATGCAAACATAGAAACTAAACGAGATTACACTTTCGAAGATATCGATTCAAGTTTAATTCCCGCTCTTAACGATACCGTGATAGAAGTAAAAACTAAAAAGACTAGACCTTACATTAGTAAAACACCAAGCCGCGTGTCAGATTACAGCGAGTTTGAGCTAACATCATACGATAGTAGCATATTTGATCCGAACGAAATCCGTGAAAGAAGAAACGAAAAAATGTCTCAAAGAAGGAAGAGTGAGGCAGACATCGAAATAGAAAACGAAATATCCGCATTAATGGAGCAAAATACAAGAGAAAACGAAGCCAGCGGACTTCGAACGGGAACACGCCCAAAAAATAAAAATCAGATTTCAGCACTAGAAGAAACAATGCACGAAATGCGCGAACAGATCGCGACATTATTTGAGTATCTTCATGCGCATCATCACGAACGAAATCCACGACAAGAACGCGAAACCGACATTTCATACGGTCGAACTACTGAAGACATACGAAACAGACAATCCACTGACGCACAACGCTACATGACATCAAAAAACGCGATAAATTTAATACCTATTTTTGACGGTACGTCACGAACGAACTTAAAATCATTTCTAAGCGCTTGTACATGTGCAATGAAGTATGTAAAGCCCGAGTTCGCAGACGAGCTACTCGACGTCATAATGTCGACTAAATTGCAAGGCAGAGCATTAATAAATTTTGAGATCAAAGATATCAGATCGTTTGAACAGTTAAAAAACGAACTGGAAAGCTTTTACTACCCTAAGAAAAATCCTGCATCGATTCAAATTGAATTTAATCATTTGAAACAACGACCCGGAGAAAGTGCAGTAGAATATGGGGCACGAGCAGACCATTTAGCGATGCAGCTATACGAATCTCTAACAGACAGTCCAGGAAAGACACCGCAAGATAAACGCACTATATTAGATACAGTTAAACAGCTAGCGCTACAAAACTTTGTGTATGGACTGCGCGAGGATATACGAATGATAATACGCGCGCAACGATATGCAACCCTGCAAGAAGCCATCGAAGGGGCCAAAGCAGAGGAAAAATTAAAGAGACCACGTGATTCCGCGTACAACGCGAATAAAAGTTTTAATAATCCTAAGGCAATTCAATGCCATAAATGCGGCAAGCAAGGACATTACGGTCGCGATTGCCGAACGAGCCGCTACGGTAATCAATTCACTTTGCCTAAACCGAGCGGATCAAGATTTAATACGCTGGATAAACATTGTAATTATTGCAAGAAATCCGGACATAACCGTACCGAATGTTGGATATTAAACGGAAAACCGGAATATACTAAAAATAAGAAAATAAATGAAGAATCAAACACGCGAAATACCATAAATGAAACTAATAAGCGTCGCAAGACTGAGGACGACGATGCAGAAAGGAAAACAATTAAAGCAACAGCTAAGACAGTACGAGAGCATAAGGTACTAACAGCTGATGAGATAAATCATGCACACACTGAGCTCGATCTGATTTCACTACCCATGAATGAAGTGATTGACGATAAAATAAATATGTTGATCGACACAGGAGCTACCATGAGTCTAATAAAATTGAATAAATTGAAAGATGAAACCATAATATACGATAAAAAGATAACAATCATTGGCGCAACAGGGCACAAAGCGGATACTATAGGCGTAATGCAAGCAACTATTCCGTTAAAAACAAGAAATGTTAAACATGAATTAAACGTGATAAAAGACGACTTTCCTATCGAATATGACGGAATCCTCGGAGCCGACTTCCTACAAAAATATCAAGCATCTTGGGACTATACTACCAAAAAACTACGCATCGATAAAAATTTATTTACGCTTTTCCCATGCAAAAAGTTTACTTTAGAAGCTAGAAGCGAAACTATTATAACAGCCATAACTAAAGAAAACACAGCAGGAATAATCCAAGCAGTGGAAACTAGACCAGGAATATTTATCGGAAATTGCCTAGTCGAGCCAAAAAATAATAGTTGCCCGATTAGCATAATAAATACTACCGAAACTAAAATAGAAATGCAAGCTCCAGTAGTAGAAATTGAAGAAGTAAAGACAGAAGAAAATGCCGAGATATTAATAGCTCAGACGTATATACCGAAGGAAATTCCCTTGTCACGCATGCAACGAATTAAAGAGGCGCTTCGTCTCGATCACTTAAATAACGAAGAGCGAAAAACTCTACTTAAAATCTGCGAAGATTTCGATGATGTATTCCATTTGGACGGAGAACCCCTGACCTGCACCGAGGCACTGCAACACGAGATCGTAACTCAAGCCGGTACGGCACCCGCGAATACGCGACCGTATAGATTACCGGAGAAGCATAAGGCCGAAGTAAATAGACAGGTACAGAAAATGTTAAGAAACGATATCGTACGTCCAAGCTCGAGCCAATGGAACGCACCACTTTTGGTGGTACCGAAGAAAACAGACGCTTCGGGAAAACCTAAAATGAGAGTCGTGGTCGATTTCCGAAAATTAAACGACCTAACAGTCGGAGACTCTTTTCCACTGCCAAATATAACAGATATTTTGGACCAACTAGGGAATTCGAAATATTTTACAACGTTAGATCTGGCATCGGGCTATCATCAAATACCCATGGCAGACAGAGATAAGCAAAAAACGGCTTTTTCAACGCCCTACGGGCATTATGAATTTAATCGGATGCCGTTCGGACTAAAGAATGCCCCGGCAACGTTTCAAAGATTAATGAATACTATTCTGGCGGGCATACAAGGAATACGGTGTCTGGTCTATTTAGACGACATCGTGATATACGGCGCTAGTTTAGAAGACCACAACCGGCGACTATTAGAAGTATTACAAAAAATACGCGACAATAATCTGAAATTACAGCCGGACAAGTGTGAATTTCTTAGAAAAGAAGTGGCATATTTAGGACACATAATTACCGAACATGGAATTATGCCTGACCCTGGAAAAATCCAGGCAGTAAAGAATTTCCCTACGCCAAAACGAGTCAAGGATGTGCAATCATTCATAGGACTGGCGGGCTATTATAGACGGTTTATCGAAAATTTTTCGAAAATAGTCAAACCACTCACAAAATTAGTTAAAAAGGGAGTAAAATTCGAGTGGACACAAGAGCAGCAAAAAGCTTTTGACAATCTAAAAGAGAAACTAATTACCGCCCCCGTCTTGCAGTACCCAAATTTCAACGATGAATTTATACTAACTACCGACGCATCGGATTTCGCGATAGGAGGTATCTTGTCACAAGGAATGATAGGACAAGACCGACCAATAGCTTATGCTAGCAGAATTCTTTCTCGTGCAGAACAAAATTATAACACGACGGAAAAAGAATTACTCGCGATTGTGTGGGCGGTCAAACATTTTCGACCGTACCTATACGGGACCAAATTTAAAATTGTCACCGACCATAAACCGCTAATTTGGTTGTTTAACGTGACCGATCCAGGATCTCGTCTAATTAGATGGAGACTGAAATTGGAAGAGTACGACTATGAAATCGTACACAAAGCCGGAAAATACAATACAAATGCTGACGCACTAAGTCGCAACGTCGTTCACGCTATACATATAATCGACAAGGAGAAAGAGAGTGACGAAGAGGAAGAAGAAAGAGATAGCGAAAAAGAGATAAAAAGGTACACGGAGGAAGAAAAACAGCAAATATTATATGAGTATCATGATGCACCGATAGGCGGGCATCAAGGCGTGCAACGCACCATAAATCGAATCCGTTTAACTCACAACTGGAAAGGGTTAACAAAAGACGTAAAACAATACATCGCCAAATGCGAGCATTGCCAAAAGAATAAATTAAAACGACGAAGTAAAACGCCAATGATTATTACCGATACTCCGGATAGGCCATTCGAAAAATGCGCACTAGATATAGTAGGACCGTTAACCGTAACTCTAACCGGAAACAAATACGTACTAACATTCCAAGATCATTTCACGAAATTGAGCAAGGCAATGCCCATCGAAAATCAGGAAGCTGGTACAGTAGCGAAGGCATTCGTTACAAAAATAATTTTGGAATACGGAGTGCCTGATAAAATTCTCACCGACCAGGGAACGAATTTTATGAGCGAAGTGTTTAAGAGCACTTGCAAACTGTTAAAAATTGAGAAGATTCGTACAAGCGCGAACCACCCGGAAAGTAACGGCGCGCTCGAAAGATCGCACAGGACACTAGCAGAGTACTTGCGACACTACATAAACGGAGATCAGACCGATTGGGACGAATGGCTGCCCTACGCGATGTTTACATACAATACTACACCACATACAGCGACAGGTTATACGCCATTTGAACTGTTGTACGGACACCAGGTTACGCTCCCTACGGCCCTGACATGTCCTCCGAAATTAACGTATACGTATGATGACTACATATCCGAATTCAAAGAAAGATTGCGTACAGCACACCAGGTAGCGAAAGCGAACATGCAAGAGGAGAAAGCAAAGTCAAAAGAATGCTACGACAAAAAGGCTAATATAAGCACGTTTAGAGCAGGCGACAAGGTATTATTATACGACGAAACACTAAGACGAGGACGCTCGAAAAAACTTGACGCGTTATGGACAGGACCTCACATAGTAATTGAGAAAAAATCAAGCGTTAACTACATCATAAAAAAAGGGCGAAAAACAATGCTGGTGCATGCAAACCGCATTAAGCATTTTATCGAAAACTAAATCACACTTACCGCATTATGGAGAATCGGGATATTCCTCGTTCTCACTGTCCTCTGCCGTGAGCCAACTCACCCTGTTAAGGGCACAAGTCACTTCTGCGATCAAAAGCATCATACGACGCCACTCCGAATATCTCATACGACGACGACGACGACGACCATCAGGTCGCCTAAATTGTAACAAGACGGTCCGGCGTAATCCCGCCAAAAGCTCATCACACAAGATCGCCCTTTGTCCACGAATAACTGATCGTTCTGCAGAACTCCTGATAAACACAGGAGTTACTTCCTCCAATAACTCTGCAGTAGAAAAACGCCTCCGTATAACCACTCGTTCACCGGTGGTATACCGCACAATAACGGATAAATTCTCAAAAGAAGGTTCCATCATCAGACGCCGAACGAAAACTGATGCACAGTAGCACTCGCACAAACCATAAGACCCTTTCAAAGGACAAAATGCAGAACACGCACATATAAAAAATTATCGTAACACCCTACACTATTGATATAATATAACACGTAGCATAAAACTTCCAGGTACGCTGTACTAGAGGATAAACTAATCAAGGTGAGAACTGAAACAATATCCCCAGTCAAGATAGAGTACTTCTCACAAGAACCAGGGCTATATTATGAACAAATAGGAGAACTAAATCTCATCGAAACAAAATGGAAACTAGTAATAAAATTAGATATTACGGCAATAAATATAAGATTTAAACGTATTAAGGAAAAAATACAAGATACGGATGAAATTTGTAATGAAATTAATAATAAATCCACTAAACAACCATGCCGAAACATGAAGTTAATAATCGAAAAGAACATTAATCAATTGACGGAATCGATAAAACAAATAAATACCATTTATAAAAAACCTTCCGACAAACGACGCGGATTAATAAACGGGATAGGTAGTATCGCTAAAACTCTATTTGGAACCATGGACGCAGATGACGAGAAAAATATTAATGAACAATTACACTTGATAAAAAATAACGAACAAATAACACAACACGCCGCAAAAACGCAAATAAAAATATTAAACACAACGCTTACACACATAAATAAGCTAGAAGATACACTAGAACATAATAACGAATTATTAAAAAACGCTACAAAAAATATTTACAATCGAATCTCAGATGAAATTAAACGAGAAGATATATTAGAACACTTTCTAATAATAAATGCAATTCTAACTGATCTACAGAGCGAGACATTCAAGATATTATGGATTTTCTGACACAAATACAAAACGGAATATTAAATCCAAAAATAACACCAATAGAAAAAATAATTTCTGAATTAAAAGAAGCGACGCCTCATTTGCCTCAAGGAACACAATTTCCCTTTGGACTCAAAATAGAAGAATGGAATACCATCAAAAAATTAATTACCACAAGCGCATACTATGACAATACAAATATTTATACTATACTACAATTCCCTTTGATAACATTTCCTAAATACAAAATAATAAAAATAATTCCTTTACCTATACATGACCATGACAATATTTTCGTTTTCACTGAAGTAAATCAACATATAATCGCGATAAGTACAGACGGACCGACATACATGACTATAACAAAAGAAAACTTAAATAAATGTATCAATGTACACAATACATATTTATGCGAACCTTATAGTCCTATTTATATTGTAAACACAAATTCTCTTTGCGAAATACAAACGTACTCACATATAACAAAAAATGCGGATAATTGCGATAAGCGTTATATTAAGAGTAATCAAACTTTATGGATAGCATTAAAAACACCAAATACATGGTTGTACTCTACACTTAAGGAACAACAAATATATATACATTGTAAAAATAATAAAGAAACCGTTGTAGTAATTAAGCGAACAGGAAAAATAACGTTAAAAGAAAACTGTAAGGTAATTGCAACAGATATGACAATAAAAACAAAAAACGTTGAGCAAATCGCGAATATACAAACTTATTTACCAAATTTTAACATTTAGCAAAGATCAGAATACACAAAATAAGAAAAGTCTATTGCAAGGACTAAAATTTAAAAAAATTATACAAGATCCGAAAGAATTAATGGACCTCAGTAATAAACTTGAGGAAATAAATAAAGATGTTAACGACAATCTAAAAAATCCATTCGCAGAACAAGCATTTGTCTATCCTATGACAACAAGTAGCATAGCTGTTGTAATTGCCATAATACTTGCCATTATATTAGGAATAAAACTATGGAAAGAACGAAGTCCATTTTAGAATAAATAAATGGAGCCTCAAGGTTACGAAAACTCGTATCTCCTCGTTTTCTTTTCTCAACGGGGGGAGGATGTTGTGGGTCCAAAGAACCACAACCAATTATTAATAATAAAATATATATATATTAATAAAATATAAGAAAATATCTATTGCATATCAGATTAAGATATCTAATATTCAGTTTCCGGCTCATGCGAGACACCGGATAAATCGCGCAGCGAAAATTAAAACCTAATTCACTTTTTACGCGACAATGCTGACGAACGATCGAATTTCGTCAGCAAGTTAGATCGTTAAAACTGCAATCAAGTGCAGTTTCACGTATATAAAATCGCCGTCGCGAGATCACGACGGCGGGTCTAAAACTATCATTCACAAGAAACGGACGTATGTCCGTTGGGACCACAAATCTAGAAGAACGCGAATTATAACAATTCGCTAAAAGCGAATAAGAATAACTTGGGGCTCCGTGATACTACACTAAGGCAAGGATTCCTGACGGAACCTAGATTACATAGAAGTAAGGGAACTTGTAATAAATCAAGAAACCAATAAATATATGGGAGATTGTTTTTTTATTAAGAAGAACAAAAAAGGATTATTCCCGGATTCCCGGCCTAACTCCTCGGCAGATCCCGAACCCGTGCCCTATCACCAAGGGCACAACAGCGCTATTAGTGGCACCTCATGAGTAGCGTGGAAGACCACTATTAATTATTATTACTAAATAATTATTTATATATCTTTTTTTCAGTTATTTATAAATTTCACGTGTTCTTCTTTAAATATATTCATATTTCTGTTAAATATAATCACATTAATAAATATATGTATCATTATGTATCATGAATAAACAAATAGTAAAAAAAAAGTAAAAAAATCTACATAAATCTCTTTGACTTATTTCTTGTTAAATCAGGCCTCGGAATTATTTCATCTTTTCAGCTGATTCTCGTGGTATATGCCTCCTTTCCTCTCTTCACCGCGCGCGCGGCAGCCGCTAGGGCCAGCGCCGCCGAGCGTTAGG
Organism: Linepithema humile; assembly: GCF_040581485.1. NCBI lineage: Eukaryota > Metazoa > Arthropoda > Insecta > Hymenoptera > Formicidae > Linepithema > Linepithema humile. Next base: position 15,278,750 of record NC_090130.1, on the reverse strand, counting down.
AGCAGCGCTATCCGATAAATGTTGGGTTCTTCTTCCTTGATCATTAAAAGTTAAAAAAATTTATTAAAAATATTTTTTTTATTTTTAAATTTATTATGTGAAAATATTTCAATAGATTTCCACGTCACCCATAAGGTACTATTGCTATTGAGGAAAATAATATTTTTAATAAATTTTTTTAACATTAATCGGATAGCGCCGCTCTTAACGCTCGGCGGCGCTGGCCCTAGCGTTTGCCGCGCGCGCGGTGAAGAGAGGAAAGGAGGCGTGTACCACGAGAATCGGCTGAAAAGATGAAATAATTCCGAGGCCTGTGTTAAATTATCAAATCTAAATGTGATCTATATAAGATGTACCATAAACTTGAAAAAAATCGGACACCACTCAGTCTCGAAACCTCTGATCTGCGTTGTGATAGACCAACTATTTTCCGTTAAGCCACTGCACATTATTAAGAATGAGATCGATGCTATCGTTACTTGTATTACATTTGCATAAGAGACTGAATTTCTTTCTACATTGAAATTATTATTTGAATCACTCTTTACGATTAATACTTTTTTTTTTTTGAAGGATCGAGAAAGAGAAAACATTTTTTAATACAGATCATATATTAGTTATATAAAAATATGTATATTTTATTGTACATGGCATGTACTAAATATTACAAAAACATTATAAAAAGCATTTTTTAATATAAAAAATTTTTTATAATTATTTAATAAAAACTGACTTGTTATTGTTAATAAAAAAATTAAAAATAATTTTACAATTCTGCAATAAAAGCTTATTAAATATTATTTTTATATTAACATTATTTTAACATTATTTTATTATTAAACTTTATTTTAATTTATTAATTTGATTATATACAGTTGCAAAAAATGCAAAAAAAGGAAAAAAAAGTTGCAAAAAGTAGGTCTCGAATATGGGATCTTTAATATTCAAGCGATTCGCCTTACTCGATTAAAAAACGCTTGATTCTTTGTTGTACGCTGCTGTTGATCAAACAGTCTAACGCACGGCAAGGACGCGTGACGTAAATAGCTTCGCTTGTGGATATAACATGGACATGAACCATCTCAGAAAATAGACGTGACTTTTTGACCGATGCGGAAAATGGACGTGGCTATTTAGTTCCTAAGCCGGCCGGAAATGGACGTGCGTCACTAGCGTACGGCCTAGAGAAAGCGTCGTACGGAAAACGGCAGCGTGGCCTCTCTCAGGTTTCTCTCTGCTTATAGTGATACGAGATACTGTGAACAATATAAATAATATTTTAGTAAGTAATAATAGAATTAAAAAAATAAGAGAAATATAATTCTTAAATAAAATAAATTAATAAGATTAATAATTAATAAGATTTACATAAGTAGTTATTATTAGTTTTAATGCAGATTAAATTAGACATTAAAAATATATTATAACCTATATATACATATTATTTTTCAAGAAAAGTATAATAATATATAAAATTGATTTTCAGAAAAAACTTCTTTTATAATAAAAAATAGATAATAAGGAAAATGTTAAAATTTTATTAATGTTATATCAACAACATCCTTGTTTATATGTTACAAGAAGTGTTGATTGTCATAATCGTATGAAACAAGATCAAGCTTTACAGATAATCTGTAATCAGTACAAAGAATTAACAGGACAACCACTAACAACTGAAATTGCAAAAAAAAAAGTAATAATTTAAGATCACAATATCTGGACCATCTAAATAAAATAAAACATTCGAAATCAAGCGGTGCATCACTTGATGATATCTATAAACCAACTTGGCAATATAACATAGATCAGAAAATCATCGTAAAGAATCGTAACTCGATTACAACGCTAACTATATTCAGCCAAGTATAAATATTATTGTTCGAGGACTCGGACCGAAATCTCGGATTGAGTTCTAGCATCGTGGACACAAGGCTTAAGAATATAAGGTGATTTCACGGCAACAAATTTTTGTGATTTTCCTGTCATTGTTCCACATTGAACCGCTAGGTGGCTACATGTTAAGGGACTTTAAATATATATATATATATATATATAAATTTTATTAAAATTTTATTGTCTTGCGGAACTTAATTATAAATATTCATTTTCTTAAAGAAACTTAATTTTCTATAAAGACTGGAATACATTATTAATTATTTTTTCTGCAAATTTAACTAAGAATAATTTGTTATAAAAAAATTAAAAAATATTTTGTCAGTAATATATATTTTTATACACAATGTTAAAAATTTTATTTTAAAAAAATTTGTATTATTTAGAACTGTAATTATATATAGATGTGCTTTAGAGATTCATCATCTATCCTTTTCTATCCACATCTATCTGTAAGGTGTGAGCCTGGGGTAAAATGAACCATAAGGTGTATAGTTAATTTAGATTGATGTCAGGATGAAAAGAATTTATTACTCGATATTATCATCGACATATAGAATGGACTGAGCATCGCGATGGGTAAGCGCGCGCCTGCTTTAGAGTGAGAGGTACTACATCTGAGGCCTATGTTTGTCTCTCTTTTTGCAGGGCCGTCCAAATAAAATTGCGGACCATGCGCATTTTTCTATGAAATGTGTAGTCAATAGATTTTTTTAGAATTTATTTTAAAATTTGTTTTAATATATTTAATATATTTATGAATAAACAATAAATTTGCTTTAATTTATATTATATTTATATTAATATTTTATTAATTATAAAGTTTTATAAATAGATATATGTTTACAAATTTTATTATAAATATTATTATTATCTACACACTATACTAATGTTATAAATAATAAAAAAATTATATTGTTGATATATAGAAAATTTTATTTATTTACATTTATAAAAAATTACAATACTACACATTATTATAAAATATAATATGATATATGCCACTTACAGGATATTGTTATAATTATATGTATAAAACAAAATTTTATTATATAATATTTATAGTTACATGTATTTCTTATATTTCTTATATCATGTATTTCTATATCTATCTTATATTTATTGATGCATAAATAAAATTGTTTTTGTTAACTTATGTCTTATTCTATTTATGACTGCAGATTTTGTCTTTGCTGCGTGATTTAATCTTATTTTAAAAAAATTAACAAAAATTAATTTTATTAATTGATATCTATGATCGTTTAAATAATTTTGTTCAAAATAGTGGTCCTTATGATAAAAAACATTACTCGTTACTTTGCGTAAACTTTTCATTAAAAGAAACTGTAAAAGATTTTTATGTTGAAAAAAAATATTATTTTCCCTAAAAGTAATTTCACCTATTTTACACAATAATATTATACATCAGCAGATACATTAATTAAACCACCTCTTGATTTTAAATGCTGTAATTTTGAAAACGTTGTGTCACTGTGTAAAAGAGTCAAACAGACATTGCATGATAAATCTTTTGATATTTTACGTACTATAAATCCTGCAATATAGCCAAGTACATTATTAATATAATCTTTATTTATTACCTCAAATAGAGCATGAATATTATAACTGTGGTCATAATTTATATTATTATTCAAAATATTAATGTCATTTTCTTCAGTTATACAAATATTATCAATATTATCTTTATGTATATTAGTGGAAGTAATATTTAAAAAGATAGTATCGTCTAAAGCAACGCTATTTGCATATTTTGAACCGCTAACTTGTGCATGCGTTAGCAATTTTTTAAAGACAGCCATGAATTGCGTACAAGTAGGGTTGTTATTATGACCACAATGATTTCGTACTGCAGAAAAAAATAATTCCAAGTGGTCCTGGGATAACTTATATGTTAAAAAATACGACATATTACTGTTTTCTTGTATCCAATTTTTAAATATTCCTACAATACTATTTAAAGTAATAATTAACCCAAAAAATCCAGTTTTGCGTTTTGAATGTAAAATTGAAACTCCTTGATATTTTAAAGAAGATATATAATCTATGAAACAATTAATTTTTTGTGTGATTTCTGTTAAATTTTTCGTAGTAATAGGTTGTCTAGATGGAGTAATACAAAACTTATTTCGAGAATTTAAGACATCAAAAATATCATTAAACATTAAGCAAAATTTTTCTGTTGCCTTACTATTTGCGAATTCCGGGAGTTTAATAGATTCTCGGAGATACTGCATACCTTTTGACACACTACTGCTTAAAACTTGAACCGCGAGACAAACTTTCATTTTTTCGTTGTACCAATTTAAGTGTCGAAGTCTAACTTTAGTATTTACATGTAATCCATACTTTTCTTGTATGCGTATCAATTTTTGTACAAAGTCATATCGTATCTCTTTGTTATTCTTATTTTGAAGAACTTTATATTCAGCAAAACAGTTTCCAACTAATTTAATCATATGACATGCATCTAATATGATATATATTCGTTTTTTAGTAATTGGATGCAGAAAGAATACTTGCAATTCTTTATCAACTTGTAATTGTGCACCTAATATATTTGCCATAGTAAAATTATATTGTGGATCGTCAAAAGTTAATGAAATTATGTCAATACCTGTTTCATGAATACTTTTTAAAACGTTTGTAATAATATTAGCACGATCCCTTGCAGTCAATGCATCGATGAAATAATACGCAACTGGTATTTTCCAATGTTCGTTAATAGCTACTGCCATAATAACAACCACTTCTTTAGCTAAAGGCAATTCATCACTATCTAGTTTTGTCCCAAAATTAATGAAACCTATGTATTCTTTTCCATTAAAGTCAATCTGTTTTTTTATAGACGTATCATCAATTTGTAAACCGCAAAGAATAGTGTGATTCTTTTCAATAGCTTCGCGTGCTTTTTTTGTTAAACAATCTAATGCAGGTTGTGAAATTCCGGGGGATCCATCGATAGAATAGTACCATTTACGGATTGTGAAAGGATGTGGTAAAATATTTATAAATGATCTCCGGACGAAGTCATAGGCTTTAGGAGAGTAAAAGTGTAATGTGGCTGCAAAAGTTTTCAATTCTGGAGGAAAAGCATTAAATTTATGCTTGTGTGAAAGTACTTTTTGTACTAATGCTACAAGTGCAGGAGATTCTGTTGACTGGAAAAGAATAAATAATTTTGATACGTATTAATAATTTACAATGATCACGACAAAATAACTCTTCGCAGTGGGTATTTTTGCTAGAAATATTTGCAATAATGAGAGCAATGTAAACAATACATTCTACATACATACATACCATATATATATCGCCATTATTGTTAACATACATTGTAGAATGTATTATTTACATTGAAACTAATTACTTACTTGTAATATATCTCTAGCTGTGCTTGTTATTAAATTATTATCTTTTAAAGTCTTCATCAGTGAGCGTAAATCTTTAACTGTTTTCTGTAGTTTTCTGACTTTATCTCTAAATCGTTTTATCTCCTTCCGTTTTTCATGCAGTTCTTCAATGAGTGCTTCCAAGCAGGTTTCTGCTTCAAACGGTGATTGTGAAATCTGTTTGACGTCTATATCACGAAATGTTCTAATATTTTTTCGAAGCACTACTTCATCTTCAGTTGCCTGTTTCATTGCTAAGGATCTTAAGCATAAAAATAATAACACTTATCAACAGTAATTATTCAATATTTTGTTTGTAAATTACCTTTTCAAACATGTATGTTTCTTGTTGCAGTATTGTGTACTTTCTATGCTCTCTTCTATGCTCTCAGAGTTGCTACGATCAGTGGTTTCTCCATTTTTCTGTAAATTTATAGATGGGACTGCATCAGATTTGATATATTTTCTTTCTCCAACAATACTTTTTGTGAAATCCTGTTCATTAAAATGTTTTGAACATACTCTTGCATTTGAACTGATCTGCTTGATGTTTAATGCAGATAACCATAATTTTTTTATGTGTTCTTTTTCTGGAACTCTGAAAATAATGATAATGTATTACTTTATATTGTATAATTCAATTATTATTATATTACAAAATATTTAAAATAATGTTCTAAATATCTCTTATTTGTAAAACGCATAATCTAACCTAACTTTTTATAATTTTACTTTACACAATTTTTATTACATACTATTACATATCTTAATTTATTATATAATATATAATTTTAATATATATTTAACAAAACTATGCAAGTTACGTATATAATATAATTATATACAGCTTTAAAACAATATGTTTAAAGAATGTGTTACAATAATGTCCTATAAAAAATACTTTTAATATACTTACTTATGCATCTGTATATCCTTTTTATTTTTATCATACGTAATTTTGCACACAAAACACCTTAAAACCATTTTTTAATTTTTAAAGATAAAGATAAACGTTTCACGTTATTCCAAAGCGAGTAGGCAAAGGTGAGGTGTCAAATTTAATGCTATGTTACTGCTAGAATTCTGGAGGGGGACGAAATAACAAATCAGAAGCTTGCAAGAGAGACAAACATAGGCCTCAGATGTAGTACCTCTCACTCTAAAGCAGGCGCGCGCTTACCCATCGCGATGCTCAGTCCATTCTATATGTCGATGGATATTATACACCGTAAAATACACTAAATGACGCAACGCATGTTAGCGCTTACACATATAGTATAACGTAGTTTAATTAGACTAACATATGACATAGATATATATATATATATATATATATATATATATATATATATATATATACACTCACCCGAAAAAAAAGCGGTACACTGAAAATGTGGGAAAAATTCATCAAATTTCAACTGACGATAACTTCGTAAATAATAAAGATAGAAAGTTCTATAAAATATGGAAATGAAGCTAAAAATCTCTACTTTAAGAATCAATTTATTTCAATGTTGCAAAATAAATTTATTGAAAATGGCGGATGACAAAGCGCGAGCATGCAAAATTGAAAAATAATGGTTCGAGTTTGCGACGGTGCACGGTATAAACAAAAAATTGTAGCTTATTGGGATCAAAAGCGTACGAAAGTACAGAGTCTCCTCTTTAAAATGCTTTTTTATGCATCTCGATACGATGATTTTTCGCCGAGAGATTCGCATTTGAAGAAAAAGGCAGATTCTTACTTCAAATGCGAATCTCTCAGCGAAAAATCATCGTATCGAGATGCATAAAAAAGCATTTTAAAGAGGAAACTCTGTACTTTCGTACGCTTTTGATCCCAATAAGCTACAATTTTTTGTTTATACCGTGCACCGTCGCAAACTCGAACCATTATTTTTCAATCAATTGTTTTGCATCCGAAGGAGATGTCTGCAGATCTTTTGTGATTTCTCCGCCCTGACTTTTTGTTTATGCTCGACCGCACATTGCGAGAAAAGTGCTTGATTTCTGCGATGAAGTTGGCATAAATCGACTCGAATGGCCAGCAATGAGTCCAGATTTAAATACCATTGAACACCTATGGGACAATATTAACAGAAAAGTACGAAATCATATACCTGCTCCTCAGTCATTGCCAGAACTTCGAAGAGTTCTTGAAATAGAGTGGAATGACATTACGCAGTCTGAAATTAGAACATTAATAAGGAGTATACCTCGTCGCATGAATCAGGTAATACGCGCACGAGGAGGTCATACCCATTATTAATATACGCGCGCGCACACGCAATTGTACACGCACCACCGGGAGGGTTTGGAGTCGTTAAATATCGTGGACCTGACGAGCCATGAGGTCCTTATCCCAGTGGTGCACGCACACACACACACACACGGGATCAGATTTCTGCCACGTCCACGCCGTTGATCCTGGGTAACGCTAAAAGCAGAATTGACACTTACAACCGTAAGAAGAGTTTGGAGTTTTAAAATACCGCGGAGCTGATGACCACGGAATTCTTATTCTTGCAATTCGGTCTGGTTCAAAATTGAATATCTCGGCACGTAATACAGCTAGCAGGATTTTTTAAAAACCATTTTAAAAGTTTGGATGTCTAGTGTTCGAAAATTCATAACGCAATAATGTGCAACAATTTTCTCCAAAATGGCGGATGACAAAGCAAAAGCATGCGAAATTGAAAAATAATGGTTCGAGTTTGCGACGGTGCACGGTATAAACAAAAAATTGTAGCTTATTGGGATCAAAAGCGTACGAAAGTACAGAGTCTCCTCTTTAAAATGCTTTTTTATGCATCTTGATACGATGATTTTTCGCTGAGAGATTCGCATTTGAAGTAAGAATCTGCCTTTTTCTTCAAATGCGAATCTCTCGGCGAAAAATCATCGTATCGAGATGCATAAAAAAGCATTTTAAAGAGGAGACTCTGTACTTTCGTACGCTTTTGATCCCAATAAGCTACAATTTTTTGTTTATACCGTGCACCGTCGCAAACTCGAACCATTATTTTTCAATTTTGCATGCTCGCGCTTTGTCATCCGCCATTTTCAATAAATTTATTTTGCAACATTGAAATAAATTGATTCTTAAAGTAGAGATTTTTAGCTTCATTTCCATATTTTATAGAACTTTCTATCTTTATTATTTACGAAGTTATCGTCAGTTGAAATTTGATGAATTTTTCCCACATTTTCAGTGTACCGCTTTTTTTTCGGGTGAGTGTATATATATATATATATATTTTTTTTTATAAACATACGTACAGTTTAATTACAATGTCAAAGAGACGCAAAAAATGGAAATTAATTAATGATAGAGTTAAGAAACATTTTTCAATGCTTGAAACAGAGAATGAAACAAATAGTATCGAAGAATCCATCAGATCAAATTCTAAAAAATCTATTCATTCCGACTTGATAGAGCATTGTCAGCAATTTAACGAAAATGAATCTCTTTGGTTGACAACAGATGAGATTAAAAGTATCAATTCTAGTTGCACTGATAATGAATCTGACAACTCATCAGTTTCTTCTATTGAGTTTTATTTATTTGAAAATGATAATAATGAAGAAAGTTCTAATGAGAATGCTGCAGAATTTTCTGTTAGTCATAATTGTAATGTCTTAACAAATTCTACAGAAGATATTAATCCTAACTTAGCAAGTAATCTTGCCCAGTGGGCTCTCAAATATAGAATCTCTCACATCGCTTTGAATTCTCTTTTACGTACATTAAAAAAGTACAATCTTATTGCATTTTCTGATGCTAGGACTTTATTAAAAACATCAAGAAATACATCTGTTCTTGATATGTGTAGTGGAAAATATTATTATTTTGGGATTGCCAATAACTTACATATTTTATTTTTAAAAGTACCCTTATTGAAATCACTACAAGAAATAAAGTTATTTGTTAACATTGATGGGCTGCCATTAGCCAATAGTTCTTCAATTCAATTTTGGCCGATACTTTGCAAAATAGATCAAACATTATGTAAACTTGACCCTTTTATTGTTGCTGTATACTGCGGCCAGTCTAAACCTCCAGATGTACATGAATATATGAAAGATTTTATACAAGAGTACAAAAATCTTTGTGATAATGGCTTAGTTATCGATACAAAATTATATTCAGTAACGGTTTTAGCCTTTATTTGTGATGCACCTGCTAGAGCGTTCATTAAAGTAATTAAAGGACATAATGGCTTTTATGGTTGTGAAAGGTGCACACAAAAAGGGACACATCCATTTGGTGCAACAATATTCAATAAAATCGATGCTGAATCAAGAACAGATGAGATTTTTTTGCTACAAACACAATTGGGGCATCATAATGGTATATTCCCCTTAACAGAAATTAATTTTCCAATGGTTACAAATTTCATATTAGATTCAATGCATCTAGTTCATTTAGGCGTTATGAAAAAAATACTTTTTGAAATGGTGCAAGGAAATAATTATTTTTCTAAATTAGATACAAGGAGAATTAATTGCTTATCTCAAAGATTAGAATCGTTACACGAATACATTCCTATAGATTTTTCACGAAAACCTCGAAATTTAAATAAAATAAGAAAGTGGAAAGCTACTGAACTACGCCAATTTGTCTTGTACACTGGACTTTTTGTTTTCAATGGAATTATTCCAAATAATCATATCGACCATTTTAAGACTTTTCATACAGCAATATTTATTCTTTCACATCCTACATTAGCGGTTCAATTATGCAATTATGCACAGACTTTACTGATAGAATTTGTTAAGACTTTTGATGAATATTTTGGACCAAGTTCTAAAATTTACAATGTGCATAATCTTGTTCATATTGCTGACGACGTTAAAAATTTTAAAAAGCCATTAGATGATATAAGTTCGTTTGATTTTGAAAATTTGCTTGGCAAAATAAAAAGATCTCTTCGAGGTGGAAAACAACCACTATCACAATTATCACGACGACTTTCTGAAAATCAGAATTTTATTTCTGAAGAATATATTTTTAATTGTAAATTAAAACATCAACATAAATGTGGACCACTTATTGCTGGCATGGAAAGCTCTGTAAGTCAGTATAAAGAGATAATTATTAATAAATATCATTTTGCGACTTGTCATAGATCTGATCGTTATGCGTTGTTAAAAAATGGAAAGATTGTACAAATTTTTAATATTGTTCTTAAGAATTCACAAAAAACACAGTGTATTGATTTTATGTGTATTGATTTTATTTGTAAGCAATTTAGAAAATACAGTAATTATTTTACTTATCCTTGTGAATCTCAGAAGTTAAAAATATATAGAATGTATAATCTGGAAGAGTCATTTAAAATAGTTAATTTTGCAGAAATAGAAGCCAAATGCATTGTGTTTGAAGATAATATTTCATATATTGGATATCCTCTTCTACACACAGTTACTAAATACAATTAACATTTGCGTCTCTTTTTATCTTTTTTCAATAAATTTTTTTTTTCTAATAAAACATATTATGCATTATTTTTGTTCTTTTTAATTATATTGTGTCTAACATACATACATAAAAAGATATTCACAAGCATTTATATTATAAGTATAAATATTATAGCATAAATTTTGTTATTATTTGTTATAATTGTGAGATGATCAACAAATGTCATATGTAAATATTTAAATACAGATGAAAAAATATTCTATAGTCGAATTTATAGAAGAGAACACTGTCGAAATTATCCTTTCTTCCTGGATATCATCTAATAATAAAACAGCATTATGGCCTAAAGATATAACTCCATCAATCCTAAGAAAATACTTGAAAAACAATACTGTACCCAATGATAATTGGAGCTCTGTTAATATAAAAGTATTGGGACATACAGGTATATATTTTTATATTACTATCATATTTGTTTTTATATTAAAATGTTCTATTATTCTATTCTTATGATACAGGATAGATAAAAATAAATAAAAGTTATATGACAATGAAATAATTTAAAAATGAAATATTTTATTTTAAAATTAAGTTCAAATGAAAATATTATGTGATGAACTTTTTGTAGAAAATTATAGTACAGAATTATATTTTATGTGATTTTTATAACTTCGAATAAATATTGGATATCAGTAGTATATAGTTTTATTTTTTGAACACAAATTCAATGTTTAATTGCTATTGATTTTATAAAAATAGTATAAACCTTAATTTTTTTTATAACTTAAAAAACATTATCCTCCTATAATTATCAGTGCTAATTCAATTTTTTAATTAAATAACATTTATAATGAAATATAATATTATACACAAATAAAATGTGTGTGTGCACTTTTTGTTAAGTTATATAATTTATATTGATCTTAGTCTACATTGCTTAATAATATCTATCAAAAAATTTTTTTTATAGATAGTTTTGCTAATGCTACAAAAAAAGCATATAAAGCAGAAGAAACGTCTCACTTGAGCAACAGTGATTCTGATTTAGAAACATATTGTACAACGAAACGACAGAAGAAATTACCACTTCGATATCAAAGCAATTCCGATGATGAAGATGTAGCATTAGAAAAACAGCACGTGCATTCAACGAAACGAACTAAACATTCTGTTCTTCCACCTTTTCCCGAATATGAAGGTAAAAATATATATGAACATAAAACAAAGATCATTTAATGTCATTTTAATAATTTTTCGATTTTTAGACATTTATTATATTATATAAAGGATATTTGAACTAATTTTTATCTACAATGTAGCACTTTTTTGCTAAAAAATTTATTCTTTGTATTATTATATTTATTATAATTCTGAAATGAAATGAACTTTATGACATTATATATGTATATTGTTACTGTTTCTCAAATTTTTGTTATATAAAAAAAAATTATATTTACAATTCTAGTAAAGGTATTGTAAAGGTGTTATTAAATCTAACAATTTTAATTAAATAGTTATTCCAAATTAATTGCTTAATTATTACTGTTATAAATTATAATACTTTATCAAGTAGTTATAACCCAGACAGCACAACATATCCAAAAGACGTCCAGAGGATGTTTTTGGGACTACAAGACGTCCTCTGGATATCCTTCGGATATCCTTTGGATGTATTTTGGACATGTGTGCTGTCTGGGAAGTAGTTATATACTGTATCAAGCAAAGATATTTTTATTCAGTTTAATTCAGAAAATTTTTTTTATAGATTGTGAAATAACAAAAACAAATCAACATAAAGAATTACCAAGAGATTCTTTAATTATAAACAGTCCTACAGTATGCAATACAAATGCAAAAAACCAAAGAAAGGAAGTTAATGCAGAAAAATCAAACAATATTCAGCATTTTAAAGAAGGTGAGATTCTATTACAGTTTTCTTTAAGAAGAAATAGTACTTTACTCTGATTATTTCTGTAATTTAGTTATTTATATTAATATAAATAACTTTTATATAATTTTTCAGGAGTTTTGACAAAAATTTTTAAAGTAATTGAAGAAGTAAGATTTGAAATAATTGCATCGAGAAGGGAACAGCAAGAAATTATAATAAAATTAGATACTCTATTCATGCAAAATAATAATAGTAATGTAAATAAGTTTAGCCGTCTACTTCCAATTTCTTCTATGGAGCGTTTTGATGAAAGTAGTTATACTATGCCGGTTCTAACCCAGGGGCAATGAGGGGGGGTGCGGGTGAAGAGGGGAAGAGGGGTATCAGATAACAGTGGAGGGGGTAATGACGTCATCGTTTTGAAGGAGAGGGGGTAATTTAGGAGTGGTGGGGGGTATCAGATAACAATAATTCCTGGAAGTGGGGGATTTCCGGGATTCCCGGAAGAGATAAGATAAGGATTGTTAATACAAACATGAGTCGTCGAGAGATAAGGATTCCTGGAAGAGATAGGGATTCCGAGAACTGTTTAGATCCTTTGGTTTTTCTCTGCGCATCAAAGTGGAGCGCCATGTTGTCGGAATGTATCATTGTTAAAGGATTCCGAGAACTGTTTAGATCCTTTGATTTTTCTCTGCGCATCAAAGTGGAGCGCCATGTTGTCGGAATGTATCATTGTTAAAGGATTCCGAGAACTGTTTAGATTCTTTGGTTTTTCTCTGCGCATCAAAGTGGAGCGCCATGTTGTCGGAATGCATCATCGCAATGTTTATACAATAAGGGTATATAAGGCCCGCGAAGAACGAGTGGTATAACAGTCGAAATGTTCATCGCACTCTCGGATGAACGCGATATTCTCAATTTAACAGCAGCGGAGTTAGAATTTGTGCCAAAGGTGATTTTATTAAGCAAGTTTGCTCGGTTCGTGGACCAAGTGTGGGAGAAACTTCCGGAACACGTAAGAGTGGACCCGGAAGTGCAGGGTTACCGTCGGTGCAAGGAACATCACAATCAACCGTGGCAGCGCGACCACATCGACGGACCCGCGCCATACGTTAAAGATTGCACTCTGTGCGAATTAGGTGAGAAAAATATCTCTAAAAATAGAAAGTGAGAAATATTCAGCGAGTAGATATTTAGGTGTATTGTAAAATGTTTCAGGATCACCACGATGCGACAGCCGAGGAGTCTCGTCGAACTCGCCAGGAAGGTCATAAACCAGAACGTCGCAAGCAGATACCTATTGAGCGATCTACCGCTTCCGGAGAAGTATATTCGACAATTGTATCAGACGTATGGTCGGGATCGCTTCGAAAAATTGTTATCAAAATGTAAGACGCAAGTCGAGTACTTAGGCATCGTACAATTGATGTGTTATGTCGATGCCGACGAAATGTCGGAAATGTTTGTATGCGAATATTGAAATAAAAAATTTTTATATTTAAAATGTAAGTTTTTTTTATCATCATCCCGCTGTAGTAATATAAGAGAACGCGTCGATTGTACCGACTTATCGCGAGTCAAGTTACACCGTTGTAGCGGACCATTTAAATAAACAATTTCAAAAGTTTTATTAAAATAAACTTATTCATATTAAATAAAAATAATTTGAATTATTATATATTCCTGTGCCTCATCTTATTCATTGACCTATCCTACCGCGAGATAAGCGACAGATCATATGTCACGAGGATCGTATAACTGAGGTGGAATAAAAGTCGTACGATATAAATCATTTTTTTTTTTTTATTTACGACGAATGATATAGAGTGAAATAATTAAGTTATACATTAGTAGTATATGGCAGGTATGGGGCGTCACAACAAACCCCCACCACCTACCCCATATTTGACCCACTGACCTACATTTGGTCTGGCGTCAAAACAAATGACGTCACAGGGAGGGGAGGGGGAAAAGATGGCGGCAGTGGGTCCAACATGGCGGACGTCTACAAGATGGCGGCTGTTGACAAGATGGCGGCTGTTGACAAGTGATTTTTATTTTTCGGAATTGAGAAAATCCAAGCTGGGTTCGAACCTGGATCGCTGGATTTCTAGTCCTGGTCCTAGTCTGCTGGGCTACCTATACATCTAATGATAGTAAAATGGTGTGTCGTATTTATGGCTATGGGACCTGGCAGGGAAGGGATGTATATATGGTGGGACCGCGTCTATATGATGTACCCCGGACTCTCTGGCAGGTATGGAACATATAAACAAACGGCGTCGCACAGTCGCCTCTAGTCTGCGAAGGGAAGGGATGTATATATGTTGGGGCCGCGTCTATACGAGGTACCCCGGACTCTCTGGCAGGTATGGAGCATGTAAACAAACGACGTCACACAGTCACCTCTAGTCTGCGAAGGGAAGGGGCGCATTTATACTGGGACCGCGTCTATATGAGGTACCCCGGACTCTCTGGCACGTATAGCGAACAAAAGAATGACGTCGCAGCGACGAATGATCATGCGACTTTTAGTTTGATATTTGGTGTGATGGTTAAGGGGTCGAGCGCGCGATATTGCGTGAACGGGGTGAGCGTCAGCCACCCGTTTTCGCAGATTGAGCGTGCTGTAAAAATTGACGATGGCGAGTGGAGCGTGCAGGAACATGCGAAAAAGGGAAGGAAACGAATGCAAGAAATGAAATACAAAATCGTTTATTTGGAATTTTTTTTTAAAAATACATAATTGAACATTACAGTCAAAATATAAAAATATTTTATTCGACTTACTGAATACATTCTAAAAATATTATTTCAAAGCGCGTATCGAGAAATGTTAAATATATGAAAAAAATGTTTTATTTTAAATTTTTAAAAATACATCGTTGAATATTACAACAAGTACTAGTAGGTAGTTTCGTTTGCTCATTCTTTTTGCAAAGAAAAATTTTGCGATATAAGCATACTATCAGTCTGTCGTTTTGGTTATAATCATCAGTGAAAAGACGAAGAAATTGCTGAAGGCTGTAACCAAGAGACAAATAGTAAAGAAACACGCAGCAATATTGACCGCATGTTTGCGAAAAAAATCCTTGTAGCTGCTCGGTGTTCCATTGATACGTGATGGAATTTCGTCGAAGTCGCAGATGAAATCGTTGATCCAAGTGTGGCGGGATTCCGTAACTATCGAAATATGTGCCGGTACCATGCTCGTCGATGTAAAAGGCGACCCAGTGTCTTCCGGGGCGGTCATGTTCGTCTGTATTAGCGACAATGGCTGTCGACCTCGTCCACACCCTCGGTAGTCTGTCGGCAGGATAGACTCCCGCATATCTGACATTGAGACGATGCAACGCGTGTAAGATTTCCAACGAATTCATTTGTCGCGTAACAAGACGGTGCTCGCGTGCGAGGAATTATTTGTATAGTAGAGTCGCAGGGGTTTACCTCCTTACGCAAAGAGTAGACGTTCTCGAATGATTGTGTGTTAACGGGGATGGTTTGTTGAGCGTAGCTATCGGTAGGATATTCTTCTTCTTTCTTTACGTACGGTGTATCTTTTGCAATGTAATAAAGTGATTGATTCTTCTCTTCTTCTTCTTCTTCCGTAGCGTTACGCCACGCTTCGATATTGCGAATTATATCAAGATTTTTATTCTTTTTCATAAAAACAGCACTGTCGGTTTTTTCGCTTACGCTCCAATTCTCATGAGAAAGATCATCGCAGCTCGAAACGATGCTACACCCGCTGCTAGTGTTTTGAGTGACTATCCAGCGTTTCAATTTGCAAGCGTTGCGTAACGCGCAAAGAAATTTGTCTGTAGAGCAAAATCGAAAGCCGTGGTGAGAGCACCGATGTCCGCTCTCTTTGACTTCTGGTAAATTTTGCCGGAGAAATTCCTTCTAGATATATACGTTTCTGGAAAGTAGACGCCTCAGATAGTGTGCCTTTTCCTGCCCCCTGCTATAGATGTAGCGCGCTCGACGTGTTATTTCACGTAGTTGTATTACGAAACATTTAAGATCAGTTTCACCATCGAACCACTCGATACCGTGATAATTTCGCGAAAGCCAGTTGTTTTCTCGTCTCGATTTATCGGGTAAATCGTCAAAGGGATAGGGAGGCGTCATAATCCAGTGTCCGATGATTGGTGAGTTAATCGCAACGACAGCTACTTCTTTCGGAATAAACTTCTCGGCGGCATCGCAGAAACCCTGTATATCAATGACTATATCCATAGTTATGTCCAAGTACTCACTCTTTATTTTCAAACGAAGCGACGACGTTCGTGTCTCGAACAGGACTGAATCTGTTTCCGCTGCTTCACACGCCATTTAAGAAAACAGACGTGAGGGAAAAATGTGTGTAGTAGTAGTGGTGGGAGGCGGGGGTTTGGCGTTATAAAAGTCTAACCGGCAAAATCGACGATAACTTGTCGAGAGGAATCTATTTCTAGAATGTTATCGAACTCTGCGTAAACGATACAATTAACGGTCGCGGTAAGCGCCTTTTCAAATTTCACTTCTAATCGCAAACTACCATGTTTCACGAGATTCCAATGTCCGGCGCAATGAGCGGACAAGTCGGGGGTAAGATCGAAAGCGAAAAGAGTGTAGCCCTGGCCATAATCCTCTCTACTTATAGAATTTCCCTCGTTCAAGAAGTGAATGCCGGTTCCCGAGAAGAGCGTGTGGTAGGCTTCGACGTAAAGGCCTTCGTCTTTCGAGAAGTTCGGTTGTAACGGTCTACTGGGAATTTGCATACCATCGGCATACAGAGAAAAGAAATTTATACCGTAGTTTTTGAAATTAAACGGATTCAGTTTTCTATCACCATTAAACGCTCTGTTATCGACAAAACCGACTATTACACGTTTTGGCAGTTGTCCGAGTATTACATTATCTATCGATTCCCCTACGAGTCCAGCGTGAATCGTAAATGTTTTAACCTCGACTTTTGTGAGAGGATATTTGGCGGTGGTTTTACTCAACATTCTCGCATGCGAGAGTAACACACCAGGGCTTATCTTTGCTCTTCTAACGAGCAGACTAGCGTCTAGAAGGCGTATTTTTGACAGTGAATTAGATTCCATAAGGCAAAACGAATCTTTCGAGCAAACGAGCCTCATTCTAACTTCCACCCCGTTGATTAAGAATTTATCCTGATTGAAAACGTCGCAGTGAAGATGGCCTATGAGATCTAGCGCCTGTTCGTCTCGAATGTAACGCGAGCGTCTCACGAGAGCCTGATTTGGGGTTTGCGACTCTAGGAGGGCGTCCATTAAACCTGGGATATCCATATCCCACAGACAGCAGGTCAGATGGGAGTTTTTTGCGGGTGAAGAATAATTTAATAACGCCTCGATGTAAGCCCGATACGCGTAAGCGTTGTTTGGGGGCGACACGAGTTTTTGATTGAAATATATGTCGATTTGGTTGAACATGGAATGCAGTAAATGATTTACAGGACCTACTTTGAATTCGGGGGTGCCAACGGCGGTACCACCTTCTGCTAGGGGGGAAGATTCTACGCGTACGCGAAGGCTCAGCATGGTGTGCATGAGATCTAGATAATCTTCTCCATGACCGGGTATGACGAATTCTATAGGCGCGTCGTCCGCGAGCGACGTTACGAGTTTGTAATAAATCCATTGCGAACTCTCGATGCTGGTTTGTGTGAGTGGTAAAGAAAAGAGATCGAGTTCACTTTTTAAACACTCGTTTGAATGTGTATGAAGAAAGGACATGCTCCATAAATTCCTAATTCACGCACTGATTAAGAGAATATGTCGGCTACACTACGTTTCTTGACTCGACGACGCCTCGTGGTGCCGGATGGCTTTTTGCTGTTGGTCTTTCTAGCCGCTGTGCGAATTTTCTTTTTTTTCGTTGTCTTTTTTTTCTTTGTGATTTTCCTTCGCACGCTGCTATTTTTCGACGATTTCTTTTTGCTCGTCTGACGATGAGGACGACGACACTTAGGAACCGCGATGCGTCTTTCGTGACTGAAGAAAGGAAACTGAAGCGCGGCTGTTTTCGCTGATACTTTATAACCTGTACCCTTCATCAAGCTAGTTATTTTTTCTTGGGCTTTTCTTTTGAGATTTCCACTCGATTCCTTGAAACGAGATTTGACCGCCTCCTTGAACGGTGTATTATTTTCAACATCCTCCATCACGCTAATGCCGGCGCGTAAAGCTTCTTTACCAACCGCTCGTACACCTTTACTCAGATAAGGAAGCGCCCTCCTGAATAATCCTCCGAGAAAACTACCGATTCCGTGTCCTCGTTGATAGGGTGCTCCGAAAACTCGTGTGATTCCTTCACTCCGACCTCCGTTTTGTATATCGTAATATTCATGGTCCTCCGGTCTAGTCATAGCGTGCGGCTTTTCCGACTGATTTTTTTTTACTGGAAACGTCTAAAGTGCAACGTCACCGTCAGCGTTCCCGATTGGAATGGTATTCTTTTTCCGAATTGATCTTTTATATCTATTTCAATCCTACGAAAATACGTTTGTCGTAATGGTATATAATGCGGGACGGAGAAATGTTTCACTTGATTCGCTCCGTACGCGTAATAATAACCGTAATGCTGCAGCTCGACCGGTACTATTCGAAGAAGTGGAGTTTGCACATCGCCGGTTATATAAGATTCACAAATATCACAATAAACAAAGAGTTTATCGGGAATACCGCGCAGCAATCCGTGTGGTTCGAGAGTATAGAAATTTCCAGCGCGCCCTCTTTGTTCTCTTTTAAACCCGAGTTTGATAAAAGGTGCTGTAAAAATATCTTTGGAATTAGGATTAGGTGCAGTAAGTGTTGTATAGAATTCGATTTCACTAGTCGTTAGGGCCCCACCGCAACCGAGTATTCGTAGAAGATTATCGGAAACGTTCATATGGTGAACCAGATTGCATTTATTTTCATCGCATGTAATCTCGAACAAGATTTTACCACCACTAGCGTCTTCTAGTGTCAAATTAATATGCGAATTCGCATTTTTGCACGCTGAATTAATAGCGGAGATAAGTTCCTCGATATTTTTGTAAATACCATTCGGTATTACTCCTTGCGTCGACGTTAACGTCGTCCCGCCCCTCCTCGTCTCGCGACCATTTTCAATATCGACGAATCTAATGACATTTTCACCGTGATTTATGTGTAAAAAAGTAGTGGGAAATTGGATCTCGTTAAGCGCGACTTCCCATTCGCCGTGTAAGTGTATAGGATGGGGTAATTCTGTAATGAAGGAAGTGGTTGCATTGTCCAGAAAATAACGCATACTACTATTGCTGGGAAGAATCAAGAGAAATTGATCCGTCCTCATTTCGAACAAGCGGGGTTAAACTCGAAGCAGGGATCCAAGAATCAAACTTGCTGGGATAACCACGCCAGCTAACCAGCACCTGTTTATTATTACCGCGACCCCGACTTCTTATCACACGATCGACGATAAACTCCTCTTCCTGCAAGTTTTTCTCAACCCGAGCCAATTCTTGTTCGTAAAAAATGCCGTCTATGACTTCTCCCGCTAAATCGCACAGCTCGTACACACGTGGTTTTCGCCAATCGAGTATACGGTGAATTCGAAATATCTCCTCGCTCCACCGTGCCTCGTATCCTTTCTCGAAGATGACTTTTGCTCTACTGATACGAACGAGATCACCGACGTGGTATTTAGCCTTTCGACGTTTCTCGTTCGCTTCGTCGTCGTTGCTCCTCCATTGGCGCGTTATATTTTCACGCGCGATACGTGCATTTTCTCTCGTAACGACATACGGTTGCATTCTGGTGCTCGAATGACGGGTGTGATTCAAGGCGTTTACGATATTTTGCAAAACATCGATGTAGCGTCGCGTATTTTTATGCGTAAAATAACGCCACATTCGTTCTTTCAACGTTCTATTAAAGCGCTTGACGATGGCGGCTTTGACATCCGGATTGCGGGCTACGCGAAAACGAATGTCATTTTCTTCCAAAAGCTTTTGTAGCGGTCGCCCGACAAATTCTTTACCCTTGTCCGTTTGTAGGTATACGGGTACGCGTCCGTTACTTCTTGAGAGCACGCACTGGAAAGCTCCCATTACGGAATTACTCGTCTTGTCGCGCAATGGTTCTACCCAGACGTATTTACTAAGTACATCGATAATCACGAGTAAATACGCATATCCGTCGTTGTAACTTTTGAGATTTCGGAGTTCGATCAAATCAGCCTCCCACAGATCGTCGATATTCGTTACGTTGTAATGCATTCGTGGAAATTTCCGTCGCAATGGACGATGCAGTGTGTACGCATCTTGCGCTTCGAGCCATCGCACGACATTGTTACGGGATAAATTCGCCGCGCGAAACAGATTATCGACAGCCGAATAACCGGCATAATGCGCGGGATCATAGTACAATTTTTCAAGACCCGTCATTCCAATTTATTCCAATCGAGCAGGCGTCTCGCTACCGGAGAATCCGTGTTTCTCTTAGGAGTGGAACTCGCCGTAGGACCGCTAAGTTTCGCGATATTTTGCGAAGAACCGACTGCTAATAATTTTTTATTTCTCACTAGTGTAGAGGGAATGTTCAAGTCGTGAAGTAACCGCGCGAACTGAACTCTTCCCACGGCTTTCACGGTTTTTCTATCGCGCATCGCCTCGTTTATCAGGTCTGAGATATTTGAATCTTTTACGACGTTACCGTCTATAGTCACGACTCCTTGCTCATCCCAGCTAATTCTACTCGACGATGTTTTATCGAGTAAGTGTTTCGTTAGTAAGCGAGCTTCGGCACGGTAAGATTTCGGTACGCTTTCCACTATTCTTCCGACGCTTTTCATCACCTCGAGACTTGTGTCGTGTTCTTTCGGGAAGCTTCTCGTACGACTAGAGTCCGGAACGAATGAGCCCGTGAGATAGTGCGCCGGTACTCCTTCACGTGTGTCCAACGCATTTTCGTCTTTTTCTTCTTCTTCTTCTTCCTCGGCGTTACGCGTGTCGTCCTCTTGATTTCGTCGTCCTCGTGCTACTCGTACAAAGTGAAGATATCGCCAAAGAACCTCTTTGTACATCTTCCATCTCTCGGCTTCATCCTTCGGATAGGGTGAATTAAGAATTTGACTCAACTCCGCATCGAGTCTGGATAAAGGGGTCCCGGGAGTTCGCACGGAATTATTATTATTAGCGCTTTCGTTGTTCTCCGATGTGTTTTCCACCAGAGGTACACCGTCGGTAGTCGGTTGCGGATGATGTAATTGACGCTGCATTCTCTCGAGATTTTCCGTAGAAATTAAAACCATTTTTTTCGCTCTTTCCATAACGCTCAATATTTTCTGTCTTGTGTTTTAATCCGTCGCCCTGTCTATAATTCGCGAAAATAAGGCCTCTAATAAAGGAACGATGATATAGGATAAGAATCCACCTTGTTGTACCAATAGCTTTCTTTTATTCTTCCAATTTCCACGCTTTGACGCGATACGACGCAGCGCCGTTTTGTATTTGCTCAGACGATTTTTTTCGCGTCATTCGAGCGCAACGTTACCATTAAGTGTGTTGAAAACGCATTCGCAAATACAGCGAATAAATTTTTCATCCGCGGTTCGCAGGAAGGAGGTGCGTTGATTTTTGTTCAGATGACACAATGCCTCTAGAAGACAAACGTTTCTCTTTCCGATCGAACGTTTAGCGGTTTTCGTTGCACTGTCTAACGCTGCTACCGCTTCTTTCATCGTGTGAAAGTCTCTCGCAACTGACGTCACGCGAACGCAAGTACATACTTTTTATACGCTTGAGAATGATCTGCGCGGTACGTAGACGTAATGCAACGCATCGTCGGGAAAGATGTTTGTCCGAAATCGATATTTGTCCGGAGTCCATTGTTTCAGATCGAGTAATAAATATCCGTGAGGGCGTGAGGTTGCGTCAAAGTATGCTTCTTCTAGAAACTTTGGGTCATGGGGGTACACTTGTCGCGCGAGATGGCGAATTTGAGCGCGATCGCGCGGGTTCTTGAAGACGGCTATGTAGTTAGAATTAAGAGATATGTCGCGCTGTCCGCGTCCCTGGTGAAATAGATTTTGCGTGATGAGTATAACACTGAGATTCTTATGATGACTACCCTTTGTAAAAAGATCCACGATTACGTCGCACGAGGATGATTCTCTCATAAGATCGTCGATTATCACCAATTTTGGTGCGAAAGGATCGCAAGAATAATCGTCCGTTTGCGGTAGCCCTTCGCGAAACTCGATTATATTTCTCTTTATTTTACCCTCCCCTTTTCCATGTCCTCCCACTTTCTCTTTTGTTTTCGCAAACATGTATTGTAGTTGACGATATGCGTCTTGCCATTCGACGTAATAAAATAAGACTCTTTCAAAAGAAACATCGGCCATTTCGGGTAAATATTTGAGAAAGGATTTTACAAAGACCGTTTTACCACAGCCGGTGGGACCGCTGACAATAGCCGTCCAGGGATGTTTCCAGCGTACGTCCATCTTGTGAAATGAACACCGCTCGTGTCTTCACTAACATAAAAAAAGCCGTGTAACGGTACGATGAAGTAAGCTTACCATCGCGGCAGGGGGCACTCCGCGGCGGAGGTGCGCGCGCGCCAGCGTACTTCGCGGCGGTCTTTTACGAGCTGATTCAGACCGGAGAAGCTGGACAAGCGTAAATGCTGAACAAGCGGAATTGCTCGCGTCAGCGCCTGCGCGCGCGGGGGAGTGAGTTCATGAGCTTATGATACTCCCCCACAATGAAAAGCTGCTTTCCACGGAAAGAATTGGGCAAAAATAGTCGTTTTACGTGAATGTATGTGGGGAGAGAGAGAGAGAAAGGGGAAAATAAACTTGGAGAAAAATCATTGGAGAATTATTTTTTCAGAATATAAATACAAAGCAAAAACGATATAAAATATAAACAATTTTATTATTTCTTAAATCTTTACATGACTTTTTTCTATAATTTTATCATTTTCTTAGCCTATTCTTATTCTATTTTTACAACACAATTTTTATTTACTTTTTACAAAAAAATTTATAAACTTTACATATATGGGGAAAACATGCGTGTAATTATTTAAATAATAAAATAGAGCGAAGGAACAGCATCGTGAAATAACAATTAGCGTTCGGATAAATATTCATAAGGGACGGAACAACGACTGTCGAGAAATCTACGTTTTAGCAACACGGGTGTGCAAGCTTTCACTTCGTCGCGTGTTATTATTTCGTGAAAGGCTGTACGTCGAATTGCTCTGAAACGTAGATTTATCGAACGCGATTCTACCGTTGCCGACTCCGTTCCTTCCTCCTCCTCCTCTTGACCTTCTCGCTCTTTACGTAATAATAATTCCCTAATACTATTAAAATGAACTAAGCGTGAGTTTTCGAAATTTAGAGTTATGCCCTTTACTTTGCAAACTTCTCGCGTTTGCCCTTCCGCTGTGCGAACCACGTATGCGTAAAATTTCGGACCACCCGATACAAACGCCTCGATATAGCTACCGCGACCATAGCTTTCGAGTTCGTCCGTCATATCGCCTAGGAAATTACCTTTACGCACTTCGTATTCATCGGAGACACCGCTGCTCACGTAAATACACGAGTCGGTATCGTAATATAAAACGCGACGATCCAATTTATCTAAATATTCGTATAATACAAGACGCGCCTGTGCCGTCGTGAAAGCCGCTATAACCACGTTAGTAAGAGGCGAGGGTACGTCCAGCTCTTCTCGCAGTCGCCACGAAACATACATCACTTCTTCGTTTACGGGTAATATTTCGATTATCTCATGCTGAGGACTCGTGAGTAAACTCGCTAAACGCTGTTGAGTTTTTACGATCTCGGTATTCGGCAGGTTGGATCGTTGACCAAATTTCCCCCAAAAAGAATTTAAACATAGCTTCGCGACCGAGCGCAAACCAGGATTTTTCGCGATGTTTTGCTTATCGAGAACGACACCCTCGGTTTTCTCGTAGTCGCGAAGATATTGTTCTTTAGACACGTCATCCTCACACTCGCTCGGCCATCCGCTGGCTTCTTGTTTCAATTTTAAAAATGTATTTATATATTCCGTGAATAATCCACCCTGCTGTGTATCGGGATCGTAGCGAGCTGTGGTGTATTGCCAAATCTCACAAACCCTCGTTACGAGATAACCTTTGTCGATGGCTTTGCGCAATTCAAGCGATACCCACGTACCCTCGAATTCTCGCTCGGACGGCTCGTGGGTACATTCTTCGTGTGAAAATGTTTCGCAACAACTGCGACACAACGCGAATAGTAGCTTTCCACGCACGCGATAGGGTAATACGGGGTGAAAGAGATCGCTCGGAAGGAGTACCCTGCAACGCACGAGACCTTTGACGGAATCAAAATTGTAACACGGTCCTATGCCAATTAGAGTCGAGCATTCCTCCGCGACGTACACCGTGGGATGTCCGATCGGGAAAACCCCGATCTTCAGTACGTACGGGTACAGAGAACACACATCCACGTAACGTATCTTCTCCGTATCCGTAATCTCGTACCGCGTCACGATGTTCCCCGTACGTCCACCGTAGAACGCATCGCGCGGGTTGAGCGGCTCAATTTCTATCATCGGGTGATTTTGTAAAAATTCACGCATTTCCCTATTTTCCATCATTTCGCGATCAAAGACGCATTCCCACTTCTCTATCACCGAGTACCCCCGTCTTCGAAGACGATACGTTGTTGCGATGGTGCGCTCATAACGCAAATCAATCGTATCGCCGCGTTCGTTGTTTACCGTTAGTTCCCTATCGCGATTAATCTTAAAACACGACGGACATCCGTGCCAAAAACAACCGTGGAATTGCAACACGTGATAGTGTGTTATACCGTTTTCCACCGACTCGTAATAACCATCGACTAGCGTGCCGTCTTGCAGACGATATTCCCGAGTGCGTCCTGCGTGGGTGATGTTATGTCCGAGCTCGCGCTCCTTCCACACCAGCCACTGAAGCGCCTTCCGCGATTGGGTATTCGCGCGTCTGTACCCGCCGGTGGAATTATTCCAATTTCTCTTTCACGTAAAAAGTTTTTTCTAAAAACCCTCATACACGTGGAAGCGATGGTTGTGCATTCCTCGAACGGACACACGCGACCGCACTTCAAGAAAATCTTTCTGAAAGACATACACGCGCGTCTCAGAATATTCACGTCGTTGCGACAGTAACGCAATATCTCGCATTCGAAATCAAACACATAATTCGTACGAATCATTTCCGCGTGCCACGCTAAAAACTTTTCTCGCTCGTTCGTATTCATACTATCGGGTGAATAATATCGAATATCCGGCAACGGACCGACATATGACTGATTATCGTTGGTATTAAATAAATGCGGAAAAATGCCTTTGTCCGAAGTATTCGTCAGACCAAAAGCCTTCGGTAACTCCGATAAACGCATTGGCATATAATTAATACTATCGATAAATTTCGTATGTCCCACTGTTAGTACTACAATTTTCGTCCCGTTTAAGATTACCCGCGGTTCTAAGGCGGTTCCGCTCTCAACAATATAACGTAGGATAAATTGCGCATCGAATGCTTTCGCGTTATGAGCTATACAAATTATGTGTTTAAAATATTTAGTCGGACGTGTCGCGAAATTTACAAACTCCTTTACAGGATCACGACGAAATATGTATTCACGAATACCGCACCACCGACAGCGCACCGAAGTATCCTCAATCTCGGCACACGTTTCGCAAATCTGCTGCGCGACGCAAAGTGTAGGTACGTGAATATTTACACTCGCGGTACCTTGAAGCGTGTCATCCTGTCGCGTCTCGAAATCGTAAAACACGAATGCGACGCGACTTTCTGTTTTAAGTACGCACTCACCCGCGTTTTGTTGTTGCTCTCCTCCCTCTCCCAAAATATGCTCCGTGTCGTTAGTACGGAAATTAGCTTTGTGAGGGAGAGGAAGCATGTGACAAAGATGATTCAACGGTTGGGCAGAACGACACGTTGAACAGTAAGTCACGCCGCATTCGTGTTGTCTATTACGCTCGATTAAACGACCGCATTCTTCGCAAAAACATACGGTGTTGCAAACGCTACGAGACGATTGCCCATCGTATGATTTTTGCGCACGATGATGCTCAAGACACGCGTGATTGAAAAATTCGCGATTACAATTTTCGCAATGAATACGCTCCGCGTCGAATCGCTCGCACGAAGGTACCGCGTAACACCGAGGGCATTTATTTGAGCATCGGTGTCCCCTTACATCGCTGCGGTAACCGACGTTACACGGTACACAATAACCTCGGCTACCCGCGGCGGCTCTTAAATTTAAAATAACGCTGTAATGTCGTAATTCAGCGTGATGTAATAGGTTTAAACACGCGACCGGTTCGCGATGTAGTGAGGCTAGTATCGCATTTCCATCAAATAAGACTTTACCCCCGTAACCAAAAGTTTCCGCGCTATAAACCATTATCGCGATGTTTTCCGCGGCTAAATATTGCTGAAAATGCTCGATTTCGCGAATACCGCAACCCTCTTCTGGAATTGTAATACCGACTTTCCTCGTTAAATCACGTGCCAACTCACGTTGTAACGAGGAATGACGGTATCTCACGGCGTTCCATCTTTCTTGTAGGCTACCCGTACGTAAATTACCACGTTCATTGTAAATTTGCGCCGTTACGAGTGCGCGAGGAAAACATAAGTTATCCGAGTTGGATATCGTTAAAATCGAGCGTTTACCAGCGATATCAAGCGCATTACCCGCACGACCCGTAGGAGGTGTGACACGGTAAACGTGGATATTGAATTCTTGCGCTACGTTCAAGCCCCCGGAGCTTTGAGCTAACGAACTCACGAGGTTCCAGATATTCTCGTGAGTCAAATCACGAGATGGTCGGAACGAAATACCCGCGGGCCCGTGTGAAAGATTCGGGGAATCGAAACTAAGTCCGATGTAATCACCGGGAACACAGGAAAGTACCGCGTACGCGTGAAGCTCGCGAAACGCGTTTTCTAACCACGCGTAAACCTCCTCCCCCTCTGGTAATGATCGAAGGCGAAAACCAGCCTCTCTCCCTACTACACCGAAATTTCTAAACTCACGCACGTTTTCCCTTATTAAATCTAAATAATTAAAATTATCCCCATTATGATTCGCGATCTGTTCCGGCGCACCAACCTGATTCTCCGGAAACAACGCTTCCTCATCCTCTTCTCTCTTCAGTCTCCCCTCCCCACGAACTCCTATCTCGTTGTCGTCGGTTTCTTCGGCTTGATTTTCCGCCGACTGCTGCTGCTGCTGCGTGTTTTCTTCCATTCCTCCCCTTCCTCCACCAAACTGAACTGGAAAAATCAAAAACAAACGAATTAGTTTATCTTTAAAATTATTGTTTTTACACTTCCATACTCGAATTTTACGCGTTGTTAAAATTAAAAATAGTAATACATTTCATATTAAATTCTCTCACCTTTATACAGGATTATTCCCTTTCTTGTTCACCGTTGATCGTGTTGATCATTGATCACTAATATTCCGGCGAGTAAGAAATTTCCGGGAAAACAATTCCTAAAAATTTCGTCCGGTTAGAATAAAGGTATTCGAGTATGAAAAAAAAAGCGTTATCTATGCAAAAATGTATAATTGTATTTACCTCTTTCCCTCAAAAGTTCCTCTAGAGTCTGTTCTTCCGTTCCACTCAGCTCCTCCCCCATATCTTCCTCTTGTACCTCATCATCATCATCATCCTCATCCTCCTCCTCCTCCGAATCTTCTATTATTATTGTATTTTCACCTTCTTGGTTAAACTCTAAAAAATTCACCATTGTTTTTTAGCGGATAAAAAATTTTTATCCATTTTCTTACTGCGATAAATTTCTCATTACTCACCTGGTGAAAAAATCTCTTCCTCGTCAAATGAACTCACTTCGTGAGTTCCAACTTCTTCTTCCTCGCTCTCGCTATCCAAGTTAACGAGAGGTAACTCAGGTGTGAGCTCGATACGTGCACGCCCTAAAAACATTTAATATTTCATTATTTTAAAAAAATTTACCAATATGAAATGCTTATTTTTCATAAAAGAATGTGTGATAAGACTCACGTGAGGGTCCGGCTTTGGGTGAAGTATCAGCCCGTCGCCTTATTCCGTGAGGAGGAGTATACTCTTCAGGGCGTGCAATACGTTGCACTCCTCTCACCCCCGCGATCCTGCGAGGCGATGCGTTCCGATGTTCTACTCCTAAAAGATTTTACTTTTAATTTTTGAAAATTATATATACATATATATATATAATAAAAATTGGAATATAAACTCACCGTTTTCACTCGCTTCCGAAATCGATCGATGAAAATAAAATAATAGAAAAGCTATATGCCCACCCGCATCCTCCACTTCTCCATCACCGAAAATACTTCTCATTTCGATAATTTCACCCGCGTAGATTACAAGTCTCTGATAGGAGGCAAAATGCCCCAAGCGAAATAGCACCGCTAGCACTGCACTAGGACACACCCCCGCAAATTTCGCAAACACTTCAAAATTTTTTTCATCGTTGTCTGATAACAGCGATAAATATCTGCTCACATCGAGTCCGCACAAAGCGCGTGACAGTAGTAAGCATGTCTCGACGGTTTTTCTTAAATTCTCAACCATTTTCGCGTACTCAAGATAATCTTGCCCGAATTCACGATACGAAGAAACACGACGCGTGTTGTCCACTACACTGAGAATTTTGAAATGCAATTTTTCCCCGTCTCAAACCTCCTATTTATACCTTCAGTCGGATCAAAAAGATCAATCGGTTTCAAGTTGTACATCTTTCACAAAGATTTCCGCACATTGGCGGCAACTTTACAAAATGTATATTACTTTAGTGTTCGAAGGGTTTATCAGACAAAAAATACCCTTCGGACGATATTCTTTTTTTATAACTTTTTACAATTTAATTGAGAGTTAGTACGTGAGCAAAACTTAATTTCGAAAACTCACAGTAATAAACTTTCACGTGTAATATAAAAAGGTTTACATATGCTTACCCTATTGTAAATTGCTTCTTTTTTTAACGGTACGGATATTTCCGATCTTTTTTTTGTCTAACCCTTTAGATCCCATATGTTTAAAATGTAATTTTTCCAGGGTCCAAGTGTAAATAAATAATTTTATCGGATTGGAGATTTATAGTTTTAGAACTTTTTAGGATGAAAGCTCGTAAAAATTCCGTTGACTGCAATATTTTAATTTTTTCTCATTCCTCAGTCCTCAGTTTCTCTTCCTTTTGTACCCTTTGATTTTTTTCCGAATAATTGTAATGCGAGACTGTGCAGGATGTAACAGCGCACGAACCGATGTCCTTACTCCTTCTTTTATCAACGGTCGTTTTTAAGAGAGTTCGAGAAAATGTAGAAGCAATAAACATCGTATCCAATCAGATGACTCAAAATTTTTATGCGCACGCATTTTCCCACTACTTTTCCGATTTTCTACTCCATGCGATTGGGAAAATTTTAATCATTCGTTTTCTGACATTCGAACGTGCGGGTTCAGCAGCAGCAGCAGCAGTAACAACAGCAGCAACAATAAAGAAGATACAGCATTTTTGTATTTCATTTTGTGTCTACGTGAAAACTAGTATCATGAGTAAACGCAAAGAAATTTTAAATTCTGAACATCACGAAGTGCGCGGTAACGTTTCCGAAGCAAGATACTTCAATGAAGAAAAATTTGAGCAAAATTATATGATGTTAGCCAACACCACTTACGGACTCAATTCCTCATATACGAAAAAAATTCATGTTGGGTTGCAAACTTCAATCAACGATGACGAGTTTGATTTCCAACCCGCTGTTAAATTTACTTCCAAGGGAGCCGAGGGTATTTGCTTCAACATGGTGGAGTGGCAGCAATTTCAAGAAAACATGGAACTTATGACTGATTATTTAAATGGAAATAGTGTTAAGTCTAACTCTATTATTATCAAGAAGATAATTATAAATTTCACCACCACCTATGGAGCAAGAGCCCTGCTATTGAAATATCAGGAGCAAGAAGAGCCTTCTTCGGGAAGTAACTTGGCTGCAGAAGAAATCATCCATACTCCGAAGAAACCACGAACATATTCCTACGCAATAGCAATGCAAAAGACTACTTTTCTCGGACTGGAAAACTTACTCGATTGCGTAAACGCTAATTTAAATCAGTTAAATATAATCGCAAACAGTGTTAATGATTGCTCTAAATATCTTATTAATGAAATACAGGTAAATTTACCCAACAAGAACTTCATCGAAAGTAACATTGTAAAACACACTATAAACACTAATTGTCACAATATTCAACATAATGTACGTTTGCAACTAAAAGATTTAACATTTCTCGATACGTACTTTGAAATAATATTTTTAGAATTAATTGCACTTTACTTCAATCAAATTGTACGGATAATCAAGTTGCAGCGAAAATTGTAATCTATACGAACGTACATTTTTCTTGCATATATGGATTTGTTTATGACTCTCTGCAGTGGCGTAGCCAGGGGGGGGGGCTGTGGGGGCTGCAGCCCCCCCCGAAATTCTTAATAATTTTAATAATTTCATAGCTGATCACAAAAGTGAATTTCTGTCATATATGCTGTTTCACGCATTTAATATGCTTCACTCAGAAACGTATGCCTCGCTTTCCTTCGTAGTCCAGTCGTCAAAATCTTTTACTACCTTTACAGTTCATCGAGTTTATATTTTTTCCGACTTATTTTATTATAGTTTAATATAGTTTCCGACTATTATTTATTATAGTTATTTTATTTCCGTGGAAATAAAATCTAATATTTTTATACAATAAAGATCCGACAATGACTTTTGCCCAATTTGCACACACTACTGCAAATATTAGCAACTTTAGCGATTTCTACAGCAACAGTCGAACGCAGCTTCTCAACATTAAAAAGATTAAAAACCTATTTAAGAAATAGTACTGGACAAACGAGACTTACTGGTCTTGCTTTAATGAGCATTCATCGGGAACTACATGTCGATGATGACATTTTGCTTAATAAATTTTTAACTAAAAAGAATCGTCGAATACAATTATAGATTGTAATAACATTAACTTCACACGAGTATAATATATAAAAATTGGCATTCTACGTTTAAATTTTTTTGTTAAATGTTAAAAATTTCAATGTTAAAAAACATTCACAGTTCTATTACAATTTTGTTTTAATTTAAATATAAAATTTGGTTTTTAAAATCAAACTCAAATGAATAAAGTCGTGAACATAGCATAAAAATTATATAAAAAAAAATATATATATATATATATATATATATATAAATATAAAACAAAAAAAAGATAAAAATAATAAATAAAAAATTAAAAAAAATAAAATTACTCAAAAACAAAAAAAAAGTAAAATGGAGCCAGAACCCATCACGTCCCCGTCGTTGGCTCTGGGTCGCGCTAAGTGTGGGTAATATACCGTGCAGATGTGTCTAATTAATAGTGATAATTTGTAACAAATTAAAGCTATAGCCCTCCCCGAAACTCTTTCCTAGCTACGCCACTGACTCTCTGAATACTCTCCAAATAAATAAAATATTTTTGTCTATAACGTTCGACCATGTACTTTTAAGAAAAATTGTTGCAAATAAACATATTTTTGTATTTCATTTCTTGCATTTGTTTCCTTCCCTTTTTGCATGTTCCTGCACGCTCCACTCGCCATCGTCAATTCTTACAGCACGTTTAATCTGCGAAAACGGGTGGCTGACGCTCACCCCGTTCACGCAATATCGCGCGCTCGACCCATTAACCATCACACCAAATATCAAACTAAAAGTCGCATGATCATTCGTCGCTGCGACGTCATTCTTTTGTTCGCTATACGTGTCAGAGAGTCCGGGGTGCCTCGTATAGACGCGGCCCCAACATATATACATCCCTTCCCTTCGCAGACTAGAGGTGACTGTGTGACGTCGTTTGTTTACATGCTCCATACCTGCCAGAGAGTCCGGGGTACCTCGTATAGACACGGCCCCAACATATATACATCCCTTCCCTTCGCAGACTAGAGGCGACTGTGCGACGCCGTTTGTTTATATGTTCCATACCTGCCAGAGAGTCCGGGGTACATCATATAGACGCGGTCCCACCATATATACATCCCTTCCCTGCCAGGTCCCATAGCCATAAATACGACACACCATTTTACTATCATTAGATGTATAGGTAGCCCAGCAGACTAGGACCAGGACTAGAAATCCAGCGATCCAGGTTCGAACCCAGCTTGGATTTTCTCAATTCCGAAAAATAAAAATCACTTGTCAACAGCCGCCATCTTGTCAACAGCCGCCATCTTGTAGACGTCCGCCATGTTGGACCCACTGCCGCCATCTTTTCCCCCTCCCCTCCCTGTGACGTCATTTGTTTTGACGCCAGACCAAATGTAGGTCAGTGGGTCAAATATGGGGTAGGTGGTGGGGGTTTGTTGTGACGCCCCATACCTGCCATATACTACTAATGTATAACTTAATTATTTCACTCTATATCATTCGTCGTAAATAAAAGAAAAAAAATGATTTATATCGTACGACTTTTATTCCACCTCAGTTATACGATCCTCGTGACATATGATCTGTCGCTTATCTCGCGGTAGGATAGGTCAATGAATAAGATGAGGCACAGGAATATATATAATAATTCAAATTATTTTTATTTAATATGAATAAGTTTATTTTAATAAAACTTTTGAAATTGTTTATTTAAATGGTCCGCTACAACGGTGTAACTTGACTCGCGATAAGTCGGTACAATCGACGCGTTCTCTTATATTACTACAGCGGGATGATGATAAAAAAAACTTACATTTTAAATATAAAAATTTTTTATTTCAATATTCGCATACAAACATTTCCGACATTTCGTCGGCATCGACATAACACATCAATTGTACGATGCCTAAGTACTCGACTTGCGTCTTACATTTTGATAACAATTTTTCGAAGCGATCCCGACCATACGTCTGATACAATTGTCGAATATACTTCTCCGGAAGCGGTAGATCGCTCAATAGGTATCTGCTTGCGACGTTCTGGTTTATGACCTTCCTGGCGAGTTCGACGAGACTCCTCGGCTGTCGCATCGTGGTGATCCTGAAACATTTTACAATACACCTAAATATCTACTCGCTGAATATTTCTCACTTTCTATTTTTAGAGATATTTTTCTCACCTAATTCGCACAGAGTGCAATCTTTAACGTATGGCGCGGGTCCGTCGATGTGGTCGCGCTGCCACGGTTGATTGTGATGTTCCTTGCACCGACGGTAACCCTGCACTTCCGGGTCCACTCTTACGTGTTCCGGAAGTTTCTCCCACACTTGGTCCACGAACCGAGCAAACTTGCTTAATAAAATCACCTTTGGCACAAATTCTAACTCCGCTGCTGTTAAATTGAGAATATCGCGTTCATCCGAGAGTGCGATGAACATTTCGACTGTTATACCACTCGTTCTTCGCGGGCCTTATATACCCTTATTGTATAAACATTGCGATGATGCATTCCGACAACATGGCGCTCCACTTTGATGCGCAGAGAAAAACCAAAGAATCTAAACAGTTCTCGGAATCCTTTAACAATGATACATTCCGACAACATGGCGCTCCACTTTGATGCGCAGAGAAAAACCAAAGGATCTAAACAGTTCTCGGAATCCTTTAACAATGATACATTCCGACAACATGGCGCTCCACTTTGATGCGCAGAGAAAAACCAAAGGATCTAAACAGTTCTCGGAATCCCTATCTCTTCCAGGAATCCTTATCTCTCGACGACTCATGTTTGTATTAACAATCCTTATCTTATCTCTTTCGGGAATCCCGGAAATCCCCCACTTCCAGGAATTATTGTTATCTGATACCCCCCACCACTCCTAAATTACCCCCTCTCCTCCAAAACGATGACGTCATTACCCCCTCCACTGTTATCTGATACCCCTCTTCCCCTCTTCACCCGCACCCCCCCTCATTGCCCCTGGGTTAGAACCGGCATAGTATAACTACTGATGAAATTGATCAATGTTTGATAAATTCTGAGGAAGACTTTATATCTTTGGTAAGAAAACATAAAAAAATAAAAAACAAAAAAAAATATATATATATATACCTACTAAACTAAATTATATACATAATTCCAATATAATACAAGAGCATATTTTATATTAGATTATATTTGCCATTAAAGGAAGAAATAAACACAAAAAATTATTATTATTATTAATTATGTTAATATAATATTAAAAAATTAGTTACATAACATTCAAAACTATTAGTCTATTTCAAAAATTTCAATTTTTATTAAGTTTAACAAATATTCTTGTTCTGCGAATAATTTTTATTTTTAGGTAAAGTATCTCAACCTTGCTTCTGGAGAAACAGTGAAGGAATTAGTGCCATCAGTAATGAAGTTGCTTATGAAGAAGACTGTTTCAATACACTTTAGTGGTTGCGGTAAACAAAAAAAGCGTGACTTTTCTGCAACCAAAGTTGCTGCTGCAGTATTTGGTAAGTTTTTTTTAATTAATAAAAATATTTCTAAAAATTTATATAAAAATACTAACAAAATTGAAAAAAATTTTTTTTAATTTTACATAAAAAATGCAATACATATGAAACATATACTTTTCTATTTTTTTACTGAAATTTATAGTAATATGTCGACATATATCGCTCTATATATGTTTATATATATATATAAATACATTGATATAATTGATATAATTTTAAATTTTAAGAATTATATTTTTTTCATTCTGAATATCTAATACAAAGCATATAGATTTCTTATATTAACAAATAAGATTATAATAACAAATAAGATTAACAATTAAGAAATAAGTTTGGAATCAAAAATTTGTACGTACAGTTTAGTAATAAACTTATTTATATTTTTCGTTTTTAGAGATTGTTTCAAAAAAATTACAAGACGTATCAAGAAGTGAAATTCTTCAAAAAATTTCGAAGTTTCTTGCAGAAAGTGGGGACAGAGAAGGAGGAAGAAAAGAGAGAGCAAAATCCACA
Organism: Linepithema humile; assembly: GCF_040581485.1. NCBI lineage: Eukaryota > Metazoa > Arthropoda > Insecta > Hymenoptera > Formicidae > Linepithema > Linepithema humile. The sequence goes on along the minus strand of NC_090130.1, from coordinate 15,243,067 downwards.
AATTAAAAAATTTTTTATTTCAGTAACTATACCAAAGAGTAACTATATCAATTAGTTATTATATTTTTTTCAAATTCTTTATATTGTTAAAACTTTAACTATAACTTTAAATTTTTAACTCTATAAAACTTTATTATTATATGTTAATATATAATATTATATTATTTTTGTACATGTTTAAACTTTGTAAAAAAAAAAACAAGTTTTCAATAAAGTTAAGAATTAAAAATTGAACCATATATAAACTTTTTGTAACTATAAACTATTAACTGGCTTTCAATCATGTAACTTTTCTTCTATAACGGAAACATAATAAGTGAAAAGTTTTACGTGATTTAATAAATAGAATTGTCGAATTTTCGTAAAAGTTTTCACTTTTCATCTTTCTACCCTAGGAGAATAGTTACATGATTGAAAGTCAGATCCAGAGTTGGGAAGTAACTCGTTACTTGTAACGAAGTTACAGTTACAGTTATTTTTTTTGGTAACTATAACTTAACTTCGTTCCTTTTTCTTCATCTATAACTGTAACTTAACTTAGTTACATATTTATGGTAACTAGTAACTAATCTAACAGTTAATTTAATATTCTATATACGGTTGTATTAATTGTAAGAATTAGGGCCTATCCAGACAAACTTGCATAGTCGCATAAACAAATGCATAAGAAAATTGATTGGTCCATAAGCAAATGCATAAGGAAATGGACAATCAATTTCCTTATGCATATGTTTATGCGATTATGCAAGTTTGTCTGGATAGGCCCTTAATCTAATGGATTCTGCACACAGAACGTGGAAACGGTTGTCGTGCGGCAAGAAGCGACGCAATAGCCAATCAGTGTACTGTTTTTCTGAAAGCTAAGTTTATTGGTATGCGTTGTTTCTTGCCGCGCGGCAACCGTTTCCGCGTTCTGTGTGGAGAAGTCATAAAGGCCTCTTAGTATGTGAATGCGTGTCAACATGATGCCATATTAGATATATCAGTATAACAGACAAGACGACGGTTAATGTTAAAATCGAGCAACAATCTAATCCTATCAATTGCGATCAATTGCGATCAATTGCGATCAATTGCAATCATCAGAGCTAGTGTCCAAACTTTATTCATAACAAATGTTGTTGAGGTAAGTCGCTGTGTTATTGCGTCTGATTCCTAGCGCAGTCCGGAGGATAAAATTGTGCATACCACGTGCTGCGCTCATGGGATAGCACTACATAATGTTTAAACGTAACGTTTCAAACAGTGAATTGTGTACAGTTTTAAATATAAAAAATTCAGGTAATGGATGAGGAGGCATCTCAATCTTCGGAGAAAGAATGTAAAATGCCATGGCCAGCATATGCAGAAATATTCGAGTTACAGAAAAATCTTGGAAACGAAAAAAACTGGGCATTTCTATGTAAAATTTGCATTGGCAAGAAAATTATTCATGCAAGTAAAACTTCAACTGCAAATTTAAGAAAACATATAAATGTAAGTTTTTATTTTTATAATATTGATACATTTTTTATTGAAAAATTCTTATTTTTGGTGTAAAGTTAAGATTATTTTTAGTACTTATGGTGTTGTGTGTCGTAACACAACGTGTCGCTATAAGGTTAATTAAGTTAAATACCAAAATAAAAATACTAAGAAAGAATTATTTAGCAAATAAAGAATAACGATGAGGCTGCAGAGAAACAACCTCGGATTCAAGGTGACACGAATCAGCAATCCGAGAAATATCAACAATAACATATCAATAATATTACAAAACTCTTGATTGCCGATTCGTATAAATACAGTCGCGCGCAAGCAGCGACGGATTCAGTTTACGATACGCGAATACACCGACTCGTTTCCCCGTGTCCGTACACGGCTCACGGAAATCTAACACCGTCCTGGCGGTTTGTGAGTGATTAAATAAATTGTTCGAGGCAAGGTTTGCGTCCAGTTATTCCACACCTCTAAGCAGTACGTCCCGTTCCCCAAGCGGATCTCGAACTTACGGTTGCGATCGGAAAGACTCGCAACATAAATTTGGTGGCAGCGGTGGGATCCGCAATTACCGAAGTTCATTCTGGACACCCGATGATCGGATATCGGCAGTGGTAACAGAGGGACCACTGAGAGAATCTATCACCTGGAGCTACAAAAGTGAGGTGAGAAGGCAGTGTGGAAAATCGCCTGGATTCACAAGGCGACGACAGTCCGGGCAACAAAGCGGCGGAAAGGTGCCTGGCGGAGCAACGACCAAGCTGAGTCAGCGTAACCCGAGAGGACGACGACAGGCAAGGATCGCGACCTACCTCAACAACGGATCAGCTAACCAGCAGCGTGCATCATGCGAGCGAGCGGCCTAATGTAAGTCGATAATAAGAAATAATATTAGAAAAAGCGAATGTCCGGGAAACGAGAGAAATTAGGCTTCCAATTTTGGTTGAACGACGACCGAAGTCATAGTGAGGCGTTAGATAGTTCCGCGAACGGAGAGGAAAAGCGCGTAATCGTAGAATCCCAACCAAACCAATCTCGGTTGATCCGCAACCAAGATCAACGAGCGTTGAGCGTAAGCGAACAACGTAGTAAGACGACAGGAAAGAAAACTGGAAATAAGAAGCAAAGTACCGGAGACGCGAACACAGATACCATTTCGAAAAAACCAACCGTTGAGCGCAATCGTACATTGCTAGGGCTCGACAGTGCTTTGAAAGCTACTCGCGAGGACAAAAAACCGCGACAAAGTAGGCATCTGCCAAGTAGAACTCCGAGTCACGTATCGGAATACAGTGAGTTCGCACTCACATCTTATGATAGTTGCGTTTTCGACCCAGACGAGTTCCGCACCGAAGTAAAAATGAATAATGATCAAGAATTACCGAAGACTACCGAGTCAGAAATCGACCGGGATATTGAGTTACTAAGAAAGGAAATGACGCAAAACGCAGGGGCAAAAACTGAAGACGCGACGCGAAACTCAGAGCTAACAGATACAATGATGGACTTTGTGCGCGAAATAAGACAACAGTTGACCGAAATGCAAGAGCAATTCCACGAACAAATAGAAAACGTACGGGGGCAACAGCAAGAGTGGCAGCAACGGCTCTTAGCTATACCGGGCCAACGAGAATTGAATGTACCACTGACTACTAGGCGCGTAACTGATAACGCGGATGTAGCATACGGACGGGGTATGTCGGATATACGAAATAGGCCGATAGCCATGCATGGGTATATGCAACTAAAAGAAGCGCGAAGCTTAATCCCAGAGATTGACGGAACGTCACAGGCTAAAATACAAGAGTTCCTCAGCGCGAGTACTTACGCGGTGGAAAGTATAGACCCTTTGGAAGAATTACAGTTGCTGAAGGCGATACTGTGTACTAAGTTAAAGGGAAAGGTCTTGCTCGATTTTCAAACAAGAGATATTCAAACGTTCGTGCAATTAAAACGAGAAATAGAAGCAGGATATACAACTCATAAGAGTATAACGCACTTGCAAATTGAATTTAACACGCTAAAGCAGAAGCATGGAGAGAACGCCCAAGCTTTCGGTACACGAGCAGATCAGCTCGCGATGAAACTTTACGAAGCGATGATCGATGGAAAAAGTCTCACGGTCATGGAGAAAAATACAATAAAGACCACTATACAAAACTTAGCGCTACAAAACTACCAAATCGGACTAAACGAAAGCATTAAAACTATAGTACGCGCACGCAATTACAAAACGCTACAAGAGGCGATTGCGATAGCGACGGCTGAAGAAAAATTGCAAAGTCCGTATTCCGAAAATAGGAATTATAACAAATTCAGTAATAATAACGGCGCAAGAGAAAAGATACTAAAATGTATCAAATGCGGCAAATTGGGTCATGAAGGGCGTGATTGCAGAATAGGACGCTTTCATAATTATAATAACCGGTATCAATTACCGAGAGCTAGCGGCCAGAAGGTCAACATGATGAACATGTTTTGTAAACATTGCAAAAGATCGGGGCACAATCAAGATACCTGTTGGTCATTGCATGGAAGGCCAGACAAGGACGACGCCCGAACGAGGAAAAACGCCAAGCAAGGCGAAGGAGAAGAGGCAAACATAAAAACAGCACGACCCGCAAAAACATTGCAGATAGCATCAGTAGGCGAATATGCACAGGCCGAACTTAATCTAGATTTAATAGCAGTACCTATGCAAGAAATTCGAGCAGCACGGGCAGTTATGCTCGTAGATACAGGAGCTGCAATAACTTTAATTAAATTGAAAACCTTAAAAGAAGAAACTTTAGTTTACGATGAAAAGATAATGATAATAGGCGCTACTGGACAGAAGGCCGAAACGTTGGGCACGATAATGGCTCACGTACTATTGAAAGGGCAAGTTATTACGCATAAAATGCATGTGGTGAAGGACAATTTTCCGATAAGTCATGAAGGAATATTAGGAGTTGATTTCCTTAAAAAGCACGTGATGAAATGGGACTACCCCACTAAGCGACTAACGATAGGGGACACCAAATTTAAACTATTTCCGTGCCGACCAGTCACATTGAAGTTACGAAGTGAGACCATAATATCCGCCACTACAAATAAAAATATGACAGGAATAGTGCATGCATTGGAAATGCAGCCGGGAATTATCATAGGAGGTTGCGTGACGACAGCTCAAGATTACGGTTGTGTCATAAGCGTAATCAACACTACCGATAAGCCGGTAGACATACAGACTCCACACGTAGAGTTAACATTGTTAGAAGCGGAAACAGGAATTCAAGTATTTAATACTGAAGTTAACAAGGCAACAGATAAGCCAATGTCTCGTTTGGAGAAAATAAGAGACGCATTAAGAATTGAACATTTGAATAAGGAAGAGCAAAAGGCAATAGCAAAGATTTGTGAAGAGTACAGCGATATCTTTCATATAGAAGGAGAACCGCTGACTCATACCGTGGCGATGAAACACGAGATCGCGACGCGGCCGGGGACGGCGCCCGCCAACACGCGACCGTACCGGTTGCCGGAAAAGCATAAAAAAAGGTAAAAGCTAAACGGTATTACGACAAACGGGCTAATCAAGTCATCTTCCAGGAAGGTGATAAAGTGTTATTATATGATGAAACGTTACGACGAGGACGTTCAAAGAAATCAGAAACGTTATGGTGCGGGCCATACGTAATAGTAAAAAGGAATTCGGAAGTAAACTACACTATTAAAAAGGGGAGGAAAGAGATGACGGTGCATGCGAACCGTCTAAAATTATTTGTAGAAAACTAAAAAAAGGAGGAATAAAAATATGACGGAATATATTAAGCAGTAGAATAAGTTATGACGACAACAGTTAAAGAAAAGTTTATTCTGTAGGTGCATTATATTTCTTGGAACTCTGATGTCAGCAACGAAAACCGAGACGAATTTAGCCGTGGAGATAGAAAGATTCTCACACGAACCAGGAATATACTTTGAAGAAGTAGGTGAGATTAACGTCATCGAATCATATTGGAAGTTCGTGATAACTGTAGATATTTCGGCATTAGGAAAACGACATATTCGTGTACAAGAATGGCTAGAATTAGCGGAAAGCGCAAAGAACACGATACACTCTACACGAGCAGAAAAGAGTCAGTTCGCGAATTTACTACGATTAATTAGAAAAGACGAAGTTAGAATAACAGCATTATTGAAGAAACTAAAAAGAGTTTACGGAAATCCGAACGAGAAGAAACGCGGTCTAATTGACGGGATAGGAAAGGTAGCGAAATATTTATTCGGCACTATGGATGCCGGAGATGAGAAACGCATCAACGAGCAATTAACACTGTTGCAAAATAGCGAGAGTACTTTTAATCATGTCACGAGGCATCAATTAAAAATATTAAACTCTACAATAGCGCACATAAGCGATTTGGAAAAGACGATCGACGAAAATAACGAATTGTTGTACGACTTAGACGCACGCATTTTTAATGGTACTTTATTAATCATCAAACGTGAAGAAATCAACGAGTACTGTGCATTACTCGACAGAATGCTAGCAGATTCCGACAGAGATATTCAAAATGTGTATGATTTCTTAACGCAGGCGTCGCATGGAATGTTGAATCCGAGTCTATTACCCGTCGAACGAATTTTCGCCGAAATGCGGGCTGCTGCGCCGTATTTACCACGCGGAACGTATTTTCCTCTCAAGCTAGATGTAAGTGATTGGTCAACGTTTGAAAAAATTACAAGTGTAAACTCGTATGTTAAGAATGAGACTATATTTGTAACGTTGAAATTGCCACTTGTAACATATCCAAAATACAGGTTAATAAAAGCCATACCTTTACCTGTCCCTGACCAACGCGGGATATTTGTATTTACCGAGATTAACCAACAATTGTTTGCTGTAAATTTAGAATTATCCGTATATCTAGCGATAAGCGAAGAAAACTTAGAAAAATGTATTGAGATAGACAAGAAATATATATGTAAATCGGATAGTCCGATATATAATATTAACCCTCGAGCGTTATGTGAAGTACAATTGTATGTAGGTTTGACAAAAAGGGCAATTTGCGGAAATAAGTATGTAAGTTTTAACCAAACTATTTGGATAGCATTAACGAAGGAAAATTCTTGGTTATATTCGACTAACAGCGAACAAGACGTAATGATTACTTGTTTAAACCATAAGGAAATACAGACCAAAATCACACGAACAGGTAGAATAACTCTATTAAATAATTGTAAAATAATTGCGAAGGACATGACCCTGAACACAGGAACAATAATAGAAGGCCCGAACATTCAGGCATATATACCACGTTTTAATCTAACGGGAAAAATAGAAGGTATAACTAATGGTGAAACGAGCATGGAAATCAAACCGTTAAAATTGAAAAAGATGATACAAAATTCAAGGGAATTAATAGATTTGGGAGAAAAAATAAGAGAAGTAGACGACGAGTTAACAGAGGGAAAAATTATTCAACCCTTGACTTTGTATCCTGTGGTCACAAGTTCGCTTGCCATCGTGATTATTGTATTAGCACTAGGCATAGGAGCAATACTATTATTACGAAAAAGAAAGACTACTGCGGAATAATAGGTAGACGGTAGGACAAGAACTAACTGTAAAATTATACACTCGCACCGCCTACTCCGCACGGAAACTCCGTACCTACATTTCCTTCCATTCGCGGGGGAGGGATGTTGTGTGTCGTAACACAACGTGTCGCTATAAGGTTAATTAAGTTAAATACCAAAATAAAAATACTAAGAAAGAATTATTTAGCAAATAAAGAATAACGATGAGGCTGCAGAGAAACAACCTCGGATTCAAGGTGACACGAATCAGCAATCCGAGAAATATCAACAATAACATATCAATAATATTACAAAACTCTTGATTGCCGATTCGTATAAATACAGTCGCGCGCAAGCAGCGACGGATTCAGTTTACGATACGCGAATACACCGACTCGTTTCCCCGTGTCCGTACACGGCTCACGGAAATCTAACACCGTCCTGGCGGTTTGTGAGTGATTAAATAAATTGTTCGAGGCAAGGTTTGCGTCCAGTTATTCCACACCTCTAAGCAGTACGTCCCGTTCCCCAAGCGGATCTCGAACTTACGGTTGCGATCGGAAAGACTCGCAACAATGGGTTATCGTACTCCCATCAAATTTAGTCACTTTTTAAATATAATTGTTATTCTAGTAGTCTTAAAAAATAAATATAAATTGAAAATTGTGATAATAAATAATAAGCGAATAATAATTTGTTCACTGTAGAATATTGGTTTTGTAAGGTGTTATACATTCAAATCTTTTGCTTATTTAAATAATAATTAATACAGCTTTTATTTAAATTAATAAATTTGATCTGTACAAATTATATATACAATATAAGGAATATGATAACCCATAAACTTCTTATTTTATATAAAATTGAAGGAATAATTTAGTTTCTTTTTTGCATAAAAATTGATATTATTAACTATAATACTAAAATATGAATAATAAAACTAACTGCAATAATAAATAGACATTAATTAAAAACACATAACATATAATAAAATTAAATAATATTAGGAAGTTATATTTTTAATTTTTTTAATTTAACTTTTAGATTTTCAAGAAACAATTAAATGAAAATTACATTCAACCTTGAATTAAATATGCATAAAAGAGTAGGTATCAAAGTATGACATGGCTTGAATATATTATCGACTTTTTTCAATTTAGACAATTAGGAATTGTCTAAATTACAAATTTTTGAAAATTTAGACAATTTCTAATTACTAATTGTCTAAATTGAAAAAAAATGTGCATGAAAATTCTGTTTTTTTAATGCAAACAAATGTTAACACTGTACTAGCTTTGCAAATTTAAATCTTTCTTGTGAGATTTTTTGTAAAAATTCTTTTTACTTTTCAAAAAAGTTTTTATTATAATATTATTTCTCTATTCTATGAAATTATTTATGTACATATTTAAAATTGATATTTTAGTCTTGATAGATCTATCTGTATTATATTAATATATTATTTTTATCTTTTCTCTCTCTTTCTCTCTTTCTCTCTCATTCTCTCTCTGTATGTGTATATGCATATGTGTGTAAAATTTATAGGCAAAACATTCACACCTGTTGAAGAATATAGATAAGACAAAAGTTAAATTATCAAATAAACGTCAAAATAAAGATTCTCTGAATAATATTGGTCCAAATAAATGTCAAATATTGGAAAGATGGAGCTCTAGGAATTCAGCAGTTACTCAAAAAGCATTAGATAAAGCTATACTGCGCTTTATTATCGAAGACATTCAACCTCTTTCCATTGTAGATAGTCTAGCATTCGTTAATTTGCTTAGAATTGGACTTCCTTCACAAATCCGCATAATGTGTAGAAAAACATTAAGAAAAAAAATTTGTGAAACATATTTTAAAATGAAAACTGCCCTTGAAAAAAAATTGACGGAAATAGAAATAGTTGTGACAACGGCAGATTTATGGAGCAAAGCAAAAAGGTTAGTAATATTATTTTATATTTTTTTTTTTCTTTAAATTGTAATTGTTTTCATATTTTTACGTCTTATAAATAAAAATCTAAATTTGTAGGAGTTACTTAGGAATAACTATTCATTGGGTGAATCCTGAAACTTTAGAAAGGGAATCGGCTGCATTAGCTTGTCGTAGGATGAAAGGCAAACATACATACGATGTTTTAGCTCGTGCAATTAACTCAGTTTTTCTCGAATATCACATCCAAAATAAATATTATTAAAGCTTTTCGGTAAGAGTTTATGTTTTAAAAATATACTTTGTATACTTTTTAAATATTTTTTACACTGCTAATGTAAGTTTTTATATTAATATAATATAATTTACAAAAAACAAAGAATAATTAACATATATGTAGGATCGCGTCAAGAGATATTAGGATTTCAGAAAATTACCTCTTTATGACAATTACGAACGGATAAATGCTTTTATTAGATAATGGTGTACAGATAGTTTCTTTGCGTCTTTCTGTCTCTTATTTTTTTCTATAGAAATCAAATCTCGGCAATTGAATAAAATTATCAACAATGGCGCAAATAAATATGACATCCACCTCGTTCACGTGCACTTCTTTTCCCACATATAATACAAATAATTAACTGAAACAATTAAAATATATTTAAATAATAAACATATAATTAACAAAATATAATTAACATATAAGATATTTTAATATAATTTATAAATAAAATATATATTTTTTTTTAGAAGTTTCGAAAAGGATGATGATGAGACACTTACTACTGTAGAATTTAACGATTTAAGTGATCTTTTAATTATGGATGATGTAGAAGATATGGATACAGAAAGTTCGCTTATTCTTCCGCCTCATCACAGATGTGTGAGTCACACTTTAAATCTTGTCACAGTAAAAGATTCCGAGAAAGTTATAGATAGTAACGTTTTATACAAGAAACTATACAGATTGACATTTGCTAAACTAACAAAATTATGGAATAAACAGAATCAGTCTACACAAGTAGCTGATAAAATAAAAAAAATATGTGGTGTCTATTTAAAAACTCCCGTTATTACCAGGTAAAAAAATTTTTTATTGTGGAAGATAGTAAATATGAGATTTATTTGATCTTAGAATTAATTATAGTCATAACGTTTTTTCATCAATATTGAAAAGATAATAATATTTGCGGTGTTTATATACGAGCCACTCGGTTTGCTGGCTTGTATATAAATACCGCAGATTATATTACACTCTCCACACAATAATAAAAAACATTACAATTATCACCACTTCTACGATCAAATTAATCGCATATTTACTATCTTTCAATATTAATCACATTGTTCAAAATATTTATTTCTATTTCTCATTACGTTTTCATTCAACTTTGCGTACAAATATAAGTATTTTTTCTAGAATAAATAATTTTCTATACTTTTATCTTTCATTTTAATAGATGGAACTCGACTTTTGATTCTATACTGCAACTAGTAACACTTTTGAAAAATGATTCCGAAAAAATTAATAAATGTCTGGATTATTGCAATTTGCAAAGACTAACAGAAAACGAAATTAAATTTATAGAAGAATATTGTCAGGTACGTCTATAGATAGATTGTATTATGTATACATTTAGTGAATTTCTTTCATTTTTGTTTTGTTTTTGGATTAGGCAATGAAACCTTTGGCACAAGCCTTAGATATACTACAAAGTGAGTCAGGGATGTATATGGGATACTTATTACCAATCTTAAAAACTTTACAAGAAAAATTAGAAAAACTCAACAAAAGTGGATTTACTAATTGCCAGTCACTAATTACAGCTATTCAACAAGGTTTAGATAAAAGGTAATTTGTTAATTTAATTAACACGCATGTATTTATTATTTTTTAATACAAAACAATATTTATTCATTGATTCTGAACATATAATTTTAGATTTTCCACATTATTTGAAAAAAAAAAAACTAATCATCGCAAGTTGTTTGCACCCAAAATTCAAGTTGAACTGGATAAATGGAGAAGAAAGGAAACTTGCTAAAAATTATTTAGAAGACTTATTAGGAATCCGTTCTAATGAAAGTTCCCCAAATCCTGATGAAAACCTCGACGATCACGATGACTTTTTTGCTTTTAACCAGCAAACAAAAGAAGTCGAGTCTGCACAAGAAGAATTGCATCGATTCTTAAAATCAAATAATTGCAATATCAGTATGTTAAATGATTATACCGCAATTAAAAAACTCTTTATTAAATACAACACGGCACTTCCGAGTAGTGCATCTGTTGAACGAATGTTCAGCGTCGGTGGTTCTGTAATAACGCCACAAAGAAGACATCTTCACGATGACATAATTGAATATCAAATTCTTTTAAAAATTAATAAACATTTTTATTAAAATTTTGGATATATATATTAAAAAATAATTTTATTATATATTGTAATGTAACACATTGTACACATTGTACACATTGTGACACATTATTATAAAATAATAAATTTATCGGTGTATTTAAGGATGTGATTTTTAATTCTTTTACCTCCACAAAATTGTCATAAAATTTGTCATATTAAATGTAGATTCGATATTTGTTAAATAAATAGACGGATAAACGTATAGATATTAATTTTAAAATTTAACAAAAATAAACAAATTCTCATTTAAAGAATGCACTGCCACCCAATAATAAATTATCTTTGAGGATGATTATCATATAAGCATAAAATTGAGACTTTAAGAAGAACTGAAACATAAGTCTACGATTTTTTGAAAAGTTACGACTATTTGTGTGAAATTCGTTAATTTTTAAACTGAAAAATTTAATCCTATAATTTTTATTCTAAGTGTATAATAATTTATTTTAAATTATTAATTAATTTAATATTTTAAATGTATTTTTATTTTAAGTTTAAAACAAGTGTGATTTATTAGATATAAATAATATAACACAAAATTAAGTACCTATGTAGTATATAATAAGTTAATAAATCTTGAAATGTAAGATTTTTATATTTAAAATAGTAGTGCACATTTATTGCAAAAAAGTAACTGAAAAGTAACAACTCGTTACTTTTTGAGTAACTATAACTGTAACGTGTTACTTTTCAGAGTCAGTAACTTGTAACTGTAACTAGTTCTTTTTCAGTGAAAAGAACTGTAACTTTAACTAGATACTTTTACAAAATAACTTTCCCAACCCTGGTCAGATCTATATCCAATGTAAAAAAATTGGATATGTATTATTAGCCAATCTTGGTTAAAAATAAAATTAATATATTGGTCCAATATTAGAATTCAATATTGGTTGAAAATGAGAGAGCGTCTACTTACAATATTAAACCAATATGGAAAATTAATTTATACCCAATATAGCCAATTTATAGCCAATATTGCGCCAATAGAGTTGTGCTACTAGGGTTAATTGTTTTATTTTTCCTTTAATTCCTTTTGATTTATTTTTTAAAGAAATCTTAAACAATATTTATTCTGCAATTTATATATTAATTTTATTTTAATTTCAAATTTACATACAGTTTCTTAATAAATCCGTAGAAAAATATCCATTGCTAAATACGGCTGAAAAAAAAAGTTTTATTAATTTTATTAATTATAATAAAAGTTTTTATATGAATTTCTTCTTATGCACTTTGCTAGAACAGATAACACTTAGTTCTTGTTTATAATACCAGTACATACAAACTGTTACCTAATCTTTTGTCTCTAACCTAACCCATACAGCACAGAACATTGCAATTACATTGCAGCAATGTTACAATCTTGCAAGTTGCAATGTAATATTGTTGAGACATTATTGCAACCTGTAATTGTAATATTTCATGAGAATGTGACAGCAACATTCCAATAACATTGCAATAGCAATATTCGATAATCGCTAGTTTGTTCGTTTACCGCTATGCGACGCGCGTTGCAAAATCTATCTCGTATTTAAGTTTTAGTCATGATGATTATATGAAACTTGCAAAGATTAGTAAGATTAAAGACATAGTAATTATTTTTATCAGTTTAATTTTTCTGATACGACCTCAACACAGGGAATTCAGATATTGAACTGATTGTTCAAAAATCGGACAGATAAATGTCCGAATAAATAAAAATATATGCAACATTATTCTAAGATTGCAATAACAATACATTATTGCAAATTTATTACATTGCAATATTACTGTAATATTTCGTTACAATCTTCCTAAAAGCGGACATTTTAACGTTGCTGCAATCCCACAGCAATGATGCAACAACATTTTGCAGTGAATTTGCAATATTGCAACATTACGATGAAAGATTGATGCAATGTGTATGCAATCTTTGTGTGCTGTATGGGAACTAATAGCCCGCGCAAAATACAGCATAGACAATATTTATAACTTAATCTTATCCTTTTATGGCTTCTGGGGGTCTATCTATGATTTTATTGGTCAACACCTAGTAAATTTGCTCACTTTTGTCATTTTCACTACATTGCATGATCAGAATCAGTTTGACGATGTTAAGTAAAAAGAATCAAATATCGATTACTCGAAAGAAAAATTAATTGGTTGAAAATCTCGATTAATTGAAAATAAACTATCGGAATTTTTCGATTAATCGATAAATCTCGCCCATCCGGGATGGGCCATCCCTAACCAGTGATGCAAACTCGAGCTGGCCAGTACCAGGGCTCCGTGGTAGGGGAAGCATGCACACAAGCGAGAATTGCTTACGTTACACGCACGTGTGACGTAACAATTCTCGCTTGTGTGCATGCTTCCCCTACCACGGAGCCCTGGTGCTGGCCGGCTCGAGTTTGCATCACTGTCCCTAACCAATACCACATCAGCAACGCACCAGTACACTTCATACCATGCCACGAAGAAATATATTATTAAAATTGAGTCAGTGGAAGAAGAGGAAAGCTCATTGTTTTCCCGCTGCTGCTGGTGTAGAGTCTGGCGCCTCATGCGAACTGTACGGACGAGTATTGTGCCTTATCGCAGAGATCATTGTTTTAATCTCTTTTTTAACGTTGCGCCTAGTGACGAGTGGTGTTGCTTTCCACAGCCATTGTGGCTGTATTATTTTAAGGCCAGACTCAGTATACTCTATCACCGCATATCTGAGCTATTCCTAAGCGGCTTCCCTTAACCTTCTTGCCCACGTGGCAATCATGCCACCCTCCCCGCCTTCCTTCCCGGTCCCGTTCCCATTCGCGGAACCGGCCAAAAGGAAAAATTAAAGGTAAATCGGAAAATAAAGACAAAGTAAGTAAAAAACCAATTATTAACTCAAGAGACTTCACCTCTGAAATGATAACTGACTCAAGTGATTCAGATATAGATATGAAATCCAGCCAATTTGATCCCTCCCTTGCATGCTTGAATGACCCAACATCAGAAAATAGGGAAGCTATCTCAAAAATTATTGGTATAAACATTAACAATTCTGTTATAAATCCAGGATCTTCAAATTCTTCACAATTCCCTGGACAAAAAAGACCAGCTGACGACAATAATTTACCCAACGAATTAGATATCTCTAAAAAACCAAACCAAAACAAAGACGACATCATTACCACTGCTACTGATTCTTCCAATTCGGGTGAGTCACATAACATTAAAAAAAAGACAAATAATATCTTAGATGAGTTGGCCTTAAACCGCTATGCTCATTCAAATCAAGGTCCATTTTTTGTATACGTACAATCAATTACTACCCCCCCTACTCCCATCCACCCCCTGTTCATTGGAAGATTTCTATCAAAAGTTTCCAAAAATGACAAAGATATAGAGGAAATCAAGAAACTTGGCTTTTCCAAGGTTTCTATTAAATTCCGCAACAGAGATGCCGCAAATCATTTGGTATCTCAACAACCATTTAAAGAAAAAAACATGATATGTTTTATTCCTAATTATAGGATTCTTCGCCAGAGAGTTATACGTAACATTCCTACTGAGCTTACCTCAGAAGAGATTAAAAACGAAACCAATAGCCCTGTCAAAATCCTATCGGTCAGGAGACTAAACCGTAAAGTCACGGACTCATCCGCTTCCAATGAACAGCAGCAACCCAAATATGTGCCCTCCAAAACTATTGTAATCTCATTCCACAACCAAATTCTTCCCAAATATATATATATATTCAACGTTAGATATGATGTAACTCCATTTGTTGCAAAGACAACGCTTTGCTTCTCTTGTTATAGATTTGGCCATTCGGCCACCCAATGTCGTGGCAAGCCTCGTTGCTCGCACTGTGCTCGCAACGATCACGACTGTAAAGTTCCCTGCCCATACATAGGATCGCCACCAGTATGCATAAATTGCAAAGGTGATCACTCACCGACGAATCCCATTTGTCCTGAATTTAAACTTCAAAAAGATATTCAGCTATTGGCTGCTGACAGAAATATTCCCTTAAAGGAAGCAAGGGACATCCTCACTAAAAATCGTACTAATAGCGAATTCAGCTCAAACATTCTTAACTTTCCCCCCCTTCCTCTTTCTGGAGGATCCTCTCCTGAGCTTTCTTATGGTAAGTTCGTTCAAGGAGCCTCTTCTCCCAATTACAGTTCCCCTAAACTGTCTTATGCACAGACGACTAAATCGCCAAATTCCCCAAAGATTTCGCCGAACAGGAAGAATAATTCTTTCTTTCCCACCCCCCCCAAATCCAATAAACCAGGAGGTTCAAAACTTGGGGCACGACTACTTGTTGGAAACCAACGGAAGAGCTTTCCTCAGACCCTCTGATGGATGTGGATATCCTCCAGTGGGCTCTAATAGTAACAATCCTCACTTCACATCTCCTGGCCCAAATGACGGCCAATTGGGGATGATTTTACAATTACTTACTCAGATTATCACTATGATTACACATAACAATCAGACTTTCCCTAATCTCAACTCACTTAATACACTATCATCAAACTTTTACAATAATCGGGAAACAGTAGTGTTTCCTGATCAAAATTTTAGAAATGGATAACTATTCTAAATTCTCTTCCATTTGTCTGCTCCAATGGAACGCTAGAGGACTTATTTCTAAAAAAGACAACCTCCTAAAAATTATTAATAAATATGATGTTATAGCAATTCAAGAATCATGGCTAAATCCTTATTTTCACTTTTACATTCCTGGTTACTTAGTTTATAGAAAGGACTCAATTCGGAAAAATTCCAGTGGTTTATGCATTCTGATTAAATCTGATATTCCATCAATTCTAGACTCAGAAATATATAATCTCGACAATCTCCTAGACACTTTGAGTGTTAGAATTTCCACCCCCAAAGGTCAACTGCTTATAGTTTCTGTTTATAAACACCCTACATTTAGAATAAATTACGAGCACTGGGAAGCTCTCTTCTCATCTTTAAAAAACGCTGATAATATTATCATACTCGGTGACTTTAATTCTCACAATATATCTTGGGGATGCATCACCAATGACTCTGCGGGCAGGTCATTAGAAGAAGCTGCAACTGATTTTGATTTAGCTATCTTAAATAATGGATCTCCTACTAGGCTCATCTCTCCCACACAAAACCGTAGTATAGTTGATCTCACACTAGTCAATCCAGGATTAATCCCACATTGCTCATGGCAAGTCCTGGAAGATCCAATGGGAAGCGATCACTTTCCTATAAATACTACTATTCACATTACTGTTAATTCGATTAACAGATTTTGTCATAGGATCGATAGCAAAAATACTGATTGGAAAGAATTCAAAAGATTTTTTGTGTTCCAGGAAGAATCCATTATAGAAAAAATCAACAATGATAATTCTAATCCATCTAAACAAATTGTGTGTGAATATATTTCCTCACTACTCGTAGAGGCCATTGATGCAACAAAAAACCACCCTTATTCCTCCAGATCTAAATGTCGTTCTTCCAAGGGCCCTCCACCCTCGCCTTGGTGGAATTCCGATTGTAACGAAATTTATAACATTAAAAAATTGGCATTAGGAGCTTTTAGAAGGGCACCCACCCTTACAAATTATTTGAATCTTAAAAAATACGAAGCAATAGCAAAAAAAACTTATAAGAATGCTAAAAGAAATTCTTGGAAAAAATTTTGTGAAAACATAGAATTCCGATCATCACCTGAAAAAATATGGAAAAACATAAAAATTTTTAAAAACAGAAACTTAGTCGCGGTTGACTCTGCTCCTATTACAAAACAAAAAACTGAAGAATTAACTAATCTAATTCGGTCTCTTTGTCCGGATTACTGTGCACCGTATACTCACTTTGATAACGCAATATTCCCTCCAGGTGACTCTATGCTTGACTGTTCCATCAAAGAAAATGAAGTCTCAGAAGTAATTTTAAAACTCAATTCAAAATCATCTCCGGGAATGGATGGCATTAGTTATAGGATGCTAAAAAACTTACCTCCTTTTATGTACAGTTTATTAACAAAAATATTTAACAATATTCTCTATACAGGTACCTTTCCCCAAGGATGGAGAAACACTATCGTATTCATTATTCCAAAATCCACACCGGGAAAATTTCGGCCAATTTTCCTGACCTCAGGATTATTAAAAGTCATGGAAAAAGTTCTAATCACCAGAATTCAATGGTGGTGCGAAAGTAAAAATATCATCTCCAAAACCCAATATGGATTTAGACAGGGTAAGTCATGTTACGACAACCTAGCACTTCTCTCTTCTGAAATTTGCGTGGGCCTCGCCTTAGCTCAATATACTCCCTGCTTATTTCTTGATATAAAAGGAGCGTTTGACAATCTTCTTCCTGAAATTCTCTTATCCTCTCTAAGGGATATAAAAATCCCGGAAAGACTTTGTAAATTCATTTATAGTCTTACTTCATTTAGAATTCTGCATTTTGTAATTAACGGTGAACTCTCTCAGCCTTATCATGCTTACAAAGGAGTACCACAAGGTTCTGTACTGAGCCCGCTTTTATTTAATCTGTATATTAATAAACTTCGCCTTCAGATTTCCAACAATTGTCGATTGCTTCAATTTGCGGATGACACTGCACTATATATCAGAGGACACAATATCGAAGAAATCCTAAATAATCTATCACAAAATGCAACTAAAATTGCTGTTTACCTTCAAGAAATTGGTCTAGAGATTTCTCCAACCAAATCATCTCTGGTTATTTTCACTAGAAAAAGAATAGATCCCTTTTCATGCACTATTGAAGTAAATAATTCTCTTATTAGCTCAAAAGATCGGGCTAAATTCCTTGGAATTATTTTTGACTATAGATTCAACGGTAACCTTCACGTCAATCACCTATACTCGAAAGGTCTTAAGTTACTAAACATCATTAAAATGCTTAGGGGTGTGTGGTGGGGCTCCCACCCTTCAGCTCTCATGACTATATACAAAATGGTCATACGTGCCTCTCTTGAGTATGGATGCTTTGTATTCGCCGGAACCTCACATACAATGTTTAAAAAATTAGAACGCATTCAACGTCAAGCCATTAGACTCGCACTCGAATACAGAAGTACTACCCCTAATAACATCCTTCTTGCAGAGACGGGAGAGCTCCCCCTCTATACTCGCTTTTCTTTCTTAACTAGAAGATACTTACTTCGAGCCATGTCTATAAATAAACATCCACTTATACGCAAACTCGAATACTTGAACGATGTGGCTACAATTCACACTAGACATAATATACTTAATACTTTCTTATTAATAAGAGCTTATAATTTTGTACGGGACTACAGGAGGCTGATTAAATCGGAACCATATATTCCATTGTATTCTGTCTCTTACGAATCACTCACATGGACGCCTAACGTGCGTATTACACCCTCTATTAATTTTGAAAGCTCTACCGACGCTAATAAAATCTTTAAAGAACTATATGGCAACCTTATGGTTGGTAAAGCTATATTTTTTACTGACGGTTCAAAAAAATCGCCAGGCACCTATGTCGGGACAGCATGTTTTGCTCCGACCCTAAATCATTCACCTTTCTATAGAATCTCCTCCTATGCTTCTATTTTTACCGCTGAATGCACTGCAATTAATATAACTGTTGACTTAATTGTATCTAAAAACATTAAGAACGCATTAATATTTACAGACTCACAAAGCATAGTTCGTGCCTTCGCTAACTGTTCTCACCTACACTGTAAAAACCAACTAACTGTCTTTTTAAAGGAAAAACTATATATGGCTTACCAAAAAGGTCACGACATAGAGATTATATGGATTCCAGCGCACCAAGGTATTTTGGGTAACGAAATGGCAGACTACTTAGCAAGATCGGCCATCAGATATGGCAATGGTCTTGAAATTAAGCTTCCCTATACTGATCTATATCCAATACTCAGACAAAAGGCCTTACATAGATTTCATTCCTTCTTAGACAGATGGAAAAATAAAAAAGGAATTCACTACTTCCATAACTATTATGATCAATCCAATAGGCCCTGGTTTTTCCCCTTCCAAAATTATGAACGTAAAACTATCACTTCCATAAACCGATTAAGGAGTAACCATTATAATTTAAATTCTTCCCTGGCTGGATTTCATATTGTAAACTCTCCTATGTGTAATTGTGGTCAGTCGCATGAAAATATCGATCATGTCTTATGGAACTGCATTAAATATAATAACCCAAGAACTGTATTTATTAACAATTTAAAAAAAACTGGAAACAATCCACCTTACTCAACTATTGCACTTTTCAAAAAACCATCAGCTGATATTCTGAATGCCTTTGAAACTTTTCTCCGCTCAACTAAACTATCCATTTAAACTTACCGCCCTCTCCTCTCCATTTCCCTTCACAAACCATATGGCTGCAAGGGAGAGCTTCCCGGTGCCACTACACACATCTACTACTACTATTATTATTAAAATTTATTTTATTGAACAAATGGCTTTGGTTGAATATTAAACCGTTGATATTCAATCAATAAATAAACAAATAATCGCATAATAAATATGAAAATAATAAAAGAAGAAAAAGAAGATATTGAATACATAGGAATCAACGATTAAGAAAAAGTGCAAATTAATCTCATACACTTTGGTATAAAAATAACGAATGAACGCTATAATGACCGAGATTTATATTAAATTTCAAAATTTAATATACATGCTTGATTTACCTCGCATACCACCTGGAAATACTCTGCGTACCGGTGGTACGCGTACCATAGGTTGAAATGTAGACCGCTGATGTAGACCATCTGTTTGATACACTCTGAATATCTGTAAATAAAATTAGCTACTCATATAATTAAATATTTTACCCTAATGAGTTTACAACAAATATGGTCTGAAAATCTTATATAGGAAAAACATAAAACACAAAAAAGTCTGTTTATACAAAAGTATGTATTAGGAAATTGTTTTCTTAATCTATAAATTAGTTTAGAAAAATCGTAAAAAAGCAAAACAAATTTCATTAAAAAAATAAAAATTAGTATTGTAAGATAGCGCAAATAAAACTTTAAAAAATATTTATCTTAAAATTATAATTGTAATATAACATAAATCATTATTTTTGGCATATATTTCTTCGATTTTTAAAAATCTACACATAATACAAACTTTTAAAGGTTGGATTTGAAGTCGACGTATAAAAAAACAACATATGAAAACTGGAAAACTATTATTCTTTCCCATAAAACAAGCTCACGCAAAACAGTGTAATCAACGTATCAATGTACTATGTAAAAAATAAAGATAGAATTAAATACAAAACTCTTGTTCATATTCTTTAACTTTATCCATTACACTTAATTACATTACGCATGAAAATACATCTGTATTATGGTCATATGTTTCTTAAATTACTCAATTTTTTTGCGCAAATCAATAAAAAAGTTAAGGCTTAAGCGATATAACGTAAATATATTTTGCCAAGTGTCCAGTTATAATTTTTAGCTTTCATAAATGTATTATACAAACGTGTAATTTATTACTATCCTTATCTTTACTGCATATACTGTATCAGAATTTCTAGATGCCGAAACAAACTTTACACTTGTTTTTTTCTGGCGTTATAACTTATAATTGTATACAAAGAGAAAAAAACGAATGTTCTTTCAGTTATATATAGAAACATAAAAGCTTTACAACTACATGGTCGATAAATTAATTTGTATATATCTGTATTTGTATTCTGTATTCATCGCGACACTACTTCGGTTACACGCATATTAACAATAGGTCGAAGCTCCTGCTGCGCATAATCTTCCGGTAGAGGTAGCTGAGATATTAAACGAACCAACAACTTTGTAACAGATTTTTTTTCATTTTTCTCCAACAACATCAAATTTCGAGTCAAATGTAGAGTCCTTTTTGCAATTTCAGCCTGGCATAATCTGAAAATACAAAAAATTACAAAATTTGGAAATATAAAGGCTCAGCTAATTAAACAATCGAATTATATACGATAGGAAGCATAAAGAACCAAAACGCCAAATTTTCGTGCGATAGAATTTGTATTATATTATAAAAACAGCTTACAAACGTTTCTATCTGATATCTGGCTATCTTCAGTGTCAAAACAATAAAATATGCGCAACGCAAACATTTGCTTTATGATTTACGACATTAAAGCAAAATTTGGTTTGCACGATTAAAATAATGAATTACATAATTAATGATAAAGTTGAAGTAAAAGTAGAAGTATAGAACATTTCTGATTGTTCCATATACTAAGTCGACATTTAGAGATTTTAGTTCAATCGCGAGGAGTTTTAACCTTAGAATAGCATTCTCGATTCCGAATAATTTAAAACAATTCATTAAAACTAGGATCAATTAAATATATTGTCTCATTGTGGTATTGTGTACATAATTTTATGTCGGGACTGCAATGCCACTTATGTAGGGCGAACAAAAAGAAAATTAAATACTAGAATAAAAGAACATAAAATGGATATTAATAAAAGAAGTGGTTTTCCGTGTGATTTCTAGACATAAAATTGAATCCTCCCACGAGTTTGATTGGGACAATGTGAGAATTTTGGACGAGGAAGCTTCTTATAACAAAAGACTTATTTTGGAAATAATTTTTATTAAACATAAAAAATGCAGGATTAAACAGTCAGAATGACACCAACTTTTTATCAGTCATCTCTATTCTTGTTCTAAACTTACTTCTCCTTTTATGATCTAAAACCCTTCTCTTCTTTTCCTTATTTCACTCATCTCGTATCATCTTTCTCCGCACTCCTTATATTCTTTCCCTCCTCATAGGTCCCTCATCACTTCGGATCGTTGATTTAGAATACTAGCATTAACATTTTAATTTTTAACTAAGTTGACACATTTTTTTTGTCTCTTCCATTTTCTCTTTTACATAATGTCGAACAACTGTATTATGAATTTTATCAAGTATGTATAAATTAAATAATTTTTTATTCGAGTGTTAATGACGTCACAGTAATCAATGTGTTTGTTTAATTTATTTCAGTACTTCAACTTTATCATTAATTATGTAATTCATTATTTTAATCGTGCGAACCAAATCTTGCCTTAATATCGTAAATCATAAAGCAAATATTTGCGTTGCGTTTCATATTTTATTGTTTTGAAAATAGCTTAATGTCAGGCAGAAACATTTGTTATTTGTAAGCTGTTTTATAACATAATACAAATTCTATCGCACGAAAATCTGACTTTTGGTTTTTTACGCTCTCTATCTAACAAGAAATTACACATTAGACAGTTTAAATTATTAATTACTATGAAGTAATAATTACTAGAGTAATTCCAAAGTTAATGTATACTAAAAACAATTTTTAAATAAAAAATTCTTTCAGGCAAATCTTATATTCTTAAAACCAGATTAAGTCAAAAAGTTTCTTACTATTTTTCCACTGTTATTTATTAAAATATCATGAGCTAAAGATTAAAAAATTCATCAAGATTTTCCTGCATATTTTTAAAAAATGTTAACCAAAAATAGTTTCAAATAAAAGTTATTTTGATGAAGGAGGAAAGAAAGATAATATAATAAGAAAAATATAGATCTCTATTTTAAAAATAAATCGATTTTAAAACAACCTTAAAAATTACGCAAGAAATTATGATATCAACAGTTGCCCCCCCCCCTCCTTCTAAATTTTAATTAAAATAATTTCTAAATTTTAATTTTTTTCTGTCTTTTTTCTTCCTTTTTTGAGATATAACTTATTTTTGACACAATCCTAATTCAATTTGAAAAAATACAATTGGAATATGCATTGACATACCTGTGTTTAGCAGTTGGACATGGAAATTGATCAATTTTGTAACATAAACTTGTTAATCGAGGCTTTAGCGCCTCTAGTTGGTAAGTTATTCCGCAATAATCTGATGCAGATTTTAATAGATTTTCAATTTCACTAGTGATCTCCATGTACTCCCACAAGAGTTGTCCTTGATGTGTCCATCCACTAATTGTGCTACTACATTCGATTGGTACTAGCGAGTTTAATAAGGATTTCAGATATTCACAATTCTCTGCAAAATAGAATATTTTGTGATATTATTTGTAATATATTAATATGTAAAAAAAGAGAAAGAAAATAATAATGACACCATTTATTACAGCATCGGCCGCCAAATGTTCTATAATAATTTCATGAGCTTGAGTCCATTGTTCAGCTTGAATATAATACCAAGCTGCTTCTCCATATCTGAAAGAAATAAAGAATAAAATCTCTCATAACTTTATCCAAAATTTTACTCAAATTAATAATACATATAGCAATGCTTTTTTTCTGGATATACTTATGAATCGCTCCTGCTCCTGATCAACTTAAAAATTCACAATTAGACTAATTAGGAGGTGAGTTTAGTGGGCGTAGTTTCAACTTCGGCAAATGTATAAAAAAAAAGATTTCTTCAATACAAGACAACACTTATCGATTAAAATTGACTATATATATATAATGTATATAATATATATTATATATAATATATATATAGTAATATAATATATATGGTAAATATGCACATTAAGTTACACCAACTGATTTTCTCGCCATTTAGATATGTTGCAGAAGAAGCTGTTCTGTTGTTTACAACTATCACGCGTGGATGGACCACTGCCCTGGACCCGGATTAAGCCGCTAGTTGGTCTAAACAAAATCCAGGATTCCCCAAAGTGTGAGATTTTTACCCATTAAAATCCCGCCGTGCTCCCCCCCCCCCCCACCCTTAGCGCAATATGGAGAGAGGGAGCTCTAAGAACTGTTTCCAATGCTACATAGAGCTCCCCAGCGCCCATTCATCCTTGTAGGAAAAGGGAAAGAGATTTATTTATCCTCTCTCCCATCTTGTCTTCCATCTTCCTTTTTGATGACATGATGCGGCCACAACATCATGCCATCACCTATTCTCAAAAAAAGGGCATTACTACCCCCCTCCCCCCTGATGGGGGAGTTACGTCACCCGGGTGGCTTTAATATGGCTGGGTTAGCCGCTATCCTGGTGAGAAGCGACGCCTCCTGGTGAGGGGTGACAGTCCACTCGCGCCGAGGCGGAGTTGTCGCGAAACATCCACTCAAAAGCCCCGCCTCTTCCTCCTACTCAAAACCTAACCTAACCTAACCTAACCTAACCTAACCTAACCTAACCTAACCTAACCTAACCTAACCTAACCTAACCTAACCTAACCTAACCTAACCTAACCTAACCTAACCTAACCTAACCTAACCTAATCACACACCCCTTTGGCTTACGGACACCATCTAGCGGCAAAATTCCAAAATTTTACAAGTTTTTTTTCTGCGTATTTGCCGAAGTTGAAACCACGCCCACTAAACTCCTCACCTCCTAATTAGTCCAATTATGCAACTTCAAAGCTCTAATTCACAAGGGCGATTCAGAAGTACACCTGTTTCTCTTTTTCACTTCTTCAGAAATAAAAATTTGTATTATTAAAACTAATGTCTAACGTATATACAGAGTGTTTCATAATGTTCGTCCAAACGCTCGTGTACAGGTAAAATGCGATAAACTGAATAGAAAAATCCTTTACCGTTTTGCAATTTTCGCAATAATAAATGAAATATTAATTTTAAAAAATGACCAATAATAGCGCGTTGCACGCGGCTAGACCGTGAGCTGTACGATCTACGTGGTCAGCGGAGCGTCGCACGACAACGAAAAATAACAACGGTACGAAGATCCAGTCTCACACGCCATTTCTGCCCGCTCGCTGCTCACGTATTATTCCTCTCGTCACGTGCTGTTTGTTTTTCGTTGCCATGCAACATGCCGCTGACCCGCCCAAATCGTACACAGCCCACGGTCTAGCCACGCGCAATGCGCTTTCATTCGTCAATCCCTTTAATTAATATCTTATTTATTATTGCGAAAATTGCAAAACGATAAAGGACTTTTATGTTTAATTTATCACGCTCTGCCAGTACACGAGCGTTTGAACGAACATTATGAAACACCCTGTATAATCGAAATTTTTTAATGTAATTTTTTTTTTTAATTTAAATTAAGGTGCAGCTATCATGAACTGTTTGATGAATGTATAATTTTGTTTTTGCTTAAATATTAATAATTATTCTATTGTATACGGAAAAATGAAGTTAGAACCTTTCCAAAGTTGTATAATAGTCACCCTTTAAAATTTTACAATTCATGAATTAAATAATGTAGGTAAATGACAAATAATAATAAATTAAAATTTTAGAATTCATAAACAAAAAATTTAAAAAATATTAAATTTAAATAACAGTTATTGACAATTAATTTCAATGTAATATGCAAATAAAAATTTCAAAATACAATATATTTTATGTTGTGTTTAATTCTGATATTAAATTTTAAAATTTTGATGAAAAATTCAAATTTAGCAAATTGAAGAACCTACAAATATTATATGATATCATATATATTGACAAATATTATATTTTAGGAATCACTTTCTTGAAAATGACGAACATATGCGTCATGAACACATTCCCTTCCCTGTAGATTGCATGCACCCCATTTTTGTTCAAGCCGTTTGATATTTTCTTTTTTTTTACATAAATTATGTAAATATGATAATAATTTGTTGAAACAAAAATTTTTGTAGCGCATTTTAAAAACATTGCATTATTTTTTTTGATAATAATTTTTACAATCTTACAAATATTATAAGGTATGTTATAAACAAAATTGTTAATCTTGTGTCTACATGGCGCATGCAACCCACGCGACATGAATGGATAATCATCGCAAATCAGCAGAAAACATATTAATACTAGCAGTTAGTTTTCAATTGACACATAATATACTTATATGCATCATTAATACTCAAACTTGTATGAATATATGCAACTAAATCAGATGTCAAATACCTCTTATTAATGCTACTTTTGATGGCTTTAGCTTGATAAATCCAAATTAACGATATACCAAGTTCTTCCTTCAAAAATTGTTCACGTTTTACATATTCTGGGGTGTCATTTATTTCTATATGACGTAATAGCAAGTCCTGTACAGCGGTGCGTCTTCTGGATGAGTCTCGTAAATGCAACACTACGAAGATTGCCCAATGCCAGAGTCCGTATGCCTCTAATTGTGTCGCAAAGTTCGTGTGCGTTAACGCGGCAACGTGATCGGACAGGTGCGTGTAACCCAAGGCCACGAGTATCTGTTGCATTAACCAGCTGTGTATCAACAAAATATGTTATTAGTAAAATAATAAATTTATAGAACTAAATCTGTACGATAGAAAGCACATTATTTTTTTAACTTAAAAATAAAATTAATAAATAGAACTTTAAACAAATAGAGGCCATTAAAGTAGTTTCAACGATTTCTCAATTCGATTATTCAAGATTTATTGGAAACTTTAAGAAATAAATGTATACAATGTCAGGCACTGGCAGATCCTGAGGGGGGGGGGTTAAATTCCCTCCCCCCCTTCCAAGTTAAAAAAAATCAATTTTGCTGGATCCGTTTCGAAAATCTTGGTAAAAAATGCATTAAAGCAGGTCGAAATCCCCCCCCCCCCACCCCACCCCGATAGGGGTATCGACATCAAGATCTGCTAGTGATGTCAGGTAATATCTCAAAATTTTTTAGATTTTTTACCACGTAGTTATTAAAATCTTTCATTTAACAATACATTTACTTAATAGTTTCATAGGTTAATCAAACAAAAGTCGTATAATTTTGTCTAATTATAGAAAAATTACTTTCAAAATATTTACAAAAAATTAAATATAATTAAATGTTACAAAAATTGTATTTAAATTTTGTAAACATTACGACGTTGAATAATCTTTGTTTGTTGAATAATATTTGTGACAAAAATGACAATTTAATATCGTGCATGGAAAGCAGAAAGGCGCAGCAAAAAGTAGGAACAGCGCATAATGATTTTTCTTGCAAAATTTAAAATATAAAAATCTATTTTTAGTTTTATAAAATAAATTAGAATTTTTTATTTTTTGCGAGTCATTTTACATTGAATAATCTTTAACCATCAGTGTCATAGCAGTATATGCGCACGCGCACGCGTGCGTGCGTACGTGTGTGTGCATGAGTAAACGTATAGCGTCATTACATGTAGTGTATAATCTAATAAAACCTGTTTTGTCAACTGTTTTTTTGTAATTGTTGTAATGGCCTCATCATCTTCGAATGTCACCCTGACGAAATCTCTCAAATCAAGTTTAACACATCTTTTTGTTACGGCATCCCCTATATTTCTACATAAACGACGTGGTAAATATACATTTTAGGTTACACCTCATCGATTTTGTCGAAAAAATTTAGATATGTGTAGAAAAGGTGTTCTGAGTAATTCCCCGCAAAAATCAAATGGAGGACGACATTGGTTTAGGAGATATAACACATTAAAGTTTCACAATTTTAATGCTTTAGGTTATAAATTAGATTATAAATTAATATTATGCACAGTGAAATAAATAATCTGTTATTTGATTAAAAGAATCTGTTTATACAACTTTCACTCGTGGGCGGAGCCCCTCCCCCTACACACCCATCCCCAACAACTCTAACCTAACCTAACCTAACCCAAACCTAACCCAAACCTAACCCAAACCTAATTCTGATTATTTAATTGAAATTAGATTAGGTTAGATTTTTGGAATGGGAGTGCAGGGAGAGAGGCTCCATCCCTCCCCCGCCAACGTATTCCATAAATATTTTTCACCAGAATAAGAAAAAATAAAGAAAAATAATGATGCTCACGATTTAAATCGCAAGCTGTTTTACACTGTGTACATTTAGGATGCGTTCGTTTTGGACGCTTACGTGCTGAAAGCGTCATTCTATCTTTCTTCGACGTATAATGAGCAAGAAAGATAGACTGATGCTTTCAGCGCGTGAGCGTCCAAAGCGAACGCAACCTTAATGTGTCCGTGAATAACTTTTCGATCAATAAAAAAATCTAATAACTCATTGCTATCCTTAACAAAGCTTAGAAATTCGTGTAGTCGCATGTTGAAAGCTGTTAACGAACTGCGAAAAATAGGTAAAACCGACTGTTGACAAAATATCTATGACCATGTAGCTATCCTTTAAAAAATGTAAACTTTACATACCGTGTTTGTATACAAACACGGCGTATATAAACTTCACTATTCGTAATATCAGTTTATAACACCAAAAGAAGAGCATTAAAATTGTGAAACGTTAATTTGTTATATCTCCTAAACGAATGCCGTTCCCTACTTGATTTTGGAGAATTACTCAGAACAATCTCCCCTACATATATCTAAATGACAACAAAATCGGTGAGGTGTAACCTAAAATGCATATTTACCAACGGCATATTTCTTTTTCTGAATTTGCGTTGCATTTTTGCCTTTCCAATAATAAAAAAGCATCAAGTGACAAAAATGCAATTTATTTTACCCAATATTTAAAACGATGCCAAATTCACAAATTTCAACAATTTTAATAATTTTTTTTTTAAATTTAAAAAGTCAGCTATGAAATGGTATAGCGTATTATCTCTTTCGATAATGTGTATGTACATACAATGACGTTATTCATTGCGAAAATGCAAACAAATGAGTTTCTAAATGCATACAGTGCGTAGCAAAAGTTCCGGAACTGCCAATTATTTTAGAAAGTATTGCAAAGTTTATAAGAAAAATGTTTCAAACAGAAATAGTAGGACTTAAAAAAATATATTAATTGATGATATTTATTGAGATTTGGATGATCTTGGAAAGCCCGGTCAAGGTTAACATAAAAATCTTAATGGAAACCCCTATCTTTTATTGCACATTCTTCTAACTAAAATCGAGATGTTTTCAAAACACTATAATAAAATATTTTTTCATTAAATACTTTTTGAATCATAAGAAAGTAATAGTGTCGCGCGGGGTATTAATCAAATAATACAAAATGACAAACCTATTTAAAAAAGGTGCGAAAAATAGTGCGGAGCGTAAATTAAAAAAAAAGAAAATTTATGGGAAATTAGCAAACATTAGAAACATCTTTTGCAAATACATCGAAAAAAACTCCGTAACATCATTGAAAATTATTTTTTTTTTAATGTGCTTGACTAAATCAATTTACATAAATTTCGTAATCTATGATTGGCTTCTATCTTTAATTAAATTTAATTCAATTTTCAAAATTTTCCAAATTTTAGTAATATTTCTACGTTAAAACTCTTGATGCATCTCTTACTACAGCTATAGTTAGTTTTTTTTGTTAATTGTGCTATAATTATCTTTTATACGATTCAACACAAATTGCTATATTATGTTGTGCGACAATTTACCTTAGTCTGTAGTCCAGTGGATTAGCAGTATAAGATAACGGATTTAGAAGCTCTCCTAAATCATGGTTTCCTGTGCAGTACAACTTCAAGAGATGAAAGCACAGATCGTATATCCTCTTGCCATTACTCAATTCGGCATCGTAATCATTTTCTCTGTATTCAGGTTCTGGCGCCGCTGCGTACATCTGAGTCTCCGTCGCGTTAAACGATGCCTCATAGAGGTCTAGGGCGTCTGTGATTGAACACGTGGACGACGATAAATACCATAAATGAATGGCAAAGGCGCGCTTCCAGTCTAAACTCTCGCAGACATTGATCGTCTCATTTTTTCTGGAAATGAGTGGTTCACCCGCCACCAGCATGAATAGTTTCAAACGTTCAACCGCGAGGTTTTCATCCACATTAGTCTCCTGCCACAGTGCGAGCTGCTGCTTGATCAGTTCCTTGACCGGCGCACCGCTACGCAACTGCGCCATCAACAATGCTAAGCAATGATCGCCAACTTTGCGTGCTTCCTGGCATGCGTCCTCCAGCTTACAGGCAGACAGCAGCGAAAAGATTATCTTTTCATGACAATTATTGACCTCACTATCAACGTTCTTGATCTCTTTTTCGACTGTCTCCTGCACCACGTTCTTCAGCCACTCGCCAATGGCTTCTCTTCGCATCATAACGTTATAGTGCTCGTCATTGGCGTTTTCAGTTGTATCCCGATCAGGATAATTTCCCCAGAGCGCTACGCACAATGTCCATACGACGCTCGCGTATTGACAAAACGATCGTTCGGTAATACTGCTGCGCTGCGGTTGTTGTTCATCGTTCACTTCCTCATTTGATTTTTCGCTGAGATGTTGAGCAAACTTGCAATGAAACTGCAGTGCTTTATTCGCGCTATCAGTTGCCACCGTAAAAGTGGGACAATCTCCCTCGTGTCCCATCACGCAATGATCCAGTTGAATCCGTAAGTGATGCTCTATGCTATCTTGAAACGCTTTCGTATTCTCGTCCCCACCCAAGATCTGTAAACGCTGAACAATCGCTGTCGATGTGGTATCACCAGCGAGGCGACCGGAAACATAATGGTTCAGCTGACTGAATGCGCTCTGCAATTGCATTTTCGTCGCCTGTTCCTGCGTACCGACAAATTAATATTGAGAAAACACATCGATTGTCAGTGTATTCGTTCAATTAAAAAGTATTCATATCAATATCAAATAGTCATCAATATAGCAAATAAAATATAGAATAATTCACATGTTTAATAAATCCATATGTAAAAAAACTCTTATTACAATAGTTTTGTTAGATTTCTTATATAATAAGTAATTATGCATATAAAATATTTTGTGATTTTATTACTATTAAGACTATTAAGAACAGAACACATATTTTTTTGACGACTTTTACAGTTTCCAAGTTAAAACTTTTTTATATATGTCAAAGTGATAGAAAAGTTTCTACAAAAAGTCTCAAGTCATTACAAAGTTGAAAAATCAACTTTTATTTATCTAAAAACTAAGGAAAAAGTAATTTTTTTTAAATACTTTTATTTTCACGATGAAAATAAAATCATTATTGTACATAAATTATTTAACGTAATAAATTGTTTTTATGGCAAAATTATATGTTAGAACATTTTTCTAAATCAGTGCTAAACAGGATCTGCAAATTTCGATTGATTTTCGTAAGCTAACACCTACCTGCTCCCCACTACGTCTTGAGGCAACGCGCGCGGTACTCTGCCTCAGGGACGGTCGCATCTGTTCGCCATTGCGTTCCGAATCTCATTAGATTCGGTGCCCCCAACTGCCAAATATCAATGTTTTACACGCAATCTTTAAAATATTTTTTTAAATAATTTTTTTATAGATTGGAAGAGTCTCTGGGACATTTCACAAATCTATCAAATATAATTTAATAATATTTCAGGATTATTATAGCGTAAATGTAATAATCAAGAATTTGAACTTTGTTATTAAATTTATTTTTAAAAAAGATTTTAAAGATTACGTGCA
The DNA here is from genome assembly GCF_040581485.1 of Linepithema humile. Taxonomy (NCBI): domain Eukaryota; kingdom Metazoa; phylum Arthropoda; class Insecta; order Hymenoptera; family Formicidae; genus Linepithema; species Linepithema humile. The sequence goes on along the minus strand of NC_090130.1, from coordinate 15,211,353 downwards.
AAACATTGATATTTGGTGGCAGTCGGGGGCACCAAATCTCATTGCGTTACAGATGCGCCCGTTCCTGAGGCAGAGTACCGCGTGTGTGTGAAGCTGGCGTATTATTTCGCGAAAACTCACAAATAATCAAGAGTTCTGGCTTTATTTTCAATAGTTCTAGAGTTCTTGATAGTTTAAACAAATAGTTCTGGCCATTAAACCAACGAAAATGCCTCAGAACAAACTGAGACGCGAACTTCACGCAGCGTCTCACTTTGTCCTTGAGGCACTTCCGTTGGTTTAATGGTCAGAACTATGTGTTTAAACTATCAAGAACTCTAGAACTATTGAAAATAAAGTCAGAACTCTTAATTATTTGTGAGTTTCCGTGAAATAATACGCCAGCTTCACACACACGAGTACCGCGCGCGTTGCCTCAAGACGTAATGGGAAGCTGATAAACGTTAGCTTACGAAAATTGATCGAAATATGCAGATCCTGTCTAGCACTGTTCTAAATAATAAAAACAAAATATTAATAAATATAAATATTTTTAAATACAAATTATATCACTTATTATTACTATTTCATACTATATTTTATCTTAAAAAAATTCTTATTACAATGCGCGTTGGCAATAGTATCTCATATATAAAATAAAAACCTATTCTTGATTTTTATTGATTATAATAACATAAAGTAAAGAAATATAAGAAAACAATATTCATTAATAAATTTCAATAATCAATTGTTGGCAGAGTCGTCACGTGGTAATCTCACTCCTTTTATAATGTCGCTCACGGTGTGTGTGTGCGCGCGCGCGCGCGCGTGTGTGTGTGTGTGTGTGTGTGTGTGTAACTAGGGGTGGAGGGGGGTGAACACGTGAGGCTTACGCCCCTGCTCCAGGGAAATTGGATATAGATTAGAATAAGTTAGGTTAAGCGTTAGTGTTAAGGAAAAGAGAGCTGTACAAATAATTGTAACCCTGAGGGGATCAATAAAGACAACTACTATAATAATGTCGCTCTTGATGTTGGCTTTATTGCCAGACTTTAATAACAAATAATTGCTAGACCGACTTATTGTTAACATAAGATAAAGGTAAGGTAAGGAGAGAAAGTGTCGACTACGAAAATTATCTTTAAACCTTCAAGTATAATTCTCTCATTCTAAATCTCTCTCAATATTGATTTAAATTTAAAAATTGTAAAAATTGTAAAAATATTTATTCGATATTTTATTTGTTTTCTTTCTATCCGATATTCTTGCATCAAAAATAAATAAAATCTTAACTACTCAATAATATCGAATATTGATACATTCTTACCTGCGTGCTCAAAGACAGCAAGGTTAGACCGGCCCCCCAGCTTGGTCGAAACATTCTACCCATCTGTATGCTGGTATCAGCGACACAGCGAAAACGCTTATTCAATCTTGATTCTTTGAGTGGAACAACTTCATAGTGATACTTCAACACGCTTGTCACTGGAGCAAACGCAGGCGATAGAATCGCTTTTTCAATCGGTCGCTGCAGTTGCAATTTTTTGTTTAATGCATAGAATGCGTTTTCTTGGCTCACAGGAAACGGTGTTTCGTTCATGATGAAATTCGATCGCAACGCCGTGGCATTGTAATTAATTGGAGTTTCATCAATCTTGGTTTCGGTAACGTCTGGGAAATAACGAATTAGAGTTTTCTGCACGAAGGGAAACACGTCGCGACTGATTTCCTCACTATTATCTTCGTCATTTGTATCGAAGAAGCTTGCCTTCATGAGTTGCAATTTGTGGCTGTCTGTACCGGTGACTCGGGCATTATCGCCGACCGGACTGCGTTTCTCGTAACTATACTCTCTGGAAACGAGGATAGAACTGTCAAGTTGAATTTCCCGAACCGGCCTGGCAAGCAATTTTAGATTCTCATCACCGAAGCCGTCGTAAGAAAAGCGGTAAATAGGAGTTTCCCCTAAAAAATTGCTCTCCATGTCCGGGTGCTTGCCGTTTCTCATCGTCGGGCTGCCAATCGTTCCATTAATCGTTCCGTTAATCGCTCCGTTCTTCGCATTCTTACTCGTTGCCATCGACGATTCGATGCTTTTTCCTTTCAAGGACGCGGAAAACCCCTTCAACTTTTTTGCTCCAGAAGTTGATGGTATCTGACTGTCATCCTCGTCTGAATCGCTAAGACCATACTTGGAGAAATGATCAACTTTGAAGACCCATGAACCGGTCTCCGGTCGATATTCCAAGAAACGGGTATCGTGTTTCGCAGATACTCGGCGTAATTTTCCCTCATAATTCATCGCAGCGAGTCGCTGCGGATCTGTGATTGGCTCATGCAGCGATTTGTCGTGTGGCCATACTTTATCCAATGTAACCTGCGCTCGTCGATTCAAACCCTGTCCGACTGGTGGCTTTTTGTCATCGTCGGGATAAATAATCACCTCTTTATGGCGGAAGTGAACTACAATGACAAATAAAATATATATCTCTTAGTTAATATAATTTTCTTTAATTACAATTAGATACAATTCTTTCAAGAATAATTGCAGATGAGATGCGGTGAAATATTCATATTATGAGGGCGTTCAATAAGTACTCAGACAAATGCAATTTAAGATCAAACAACTGCATCTGCAGCACCGTGCATGGTTTTACTGCAAACTGATATGTTTGCGATTGTCTATTTTTAAACATAATGCATATTCCATTGCAAGATTCCACGGTAATAGAATAGCATGCTGTCATTCGTTTTTTCGTTAGCTGGTTGTAAAATCGGCTGAAATTTTTTCAAGAAAAATTGTGCGCTCAATATAATATAAAATTATAATATAAACCATGCAAGTTTTTATGCATAGATGCAAAAATGTAAAAATGGCCGGGTAAACACTAGTGATGAACCACGATGAACGGAAATTTCAACAGACACGGTTTGAAAAACTTTGTTGAAAAGATGATTCTATCTAATATACCGCAGAATTACTATTGTTGAAATTTCAGATGTTTTAAATGTCATCACCTTTTTGAAATCCTCTGAAATCTGCTTTACGGAATACGAAATTTGATAACAATTTGAATGCGTTGCAAAAATGATTCAGATGTTAACCGAAAGAATTTTACGCCAAAGGCATCCAAAAACTGGTGACAAGTGCATTTGTGTAAACGAGGATTATGATTTTATTGAGAAATAGTGGTAATTTCTTTCTTTTTAATGTATTTTTATAGTAATTATAGTATTGTTTGTCTGTTTATTTATTGAACTGCCTTCGTAATTTTACGAGCTTATAAAATTAGACTTTTTTTTTATTATCTAGAAAAGAAATAGTTTCTCGCGACTAAAGCCGCATCCAAATTTGGCCTCAAAAAGTACATGTGTAATAACAAGATTTTGAGAAGATAAAGCAATAATATAAAAAAAAATCTCATCATATTTATGGTATTCTAAAAAGAAATTCTTTCTTTAATAATTATATTACGCCGTTTTAAAATATCAACTCATCCTATAAAAAAAAAGAAAAAAAAATATAAAAAAAGGTAATGCAAACCATCTTCATAGAATACATTCTAGAATAAACAGAATTTATGTCACTCATGAGTAAGCAGTTTATACTTCCGTCCTCCCGGAGTCTCATCATCAAAACCAATAAATAAATTTAAAAAATAAAAAAAGAGGAAAGAGGTAAGAAAAAAAGAAAAAACCCCAAAAATTAAAAGATAAATCTCATTAAGATGCATCCTTTTTTGCTATACAAATAAAGCGATGGAAAGAGAGCGTTAAAAAATATCTGGCGCCCCTTTGCATAATAAGAGAAGGCACCCTTGACGCTGACGCATCATTCCAATGAAATTATCTTTTTTTTAGTCAACTGTTACATCAATGAGGAGTATGTACAATAGGGCTTTAAACACCGGTCCTCGTTATTAACACGTCGAATGTCAAACAAATAAATAAAATTTTACATGTACCACCTACGCTAATACATCGCAATATACACAATTAAAATAAAACATTTAAAATAAGTATCAGATTATAAAAAAAATATAATTGTTGAAATACTTAATAGTGTATTTGTTAGTTTATATCGCTATCATAAGATTCCAAACAACAATGATATTCGAAATTTTAAAACTTATTGTGAATTATTTATTTCTATCACTGTAATTAATTTAGATAACGCCGATCGCTGGCGCCACTGAAAAAGTCAAATGCCAATCATCAGTGACCCTCGCGACACGTTCAACGTATTAATGATATCGGAAATGAAATAATATAATAGGATATTAAATAATTTGTTAAAGTTAACATGAAATTACATTTATATGTACTTTACCGATTTCATCTAGGTTCAAACCATACACGTCGAATGAATCCGGGAAGTACACATTGCCGTAACCTTCGCGTCCAACAGTAAAGTCCGGTACGATGCATGTCTCACCACAAACGAAATCGTCTAGTTTATCAAGCGGAGGAATAGTATAATAACCCGCTCGTCGTAGCGTTATTTTAGCTATATTCATATTCCAATTTGATTGTAGCAGTGGAAATAAATTTTCGTCAGTTTCCTGATTTAAATCTGAAAAAAATTAGCAAATAAAAATTGAGAAAAACATGCTCCAAATAATTTAGTTAGATGAAATCTAAAGTAATGTAATATAAAATTCTTATTTAATTGAAAATTTAATTTAATCTGAAAACATTCACCTGCATTTGGCACAGTAAGACTCGTAGAGCTTTTATCATCAAAAGTAGAATTCAGCGGCACTTCAATCGAATTAATTGTATCTGAATGGTTCGTATTTGATGAATTATTTTGCGGTCTTAATTCGACCACTGTGTTATTTATTTCTTCGGATAAATTTGTTCCTGAAAACGGTGATCGCTGTCCCTCAAGTAATTCATCATCCGGAACTTTACCTCTCCGTGGAATTGTCGACTTCAACCTATAAATTTTAATTAAATTTGAAGCTATTCAAATTTATATTTCCTTCATGCTGCTACTGCGCGCAAGAAATAATTTTTTAATCTTTTTACTATTAAGAACAAAAAAACACATTTTTATTTTATTCTTATTTATACATATTTATACATATTTATACATATTACACATAGTTATTTTATTCTTTTATAAAAAAAATTATATTTTACTTTGTGGAAGTATAAATTTATGTTTCCAAACACTGAATTTTTTTTCAAATCAACAAATAAAATTTTAAATTGTGAACCTAATGACACAGTTAAAAATAAATTAAACAACAGATTCTACCATGAAGAAATTCCACCTTTTAAGAAGTTTTAGAGACACTTGATTTAAAAGTTAAAATGTAAATTTTATAATTTAAGAAAAATAAATCTAAATAAAATCTAAATAAAATATATTTAACAATAAGTTGAAAAAATAATTATTAATAATTAATTTCAATGTATAAAAATAAAAATTTCAAAATATAAATTGCATGTTTTATAAAAATATGTTCTTATATTTCAATTTTTATGTTAAATTTAAATTAAATTTATTTATATTCTAATTTAAAGATCATAGAAAATCATCTAGAATTAAATTGATAAAAATAAAATTGATCAAATTTGATAAGTTTGATAAAAATAAAATAATTTTTCAAATTTTTATCTACTATATTAGGCATATCAAATTCAAAAATTTTCGATACCGTACTTTGCAAAAATTCTATAGATAAAAGATACTTTTTTGAATTGACGCATATATGCATTACATCGTGTCTTATCGTGTAATATTTTATATGCGAGAACCATTACAAATCATTAAAGTTAACGAAAAAAAAGTACGATATAAACAAATAGAAAATTCAACGAAGAATAATAAATTATAGAGTAAGAAAAAAAGAACCAAACAAAACTGTAAGTCAAAAATAATTTAACTGGTTCAGTTCTGGCGTCATAAACTTTATAAAATTTTCGTTAGTTACAGTTTCGGTTTAACTAAAAAAACTGTTAAGGAACGGTTATTGATTCCGGTCAGTGATGCAAGGGGTGCGTTCGGGGAGACGCTATTAGCGCTATTTAGCGCTATCGACTGTTCACGGAGCTAGCTGGTAGTGCTACCAAACGCAATTATGACGTCATTAATGGTAGTGTGATACGTCATAACTGCGCGCTATCAACGCTATTCCTTCCGAGGTAGTGTGTTGATAGCGTTAGCGTTTGCGAGCTCCGTGAACAGCAATAGCATAGCGTGGTAGCACGCTTCTGCTAATAAAAATGGAACAAGATCGTAAATAAACAATATTAACAGCAGTAGCATTTATAATGCAAGAATTAATAGATTCATCGTCTGAGAGTGATGATGGTGAAGAATGAAAAATTATAGAATAGAGTATAAATGTAAGAAAACATGTACCATGTCTCAGCATTAAAAATTAAAATATCGGCATTTCTCACATTTTCCGTTGAATTATCAGATGAATGTTTGTAACAAAATTAGGTGTTATTATTTCCAACTAGTTTAATATTGGACAAAAGATTTATAATTGGACTGGATCTTTTGTCCAGCATTTAACGTGTTGAAAATAATAACACCTAATTTTATTACAAACATTCATCTAATAATTCAACGGAAAATGTGAGAAATGCCGATATTTTAATTTTTAATGTTAATACATGATACATGTTTTCTTACATTCATACTCTATTCTATTATTTTTAAATCTTTACCATCATCACTGTTAGACGATGAATCTATTAATTCTTGTATTATAAGTGCTACTGCTGTTAATATTGCTTTTTTACGATCTTGTTCCATTTTTATTAGCAGACGCACGCTACCACGCTATGCTATTGCTGTTCACGGAGCTCGCATTCATTAGCGCTATCTTGGCTCCGTGAACGGAGCTAGTAGCGTTAGCGTTGATAGCGCGGTAGCGAGCTGCCCGAACGCACCCAAGATCGAGCATCCTGCATCAAGCACCACATGAGGGGAAGAGCCCCCACCATGGCGGCACCACACAAGCGAGCATCGCTGACGTCACGCGTCCGTGTGCGCTCGCCGTTCCAATATAGCGGCCAGGCCTCGGAATTATTTCATCTTTTCAGCCGATTCTCGTGGTATACGCCTCCTTTCCTCTCTTCACCGCGCGCGCGGCAGCCGCTAGGGCCAGCGCCGCCGAGCGTTAGGAGCGGCGCTATCCGATTAATGTTAAAAAAATTTATTAAAAATATTTTTTTCCTCAATAGCAATAGTACCTCATGGGTGACGTGGAAATCTATTGAAATATTTTCACATAATAAATTTAAAAATAAAAAAAATATTTTTAATAAATTTTTTTAACTTTTAATGATCAAGGAAGAAGAACCCAACAGCGAGCGCACACGGACGCGTGACGTCAGCGATGCTCGCTTGTGTGGTGCCGCCATGGTGGGGGCTCTTCCCCTCATGTAGTGCTTGATGCAGGATGCTCAATCTTGCATCACTAATTCCGGTCCATGTCCTTGACTACGGACATTGCTAAACCGGATTAATAATGCGCGCGCGCATTATCCGGAGGGGGGGGGGAGATATATATGTATATATGTCAAGTTGACAGTCTCATTATACGTTGCGCGTCCCTGCCTGCCTGTTGTATCGGACTCGCAAGCAGCAAACTATTTTCAATTATAACTCGAAAACTAAGTTTCAGACAAAATTTTGTAAAAGGAAAAATCGTCTTAGAATTTACTTAAGAATTTGACATTCCAAGGACAGTAGATTGTTCTGAATCACCCTGTATATAGAGAAAAAATACATCAGACCAATCTCGCTTGGTTTCTAGGAAGACGTAATCCGATGTCAATAGTTTTTTTGTAGGTGAGGGTAGAGAAGATGAGAAAGTCAACTTCCTTTTTTTAAGTGGAATGATGTTTTTTATTTATCTTCTAATAGAGCGTGTCATTCAAGGTCATATAAGGTCGTTAAAAGCCAAGTATGATGGAAAATAATTTACTTCAAGGAATCAATCGAACACTTTCATGTCTTCTCTAGTTGTTATATCGTTTATGTAATCGTTATATGGATCGCAAAATGTAAACAAACATTCAATAACATTGTACGCTTCATAATATGAATACAGCGTACATTGTACGCTATTATTGGCGGCATGCTACCAAAGTGCGACTTTGTAATATTCAAACTTCCATGAAGCGTACGTGATTGAACGTTTGTTTACATTCTGCAATCCGTATAGCAATTGCAAGAACGATATACCAATAATAAAAAAAAACACGAAAGTGTTTGATTGATTCCTTGAAGTAAATTATTTTTCATCACCTTTAAGGACCTTGAATGACCTATAATCATAGGTCATTGTATGTGTCTTAAAACGCTGTATTAGAAGATAAGTAAAAACATATCATTCCATTTTAAAAAACTAAGTTAACCTTGCATCTCCTGTACACTTCGACATACAAAAAATTTATTGACATCAGATTATGTCCCCCTTGAAACCAAGATTGGTCTGATGTATTTTTTTCTATCGCTAAAAGTAGGCGAGTTATTCAGGTGGCCTGTTTTAAATGCCTCACTTTGTGTATATATATATAATAAGATATATTAATAAGATATATGTATAAAAAAATTTGAAAAAAAAATGTATGAATATTATTATCTTACCAAGATGTAGAAGATCGTCGATCGTTCGAAAGTCGATTATTATTTTGACTGTGATTTTCTTTGTTATTAACTTCAACATTATTACTCTGTACAGTATTTAATGTATCCACTCTGTCATCTGTTGCAGCATTTTTCGTTACTGTCTCTCCGTTTTCTGTAGAAGACTGAACTGAGGGATTTGTTGTCGACTTTGGTCGTAATACCAAACGTTTTGCACTTGGCCGAGGTTGAAAAGCTTCAGTTAACACAGAATCATCTTCTTCAAGGCCATCAAACAAAGATTTCTAAAAAATATTAAAACAACTTATTTCATAGAAAAATAATAATTTATAAGTTTATCTAATAAAAAATAAATAAATAAATAAATAAATATAATACAATAATAATTGGTTATTGCTCTTCCTTAATTAAATTAAAAATCGTTTTAATATATATAGCCAATAGAGCAAGAGCTGGATCGATTTGCTCAAAAATTCCTTTTATTTATAAAATTCTACAGACGTTTCGGCCAAGGTACGTGGCCATCTTCAGTGTAATACAAATTTTAAAACTTAGTACATGATTAGCGAAGCTTTGGTACTATTTTTGACTAAGGAAACGCATCCTCTGATAAACGTGTAGTACAATGTGGTTAGTAAAGTTATATACGTGTGAAGCCACGGACCGTCTAACTTAACGGTTCGTCACTACTATGTAAAAGCAATTAAAACTGTGACATGTGTCCACGGATGTGAGTGGGACTCGATAAGTTTTAAAATTTGTATTACACTGAAGATGGCCACGTACCTTGGCCGAAACGTCTGTAGAATTTTATAAATAAAAGGAATTTTTGAGCAAATCGATCCAGCTCTTGCTCTATTGGCTATATATATTAAAACGATTTTTAAATAAATATAAATAATAAGTAAAATAAAAATATAAATAACAATGACAACAGCAATAAGAAGTACAACATGGTTATTGGAGCACAAGAATTATTAATATTATCAACAATGAACATATATCTACATATGTATTTCTATTTCTTTTTTCTTTCTTTTCTAAAAAAGTATAAAAAGAAAATGTAAAGTAATCAATTTAATCATTTACACATTGCAACAAAAGTCACAAAATATGTCAAAAAATGCACCATTATAAATTAAAAAAATTGTTATAAGAAATTATATATAACCATGATCATTTTGATTGCTTTGATAGTGCCAGTTAACTATTATTTTATACGTTAACTATTATTTTTATATAATCAATATATAAGAAACGTTTCGGTCACAATTTTAAGTCCTCTTCAATTTGAGAAAATAGAAAGAAAAAAAGAGAAAGGTTCAAGTTATATAAAAAGCATAAAACAAAGAGTTAAAATTCAAATAATTAATAGAAGCAAGATTGAATTTACCGATCGCACACATAGCACCGATCGATACAACATGCTAGAGCAAATTAACATGATATATCAATAATATCATGGGCTTACAAGTAAAAAGCCGTCCTTTTTATTAAATTTTAATATATCATTAAAAACCGTCTTTATGTATCATTACGTATAAACAAAGCATAATTATCTTAAGAGATGTATTTTTATTAAGCCAAATATAATTTATAACAAATTTAAAAATGTATTCAAACTTTAAATTGCAAATAACTCAATCTAATTTTGAGACTTGTGCTTTTTTCTTGTAAACACACGATATGTAATAGTTAATAGTTTTTGTGCTTCGACAATCGCGATTTTTATTGCCTTCTTTATCATTGTTTACCTTTGAAGAACTACACTTTGTAATAAAATTAATATTTTAAAAACTTTTTGCAACAATGTTTAATGTGTTCAATATTTTAAATATTTAAAAAAAGCTAAAAAATTTTCTATATGTTAATAAATTTACCTTAGAAAGTTGTGTAGAACTAACAACTCTTGCCTTAAGTTTTGGAGACTTGTTATTGGTGATGACTCTGTATTGCGGACTGTTCAATGCTTTCGATGTTGGATTTGTAGGTTTCAAGAGTTCTTCAGTCTTTCCGGATGCCTATAAAAATATGACATTAACGCATTTCTTATTTGCTTTTGCGTAATATCTTAAATAACCAAGATATTTACCGGTAAAAGATTCTTTAATAATGGCGAGTCACCAAATGGCGCAGAAACCAGAGCTAAAATTTGTTGATGCACTGGTACTGAATTGTTTGTTTTCGTTTGGTTTGATGCCACTCTGAAACATAGATCTAGAGTTAGATATAACATTTATTTGATTAATCTTATTTATTAAATTATTAAGAATTTAAACAAAAAGATTTTAAATCTTTAATTAATTAAAAAGTATAAGAACATTTCTTTATCAAATATTATTGTTATTTAAAGAAAATAATAAAATTATGTAATAATAAAAATTGCATATTCTAGATTTCATAAAATATTACATTCAAATTTACAGTCATAATTCTAAATTATGAGTACACTGGATTTTATAAAAAACTATTTTAATGAGTTTTAGGAATCTTTATATTAAAAAGTAAGATAAATTTTATATAATATAAAAATATAAAATAATGTGTAAAAAATAAAATGTTAAAATGTATTTTATTCAATTGTATGCACTGAAGTTTTGTATTATAAAATATGGTAGGCTTAGGCATTTTAAAATTCATATTTTCTTTACTACAATGCATTGAAATTTTATAATCAATTATTATATCATTAACAAGTTGACGCCAATAAAAAGTAAAAAAATATTTAACTATTAATTACAGAAAAACTTGACGCGCTGCTACACCAAATAACACATTAACTAGCATAAAGTTAATCAATGTCTTATGTTTAATACTAAACGTATATTATGTAAACATATATTATTAGTATTTTTAGTATTAACGTATATTACAGTAAATGATTAGTAATACAAAAAAGAAAATAATAGAGAAAAAGAGAAAGATACAATGTACAATCAATGATAAAATACTATATTGGAAATTCATATCTTTATCGAATACTAACATTATATGCGCCAAGTTTTTCTGCTTTAAATATATTTTTTATTTTTTATTGACGTAAATTTTTTCATAATTTATCTATTTATATAGATATATATCTTTTGTATAAAATATAAAACAATTTTTTATTTTTGTAGTAATAATACGTATAATTTTTATTCTCGCTTGGCACCAGTTTTAATATCACATCTTTTTTATAAAATGATACAAACAAATCAAGAGACACGGTAGTGTCTCGCGCCAAGTTCACGCGCAGCGCGCAACACAGGCGCAAGACCGACCGTGTATCTTTATGCGAGCCCAAAAGCTGAGACGAGCCGAGATTATCGGATCTCAGTAACGCCTAAGCCGATCAATTCAAAAATAGGCCCAATCGATTGTGCATGTCCAAATTATATAATAAAAGTATGTTTGTTTTTACTCTACGTGCTGTATAAATAAAGATATTAAAATCTAAAGTCAAAATATCAAAAAAACTATTTCAGTCAACGTCTCCGTCGTCTGGGATGTTCCATTTTCGCTTTTTATACGCTAGGGGCGCTTGCGGCGTTGAGAAGTGTCAGTTAGCCGTGCTTATTATAAGTTTATTTAACCTTTATATTTATAATTTTTATTTCTTATTTTCTATGGATATAAAATTGATTGGAAATTATAAATATTGGAACTAATTTAGGATAACTACAAAAAGTAACTTATGCTATATTTTTTTTATATATAAAACTGCCTAGAAATTATAAATATTGTTGAAACTAATTTAGGATACATAGAACAGAAATATTAAACTTTGAGATATTTCATTTTATGTATTTTAGACAAATCATACACTAAAGTCTCTAAAAAATTGTCCTATAAGGCATAGTAATGATTGGTATGATTGTATAAATTAATTTTACCATACATTCTGTCAAAAAAGCACATGTTTCGAGACTTTAGTGTATGATTTGTCTAAAATAAATAAAATTAAATATCTCAAAGTTTAATATTTCTGTTCTATGTATCCTAAATTAGTTTCAACAATATTTATAATTTCCAGGCAGTTTTATATATTAAAAAAATATAGCATAAGTCACTTTTTTTAGTTATCCTAAATTAGTTCCAATATTTATAATTTTTAATCAATTTTATATCCATAGAAAATAAGAAATAAAAATTATAAACATAAACTCAGCAAGAAATCTTGTAATACATAAAATTAAAATTAACTGAAAATTATAAATATTATTGAAACTAATTTAGGATACATAGAACAGAAATATTAAACTTTGAGATATTTCATTTTATTTATTTTAGACAAATCATACACTAAAGTCTCTAAACAATTGTACTACACAAGGCATAGTGATGATTAGTATGATTGTATAAATTAATTTTACCATACATTCTGTCAAAAAAGCACATGTTTCGAGACTTCAGTGTATGATTTGTCTAAAATAAATAAAATTAAATCTCAAAGCTTAATATTTCTGTTCTATGTATCCTAAATTAGTTCCAATATTTATAATTTCCTGTCAATTTTATCAAAAAATTACCTTTTTAAAAAAAAGGTAAAAAAAAGGCGCCAAGTACACGCTCTTGTCACAACTAAAACAAAACAGTAGTTTTACTTTTCAAAAAAATTGTATATATTAAACCTTTCAAAAAAACCTGTCGTATATGTTAAAACCTTTCAAAAAAAGCTGTCGTATATATAATTAACTATATTATATACTATATTTTATATTTTACATATACTATACTATATATATTATTACATGTACTATATATATTATAAAAAAATAAATACATAAATAAAAAAACAAAAAATAAAAATTAAAAAATATAAAAAAAATATTTATTAAAAAACGCAAAAAAACTTGGCGCTGCTACAGTAAACTACATGTTAATTTCATTGCTTTATAATACTTTAAGGTGTAGCAGCGCCAAGTTTTTTTGCGTTTTTTAATATAGAATATACAACAGCTCTTTTTAATAGATGAAATATATGATAATTTTTTTTCTATAGACAATATAAAAAAATACTGGCATAATATCCACAATTTTAAATCTATAATTTAAAAAAATTACTATCCATGAATTTTTTTTAATGAAAAAATAAACAAGTAAAAATTTCATAAAATTCAGTAATAATTGTAAACAAAATTTTTAATTAAAAACTTTTCAAATTTATTCTCGTATATATTTTAATATACAGGGTGTTCCCGGGTTAAATGGCAAAACTTGAAATACATATTTAGGATCTGAAAACAAAGAAAAATTTCCTTTGGAAGAATGCTCGCAAACGCTTTGTTCAAGAGATATTGACTTCTTAAGTTACAGAACTCTTAGGAATGTATGATGTCGAAATGTCGCTTTTTGCTTTGTTTTGAAGATCCTAAATCATTGATAGGCTTATGTTCGCACTGTAAACAAAGCTCCTTTCATTCGTACAAAATAATTTTTAGTCCATTGAATACTTTCGTAGAGTAAACTTGTATTAAATCAATGCAATTATGCCTCGTTTGTATTCTAATAGTGAATATGCCGACATGGTTTATTTATATGGATTTTGTGACGGAAATGCTAACGCTGCTCGTCGTGAATATGCCGAAGACAAGCATTACATCTATCGATGACAGAACGAGTGGCTGATTGGCATTGTGTGGCTGTAATTTCATTGCACGCTTGCTCTATCCTCCGTTTTAATGATTAAACATTTATTTAATGATTAATCATTAACCGGCATTTCGTACACTTTTTGTTTAAGCGTATCCCATACAAAAGGGGTACGCTTAAACAAAAGCCGTCACAAAATCCATATAAATAAACCATATCGGCATATTCACTATTAGAATACAAACGAGGCATAATTGCATTGATTTAATACAAGTTTACCCTGCGAAATTCAATAGACTAAAAATTATTTTGTACGAATAAAAGGAGCTTTGTTTACAGTGCGAACATAAGCCTATCAATGACTTAGGATCTTCAAAACAAAGCAAAAAGCGACATTTCGACATTATACACTCCTAAGAGTTCTGTAACTTAAGAAGTCAATATCTCTTGAACGAAGCGTTTGCGAGCATTCTTCCAAAAGAAATTTTTCTTTGTTTTGAGGTCCTAAATATGTATTTCAAGTTTTGCCATTTAATCCGGAAACACCCTGTATAAAAAATAATTGATATCAAATAGAGAATATTAAATAATATAAAATATCAAAAAATATCAATTCTCTCCTATTTTAAAAAAGGTATGATTTTCATTGTTGTCTCTTTTCCGCGATACTGATTGGTTATCTCGAAGCTGTGCGTGAAGCGTTATCTTGAGTTATCAAGCGATTGTCATTGCGAAAGTTACATACTTTTAATACTATATTATATTTTAAGATAAGATCGTTTTTTGAGTTTTAAAATTTTCATATCAGATTCAAAATAAAAAATCACAAGAACACTTAGAAGTCAAGTTTGATATAAATAGAAAAATTTTTTTAATTTGCATCTGTTACATCTAGTCTGTCATGCTAAATGAAAAAATTTTGATTAAAAAGTCGAATTTAAAGAGGTTAAAATCATATAAGTGATTTTTCAAAAATTTTACAAACAAAAAATTTTTTATTATATTAATTTATTATATTTATAATAATTTGATATTATAGTGTCAATTCCCAATTTAGCCGAAAATGACCTATTTTAACAAAGTTATTTTTTTTTAATAGATCCCCCATTTTTCATGACAAATTCATATTCTACGTGTCAAAATAAGATAATTTTGTATCAGTAAATTTTTTCGGAAACAGAATTTAACCTTAAAGAAATATTATTAAAATCAGATTAGTCTCTCTTCGAAGTTATTCAACTTTGATTTGAAATATTTTTCGACATCACTAATAATTTCAAAGATGACACTATGCGTTCCTGAACATCCTGTATAAATTATTTATGGAATTATGCTTCTAATTGACTAAATTAATAATGTAAAAACAAATGTAAACATTGTATTACCCTCCACTAATCAAGCCCATTCCTGTTCCAGACATCATATTAGAATTGATTCCAAAATTAGAAGATCCAAACGTTCCAGGATTGTTGAACGTTGTATTATTTCCAGTATTTCCGAACAGACTGCCTGGTTTCTGTTGTCCAAACAGTGAAGAACCACCGCTCAAACTCAAACCAGTGTTTGTACCTAACAATAACAAATATTAATGAGTATTAGATATAAATTGAATTAATAAGTCCTTAATATACCCTTTAATATAAAAATTAAAAAATGAAAACACTTTATTAACCAAAAATAATTTTAATAATAAAACAAAACTTACATAAAAATTCAAGATTTCTTGCTAAATTAAAATCTACAGTGAAAGTTTTGGAATTCTGAATTATAAGTACAATGTGGCGATTAAAAATTCAAACAAGATTTTATATAAAACTTTCAAGAAATTTTAGAAATATTTAACTTAAAAATAAAAATTTGTAAAATAAAAAATAGAAAACCTAAAATAAAATGATTAAACCAAGAAATCATGATTGACAATTGAAGAATTCAAAACAAAAACAACCCTTGTCAATTTTTTCATTTTTTCAAAAGAAAAAAACATTCTGTCATCCTTAAGTTTTCAATAGAATCATCCAAACTTCCTAATAATATGTATGAATCAAGACACAAATTGTTTTTTTGAGAATTGCAATCACATTGTAGGTTCCACCTGACTTTTAAAATACGCTATCTCAATTTTCTTAATTTTTGACAAGGATTATTTCTGTTATGAACCATTCAATTTAAATGTCCTAAATAAATAAAAATTTCAAAATATAACACTTTCATTTTGTATTTTTTATAAAACAATATTTTCTTAAATTCCAAAATTCTGATACCAGTTTCAAATTCAAAAACCTTAGAAATCAAATTTAATAAGAATAAAATAATTTTTAAAATTTGTGTCTGCTGTATTAAGTCTGCCTAAATTCGAAAATTTTGATTAGTCAAATTTAGCGCAAAACCTATAAATATCGTGTTTTACGAAAATTCTATAAAAAATACTTTTTAATAAAAGCTAACTATAAGACTATATACTGTTTGAAATTCAAAAACTAAGAAATATGAGTTTGTAGGCTAAAACTGTTATTTAAAGCTGTGCTTTAAAAAATACTTTTTTTTTACATAACGCATATTAAGTCAAGAATAGTTACCAAGTCCAGTCGAAGATGCAGGTGTAGTTCCGAAAGAAAATCCTGATGGTTGCCCAGTTGGTTTAAACGATGAGTTAAACAATGAGGACGCAGTATTCGAGCTCGAATTAAAACCAGTGTTAGTTCCGAATGTGGAAGGCACTGCTGCACCAAACGTAGATGTTGATCCGAAGCCAGTAGTGGTGGTTTTGTTTCCGAATAATGGTGTAGTGGTATTATTTGTAGCCGGCTGACCAAAACCAGTAAAACCAGTACTAGTCGACGTTGACGGTATATTAAAAGCAGATTTGTTTTGATTGAACAATCCAATGCTCTATAAACAAAGCCGAAGAATAATTTCGTTTCTTATATGCTTCGTATATCGTACATTACCTGATTTGGCTGTGCGGAACCAAACGCAGATCCAAAACCTGTATTTTGTCCAGTATTAATACCACCAAAGCCTGTACCAGCACTTTGATTGGTATTGCTAGTACCAAAAAGCGGTGTCGGAGCGGCTGCTATAGATAAAAGTTCACATTTTATTTTGTACTTTTAAACTTCTTATATTTTGTTCAAATAATAAAAGGAAAGCTAGAGAATCACACACATTAAAATATAATAAAATATACTCAAATTTTCAAAACTATTATTACAAACTATTAATTATAAAAAATATTTAAACAACATAGAGTCCTTGATAAGTATATAAATTAATTATAAATATTGATATCGAGATTTATATACACATAGAATATCCAAAAATTTGTGAATTATTATAATTAGAAATTATTTTAAAAAATCAAATGTAGCCCGCTTTAAATCTTTGATTGCAATTTAAAATAAAAGCTGTATTTTAAAATACAAACTCAAACTTATTTTATTTTTCAAAAATTCTCTCGCTGTTAGCATAGTAGTAGTGATATCGTTTGTAGTCGTACTACATATAGCACACAGGAAAATCCCAAAGTTAAGCGATCAAATTTTGCCGATATACATAGTATAACTTTTATCCTGAAGCATAATGCATCCTTCCCGAGATATTCAATGAATACACTTATGCAGTCCACCCTATATATGTAAATATGAAGATATTTATTATAACTTACTGCCAAATGGTTTCGTTTGAGTATTAGGACCAAATAGATTTGTGGTAGGTGTAGAATTAAATGCAAAATTGTTAGTTGTTGTAGTTGCTGGTGTTCCAAAATTAGTAATGGGTTTTCCAAATAGTCCGGTTGATCCTGATTGACTAGTGGTGCCAAATCCTCCAGTCATTGATCCAAAACCTTTTTCGAGAAAAGTAAATTTAAAAAATTAATAATGTATAATTCTTTAATAAATATAAATCAAATTTCTCCTACTTTAAATAAGCATTACATAAATATTATGTAAACACACGCAATAAAACAATAACACAAATGTTTTGTATTGCATAACTTACCGGTCCCAGCTGTACTAGTACCAGCTGCAGTGCTACCAAACGGTGATGTTTGTGCTGCTCCAAAAAGTCCCGTTTGCGGGCCTATTTAAGAAATAAAAGAAAGAAAAAGATCAACATTTTTAGATTTTTTTAGATTTTTTAAGGTTTTTTTTTATTTTTTTGAATTCAATGAATTAAAATGTACCTTTTCTTCCTACTTGATAATCTTCAAAACGTAATTCCTCATATGACTTGGATTCATATTCCTTCATAGATGCAATGCAGCAATGACGTGCGGAAATGCTGTGAGATATTCCATTCTTTGACATAGAATCAGTCGTAATAACAGGTGTGAATTTCACTACAGTGCCAGTTGGTACAGTAGTAGTATTGGTATTGCCAAAACCTGTGCAGAGAGAAATAAAAATAATTTAATGTTAAAGGTATCTTTAGATGCTTTCTAACAGGAAACATAGTTAACACAATAACAATACAAGCGTCTACTTTCCTACAATAATACCAGTCGACGCAAATCAATATAGTTTAAAAGCAAAATCTAAACATTTGTGTATTGGGGAATTATATAATTGTCAATTTTTTTAATTTTAAAAATGTTTGTGCTAATAGTATTGAATATCAAAATGCCGTTTTGTCTTTGACTTTTACTTTACGCTCAAAAATTTAATTAGTTAATTATTTAGTTAAAGTTTGATTAATCAATAATTTATTAATAATATAATGAAACTTCCCTACCCCTATGTCAAAACAAAAGTTAACTTTTTTTATTACATTAGGATTATAATAAGCAAATAATCCGTTTTTATATCAACAACTGCTATATGCTATAGCTACTTTAAATAAGAATAATAAGTATTTAAAGATAAATAAATTAAAAAGATTGCACTACCTTACACGAGTCTGTTGTTTAGGAAAAAAAAATGTTTTCTGTAGTTTTTTCTATGCGCGCTAAATTTGAACCCAGTTTTAAAAAGTACTTGCCATAACCGGATTTTCAAAAAAGTCAAAGAAAGAAATTCCAAAATACTATTGTTTGCAATACTTACAAATTATTTTTAAAAAGGGGGAGAAGGAGAAGCTTTTTTGCAATATTGTTTGCAATATCTTAAAATATTATTTTCATTTTAATATAAATTTGATTTTTGTTTCGTACAATTTTTTAAAAATCGATTTACCCTTTGGTGGAAAGAAAGAAAACGAGAAAAAAACAAAACGACTTCCTAGAAAACATATTTTTCCATTAATAAATCTTTGGTTTCATTTCGCATATAAGATTTACAAATGATGTTTGTCGTGAGCTTACCAAACTATTATAAGACCATTTAACTATATGTGTAAGATTAATTTTATTCAACGTTATCCCTCTGCATATCATGTGCATCACGCAGAAATGATTTACATTACACTTCTTTTCTTTTATATCTCTTTCAGTCTTTAATTCAAAGTATTTAATTAACAAAAATTAATACTTAAAAATAATGTAATTATTAAAAAAAAATTTATTTTGATCAAGACAACATTATAAATATTTCTTTGAGCAACGCATTTCAGAGCTAAACGCTTAATACAGACGATTTGCAACCTGCGATCACAATTGTTGGGAACAAAATATTTTTTCACGTACCGTGTATTGTATATAAAGATATATACTATCTAACATATAAGGTATAATTAAATCATATTTTAATTGTTTATGTAAAATTTGATACACTAGAACAATACAGGCGCGCACTACGCGCGCGCACTTATTATGATGATTTAATAATTATGAAATCTAAATAATTTAATAAAAATTTTTTTTATTTTATTTTAAATAACCGTCAAAATAACCTTCGCTTTCAAACTATCAAACTGTCAGAATAATCGAGATAACCCCAATCAGCGTCGCGAAAAAGCGACAACAATAAATTTCGATATATGCGAATAATCGACTTTACATGCCTTTTTTAAGAGTGGAGATTAAATAAAATTCTTTTGTTTTTATCAAGCACATCTATTAATTGTTCCCTTTTAAAAAATTTTATATTTACAAACATTAACATTACAAATATAAATTAATATTAATTTAAACAATCAAACACAAAAAAATATAAAGAATGGAACATTAAAATCATAATTTTAATATGTTAATTTTTAGTGGCCTACGCCACTGACGACATTTGTAGCTCGCATATGTGCGTCTATAACACTCGAAGGGATATTGCCAAAATCGTTCATTTTCACATGTTTTTCTTTAATTTTCTCAAAATTCTAATGTAACACGCTCTTTTCGAAACCGGATTTGCATTAGATGTAGAAAAACTGTGGGAAAGTATTCGTTACCAAACAACAAAATTTTGCAAGCCAATATTATTCGAAAGATCAAAAAATCTAAGCGTAATTAGTAGCTAAATTAGTAACTGTATCGAAAATTACAATAAGTTTCATCTAGCACCTATACACTCTGTTATGTAACAATATATAGCTGTGTTCTTGCAGGAAAGCATCTATCAGCTTGGTTAATATTTTTAATTAATATCTATTATAGATATCTTAATTTTAATTAATATCTATTATAGAGAAATAATGTACAACGTGAGTTTTAAATGCATGTGTTAATACTTCAGAGGATAAATGTAGAGCGAAAAAACAAAACATATTATATAAATATAAAAAGTATCACACATCGTTTGTAGGCTATATTTTTTAAATTATGACAAATTAAAAAAAAACAAGTGCCTACCTTCTATTGTAAAACAAGTGCTTTAACAAGTGCCTACCTTCTATTGTAATATGTGCTGTGGCACGTCTTAATATCAAATTTTACACTCGTCAAAAAAAATACTATTTATACTCAGGGACGGATTTCGGTTTCTGCCGCTCCTAGACTGAATCAAATTTGCCGCCCCTTAATGACAGTGGAGCAAGGGGAAATTTTTTTATTAATTAAATAAGAAATAGATAATAAAATAGAAAACAGGTATCTTATATATAGGATTCTTTGAATAATAATAAATAACACATTCTCTCTCTCGCGCGCGCGCGTTTCCAGTTTTTCTTCTCCAATTCTCAACCGATTTTGTTGACATTTTTTCTATGATATTTAATGTTACCCCGAGCATATAAAGCCAGAAATGTAAAGAACGTAAAAAAATTTTTAATATTAAAAAAACTCAAAGAAAAAATTTCAGCAAAATCGGTTGAGAATTGGAGAAGAAAAACGGGAAATAAATTTCGCCGAAAACGCCGGAAAAAATAGCACTTCATACACTCTTTAACAGTAATGATCACGAACATATTTATATTATGACTCTTTTGATGAAAATCAGAATGTATTTCGAATATAAATCGAGTATTAATAAATTTTTTTTTAATTCAAAAATTAAAAATTTGCCGCTTCCTAAAATCTGCCGCCCTAGGCTATAACCTATCCAACCTAATGGGAAATCCGCCCCTGTTTATACTTACAATAGGTATTTCAAATAAATTCTTAAAAAATGTGTAATCTAGAACCTATCACAACCACATGTGATGTGGTTTATGCATGATAATCTATCATATTTTCTAGCTACAGTCTGTACATTTTAAAACTGTTTTCCCAAAAAATAACAGAATAAAAAAGAACGATAGCATAACCTCGATCTCCCGCATACAAATGCGTTACTTTTTTATTTCTGGAAACTTTTAAAATCTGTTATGCGTACAACACAATATCAACATGTGTAGTTAATTTAATTTGCAACAAAAAACAAAAAAAAAACAAAAAAAACAAAAAGTAATAGATTTGAAAATATTTGAAACTTAAATTTTCTCTAACATATTATATCGATTGGTGCTACATATGCGGTTGATAACAGTTTTAATTCTGTTATATTGGTTCGAGTTTTTAATATTTTACCTATGTAATCTATATAATCTATATACTTTTAATCTATAATATATCTATATATCTATAATATATACTTTTCATTTTCTTCTTTTTTTCAAGCTAAAGAGGATTCAGTATTGTGGCTAAAACATTTTTTATATCTTGATTAACAATAGTTCCTAATTCTTACGCTTTGACTACAGCACTTTTGTGTGGTTTTAATTGCTTTCTATATCATTATTTATATTCATATAAATTTATTTTTTCTCCTTTCTTTAACCCTGTATTTACTCTTTAAAGTATTCACATGTACTTGAGAAACATCTTATACACAATCACATTTAATACGGATAAAATACACAGCCGTTGCTGTTTATAGTTTACCTGTAGTTGTACCAAAAAGATTTGTATTTGTGGTGGTATTGGTTTGACCAAACGGAGTAGTTTGTTGCGCATTCTGTTGTGGTTGTCCGAATAGATTAGTTCCAGATGTTGTGCCAAAACTGAACCCACCAGGTTTGTTTGCTTGACCAAAGGCTGAAGTCCCTGTGCTTGTACCGAAAAGATTTGTTCCTGTATTTTGCTGGGTACCAAAAAGATTAGAACTTGCATTTGTTGTTCCAAAACCTGTAATAAAAAAATAAAGAAAATAAAAATATATCTTTCAGATTTTAACATGCAACAATATTATTACATTTGTAAAATAAGATCTATATTTATTGCCTGTGTCTACTTGAAATTATTGGTTTATATATCTACACACCAAATCTACAGAATAAATCGTTTTAATTGTTATATGCTATTTAATGCATCAATATTCTTTATATTCCAAACCAATATATGAATAAATAGGCATAAATTGTACATTTTCAAATATAATAAAGATAATAAAAATAGTTCCAAATTAATTTAAATTTTTTTTACAATTTGTTACATTTTCTTAAACAAAAATAATTATATTATGTGTTAAAATTACTTAAATCTTTCAAGTAATTCTTTGGATTGAATTAATTATTAACTCTTTGAATTAATTGAATTAAAATTTTGTTTTTTACAAACATACAAAAATATGATATTACATAACAATATACAACAATTAGGGTGTTCCAAATGCATGAATGCCTTGTAAGTACATACAGGAAGATATTTTCTAGTTGTACATGCAAATGAAACAGTTTATAAATCGCTACCTCCAAAGGATGGTTGAGCATTAGTTGGCTGTCTAAATGCCGGTGGCGTTGTGGTATTGCCAAACAAGCCACCTGTAGTAGAACCTGTGGGCTTAGAACTAAAGAGTGATGAAGTATTGCTACTACCAAAGACAGGTGTTGCGCCACTACCAAAACTTGTTGTAGTAATGGGTTTACCGAATGCAGATTGACCAAATGGACTGTTTTGCGTTGCTGTGCTAAATCCACCTAAAAGAAATAAATACCTTGTAAGACACATTTTAAATAAATTTCTGTATTTTAATAGTAAAATTAAATTCTTGTTTTATTTTAATAAAACTAAAATTCTCAAAAAATATCAATGTATTCAATACGTACTAAATGATGTATTTCCGCTTTGCCCAAACATGTTTGACAGTTAAAACAGAACCTTGTTTAAGCAACCTAAAATAAAATAAAAAGAATTTTATATTATCTCTTGTACAACAATTTGCATAATTGTTGTTTTATCTGTCACAGGAATTGTCTGTTATTTTAAAACAAGATAAAAGCAATATTGAAATAATTAAAAACAATCTTATATTAGTTAATAAGTATTTTTTAGGTATTAACTCTTTAAATTTTTGTGGACAAATTTTGTAACAAGTTTTTTAAAAATAATATTCTGTAATATTTAATAAATAAACTATTAATAACCAATTATTAATTGAGTGATTCATATATCTTACATTTCAGAATACAGAACCTGGATCAATTAGAAAAAATTATTGCTTTTATTCTATTTTATTACATGATTGTACGTAATGATTGAACGTGCACACTAGTTAAAGAAAACTTTAAGAAATATGGTTATAACATGTAATTAACTACTTCTCTGATTTATAATATAAAAAATATACTTGAACAAAGGGGTGAGTCTTAAATTTTGAATTTTTTGTTTAAGCAATGGAGTGGATTTTTTATTTAAAATTTTTTTTTATTTTAAGCAAAGGAGTGGATTTTGGATTTTTTTTTAATGCAAGGGGATCTTTAAATTTGCTCTTTTTTTTTTTTTAAAGCAAAGGAAGATGTCTTTGAATTTTAAATTTCTTTTTTTTTTTTTAAAGCAAAGAGAGGCATTTTTAAATTTTTTTTTAAGCAAAGGGGTAAATTTTTAAATTTTAAATTTTTTCCTATCTGATAGAAAAGTAGTTAAAAGTTGATAAATAATTTTTAAATTAACCAGTAAATTCAAATGGAATTTTACACAAATATTTATTAGTTTTATCAATACATATAAAAAATTTAATCTGGTTGATTTCTTCCTTGCCAAATTTATTAAGTACACAGCAGTACACAATTTTTCATAAAAACTAAATAACTTTCAAACTAATCAGAAAATTGTGCCTAAATTTTGCACAGATATGCAATATAAATAATAAAACAATGTATGAAATGTTCACTATCTTGTCAGTGAGATTCGTACACTTTATGGTTTATAAATGCTTAGCAATTAAAAATAATTTATATTTGCAAGTGTTATTGCAGAATATATAACTGATAGAAGAATGTCTATCTGAAATATTTTACACACATATAAACATAGTATTTAGATTTATAGCTAAGAACGCCATATAAGAGTAGCATTGTTATACATGTATCTATAATCACTAGGTTAAGTTATAACACATAAGTTATAACACATAAAAAAAAATAATCTTTTTTAAATAAATTCAATTTGTGTAATTCAAAATACATAAATTATCTGAAGAGAAGCGTAATGCGCATTAAATTTCGTTTTGGTTATGAACTGATTATCTCAGTCTGCCATTGCTGGAGAAAAAGAAAACAGTAAACATATTAACCGAATGGTTAATTGTTACTCTCGATTGCAAATATCTGAATTTTTACTCACCTATACGTAAGATCACGTAAATTTACGCAAGGAGCGCGAATATTTTCTCAACACCATTCACAACTCACATGCGAAGCAACGCAGTTATACGCAGTTGTACACACTTACATGAAATCTTACGAAATGGCACGAAGCTCAGTGCAGTTCAATGTGTTAGAAAGAAAAAGGAGTGCCTCTGCGTATGCGCATTAAATACAATGGTAAAGGCTGTGTTCCAAAATTCACTGCCAGTACTGAAAATCTACAGCTTACGTTACGTATATTGTAGATTTTCAGTACTGGCAGTGAATTTCGAAACGCAGCCAAAGGCTGTTGGAGTTTTCGATTGGATGTATTTGGTACTAATGCACTGAACTATACATATGCTGGAATGGGCACTTGTCGCGAGCCGAGAGAAAACCACATGTCGTGTATTGCTGTTCTTCTATTGTACACTAGATTGTACACTAGATTGTACACTTTGATAAATAATGGCTTAGTTTACACCGATTGTTTAGTACGCGTACCAAATACTAATAGCGTTTTCGAATAAACGGGGTTTGAACGATCTAGGGTTGATCAATCACTATTTTACTATAAATGCAAGTCTTTCATTGGTGGAGAGGTTGCAATGACGTCATTAACCAATCTTGGGTCGTTCAAATCCTGTAAAATCGAAAACGCTATAAATCTGCTTCTCCGATAGGTATAAATCGTTTAGTGTAAAATCTACACCAATCAAAAAAGCTGATTTAGTACTTGGTACGCGTATTAAACAATCGGTGTAAACTAAGCCAATTACACTTTTCTTCATTATTTATAGCGTTTTCGAGTAAACGTGGTTTGAACGACCCAAGATTGGTTAATGACGTCATTGCAACCTCTCCACCAATGAATGACTTGCATTCATAGTAAAATAGTGATTGATCAACCCTAGATCGTTCAAACCCCGTTTACTTGAAAACGCTATTAGTATATATATTTCTCGTTTTTCGCCAACAATAAATATTGATATAAATATAAATATTATAAATATTAAACCATCAATAAATATTGATATAAATATTAAATATTATAAATATTAGCCTTTACTTGTCAATTGCTCTAGTTGCTTTGAAACAGCCAAAACAGCATTGCCGTTATGTTCATAACTAGTCATGATGTAAAAATATGTAGAGTCGGAACACGCCGACTCGATATGCCTTGACACGCGTGCAACTTCATGTGTTAAGGCATTAGGCCGAATTCCCACTAAGCACGTCACGCGTCGCGTTATCCGCTGCGTCATGAATTAACCAATCAAAACATCCCATTTTATTGCATCATTTGCCGCGCGAAAGACGTAAGTTTCTATGATACATTACAGTAAGGTAAGAGAAATGATATATTAATTTGTTTGTTTATTTATTCATTTATTTATTATTATTATATTTATGGACGTGACTAATACTCTTGTACACATCGTACGAGTGATTAAATATAAACATAAGATTAAAAATTTAGGTCTTTCTCAGCAGTGGCATTTGTATTTGGTTCATCTGTTTCATTTTTATTCATTGCAGATAGATCAGGTATATCGAAAAGTGTTGGTATGGCGTTTTGGTTTTAATTTTCGCCAATTATCTGCTCGACCAGTCTCAAACGTGATTCTTCAAAATGTTTCTGAAATAAAAAAACTGCTTATAAGATAAATGTCCTTATTAATTACAGTTATTCATATTTATGTAATTTCAAACGGTGACAAATCTAAACTACACTTAAAAAAACGATCCATGATTCTAAACAAACAGAAAAAGCTACGTAAATTGGAAATTTAAGAGAATAAACTTACTTCACAGAAGCACGATGATTTGGTTGGTATCCAAGACTCTCTTTTTGTTCACATTCAGATAATCAAAAGGCTTGTTCGTTTTAGCTACACTGGGGCTGCTCTGGGTTTGCTCTACACAGGATAATACAGGACAGATAAATAGTTTGTCCTGTATTATCTTGTTTAGAGCAGACCCAGAGCTGCCCCAGTGCAGCTAAAACGAACAAGCCTAAAATACACGTAAACACAGAGTTCGAGCAGCTTAGAAGCCATAACCTAATCATCATAAACTTCTCAGCTCAGCATTGAACTATATACCATACTGGAACCATATATGTAATACTCCTATATTGCTAGTCTCGTATCTTCACAATGAGAGGGACGAGCCCCATAAAAGAGAGATGCACGAATTCCAAATATGGGCATGGACGGTCAAGCCTCATTATGCGCAGGCGCGTCTATTGAGTGAGTGTGAGCGAGAGACAAAGCATTAGAAAATAAAACGGAAAGAACGCGAAACAGAGAAAACATTACCCGGTCGCGCCCGAATGTTTATTCGCAACGTACCTCTGACGGATAAATGTTAATTAACGAATAATAATATTTGAAGAGAAAGATTGAAATTATAGATGCAGGGTTTTTCATTTTAATTGACGTTCTAAAATATCTCGAGAATAAGATATGGAATTGGAAAATGTAATCTTTTTATGTAGAAGCGTTTTTGATAGTTCAAGCAAGTCATTATTACTGTTTTAAATGGAACGATCCTAAGATTTAATTTACATCGATTCCTCAGAATATTCAGCGTAAAAAGTTGTACGAGTAAAATAGACAAAAATGGAATACAAAATATTTTATGCTTTAATCTGACGTATTTCAACATAAAATATCTCGTAAATATTTCTTCAAATCTTCATGAAATAAATCATCTCATCAGTAATCTTTTTCAGAAAAGAGAAATGATGGTACATAAGTAAATACATAAAAGACGTACATATTAGATTGGATCAAATTTAATGTGAAATTATAAGAAATACATTTTACTTGGGTTTTTTGAATTTGTGAAATGTAGGATAAAATAAAGATTGCGCTCATGTCCACAATTTCTTTTAATCGGTTACGTATATATAATGTTACATTTTTATGAATATCTTTACACAATTAGTCGTGATTAAATAATATTAATTTTGTGTATTTATTTCGAAGATAAACTTCCATCCTTTGCTGCCTTTTTCTGACACAAAAAAAAATTCGCACCATCGCACAGAGCACGAATATAAATTATGTGAAAATATCGCCTAACGCTGTTTTAAAAAATGTAACCGCATGCGCACAAAGCAGCTGGACCGTGCGCGAGAGAGAGGCTATTATACGTCTGCACCGTAATGTTTGGGCTAAGGATCGACACTCTTCTAGCGATATAGGAGTATTACATATATGACTGGAACGAGCACAGGCTACCCCCTCCATTCGACAAAACGGTCAGACAAGGCAGTGACTTGGTACCGGATTTCTCTTTCTATCTCGTCTACTCTCGACTAATAGTAGCTGTGAACCAAGATCTATAGAGAGAAGGTTACCTCATGCGCAAAGAGGGACGAGGGGCAAGAGGGGCTAATGCTGTGCGGGGCGAGCGGCAAGAGGGGCAAATGCTGAGCGGGGCGAGCGGCAAGAGGGGCAATGATGATCTCATCGTCAAACAATGGGCTTGTTCGTTTTAACTACACTGGGGCTGCTCTGGGTCTGCTCTACACAGGATAATACAGGACAGATAAATAGTTTGTCCTGTATTATCTTGTTTAGAGCAGACCCAGAGCTGCCCCAGTGCAGCTAAAACAAACAAGCCCAGTAGCTGTCTCTCTCGCACGCTTTAGTGTTTTCTCTCTCGCACGCTTTAGTGTTTTCTCTCTCGCACGCTTTAGTGTTTTCTCTCTCGCTCCTTTAATATAGAAATGCTTTGAGTTTTTATCGAAAAAATACTTTTATTTTGTAAAATATTGATAGCACTGGAAATTGCATAATAAAAATTGAAAAGTAAATTAGAAAGGCGCTATAAATTACATATATTGCAAATTATAGCGCTAGATATTTAACGTTTATAATGTTAAATACTGCTGCAACAGATGCATTTGTAATACAAATTGCTTTGTACTCGTATTTAGACTGTAATATCAATGAAAATAAAATATAATTTGGGGATATACACAAAAAACATTATTTGTAAAGTAGTAAAATAAAAGAAAAAATAGTACGTATTTAAAAATTATTTTTAAAATAATATTTACTGTTTATATGCATTATTTACAAAAAAAATACTATAAAAAGATTTATTTTTTATATTTAATTGTGAAAACCTCAAAAATTGTCAAGAAATTGTAACTGTGAAATTCATAAATGTAAGTACAATTCTAGGGTAATATAAAAAGCATTATACACAAATTTATTATGATACAAACTTAAATAATGAAATTGTAATATATGTTTCAACATTGTAAATGTGAATATTTATATGATAAAATTTACAAAGTGTTAACAATTTTCAAATATTTACTAATAAAATATTATTGAAATGTTTCTGTTGAAATCTTAAAATAATTCTTTAAAACAAATATGATGGGGTATATATTAGGGATCATTAAATATGCGGCAACATTGTGATTATAAAATTTTATAAGTATCTATAATAATAAAAATACATCTATGTTGTATTAATCTGTGAATTGCGTTAAATTAATTAATAATTTTTTTATATTTATTGGCGACTCTTCTTTGATTATCTTTATCTTTCCTCTTATCACCTACGTGCTTGTGATTTTTTTTGGCAATATTATAAAATTTAATGCGTACAGAGTTAGAAACAGTTAGAAAAGGAAAAACTTTGAAAAAGAGAGACAGCTACTGTTTGTCGATGAGATCATTATGCTCTCCCCTTCCTTCGTCGCCCCTCGCCAACAAGCTGTTTCTAGCTCCCCCCTTACTTCATCGCCCCTCGCCATCAAGCTGTTTCTAGCTCCCCCCTTACTTCATCGTCCCTCGTCCACAACCGGTTTGCCTGAGGTAACCTTCTCTCTATAGATCTTGGCAGTGAACACGTGACCAAAACTGTTGGTTAGATAGAGAGATCCGGGTCCGAACAGCTATCTCCATCTGACCGGTCGAGAACAAAGGCGTGCTCGTTCCAGTATGGTATATATTTCAATCTTAGAACATATATACTGGAAGGGGCATAGCCTATCTAAATATACATAACAAAAGTGTCCCCTACATCTATCTATCCTTGTCTGTACGAAATCGGTCAATGCGCTTGCGCGAATGAATAACCGCTTAAGTTGAAAATAGAAAGATTTAAAATAGGTGGAAGGTATTTGAAAATTTAATTATAACAATTTATTCTTTAAGTTATATTATAATATAATTGCAATATATTATAAATTATATATAATAATATGTAGTAATATGTAATAATAGTCTTGCAAAATAAAATAAAAATAATGATGCACATAACCAAAAACAAATACTGTAATGAACAATAATTATATACAGGATGTACAGAATGAACTAAAATAAGATAACAAACTTTGAGGAGCAAGACCAAACATGAAAAAAAATTTGACATCAACATATGTCCGTCAAACCCACTGTTACTGATATAAAATATATATTATTAATGAAAAATAAAAAAGTAATATTTATTATTATGTAATATTCTCGCTCCTCTAAAGTTTGTTATCTTATTTTAATTATATATTGTATATATAGTAACTAGTACAATAAAAATTATTATAATAAATAATAAAAAAAATATTTAAAAACTTCATTGATGTTTAAATAGTATTAGTTTTGTATACTTTTTTATGATTATTTCTTTAGACTTGATTATATTGGAAGGCTTGTCATAGATAAGCTTGTCTAGTTTGTCATCACACACATTAACATAATCGACGCATGCGTATTGCAATAAAATGTACAGACAAGGAGGGTGCATTCCACTGATATGTATACATGGATAGCCGATGTCTTTGTTCTTGCACAAAAATTCCGTCTCCGGAAAATCCGCCATATTAGAAAGAAATTTCACGTGGGAACTTTAAACATATAATGTCTTATATATATATATATCTTGTATTATACTTATTATTAATTAAATGCCATAATTATTTCACTTATTTGTTTTATTTGTAAAATTTTATTCAAATTTCTGTTGAATTAAAATTAAAATTTTAATAAATTTATTGTAAATATTTTAATATATAATACAATTTTATTTGAAGTTACTCAAGTCAGTATAAAATTTATAAAAATAATACATATAAAAACTGATGCTTAAAAAAATATACAAATGCATAAGTAAATTAGAATTGATTAATAAAATAATTGCAACATTTATTTTATTATGTACGCAAACATAACCTATCTGTAACATACAATATTAATTCAAAAAATTGTATTATATATTATATAGACTTGTGAAATGTACGGTTTATTGTTTTATTTTCGTAGCATTACAAAAACAACAACGCCTCATTTTGACGACAACAATATATATTATTTTTATATAAACAATCAATTCAGCTGCACTACTCACTGCTCGAGAATTACTGTTCATCACTGTTAATGCGTCTGCGTGAAAATTTCCATCTAAGATGGCTGACGTTCAATTACAGACGCGATAGCAGCGTTCCATAGACATAGGAATATAGGGACCGAGCATATCGTTGCAGGGGGGAAGCTACTGCGGGACGGTGCGACGAGGTAAAGTGTGCCTAAATTTGATTGGCTATTAGTTTGCGCAAGCGCGATGTAAGTATCGTGCGACTTCCAGTGTGCATGGACATAGGAATATAGGGTCGGAGTGTAATGGCCGGAGCACAGACTTTTGCATAAAGCATAACGCATAAGCATAAGGAAATTGATTGGTCCATTTCCTTATGCATTTGCTTATGCTTATATATAAACCAATCAATTTCCTTATGCTTATGCGTTATGCTTTATGTAAAAGCTTGTGCTCTCGGCTTAACGTCGCGAGAGGAAAATCACTGAAGGAAGGGGACGAGGTAAACTGTGCACATTTTTGATTGGCTACTATTTGACGCAAGTGCAATTGGTCATTATTCGACGCAAAAATATTATGCAATTTGGGCAGATATAATGAGCATTTGAAGTTATATCAAGAAAAAACATTAATTAAAATTGTTATTTTAAATATATTTTGTGAATATAAAAAATGGTGCAGTGTTTTGTACAGTCTTGTAAAAATAGATCCGACTATCAAAATTGGAAACAAAGTAATAGCAGAAATAATGTAAAAATAACATTTCACAGGTATTGAAATTATTTATTCATATTAAAGTTAATATTATATGTTTAAAATAATATTATATATTTTATTTTAAGAGTATAAGTTGTTAAAAATATTGTTTTTTTTCTTAGTTTTCCCAAAGATCCTAAAACTCGTACATTGTGGTTAGATATTTTGGAAATAAATTCATCATCTATCCCAAGTACAGCTCGTATTTGCTCTGTCCACTTTGAAGAGAAATTCTTTGACAGAACATGTTTGATAACTCGACTTAGACGAAATGCATTACCTAGTGTATAATAACAACAGCATACGTATAACGATAACCAATCAGATTCAGGCACAGTATCATGGCGGACCCCCCCGCATTTTGGCTTCACTCCCCTCGTCTATCAACCAAGTTTACGCTCCGTCCCTATATTCCTATGTCCATGCAGCGTTCATCAGCTATCTATGTATACATATCAGTGGTGCATTTGTTTATGCAGCGGTTAGCGCATCTACTGCGTTTAAGGCCATCACACACAAAATGACATAACTGCATATGCATAGCATAAGACCGTCTCGACCAATGAGCATGTTATGTAAATCAATATGGCGCCTTTATGCTAGATGTTCATTGGTCGAGACGGTCTTATGCTATACATATATAGTTATGTCATTTTGTGTGTGATGGCCTTAAACGCAGTGGATGCGCTAACCGCTGCATAAACGAATGCACCCGGATAGATAGATGTTGAGGACAACGGCAAGTCAGCTATGCTCCTTCCAGTATATATGTTCTAAGTGTAGATCCGGCCTTACGGATTACGGGCTGTATGTGACGGCACCCTAAGTCTATGCTCTTCTGCTGTGTCGAACCGTGCCATGGCGTGTCATTGTTGGAAAGCACCGTGTCTGACACCGTGTTGATGTGTGTCGCCTAAATGCTTTGATGGAAAGCTCCCGATGTGGCTGCCAGTCTGAAAATATTGAGCATATTCTATGGAATTGTTCACTTTATAATAATGCTAGAACTGTTTTCCGCTCTGAATTACTAAAAGCTGGAATCAACCCTCCTTTTTCAACAACTGTTCTATTCAAAAACTCCTCTATCGAGACTTTGCGTGCCTTTGAAATCTACCTTAGGATGACAAACCTCTCTTTTTGAATTTCCCGTTTCCTCAATTACCTCCCCTCCATCGAACCAGATGGTCGCAAGAGGGGAGACCTTTCGGAGCCATGCCATATATATTTAAGGTTGCGTTCCGTTTTGCGCATAGCACGCATCGTTCGCATCGCTAATGCTTAGCGCATTGGCTGCGTTTCGTTTCATTATGCGCATGATACATGCTTTGAAACGGAACGATATTGAACGCATTAGAAGCGGAAAATCAAAATGGATTCCACAATAAATTGCGCTATCAATGTGACAATGTTTTTAATTGATGAAATGAGTGACAGTAATAGTAGTGAATCATCAATGACTCTTCCATTATGACTCTTTCTATTTTGACACTTTTTACAATATCGCTATCAATCGCCATATGCAATTACGCAATCGCATGGAACGCATAAGCCAAGAGCACAAGCTTTTACATAAAGCATAACGCATAAGCATAAGGAAATTGATTGGTCTATATATAAGCATAAGCAAATGCATAAGGAAATGGACCAATCAATTTCCTTATGCTTATGCGTTATGCTTTATGCAAAAGTCTGTGCTCCGGCCAATAAGCTGCTGCAACTCAAACTTGAGGTAGCTGATGCGTGTATTATGCGCTGCAGGTGGTGGGGATCTAGGGAATTCTAAGCGCTGTTCATACGCGCATTGAGTGAAACGGAACGTTTTCTATGTAATTCGTGCGCATAATGTGCGAAACGGAACGCAACCTAACTTTAAGACGCAAACAGCAACAGCAGGAATGGAGGGGTAATCTGGCCACACTGGATCTAAGTACTCCCTGGTGTATATATTGGAGTATGCGACGCAAACAAAGCTATTGAGTTCAGTGTTCAGTGTTCAATGAAAGCTACTTAATCAGTAAATGAAAAACATTATATATGAAGAAAGAGAATTGGAATCAAACCGCTCAAGTAGATGTGTGCATATCTGAAAACTATTAACAAGGTTATGTAAATAAAGTGTCAGAAAGAACTAAACTGTCAGAAAACTTCTAAAAAATACATGAGATTAACAAAAACATTAAACATTCCCAATAAAACAACCCATTATATATGAAGAGGATATATGCAACATTGAGCTCTATAACATACTGGAGAGAGCCTTCTCATAAGAGCCAATGTGTAGTTTTCGGGCCAAAGAGAACAATAGTAGCCAGAGGTTGTCTGTACTTCTTCCACATTTACATTGTATATTGGTGGGGATGAAACATATACTTGACAATATTAAACTCTTTTTCCAGAGTGGAATCATCCTCACTCCTTTAAGGCTCTCTTTAGTATGCTATCTAGCTCAATGATATGCAATGCATTGCTTCTATTTATTGTAATACAAAGTTTCAATTTATACATTACATTTATATATTTATGTATTTGTACAATAAATTAAAAATAATTTTAACTTAATATGTATATTTAAATATGTTACAGTGTTGATATTTTGCTACAAATAAAATGTCAGCAACACCGAAGGACTCAGAGATGAAAGATGGAGAAAACAGGACTTTAATTAAAATCGTAGAGAGACCAACATTCATATTAAAGACTAGAGAAGGAGAAAACAGAGCTGTTTCCCCAAGCCAACGTAATGGACATAAGTATAGTAATGTTAATTATAATTACAATAATTATATAAATTAAGGTATTTATTACTTTTAAAAAAATTTGGAAACTGAAAATTTTTGATCACTTTTTTTCTACATCAAAAAATTAAAAAATCAGGCAATTTTTATCAAAATTATCTCTGAGAATTTTATTTTGCAAACTGTTGAAAGTTGAATAAGTCAGCTCTCTCTGCTTTTATTTAGTCATTTTTTAGGTCTAATACAATCAAATATATATATACATACAGGGTGTCCCGTAAAGACCGTAACAACGCTTAGGAGTATATTCCTGAGATAATTCTGAGCCAAAAATCTTAATACCAAAATACTCAGGGTGTAATGATTTTTGAATTAGAAGCATTTAAAGTTAGCGAATAAGATAGCCTGAAACTCGCTCCCCTATTGTCAGTATTAATATTTGGAAAATAAATTTGCTAATACATATTAACATAAATATTGTTTACGCAATTGAGATTTTGTTGAAAATATTATAAAGAAAAAAATATTATGATACACAAAACGCAAACTGTCAAAAATTACATTTCTTTGACATTTCTTTTTATCTTACAGATATTTGTACAGAATATTGTGATATGTTACTCATTATTTGTACAGAATATTGTGATATGTTACTCATTTATGATAAAATGAAGAAGAAGTACTACGTAATGTAGAAGAAAATCTTACAATGAGTATTCGTGAAATTAGTCGTCAAGTTGGAATGTCAAAAACAATGATTTATAAAATATTTAAAAAAAATGAAATGCATGCGTTTCATTACTCAAAGGTACAACATTTATTACCTGAAAATTATGCGCAAAGAGTCTTTACATATTCAATATTATTTAATTATTTTTAACTGTTATTAAAATAA
The DNA here is from genome assembly GCF_040581485.1 of Linepithema humile. Taxonomy (NCBI): domain Eukaryota; kingdom Metazoa; phylum Arthropoda; class Insecta; order Hymenoptera; family Formicidae; genus Linepithema; species Linepithema humile. Next base: position 15,175,550 of record NC_090130.1, on the reverse strand, counting down.
AATATTGTAAAACTATTTCAATTATTTAATAATTTTATTGTACATATATCTGTAAGATAAAAAGAAATGTCAAAGAAATGTAATTTTTGACAGCTTGCGTTTTGTGTATCATAATATTTTTTTTTTAATAATATTTTCAACAAAATCTTAATTGCGTAAACAATATTTATGTTAATATGTATTGGCAAATTTATTTTCCAAATATTAATACTGACAACAGGGGAGCGATAGTCAATTTCTCTTTTATCACTGTACGTTGTATACACCTGAGCGCGCAAATTTCAGGCTATCTTATTCGCTAACTTTAAATGCTTCTAATTTAAAAACCATTACACCCTGAGTATTTTAGTATTAAGATTTTTTGCTCAGAATTATCTCAGAAATATATCCCTAAGCGTTGTTACGGTCTTTACGGGACACCCTGTATATATATGAAACATCTATAATGTCTCTAATCTTGTCTGTATTATGAATTATCTAAATGTCTATATATAGTACAGGGTGAGGCAATAACTATTACCACCTTAAATATCTTCAAATTTATAAGGTCCAGAAGAAGATTTGTGTAATTAAATTTGCATGGTACGAAGGGGGCTATCATATGACAATAATAATTTTTATCCAGGTGGAGGCGCTTCAAAGATATCAAGGTCATCTTCATTTTTAAATGGAACTACTCTTATTTTTTTATATAAATCGATTCCTTGCAATATTCGGCGTAAAAAGTTAATTATAGAGGTAAGATGGCCAAAAATTGAATAGTTTACGAGAGATTTTATACTTTAATTTGACATAATTTTACATAAACTATGAAATATCTCGTTAAATAGCTTGATATCTCTGAAGCGTTTCCATCTGGACAAAAATTATTATCGCCATATGATAGCCCCCTTCGTACCATGCAACTTTAGTTACACAAATCTTCTTCTGGATTTTATAGATTTGAAGATATTTAAGGTGGTAATAGTTATTGTATCACCCTGTATATAAAATAAATTTCTGCATTGATCTTCTATTATCATACTTGTGTAAGTATATGTAGAATAAAGATGGTATATTATCAAAGTAACACATTTTATTCTACATATGTTCTATTTTAACAAAAGAATAGAAACTTAGGAAAAAGTTTACAATATGGATATAATCGGTCCCAAAAAATTTATAGTTAATTGTACAAATTTGAAGTGTGTGCGTGCGTGCGTGCGTGCGTGCGTGCGTGCGTAATTTTATATAATTTATATCTACAAAAAATCAAGTTTTGCAAAAATTATGTAAATAAATTTGATATCTGCTTAAAATTATTTTAATTTTGATTAAAAATTTGAAACAGAGAGAGACAAAGAAAACAGTTAAGGCAAATTTTACTCTCTTCAATTTGATAGATAATAAGTAGAAAGGAAAAGACTTAGATTACATGAAGAATATTAAGAAAAGATATAAAAAAGTTAAAATAAAAAAAATTAATATAACTAAGAATGGGTTCACTGACTGCATGCACAGCACTGCCTGGTACAATATATTCAAGTACAGTTGATTGTCATTTAACATAATATATATTGTTTACGATATAGAAGCAAATTATATACGATATAAAATATTAATTAATGATAAGTTTATTTTTTGTGTTAATTTTGCCAATTCTCTACGTAATGTAATTAAAATTTGACACATTATTATTAGTTATTGTAACTTATCAATTAAATTAATTAATGTTTTGATTTAATTAATACTCAAATTAGATGTTTTAGATGTTCAATACTTTAATTATTAATTTTTATAATTGTTTACATTAAAAAGAAATTTGTACATATATTATGGAAATAATCTATGTAGATGTAATCGTGACATTTATAGCATAATTCTAATGTAGATAAAGCAATGTCAATATTATTACATAAAAATTTTTTTTAGAAAAGATGTCGATGTATCTTCAGGAGCATCAACAAAACTACAAGAATGTAAGTAATTATTCAATATATAATGGCAGTCCATTGCGGTCATGCATATTAGCTTTTTAACTGTAGAAACTTAACTTAAGAAATAAAAATGCTTTATTAGCAAAAATAATTTTTATGAAAAAATAATTAATAGTTATTTAAAAATGAATATTTAAAGTTTTCTGAAACGCTGAATTCAAATCTATAGCCAAAATTTTGGATATTTGAATGAGTTTAATGTAACAATTGGAAATTTAAATAATAGATTTTATATGAAACTTTTCCAGAGAATTTTTAGAATTTCTAATTGGAAAATTAAAATGTAAGTTTTGTAATTTATGAATAAAAAATTTTGACAGATACAATATGATTAAATTAAAAAATAGTTTGACATTTGACTTTAATTTAAATGTGATATGTAAATAAAAATTTAAAAACACAAAATTATATTTTGTATTTTATAAAAATAATAATTTTCTGAATTTTTAAATTTTGATATTACATCCATATCTCAATGTTATAAAGATCCTCAAAATTTAATTTGAAGAGAGTGAAATAATTTTTCAAAAATTCATCTACTATATTAGGTTTGTCATATTGAATTAGTATTTAATTAGTATAATACTTATGTATAATACTTGGGTGATGTTTCAATTGAATGACAATTTTGAGCAGAAACGTGAATTCAGCAATCTATGGAAAAATCTATTTCTTATCCATATATTATTTGGAAGACTTTTTTGCAAAAATTTTTTTAATAACTCTGAAACTGACACATAATATATATAATAATACATGTATAATTTACATATATAATACACTACATATTATTTTTAATACTTATGGGGTGATGTTTCAAATTATTTAGAAAACTTGAAAAATACATTTTAGCAAATCGTACTGTTTCCACGTGTCCTGAGATGACCACTTGTATCAAATTCATGGATGAAAATATGCAACTATGTGAGAATCCAATAGATTATTTGTACGATCAGCAAGATTTCTTAGTCGTCGGATGTTTAGGTGCGCAAGGTGTTGGCAAATCAACAATCATATCAATGCTGACGTCACATTATTCGTATGTATTGCATTTGTATTGCTATCAGCTACATTGAAATTAATGCTGCTAATATTGCTTTAAAATTTTATTTCACAATTTATAGGTCGGATATTTTTCAAGTCCAAGATTTGTCGTATTATGAAAGTGGTGCAAATTGTACCACTGGAATAGATTTCTTTGTAACTAAAAATAGGATAATATATTTGGACACTCAGCCGATTCTTTCTGGATCTCCAATTGATTATTCCAATTCTTTTGATCAAAAAAAATCTACAATCGATTTTGCAAATGCCGACCCTAATTTGGAGCTACAATCGCTTCAATTTGCAGCATTCTTATTTTCAGTGTGTCACGTTGTTATATTTGTGCAAGATTGGTTTGTGGATCCAAATTTGGTGAGGTATTTAAATATATATTTAAAATATATTTTACACAAATATACACAAATATATTTACACAAATATATTTTAGACAATTACACGTATAGAATTTAAAACAATAAATAGTAATTTAAATTAAAAGAAAAGATATTATTAATTTCTTAATCATGTAACATAACTATTGTATTTTATTATGAAATTTACGATGAAATATATTTTTATTTCTCTTTTGTAGATTTTTACAAACTGCAGAAATGTTAAAACCGTCTTCAACAACGATCATGGATCAAGATTATGTGGAATATTATCCGCACGTTGTGTTTTTGCATAATAAGGCAGAAGTGCAAGATTTTATGCCTAATAATATTAACAGAATGAAGGTATTATTGCATTCATTACAGAAATACGTCCATATCAAGATGTTTTATTCTTTGAAATGTAGCCAAATCTTTTTAACTTTAGTTCTCTTGTTTTTTCCCTCTTTCTTCCTTTTAATTAATTAAATCTCTGTTACCTTAATTTCCTCTTTTCATTGTTTTCACTGTTTTCTTACATCGGTGTACTTAAGTTTCCATGACTTTCTTATAATTAATTGATTGCATATGTAACAACATACATCAAACATAAAAACATGGATCAGTATTTGAGAGAAAACTAACTTCTTAAGTGTTAATGGCACATATAAAGTGACTTGGAAAGGTGTCTAAAGTAAATTGCTATTACTTTGCAACGAATGAACAGAACAAAATGAATTAAATGTCGTGTTTTGTAGAGGAAACCGGTCAATATTATTAGGTATAGTATGCAAAAAAGTACGATACTTAAGGAATTAAAATAAACATAAAAAATACTAAAAATTTATCTAGGTGTTTAGTGATAAATATTTTTAAAGTGTTATCCAATATCGGAATCAGCACAGAAATTCAAACTCAAATATACTTTCTGACTGAGGAAATGTCTTGGATATATTTTCAAATATTCTCTTTCAGCTTATCAGTGTTTTTTGATGAATCATTTTTTAAATATTGAGCGTCCAGACAAATTTGTAGCATTTTTTCTATAATGTTTATTTTAATTACTTAATTATTGTATACTTATTTCATACTATATTCTTTCCATTCGTTGCAAAGTAATATCAATTTACTTGAGACACCGTTCCAGTGGGGGTCACACCCTATATGTACATTATTTAAAAAAGTATTTTCTCTGTATAGAATTTTCGCAAAATATGAAGATGTTTGAGATAGCTGAATTGAAATTTTTAGCCAAAATTTTCAAATTAATATGGCAAAAATATGATAAATTTAATTTTAAAAAATCTTTTATTCTTATTAAACTTGATTTCTAAGTTTTTATAATATTTGAGTTCCAATCTGATATCAATACTTTGAAATTCAATAAAATATTTTTTTAAAACCTGAAATAAAATTTATTGTATTTTAAAAAAAACTCTAGTTTACATGCCACTTTTAAATTACGCGTCGACAACTATTTCTGAGCTTAAATATATTAAAATATACTTAATATCTAGATAAATGTAGATTTTTCGTTTTCTGTTCCCAAAAAAAGTTTTCTCACAAATTTGACATTTTAAGTTTCAAATTAAAGATGCCTAAAGCTTTCCAAATAAATTTTATGTAAAATCTATTAGGTTGTTCCAAAAGTTTTTTTCGTAATTTGCGCGCTAAGCATTGTTATGCAACAAGAAAGCAGACGCGCAACCCGATCGGCTTTTATTAATATTTTGGTGTTCGGCCGCTTGTTAGCTTCCTAACAGTGCAGTTGTTTGCTTGAAAAGTGTCCTGGTCTCTTTCTATGCGTACTGGAAGATGGAGAATCAAAAGAAACATTTACGGCACGTGATACTGCACTGCTTCAAGAAAGGTAGCAGCGCTGAAGAAACTGCCGGTGAGATTTGCGTTGTGTACGAGGATCATACTGTGACTGTCCAGACTGTCCGCAATTGGTTCAGAAAATTTAGAGCCGGAGATTTGAGTCTAGAAGATCAAGAACGCAGTGGCCGACTATTCACCACGAATACGGATGTCATTAAGACTAGTCGACGAAAACGTCCGGTACACTATTAGAGAAATTGCAAACACTCTAAACATTCCATGAACAACAGTTTACAATCATCTCGTGAAGCTCGGATACGTGAATCGCTCTGAAGTGTGGGTTCCTCATGAACTGACGGAACGCAACATTTTAGACCGCATTTCCATCTGCGATTTGCTTCTCCAACGTCACGAAAAAGATCCTTTCTTGAAAAGACTGATTACTGGGGACAAAAGTTGGACCCTTTACAATAACGTAAAATGTAAACGAATATGGTTCAGTCGGGATAAAAGCCCCTTGTCTGTTGCCAGAACCGGCCTTCACCCAAAGAAGATTTTGCTATCCATCTGGTGGGACTGGAAGGGTGTGGTATATTACGAATTGCCTCCACCCAATCGAGTCATTAATTCTAAAAAATACTGCTGCCAACTCAACGAACTTAAAGCTGCAATATCCAGGAAACGTCCGGAATTGATTAATAGGCGAGGCGTTGTCTTCCATTACGATAACGCTAGGCCGCATGTCTCTTTGGCCGTTCGAAACAAGTTGATGTCGTTTGATTGGGATGTTCTACCTCATCCTCCTTACTCTTCGGACCTCGCTCTTTCTGATTACTATTTATTCCTTTCTTTAAAAAATTCTCTTCGTGATAAAAAATTTCACTCTTTGAATGGCATAAAAAATCACCTCAATCAATATTTTGCCAGTAAATCAAAGACATTTGGAAAAATGGCATCATGAGGCTTTCGGAGAGATGGAGAAAGGTGGTAGAGCAGAATGGCTTGTATATACTTTAATAAATTGTGTCGTTCATAAAAGGTTGAGTTTTTAATTTATAGTAAGAAAACGAAAAAAACTTTTGGGACAACCTAATATTATTCAAATTTATAATTGCCGTATTGAGTTTATTCAAAATTTCAAAACTTTGTAGATTTGAGGTCATTGTTTAAAAAAATTCGAATATATGAGTAAAATTTTTTTAGAAATAATTTTTTATTTATGACATAATGAAACATTTCTTAATTGTCAAGTTGTTGAAAGTAGAGATTTTGCTCAATTCTGACTATATTTAAGTGTACGCACACTATTTTCATATTTATTGTACTTTTTTGTTTCAGGCATTTTATAATAAAGTATTTACCAGTTCTAGACTGCAAACTCATAGCGGTATAGACATGACTCAAAGTTCAACAGAAGGCGGTTTAAACTTATTTTTAATACCTTCGAGTATTAAAGAAGGTAAGGATCTTTTTAGAAAACTGTTAGAAAATTTAGAATTTTATAAAAAATTATATATTGAAACCTAATGTATTTGCAGAAGACATGACTTTTTGCGAAACTGAAAAGTCTCTTATAGATAAATTACGAATAAAGATACATGGAGTTCCCAGAAATCCGATGACACCGTCCGTCTTAACGGAGAGAAGCTGGTAAAGTAATAATAATTAATAGCACTTATTAATTGTATTTATGATTAGTACTTAATATTATTATATATAATATCTTATATAATATTATTATATTTGTTATAATATTCACAACGATGATAACGACAACGATGAGTCGGGTTTTCGCAGGCTTTATTCATCAGAACCAAGTCGTGTCCATTTTTTATTTTTTCTTCAGTTTATTTTAACGATCAATTGATTATAATTGAATAAAAAAGAAATTAGGAATAAATACGAGAATAATACAGGAATAAAAAGTTGGCACTTTAATGGTTTTCAAATACTCCTTATTTTTAAGTTTATATTGAGTTGAACCACAGCTTATTCAACAAACTTTTGGTTCAGTCCAATATATTGTTTTAACATTTTTTGCGTAAATATATTTTATATTATTTTGAGAGAAATTATAGTTTTATTTGAAATAATAATAAAAAAAAATTTTAAATGAGTCTATTATATGTATTTAAAATATAATAGTTTTTTTATTGGCAGGTATCATTATGTTTCAAAAGTTATGGAAGCAATCAAAAAAAGCCATCTATCCTCTGAATATGGAAGGTTGATGCCTTAAACCTGAAAATTGCTTACACGGAAAGATGTGAAGAAAAATAGAGGTACAATTAATTTAATTGGCTTTATACGATATATTGCTTTTACAAGTTATGATATTAAGATATTTTTCATGTACAATACACCGATATGATACAGAATTAAATTATTAAAAATGGCTTGAATGTTTAGCAAATTTTATATTTAACCTATTTCGCTTTTGTGTTTAACACTTTTCAATTGCTATTTTTATCTCTATGAATTTTCTCATCTTTACAATTTCCTGTATATTATAAATATAAATTTCTTGAAGTGAATGATACATATATTCATCGGGCTTTGAAAACAAATTTTAAGATTTTTTATTTAAACTTGAATAAATGCAATCAATTGTAAATTTAATATAAATTTAAACCTAAATTCTTTAATTAAATTTAAAAAAAAAAAAGACAATTTGAATTTTTTTATGAATAATCTTCCTGTTCACTGTCAGCTTGTTGCATGGATGTCATTTGCGCAACAGCTTGCAACTGCTGCCATTGTTGCTGTTCTGCGACAGCTTGTTCTTCTCTCGCTTTAGCAAACAGTTCCTGTTGTTGCCGCAATAATTCTTCTTCGGGAATTCCCAAATTTTCCAACCTGGTACTTTGACGCCTTCTTTTAGCCGCTACAGCCTTGCAATCCCGCAATACAGCTTCCGCTTCAGCGTTGTAATCGCCAAAACCTAATTTCTCGAGCGCTTGAAGAATGTGGTCTGCGTTTATAGTCTTCTTTTGCTGTTGATTGCAGATCTCATTTGCCTCAGAAGACAGCAAGTGAATGAACTCTGTGCAACAGTTTAGAATCAGTTCCCTAGACTCATTCGCAACCCGCATGTGAGGCAAAATCTCCTTGATTATCTTATTAATCGATGCACGAGGAAGAGTGAGCTCGTCATCGTCAGTTGGTGACATCGCAGCCGAGGCCATTTGCTTCCTGGACAGTTAAATAGAAAAAGTTGTTACGAAAGGACATTATCCATTTTTATATGTGCTTTTGGGTCACAAGCGAATAATAATGAATTATAGATCCACGATTAATAAGAGTGTTGAAAGAATAAGAAATTAACAATTATAGTTGTCGTTACTGAAATTACTGAGAAGCCATTATGCTTGTTCATATAATGAATAATATTTTTTAAGAGGGATTAAGAATAGTGCATTTTAAAGGGCTTGGAAAAGGCTTTCCAAAATGTCCTACAAATTATCCCCCTATCTTCCACAGTTTCAGAGATATTTCGAGTTTTTATTTTAATAATAAAATTGGGTCCCATTACTATTCGCGGATGGCCCAAAATGGGTAATGTTCTTTTCGAAATAATTTAGATCAGAAATGAGAATTATGAATTATTATAAATTATACGAATAAATAGAATTCTCTGCTCTCTGCATAGATCTGTTTTGTTTGGAAAATAATAGTTTTTCGCAGTCTTATTTTTTTTATGCGGACTCAAAAACAGCAATTTTTGCTATATTTACAATGTTTTTGAATAAAACTTTTTTTACACTATCTTGTTTCACTTACATTATCTTGAAATATTATTTTCTTTTAAAATTAATTTTGTTTTGTTTCTTTAAGATTTTTAAAAATCGTTTTGCTTATGGCTTAAAAAGGAACAACTTTTTTTAATAGATATATATATTTCGGAAAAATTTTTTGTTTCGTCATTTAATATGCAATTTTTATGCCGAAGATTTTCAGATCATATATATAAGCTTGTAAAACATTTATTAGCCGTGTGAGTGACCTTAGTTCTACTATCTAAAGTATATCACACAAAAATGGTGTGTATTATATATATATCTCTCTTTCTTTTTACAATATCTCTTTATCTTATTTATTCATTTTAGTATAAAAACATTAATATTTTTATATAGTAATTATTTAAAATAGTTTATTGAAAAAAGTTACTCTTTACGCGGATAATAGTATAGTAAATATAATTAAAATAGTTATTTTTGGTATATTTGTAATTTTTTCAAAATCTTAATGCAATATACTTTTGGAGTTGGATTTAGCGCTTCAAATACTATGAAAGATAATTTTTTTTCAAATAACAAAAAATAGATCTCTGACAGTGTAATTTATGTACGAATACATGTGTTGATTTTTTTATTGTTAATAAAAATTAATTTGGTAGTTTAACTTTTTATTCATTGTAATTATTACCTAATTTGAAATTAATAGTTATTTTGCTTACCCGGTAAAATTTTATGATTTTACAAAAATCAAGTAATATCTTATAATATTTGGAGCAAAAGTTCTACACATTGCGTTTATCGCTTTATCAAAAAGCTGTGCCATTCTTAAGGCGATTAATATAAGATTATCAGATAAGAATGGTTTAGATATGTTACAAATGATAAATCCTATTTGAACTCGAGGTAAAATACAGTGCGTGGTATTAAGTAGACATCCTTTTATCGAATAATCCGTTATAAAAATCAAAAGTAACATAAACGACATATATAACGTCTAAATTATTTGTTTAAATAATAGTCATACTATGAGATGTTTACACAGTGCAAATATGTGTGTATGTGGACTTTAATACGTGATATAGTTGTTGTACTGTTTTTACTTTTTCATACAATATGTGCGACAAACATAAAGAATGCAATGAAATTTGCTGGCATTGTGGAAAATATAACAGTATATGCTTTAGAAGATGTAAATGATCTTGAAGGTGAAAATACATTGAAATCATTGAAAATGAATATATCCTGGATGCCGCCAAGTAAAGGAAAACAACCTTCTTCATACAGGTCTTTGTATCGTTTAATTAGTTTTTCAATAACATACATAAATATTCAATAAATATAAACTTTAATGTTTATGCATTACAGTGTTATGATTACAAGCATACCAAAGAAAAGTGATGTGAATAGGATAGAATGCCCAGAAGGTTCTGCACTCTACACAGTACAGGATAAAAGTCCACTTAGTTTATTAGTGCCGCAAAATAAATTATTGCATCACATGCCTGAGCTACAAACACGCCCGAACTGCACATACAAAATACAAGTATACGCCAATCCAAGAGCTAAACCTGTAGAGAAGTTGCCAGAGGTAAGATTATGAGCAATACTTTATGTGACTATACAATAGTGTTACGCTCAAGTATTCATAGTTAATTCATCATTAGCTTTGCAATATTAAAGAGCAAAATCGTTGAAATTACAATATAAAAATACAATATATTTCTTATTTTAACTGAAATATTGAATAAGTAAGTTTGGATAATATAGAGAGTTACAATATTAAAATTAACATGAGTTTCAACGTTTTTATTGGAAAAAAATATTTATAATTAATATTTGTTTTTTCCTAATCCGTAATAATAAAGAGAGAAAAAACTTCTAGGATATGAATTGTTCCTAAAATCAACTCCAAGACAATAAAATAATTAGCAATCGTGAAATCATGAATGCCAAAATGAGTCATGTGATGCAATGATTATATTTCTTCCTGCAGATTTAGATAAATAACTTTCACCCCTATTAAGCTGCATCCCCCACCATCGCCAAATCAAGTCGCACTTAACAATTAATTTAGTGCTAATTATGTGCTAATTTGTTGCCGCAGTCCGGATTTTGTTGCTCCTACCGTTTAGCAAGAATTCACGTTTAAAGTGGGGGGGGGGGGGGGGCAGCTTGACATTGAGCTGGCCGGCCCCCCCATAACAAAAAAAAATATATAGAGTGCTCGAATAAAAAAATCATTTATACCAGAATTTGTTGCTATTTTGTTGCTCTAAGATAGCGTAAAAACATTTTGAAAAAATTGTATTATTTACAGTAAATGCATAGTGTCGTATAGTGGTGTATACTGGTATATCTTAAATAATGCAATTTTTTCAAAATGTTTTCACGCTATCTTAGAGCAACAAAATAGCAACAAATTCTAGTATAAATAATTTTTTGATTCGAGCACTCTATATATTTTTTTTGTTATGGGGGGGCAGCTTAATGTCAAGCTGCCCCCTTCTCCCCACTTTGAACGTGAATTCTTGCTAAACGGTAGGAGCAACAAAATCCGGACTGCGGCAACAAATTAGCACATAATTAGCATTAAATTAATTGTTAGGTGCGACTTGATTTGACGATGGTGGGGTGCAGCTTAATAGGGATATAACTTTCAAATCGAAATCAATCCTAATGAAATCCTAATGAAATTTTGCATGAATATTTATTAGTTTTGTTGATGCACATAAAACACATAATCTGATAGTTCTTCTTTCTCAAATTTGTTAATAAATGTTGCAATACGACAATTCCCATGAGAACCAATGTAAATATGAAAATTAAATAACTTTCAAACTGATGAGGAAACTGTGTCTAGATTTTGCGCAGAAATTCAAAGTAAAAACAATCTATGTTTTAACAAGATACGCTTCATTACATAGGTTATCTACACAGTGCCAGAATGTATAGGGCTTAAATGCAGTTGCGCGGATGCAAAAACTACCTTGCCTGTGCCGAAAGTGAAAGCAATCCGAGTGAAAGAAAATATTATTATAAATTGGAATGTTACGTCAAACAGTTCTTACATTCAATCTTATGTAATTGGGTAAAATCTTTTCTTTAATTGTTGCATTTTCTTATCATTTTCTTCCAATTAATATGTAATATTCTAGTATTGGTATGCCGTCATTGATATCAAACGCAGGATATTCTGTGTACAATATTACGAAGATAAGCAATGTGATTGTTACAACGAATACCTTTACTTGGGATTGCAAGATTAACGATCAGTATGTAAAAGTGGAAAATGGATACAAAATATTGGTCGCAGCAACCGATTATCGAGGCTGCTCAGGAATTCAAGGAGACTTCACAATTGTTAATACAGATGAAACAGAAACATTGAGGGGAAAGATCATTGTATGTATCTTTTAACATGTTGACTGTTATACGACGTACCGGCCGTCGTATCGATATCACTTTTCTTAGGCAATAATATATTTTGTATTAATATCACGGATATACGATAAATAAATATACGATACCTATATTTTATACTAATATAAATCGTTTTATCGTATGGCCTAGTATTAAAAAACCTAGTACTATCAGGGTGTTGTATGGTCCAAAACATGAAAGAAAGTTTTAACATTGCTGGTAGGCCAATGTTAAGGTTTTAAAATATATGAATTGGCAATTATAATTATCTCTCGATCGTTCAGAAATAAAAATACAAACACAAATTGTGAAAATCCAAATTGTGAATCCAATGTGGTCAGACAGATGTGTCAATCAGACAATCAAACAATAGATTTTAGATGAAACTTTTTCAGAGAGATTTACGAACTTTAATTTGAAAATTACGATGTAATTTTTATATAATTTAAAAATAGAAAATAACTTTAGGTAATAAACTTTAGGTAAAATATATTAAATTCAAAAATAATTCTTATCATTTAATTTCAATGTAATATACAAATTAAGATTTCAGAATAAAATAAATTTTATTTTGCATTGTATCAAAATAATACTTTTTTTCTTAATATATTTTCTTAATATATCTTCTCAATTCCAAACTTTTTATGCTAAATTCAAAGACTAAAATTTGAAGACTATAAAAGCTCTTAAAAATCCAGTTTAATGAGAAAATAGTTTTTTCATATTTGTGTACGTCTGTCATATTAAATTTGAAAATTTTTATGAAAAATTTTAACTGAGCAACTTCAAAACAAATGTTAAATTTTGCGAAAATCTTTCAGATTAAAAATGCTTTTTTAATGTATATAAGTATATATCATTAACACTGGTAATCAGTTTTCAAATGAGACATATAAGTATGTATATATATATATATATATATATATACATACTTATATCAAATATATACATACTTATTTCAAATTATATATATATATATATATATATCATTAACATTTAAAAGATTAATGCACGTGATATAAAATTAATATAACTTTGTTGTAGTGGCTGCTGCTTATTGGTGTTGCTATTTGTATTATATTAGGATTTGTCAGTATCTTGTTAATACGTAATAAGAATGGATATCAACTCGTATGGCCATCCGGACCTTCACGGTACAATAATTTCGAAAAGATAAATGGGATTTGATTAAAATATGTATCATTAATAGTTCTACTTCAACAGAATATTAATGATATATAATCCTTTTTATAAAATTCGACATTTTTAAAAAATAAAACATAAATTGTTCAAATCCTCCTATTACGGCTTTATGATTGAGTAATATTTTGTTTTTTTTTAAATCATCACCATAAATTTCTCTTTTTGATAAAGCCCTTTTTAAAGACCAAATTAATTTTTCTATCTGATTTAGTTGCACTTTATGTCCCAATTTAAATTTAAAAAAGTCACAATTTTAAAGATCCCTGATTGTTTACTTCTGCACAAAATATAAACAATTTAATAGTCAAAGAACATTGAAGATTTATTAAAGATTTATTAAATGGCATAACCGGAAATATATTTTATATCAATTTTATTAACGATTAATTTTTAATTCATATTAGCAATTTTATATATGGTATTAATCTATATAATGTTTTTTGACAATTTAATATTATAATTAATAATATTATATGTTTAAGGTCTATTTGTAAACAAATAATGTGTAAACTTTTTGCTTGTAGGCTGGCTAGATGGCCACATTTGGTCTTTCAGAGACGCAATATTGGTATATATGTGGAACCGAGAACTGAGGTTAGTGATGAAAAGATCAAATCATTAAAGATAAATTACAAATTTCATAAAGCTGCTTATTGCAGGAAATATGTTACAAAGCGCAAATTGACAAATATGAAGTGTCGTACAAATGTATAAATTTTAAATATGAATTAGGAAAAGGACAATTTGGTAAAGTGTACTTAGGCAGTCTAAATAATAATCAAGACACTTTGGTAGCTGTTAAAATGTCACAGTGTTTCGACGAATCTAACGAACTTGAAGTTAGACGTCAACTATTAGAAGAAATTAAGATAATGAAAGCAGCCGGTTCTCATCCGCATTTAGTGAACCTTATAGGTTGCTGCACTTTACCGGATAATCCTATATGCATACTTTTAGAATATATGGAAGGTGGAGATTTACTTGCATATCTCCATTCTAAAAGAAACATTGAAACGGATGACATATCTTTGTGTAACTTTGAAAAAGTTATGTCTGAATATATAAATATTGTTAAGCTGAATAAAAATAAGGATGTAGATTTATGTGGCACAATTGAAAAACAACAATTTATGAAATTTGCGCTTGATATTGCTAGAGGAATGGAGCATTTAGAAGCCAAAGGAATTGTACATAGAGATTTGGCAGCAAGAAATATTCTTCTCACCTCAGATCTAACACTAAAGGTAATGGATACTTGTATTAGGGTCGGCTGTTCCAACTTCTTTCAACTTACCTATTAAATATCAGTAATCCTTACGCGGTATTCCAACCATCGAGTAAGGATTACTGATATTTATCAATAGGTAACTGACAGGTAAACCTACTAAGGTGGAACAATCGGCCCTTAATGTTGTGTGTATGTCTATATATTTATTGTTTGGGAAAGAAAAGTAGTATTCCGTGACTTTTTTGTGCTGAATCCAAATTCAGTATCAAAAAGTACATATTACATCAAAATTTTGAAAAAAATTCGAAGAAAAACACGAAAAACGACAGTTTATGATTTTCCAAAGAAATATTTGTTTTAGTTTTATTTACGTTATCTTAAAATAATAATTTCTTTTTTTTTAATAGATTTTATTTCGTTTTTTTTTACTGATTTGAATTTTAAATTCGGTTTATTTATGATAAAAAAATAAGAAAAAAGAAAAAAAAAAAAACAGTTCTGATGCATATTTTTGTATAAACAGATTTTTTTATTTTATTATTTCATGCTTTTTCTCTGTAAGATATGTTTGTCATGAATTCATTAAGATAGATCATTTAGTCACATGAGAGTAACAGTAATTCTATTCAATATTAACCCTTTTTTGTATGTCACATAGATGTAGTTTACATCACATCTCTCGTCTTTTTTAGGTATTTATTTTATTTTATTTATTTTAAAGGAAAACCTTAATTTAAGATGGCATAAAAGTTATTAAATAAATTAATTTATTTTTAAATAACATTGTAGATGTGATCAAAATCATTATTTTTATACATTTTTTTCAAAATTCTTATGTAGTACGCACTTTTTAGAATAAATTTGGATTTAGTATACAAAAATGTGTAGAAGACTATTCTTTTCCAGAGAACAACAAATGTCTAATTTTGTAGATCAATGTTATTGAAAAATATGACTTACAATCATCTTTTTATTTCTTACAAGAACTTATTGATTTAGATTTCTGATTTTGGTTTGTCACGAAATGGAATATACGTGATAAGTAATACAGCAGGCAAAGTTCGCCAGCTCCCAATACGTTGGATGTCACCAGAAGCTATACGTGATCATGCTTTTTCTTCAAAAAGTGATGTCTGGTCGTTCAGTATTGTTCTTTGGGAGATTGGAACTCTGGGTTCTTTTCCATATGCCAATGTACAAGATGAGGAGTTGTTACATTATTTAACTCAGGGCAAATGTCGGTTAACTTGTCCTAATAGTATTTCTTGTGATATATATAAAATTATGTGCTCTTGTTGGAATACCATGCCGCAAGATAGGCCCAGTTTTGCACAACTTGTTTTAGATTTGCAAACACTAAAAGAACCTTCACACTCAATACATGAAGCAAGCAATCCTTGTTATATGTTATTATCACACCAATGTAATTTAGAATCATTTGATAAATATGTATGTATGCATGTGTATAATAATATAAAAACAAACTACAAACATTAGCTTAGAGTAAATTATAAAATATTTTAATTTTAGGTCAAATATTATATATCTCCAATCTTAAAAAGAAAGACAGATTTTAATAAGAATCCTCATAATCCTCATACCTAAAAAATTTTCATTTTATGGAATTATGTAATAATTGATATTGTAAAATAACAATTGCTAGCAATTTAGTTCAGATAAATTACTGTATATAAAAATACAACAGCAAAAAAAATAAAATTTGAACAGTATACAGTAGATTCCGATTAATTGGGACTAACCGATTAACTTTATTTGTAACAAATTTTGAAAAATAAATTGTTTTAAAATCAAATTTGGAATAATTAGGGCAGCCGTTTAATTATCAAAGTATTACGGTTTCCAGATATGTCCCAATTAATTGGAATCGACTGTATATAACAGGATTAACTCGAAAGAAAATATCTGGTTTAACTACTAATAATGGTTCGTCGAAGAATGTGAAATAAGATAAATTAAAAAATAAAATTTGCAAAAGAAGTTCAATTACTAGTTTACATTCTCTAAAAGTACGTGCATGTTATAATACGTATTTTTGTTCAATATTTACTGAATTAAGTTGCAAATGTAGATGAATAATAATGCTAAAATAATACAATAAATTTTCCTTTAGAGCAATATTTTCTTATGTATCTAGAAACAGTCAGGCTGATTTCAATCATATCTTTTGGTTCACTTACTTATAATTTTACTCTGTTATTGACGTATCGTATACAACCAGCACGAGATATCACAGAATAGGTTTGTTCTTTATTGCCGAACTTTCTGCACTAATGTACACTAATAACACCGAGCAGTGTGGCCAGATTCTAGACGCAGGAAGCAGAGAGAAGACTCTGGAAGCAGTGTTGCGATATGGGACCGGTTGTATGCGCATGTGCGGCTCTGCGCATGTGCGGTGATGGAGATCCAGTGCCGTTATATGTTAGGTCTGTTCTTTACAGCTGAACTGGCTGTACTAGTTCAGAGTTTATCTTTTTCCCTCCACATTGGAAGGAGAAAGATAAACTCTGAACTAGTGCAGCCAGTTCAGCTATAAAAAACAGACCTCTTGTGTGTTGACCATATGGCGGGATGTTTTGACATGAGAAGGTTAGGTGACTACAAATAAGGTAAGATTTATTTATTTACAAGCATGGAATCTACGAAGCCAACAGCTAAAAAACCCATAGACTTATATAAATAGACCCAGCGTTCTGTGAGAGGAGTTGTCCGCGTCTTCTAAAGGACAGAATGATACGCAGTAAGGTGCTGTCTCCGTCACTTGCTGGTCTGGAGGGGGAACGTCGACAACGTTGAGGGGAATTAAAAGGCGCGCGTACCGCATTTATACATGCGGTACGCGCGCCTTTTAATTCCCCTCAACGTTGTCGACGTTCCCCCTCCAGACCAGCAAGTGACGGAGACAGCACCTTACTGCGTATCATTCTGTCCTTTAGAAGACGCGGACAACTCCTCTCACAGAACGCTGGGTCTATTTATATAAGTCTATGAAAAAACCAAGAAGTAGAAAATTTTAATCAATTTCAAAAAATTTAGAAATATTTTTAATGTAGCGGGGTAACGGTGCCTTGTTTAACTTGTATGAGACACTGTACTGACCATTGAGTAAAAAGAAACAGGAGGGAGCGTTTGGTCTTAAAAGTGCGGACGGAAGTGACTATATAAAGTGGTCGCTCAAGATGGCCGCTCAAGGGCGCCAATATTGAATGACTTGTTATGTTTAATTAGGAAATAATGTACAATTAAAAGAAAATAACTGTAATATGCAACAATAATACCAAATTTTAATGGCGTTTTTCATTGGGATTGCACTCGTGCAGTATTTCCATAAGAGCAATGTTAAAATCTAAAATCTAAATTTATATTAAATCCTTCGTCCTTACAAAAATTTATCCATGCATTTCTTTGATCCGGATTTTTCGGAAACCTGTTTGTGAGTGAAAATTATTTAGTAATTATTGTGAATCTACAATTTCACAATACTATACATATGATTATAATCTCCAAAATAAAAATCTCATTATTGTTGATAATACTAACCGATGAAACGTTATTCCATGATTTCGAGCTGCTGCTGTTATGCCACAAGCTCTACAGTATACCATTTTGATCGTTTATTTCCATACACTGTTGCATAAAAGACTATACACTGCATATTAATGCGTACGGCGTACGGTATGCCGCTTGCCGCTATGCTCGAACATTCCCTCTCACTTTCAAAAAGTGGTCGCTCAAGATGGCTGCCACAGTATAGTATACGTAACGTATACTGTAGATACATGCGCGCATATGCTCTTTACGGAACGCAGCCAGTATACGATAAAATGTTTTGTGGCGGTATCGATATCGTTATGTTTATCGTTGCGCAGATAGATCGTAAAAAAGGTAATGTACCATCGCTGAGAGATACAGACTCCCGCTACAGGAACTATATCTCTTCTAATAATCATCACTCGTCCTAAAATCTACAGATTTTTAAAAAAATGAACGTAACGGAGAAGCAGAAACAACTTCTTGTTAATTTTATGCGGTCTTATCCTGATTTCGGAAAAGGTAGATTGCGGTATAACCGCGAAAATAAAAAAAAATTAGTAAGTAATTTTGTAAGTTGTTTTATTATTAATATCAAATAAAATTTTATTTTTACTAACACTATAAATTATAAAAATAAAAAATTGCAAATAAAAATTACGAATGAATATAATGTAATATACTTTTTTATAGGACGAATTATGAGAAGAATTAGCAACAATTCTCAATTGTGCAGGTTGCGGTCCTCAAAAATTGCCAATAAAAACATCATTCTCTTCATCATCAAGTAATAAAATAGCAGCCATGTACATAGCCATTTTTCGAGCTTTTGAGAATTCAAACAAAATAATGATAATAAAATAAATAAAATAATAATAAAAATAAAATAAAATAATATTTATACTTTAAATATACTTACAATAAAAAAGCTACTTAACCTTAAAATTATAAACAGATACAATTATAAACAGTTACAAATCACATCTATGAAATTGTCACGACGCTATGGTTTCTCAGTCTTTTTCACTCGAATCTCACCATTCGACAAGAAATTTCTTGCCGAACAAACTCCCGTGAGATAGCACACATTTTCACTATGATGAAAGTTACTGAATCGCGCGAGCTACTCACTTTTCGCATTTTCACTATATTTTAGATACAGAATCGACTCCCTGAGTAGGATTTGTTATTTGTTTTACGCGGGGGAGAGACTTCGCCCCATAGGGGTTTTCCTACGCGTGAAAACTTCAATCTTGCGCAAAGCAACACTAAGTTATTACTACGCATGCGCGCGTGACCGCAGCGCATGCCCATGTCGCTACGCTCAGTCGGAATGACAGGTTTCGTAACCTGAAAAGTCATTAACTTTAACCATTGAGTAAAAAGAAACAGGAGGGAGCATATACTAGCCAGGACTAGGTAAATCCGCGGACGGATGTACGTCATGGCAGCCATCTTGAGCGACCACTTTTTGAAAGTGAGAGGGAATGCTCGAGCATTGCGGCAAGCGGCATACCGTACGCCGTACGCATTAATATGCAGTGTATAGTCTTTTATGCAACAGTGTATGAAAATAAACGATCAAAATGAGGTCTGTTCTTTATAGCTGAACTGGCTGCACTAGTTCATAGCGTTTTCGATTATACAGGATTTGAACGACCCAGGGTTGATCAATCACTATTTTACTATAAATGCAAGTCTTTCATTGGTGGAGAGGTTGCAATGACGTCATTAACTAACCCTGGGTCGTTCAAATCCTGTATAATCGAAAACGCTATCAGAGTTTATCTTTTTCTCTCCATATTGAAAGGAGAAAGATAAACTCTGAACTAGTGCAGCCAGTTCAGCTATAAAGAACAGACCTATTGTATACTGTAGAACTTGTGGCATAACAGCAGCAGCTCGAAATCATGGAATAACGTTTCATCGGTTAGTATTATCAACAATAATGAGATTTTTATTTTGGAGATTATAATCATATGTATAGTATTGTGAAATTGTAGATTCACAATAATTACTAAATAATTTTCACTCACAAACAGGTTTCCGAAAAATCCGGATCAAAGAAATGCATGGATAAATTTTTGTAAGGACGAAGGATTTAATATAAATTTAGATTTTAGATTTTAACATTGCTCTTATGGAAATACTGCACGAGTGCAATCCCAATGAAAAACGCCATTAAAATTTGGTATTATTGTTGCATATTATAGTTATTTTCTTTTAATTGTACATTATTTCCTAATTAAACATAACAAGTCATTCAATATTGGCGCCCTTGAGCGGCCATCTTGAGCGACCACTTTATATAGTCACTTCCATCCGCACTTTTAAGACCAAACGCTCCCTCCTGTTTCTTTTTACTCAATGATATAACGGCACTGGATCTCCATTACCGCACATGCGCATACAACCGGTCCCTAATCGGAACACTGATATCAAGTCGACGTGTTCCGACTCTACATATTTTTACATCATGACTGGTTTTGAACGTAGCGGCAATGTTGTTTTGGCTGTTTCAAAGCAACTGGAGCAATTGACAAGTAAAGATTAATATTTATAATATTTATATTTATATCAATCTTTATTGATGGTTTAATATTTATAATATTTATATTTATATGAATATTTATTGTTGGTGAAAAACGAGCAATATACAGGGTGGTCCCGAACGTTCCGGCGATATTTTGAGATCTTATAGGAAATTTAATTCTGAATAAAAAATTTCCTATAAACATGGGTCGAAAAATGCTTCCTTAAAAAGTTAGCGCCCAAAAACCTCTGAAATCACGGTTATTTTATACATTTTTACAAATATTAGAGAAAGTATGCGTTTTTTAACAAATAGTACCCAAACAAAAGTTGTTGAGAATTAAATTATTTTTTAAATGAGATGAAAGTGATTATAGTACGGTCCATAGGTGTCGAGATAGCCAGTTTGGAGGGACATTTTGAGAATAGTTAGTTTTTTTCACGTTGTTATTTATTTTCTACTACTACAATGCTATTTTAGTTAAAAAAAAACACCATTTTATTTTTTTGAAAGAAAAAGATTGTTTTTTACTTCTATTATTTTTTTAGAAATTTTTTAAGTTTTATTTTTTTTTCATTTTATTTTCTTTTCACCTTCTGCTCTTCCTTTTATCCTTCTATGGTAATTGGTTTAAACAAGCAGAAAAGAAAAATTTTTTTAGTTAAAAAACCAACAAGCAAGATAAGCATTAAAAATTAGCAAAGCTATATCAGCATAAATAAAGAATATTTTTAAAAGCTCTACTGTCGATATCCGAATAAACACTTTTTTGTACATTTGAAACTGGCTATCTCGACACCTATGGACCGTACTACAATCCAGTGTTCAGCCGAGAGCACAAGCTTTTACATAAAGCATAACGCATAAGCATAAGGAAATTGATTGGTCTATATATAAGCATAAGCAAATGCATAAGGAAATGGACCAATCAATTTCCTTATGCTTATGCGTTATGCTTTATGCAAAAGTCTGTGCTCCGGCCATTTCGATTAGGGACCGGTTGCTTAGCGTATATGTGGCTTTGCGCTTGCGCGGCGATGGAAATGCAGTGCCGACACACGTCGTGTGCAGGACTTTACGCGGGACTTTTGACAGAATAAGGTTAGGAAAATAGAAATAAGGTAAGGCTTTTTTATTTATTATAATTAAAATTTATAAAATAATTAAATTATATATATATAATGTATTTTTGTACATATATATATATGCATATATAATTTATTTTTTAATACATTAAAAAAATTTTTATTACTTTAAATGAAGCTGGGTAACGGTGCCTCTTTTTATATGTACGAGACACTTTACTGACACCGTATGGCCGCACATGCGCAAACAAACCGGTCCCTAATCGGAACACTGCTACAATCGCTTTCATCTCATTCGAAAGATAATTTAATTCTCTACAACTTTTGTTTGGGTACTATTTGTTAAAAAACGCATACTTCCTCTAATATTTGTAAAAATGTATAAAATAACCGTGATTTCAGAGGTTTTTGGGCGCTAACTTTTTAAAGAAGCATTTTTCGACTCATGTTTATAGGAAATTTTTGATTCAGAATCAAATTTGCTATAAGATCTCAAAATATCGCCGGAACGTTTAGGACCACTCTGTATGTATACGCAAAACTATCGCGATTGGTGCAAAATAAATTTATTTTTTATATTGAAATTATAATATATTAATCTACAACATTAAAATGTACACCAATCTCAGATTGGGATACTTAGGGTGCGTTCCACTTAACGCCCGCAACGCTCCTAGAATCATTTTATCCTCGTTTAACTTTCAATGAAAAACAAGGATAAAATGATCCTAGGAGCGTTGCGGGCGTTAAGTGGAACGCACCCTTAGAGTATACAAAAATTAAATACACTGATATCACAACGGAAAATTAGAATGTACAAATTAAGTAAAAAAAACTTAAAGGAAAGAAGAAAAAACAAAGAACCTAAATAATTATTCACTTAAAATATTAATTTTATCAGATTATGACCTCAAATACACTGAAAATTAAGCGAAAGTAACGATTGTTATCGTGAGAACAAACATTCCATATAATCTGTTAAATAATTTAAAGAAATACAAGATAGTCATTACGTTCCAGTCGTCAAAAGATTTAATACTATTTAAAAGAAAGTTAAAACATCTTACTATATCACGATGATAAGCACACTGCCTCCAATTGACAAATTAAAGAGCGAGGAAAATTTTAACGATTGGAAGTTTGCGATGCAAGCTTATTTTGAACACGAAGATTTACGAGTGTGATGCAAGAGAAGATAAAGATCCTAAAAGGATCACAAAAGTTTGGTCAAAAATTGTATTAGCATTCGAGCTAACAAATTATATTCATATCCAGGATGCTACAAACGCAAAAGAAGCCTTTGGGAGAAGTTGTGTAAAGCCTTTGATAACTTCGGATTTACATAAAGTTTTTTTATTAAGATAATTATTATCTACGTTCTTAAAAAGTGCAATCCAGTGACTGAATATGTAAATATCATTATTTCAATTGCGCATCAATTGTCACATCAGTTTGAAGATAAATGAGGAATGGATCATGTTGTTACTGGTTTATCAGATGATTATAAGCCAATGATAATGGGTATCGAAAGCTCTGGTTTACATATTACTCTGGAGATTCTATTAAAACTAAACTTTTACAATTTTAACAAATTTTTTTCAGCCATCAAAACTCACATTAGTAGCAGTCAGTATGTTTGCTTTTTATCTTTTGCAATTTGGCAAGTCTTAGGAAAAGTCTAGATAAATTTGTTTTTAGTTCTTTCTCTCTTTAATCTGTTTGTCATAGCAAAAAAAAAAGAATAATAAAAAAGATATTTATTACATACTTGAATTTATTGTATTATATATCACAAAAAGAGAAACTAAGACATTCTACTTGTCCCATAGACCAATCTCTTTCATACGTGTTTGAAAGTATTTTTCCAGAGCGTTAGCGCAACGATAATAATCAGTATTAAGATTATTGTACAATCTACAATTCGTAAAGATTCGTGTCATGTCTGCTATAAATAATCTTCTTGTCACATAGTATCTGGACCTTAAACGGTCTTCCATAGTTTTGAGATCTGTAAGATAAAAGATCATGTTTCATGTTTCCGAATTTCTTATTATTTTGGTCTCAAGTTTTATTTTAATATTGTATTATTTTTATTTTATTATTTTAAAACACATCTCTTTTATATTTGTAAGTATCTTCTTCAAACTTACCCATAGGATATTTTATATGATCATAATAATCTGGAACTTCGTTTTTATCTACAGGTTCCAAAAACGGCCAAGCTGTGTCGTGGCTTTTCACGCTATTCAAAACACTGTTCAAGGCGTTATATAAAGAATCCGACATATCTATACAATCCATAAGTTCCGAACTCTGCGTTCCTTTTGTCATACCTCTTGTTCTTATTTGCGCGTAATTCTTCCATCCGGTTTCGCGAATTCCTGGAATTGATTCTACCGGAATACCCCTCACACCTTCTTTAAAGCACGTTAAACCAGGATGAATCTTTTGTATTTCCTGTTGTCTTTGATAAATTAATTTCTTGACGATTTCTTTTTGCTTTCTTAAAACCGCCGTAAACTCTGTATATACAATTTTAGCATTTAGTTCGCAGTGCATCAATGTTGCTCTTTCGTAATTTTTTATATATCCTTGATACATGGACTTGGATAGTTTTATGTCTTTGCTAAATCCTTGCTTTTTAAAATACCCAATGGCAAACTCATCTGCGAACGTAAGAAAATGCAATATGTTGTTCTTAATATGATAATCTTTTAGCATGTTCATTAAGTGTGTCCCATAGCCCTTTACTTGCTCTTGACTCGTAACCGCGCAAAATACTATCTCGGTAAAACCTTGAGTAGGAAACGTACGAAAACAAATACCACCGATTGGACGACCACCTTTTATTAGGGCTAACGTTTTATGCTTCCTGTATAATTAATAACGCATTATTGCTGGATGACTTTTTATAATAAACTAATTATAATATATTAATATTAGAGACAGTATACTTACGGATCAAAAACAAATTGAGATATATATTCTTTGGGCATTCTGACTAATTGATGACTAAATACATTATGTAATCCTATCAGCCAAAGCATAGTTTGCTTGGACACAGGCTGTGTGAGACTATTTCCAACAACGTGAAATTCTATGATCTTCCTGCTTTCTTCAATTTTCGCTGTTTCATCTCTTGGAAGATCCGGTGGAAATACCACATCAGGACCACACATGTAATTGGGATCATTGATAGTCGCAACAATTTCAGCAACAGTCTCATCAGGAAGATCCTCAAAAACCTCTTCACTTTTTCGTTTCTTTGCATCAGGCCGCCCTTCGGATAGAGCGCGCTTTTCAGGAAGTCTTCTCATTCCAGGACTAATATTTATTGTTGTGTAATTATCTTTCTCGTTAGGTATGACAGTGATTCTCTCAAATTCTCCTGTTTTTTTCACTTGATGTCCTTTTGATTCTAAAGCAGCTTGAAGATGAGAAGGTGGTATTTGCTTAAATTCAGGATCCCAAATAGGTGAATTGTCCGAATAGATCTCGATTTCCAACATTGAAAGAAACCTTAAATGCAAAAAGTTATATATACAACAAACATCAACATGAAAAAGAGAAAAATTTTTAGAACTTACTTAGGAAAATATGTTAAAACCATAACTCTCTTTTCTGGTGTTAACTTGTCTCTGTCATTGTGACATTTGTCCATTAATTGCCTACAAAGTGGCTTGAATACAGCTTGTAGTAAAGTCTTTCCAAAAACTAAAGGAGTATCATGATGTGGTAATGAATCACAAAATGCAGGTACGTGGCAAAAAACAAGCCAACGGGTGTAATTAATTTTATAAGCAGGAGCTTCCTCAGCACCAATTGTTGTTCGTCTGATACTAGGTGCATCAAAGTTCCAATGATTCAGACAATGCAAAAACATTTTTGCCATATCGTACATAACTTGCCATTCTCTTGGTGGAGAATGACTAAACTTATGCAAAACAAAATTCATTACCGCTTTTGCAATGTTGGGTCTTTCAAACGGTGGCTGGCCTAATGGACCTTCTACTGTCGGTTTTGTCATAGACAAAATACACTTTCTCAGTAATTTATATAAATAGAAATATATTTTTTTAGTATCAGGATCTTCTTCTCTATGTATACTCATAAAAATATGGTCTGCATCCATAGCCATGCCCAATAATCTATTAATTTCTTCATCAGATTGAATCGGTAGATGCTTAATATGATTTTGTAAAGGATGAGTACACATTTTGCACAGATCTACAAAATTTATAACAGACTGCTGTACCTCACCTTTTGGCGATTTTACAACAGGCTGTGCATTCTTCCAGCCATTACATTTGCATTCTTCTATTTGACAAGCACTGTAAGCTGCAAGTTTCAGCAATTTCTTGATTTGAGGCCAATTATACATTTGTTGCTTGCGTTGCTGTATCCTTTGAAGATTATTTGGTCGATTTTGAGTCTGTGGCTTAGTTGAACTTTGATCCTTATTACTTTCCTGCTGTAAGGTACTGGTAATAGGTTGTCCAGACTCTTTCAAAGCAGCTACTGTTGTATGCCGATTAATATTTTCAGATGCCATCCTTAAAAAATCATTATAATATTTATATTAATCGAGTAAAATATATTTATATAGCTATACATAAATAAGTCTAATGATATCGTATCTCAATGTATCGCTACAATAATTTTTGCAACAAATTAATATTAATACATACTCAAAAGTTTCTTCCAATAGAAGCAAATCGTGTGTGTGTGCAATTCGACGTGAATTAAATTAATTTTACTTTTATTCCCAATACTGTCGTTGGCTTGAATCTTCAATAACAATACTTCAGCACAAATAAACTGTTATAACATCTATAAGATATTTTTCATGTCGATATAATCAGCATTTCGTGTAATTTGTTATTATTGTTGTTAATTTGAAATATGATTTTCACCTAAAGCGTGGATTGGCGTTACATATCGACCGGGTTATGGTGACATATAGGTACTTGGTTCCGCTTAACTGAGGGTATCATATTAGAGGGTGCTGTAAACGCTGGTAAACAGAAAAGAATTCTTTAAGGTTTTCAGAGGTTTTTCTCTATTATTCTCCGTATGAAATTTTATTCATATTTCACTTTTTTTAAATTCCCATCTCGGTCGATTAAAAATGCCGAAAACAAAAATATAATGTTTTATGCAATTGCAATTCTTCTATAGGTAAAACTTCTTTTTTAGGTTAAGACAAGATACACTGGAAAAAGCCGGTCACTCACAATTAAACAAATATGTTGTAATGTAATTTCGCCAATTAATGCTTCTCGAATTGCTTTTTGTCAAAAGATTTGATTTCAACAGCAAGCTCATGCACTTATCACTATTTCACAAATTTGGAACATTTCTACATTATTCTCGTATCACATGAAACTTTACAAAACTATTATTGCAATTGCCATTGGGTACGGATTATACTTGGAAGATTTGAATTATTTCGTGTATTCATGCCATTAGACGCATCGCTGCAGAAAATCTGGCCATAAAATCTTTGCCAAAAATTTTGTGTACTATTTTATATATACTATTATTATTAAGTAACATCGTAATTAGAAGAATAAGATCTATAAACTTACAAGATGTTGGATTTACACTTTTACAATTTCAAATTTTGATTTACAATTGATTTATAATTTTAATTTTAACATTATTATTAAATGGAATTACGAACAATCGCTTTATTTGATACTGAAAATAGTACTAATTTAAAAAAAAAAAAAATTTTTTTTTATTATTTTGAATCAGACAAGATATTTCTTGGTATAGAAGAAGGTATAGATTTTTGAATGCTAAAAATGATGCCGCAAACCAAATTTCACAAGCATGTCAGGTTTTCAAAATAGTTGAGATTTAATATGTAAAAAATGGGTTTTTTTTGCGATATTTGATATTTTTTTGTAAGAAAGCTTTAATCCTTCATAACATGGCCAAAAAGTAAGATATCGAAATAAAAAAAATGCATTTTATAGGGGATGAACAATACATCCAAGAAAAAATGGTATAATATAGTCAGATGTAAATATATATAATTAGTTATAAAAGGATCTAATAACATATGTAATTTTATATGATCATATAAAATATTATATGTTATTAGATCTTTTTATAACTAATTATATATATTTACATCTGACTATATTATACCATTTTTTCTCGGATGTATTGTTCATCCCCTATAAAATGCATTTTTTTTATTTCGATATCTTACTTTTTGGCCATGTTATGAAGGATTAAAGCTTTCTTACAAAAAAATATCAAATATCGCAAAAAAAACCCATTTTTTACATATTAAACCTCAATTATTTTGGAAACCTGACGTGCTAGTGAAATTTGGTTTGCGGCATCGTTTTCAGCATCTAAAAATCTATAAGAAACACCTTGTTTGGTTCAAAATAATTTTTGGCTGTAAACTAGTGTAGTCTCAATACGGAACGGAACATTTACACTACAATAATTGAATAAAATACAACAAACGACTTCAAGCACGAACAACGTTGCACGGCTCTTCCCCCATTTCTCGACTTTTTGTTTTACTTTTTTATTCTATTTTATTATCTAATTATTATATTTTCTATATTTTTACAATTTTATTCTATAAAGAATAATTTTGTGCATTTAATTTCGTATCATTGTTCTTTTTGCATAAATATTTAGTAGAAGAAACTAAAAAAGGAAGACTTTTGGTAGGTAAAATATTTCACGTTTTATTTTAATTTATACTTTTTATATTTTTTGTCAATTGATACTTAAAAAACCATTATATATTTAAAAGCTACTCTAATTATATAAGTTTTTTAAACTCATACATATTATAAACTTTTTATAAGTTCTTAATATTATGAAAAAATAGCCAAATGCATCAGGATTTTATGCTAATAAAAATAAAATTTATTCTACACAATTATTTTGCAGTATATTTTGTAAGTAACTGATATTCACTAGAAGTTGTTTTCTTTGTAGATCGTCAGATAAATGTAAACGGCAATCGAAACACAAAGAGCATATAAAAGAATCGAACAAGATCAACATTATGATTAAGTTTCCACAAATATAAGAATTATTCACACAAATTAAGAATTTATTCAACGCAAATAATTGAAATGTCTGTACATAAGTAAACATTGTCAAATATAAGTAATCACGCGATGAACAATTTGCATTAGCTTATTTAAATTCAATTTTATTTTTTTTTTATATTTTGTGCGCGTGTATGTGTGCGTGTGTGTGCGTGTGTGTGCGCGCATGTGTGTCTGTGGTTTTTACATTATTTAAATATATTTTGTTCACTTTTATTTTGCATTTTTTGAAGGAAAAAACAAGAGGTTTTTGATCTACAAATATTAAAATGCGAGCAGAAAGTTACATTTTTTGCAAATGTCTTCAAACCTATGTATAATGTACTTTATATATGTATAATACACAAAATTTGGCCACTTTTAAAAAATAATAATTTGTAGTCTAATATATTATGTAAAAGTTTTTGTTGACCTATTCTTTTTTAATCCCAATCATCACTATTTATATCTAAAACAATATCCGTGTTTTCTCTCGGCAAATCATTCTCGGCATTTTTGGCCACTTTTATTTTCTTGTTTTTGTTTCTCTTAGTAGTATTTACTGTTTTTTTAACAAGTTTTTTAGTAGTATTTGTCGATTCTTTTGTCTCAATTTTAGTCTCTAGTCCTTTCACTCGAAATTCCAGTTCACTTTCTTCTTCGCTATCTTCCGCACTCTGCTCATTGAATTTCTGCTTTTTTGATTGCCTCAAAACAGATGCATTGATTTCTTCTTCATTTTTTGTAAGCATTTTAAGTTTCTGCGATTCATGCAGTTTAGCCCATGTGGCATAAAATTTGGCTATCTCTGTGCCATCTGTCTTTACTCTATTTTCCCAATTTGTAATTTCTCCCATGTTTCTCAAGTCTATTGTCACTTTCGTACGTTCGGTTTCAATATATTTTCGATTTTCTTCAATCATACTCAAAAGCTGCTTCATTTTTTTACAATATGTCGCTATATGACATTTCTTCAGAAATGCTTTTAACTAGAAAATACATATATCAGATTAATTTTCCATACTTCTAATAAAATTATATTCTGAAAATATTTTGTCTTTTTTATGTACCTGTATTATACAAGATAGAAACAAATCTGGAAAATATATTTTATAGCTCTCAATTGCTGCATGTTTTAGTATAAGCTGATAAATTGTTTCGATAATGCTATCTTTAAAATCTTTTTCTACAAGCTGTGATTTCGATATTCTCAATGTATAAAGTATAGGTATAGGTTTTATTGAGGCCACTTTGTGCTTTTTATTAAAGTCGTAAGAATCCAATATCTAAAAAAAATTTAATAAAAAATATTGCACATTCTAGGAGTACAAGAATAATTATTTAGAAATCGCAAATAATCAGTACCTCGAGAAGAAATGGCAAAATAGGTATGAACACTCCTGTCTCCTTTGAAATGCTCAGTAACATCTCTATGCAATGGAACCTTAATGGATAGTGTTGTACGGTTGGAATTAATTTTATCGTTCCAATAATTATCTGTTAATAAATAATCCAATAAATTTGGGATAAATTTTTACACTATTTTTATACTTTTGCAATTAAGTTATTTAAAGTTATATTAAACATATATTATATAGAAATAACTAATACCTGGATCAATGGGTACAATAATGATCGTAACATTGATTTATCTTTTGACTTAGTTATAAAATCTACCCAAAAACGTAAGGAATTTATATATTGCCAATGATACACAATCCGAAAGTTTTCCTGAAAAGAAAAATAAAATTCTAAGTGTCAATAATAAATTTCGAAAAAAATATAATTATATTATTCGATAATTACCTTTTTCTTTAATGTAACGGCGTTTCTTAAATGTATTGCTAATTGCCTGATAAAAAGAAAGGCATGGTTGTATGACAGATCATGATCTAGTGCGTATATCTCGACTAAAGAAAGTCTCATAAAATTAATGCTCGGTAATGTGTTGGACGATACAAATTCGGTATTCCGTACATATTTCACATACATAGTCTAAAAAAAATTTTAATAACAATTTTCTACATTTATTTCTTTTTATTACAATCATGTAAATCTCACCTTTAACAGTTTCTCCAGTATGGATTCTCTATGATTAATAGCGATATAGAATATATTTAAGAAACTTATGACGCGAACAGTCTCATCTCCTGTTTCACACCACAGCTTTAACAAAATCCTCAACAATGGTTTAGTTAAGGACGAAAAAGATTGCATGTATGGCAACATGTAGCGAAGGTGTTTTAAAAGTACTGTTTGAATATTAGATGATGTTACATTTTCCAATAGCTGTGGAAAAAAAATGCTTCTTTATATAATTTATTTTATAGCTATATACCATATTATACGATAAATAAGATGTAATAAACAAGATAAATAAGATGTAAAACATTACTAGTTTATACTAATACCTTAAATAAATCTGTTAAGTACAATTTTAAAGTTCCTCGTATTTTGCCAAATCTCTTAGATTTATGCGCTTCATGAGATTCTGGGTCAAGTTTTAAAAAGCGTTTAAATGCATCAGACAAGTGTGTTATACAAAGTTGTACCACACCATTAAATACTAAAAATATATTTCAATAATATTAGAATAAAAATTATTTTTAAAAAAATAATAAATGGCTTAAATAATGTAAATAAAAACCAAACCTGCACTTCCTTCTACTTTATATCTTGTGGCTTTATATCTTGTGGCTGTATCAGATGATACTGCTACACTATTCAAGGCTGCACGAAAAGCTTCTACAGCATGTTTAATAGTAGCTGTTGATCTATAAGTTAAAAATAACGCATATAATTATTACTTTGTTATTGACTTGACAAAAATATATAAATAAAAACTTACTTATCTGTTTGTATTTCTTGTTGCCAAATTTTCAGTAATTTCAAAGTAATTTTCTTTTTTGAATTTTCTTCAGTTTCTTCTGGATGAAAATCACTATCATCACTAGCAACCTAAGAATTCAAAATTATTAAAAAATAAGACCAAGAAATTGAAAATTTATAAAAATTATGCACCTCCAATTCTTCTTGAGGAATGTGCCTGTCATCAAAATCTTTTATTGATGAACCATCATCTTCATCATCAGATAAGTTAAAATCCAAAAGATTTTTATCATTTTCTTCAAGATATTTAAAAAATTCAGGATCAGTGTCTTTTAATTTTATCAATGACTTTTTGTGTTCGACAGGATTTAAGTCACTTTCATCGCTATCTTCTTGATCACTGTTTAAGTCATCTATAAAAAATGATAAAAATTAAAATATACAATTTAAAATATAAAAAAATCTAAATATTTTAGATTATACCGTTATTTTTATTATTTTCATAATTCTCATCATAATTATCATTATCTGTGTCATTATTCTCATCACTGTCTATATCACTGTGAAAATCTTGTTCAAAAAATTCTTCTGTAGTAACTTTGCTTAAATCTTTCTTCTTTCTTTTAACTCCTAATCTTTTTTCTTTCGATAATGTAGTAGATTTTTGGCTTACTTTCTTCACCTTCATTTTTTTACAACTGAGTTATAAAATGTTAAGTAACCTTGAAAAAATTACACATTATGAATTGACACACTAATACAACAAATGCATATAATAAAAATCATCATTTTACAAAATATTTATTTACTTTGAGAATAACGGGAAATTCATGTATACAAAATAAAGACAGTCGTGCACGTTGTGTGATTAACATGATACATTGGATTGTACGGAAAGTTTATAGAAATTTTTATATAGGAAAATTCAAAGACAATATTTTTATACTTAGGTATACCTGTAGTCACTATTGTATTAACAATTTTTTTTTTTATAACTTTCTGTCACCTTTTAGACAGCTTCATAATTTTCTCCCCTCAGAACTTTCTATCTTTCTAGAAGAAAAATTGCTCAAGATTTGCTCAATCCCTACGAATTTTCCGAACAACCCAATACTTTCTTCATTTTACATGACTTCAATTTAAGATAACTAAGTATTTCATGAAATAACTCATATTTACTGTTTCACACAAATATAAGAAATTACTCAATGATAGTGACGACAAGGTTATAATGTGCACTTAATTTCTTAATTATTTTTATATATAAATAAAACAATCAAATTAGTAATTATGTATTATTGCTAATATGATAGAAAATTTTACTCTCTTACCTGTATAAGTACTCTGCAATATTATGAATACATAAAAACTAAATATACTCATAAATAGACAAATTCGCTTTATGCACAATTCCACGTGAGAAATGAGAAACAAAAGAGAAATATCAAAAGTTTGTTCTTTATTGCCGAACCTTCTGCACTAGTGTACACTAGTGACCAGTGTCGCCATACGTACACCTGAGGTCTGTTCTTTATAACTAAACTGGCTGCACTAGTTCAGAGTTTATCTTTTTCCTTCTAATGTAGAGGGCAAAAGATAAAAGCCGAGAGCACAAGCTTTTACATAAAGCATAACGCATAAGCATAAGGAAATTGATTGGTCTATATATAAGCATAAGCAAATGCATAAGGAAATGAACCAATCAATTTCCTTATGCTTATGCGTTATGCTTTATGCAAAAGTCTGTGCTCCGGCCAAAACTCTGAACTAGTGCAGCCAGTTCAGCTATAAAGAACAAACCTCTGGTCACAGAAATGCCTTAACACATGAACTTGCACGGGTGTCAAGGCATATCGAGTTGGCGTGTTCCGACTCTACATATTTTTACATCATGACTGGTTATGAACATAGCGGCAATGCCACGGACTAAAGGCCGGAGCACAGACTTTTACATAAAGCATAACGCATAAGCATAAGGAAATTGATTGGTCTATATATAAGCATAAGCAAATGCATAAGGAAACGGACCAATCAATTTCCTTATGCTTATGCGTTATGCTTTATGCAAAAGTCTGTGCTCCCGCCTTAAGGAATAGAGGGACTGATGGCTGGTTTATGCTTCGGTCTTAATCTTATAGCGTTTTCGATTATACAGGATTTGAACGACCCAGGGTTGGTTAATGACGTCATTGCAACCTCTCCACCAATGAAAGACTTGCATTTATAGTAAAATAGTGATTGATCAACCCTGGGTCGTTCAAATCCTGTATAATCGAAAACGCTATTAATCTTAGTCTTAGTCTTAACTTAATCTTAAGGACTCGTTTATGCTTCCCTGGAAATTCGGACTACGCATGTGCAAATGTAACAAAACCTAACCTAACCTAACCACAAATTGTAATAGAAAAACTATAAAAACACTCCTACACAGTTTTTGTTCTTTCAATTTAAGAGGTTAGATTCTACATACTAACTTACCACTTAAATTTAGCGCTTCTCCAATAGCGTTCCAACTATTCTTCACCACTAATTTATTTTTATAATTTGGATTTTTTTTATTCCAAACAACATCAAATTGTTGGACACATTCAATTAAATCAGCATCACTCATTTTCGTATTTTACAAGAATCGAAAACCATTATTTCGCGCGGTTTCGTGCTGCGTCGGACGTCAGACTTACCTCATTGGCCCGGCCTTAGGACATTAGGGACTAAAGTTAAAAGATGGGATCTTTCCAAGATTAATGGCTGGTTTATGCTTCGGTCTTAATCTTAATCTTAGTCTTAGTCTTAACTTAATCTTAAGGACTCGTTTATGCTTCCCTGGAAATTCGGACTACGCATGTGCAAATGTAACAAAACCTAACCTAACCTAACCACAAATTGTAATAGATCCCGGTGCTGCAAATTATAGTGAATGTTAAAATGAATCGCCAGCGGCAAAAAACTTTAATGTTTGGAATGGCACTTTTGTTATCAAGTGCCTATGCAGCATGTGTATTATTAAGAAATTAAAAAAAAAATAAAAGAAAACCACGGAGATACGCTGTTCGGCCACTGAATCGAAAAAGACACGAAACTGGTCATTTCTTTTCTTTAATGAAAGATATGCTGAATATTGAATACGATCAGGAACAATTTTTTAAATATACACGGATCGAAAACCATTATTTTGCGCGGTTTCGTGCTGCGTCGGACGTCAGACTTACCTCATTGGCCCGGCCTTAGGACATTAGGGACTAAAGTTAAAAGATGGGATCTTTCCAAGATTAAGATTAAGACTAAGATTAAGACTAGGGAAGTATAAACGCCCTTATGGCATTCTACGTTATCAACTCTTAAGATTAAGATTAAGACCGAAGCATAAACCGGCCATAAGATTAAGACTAATAGCGTTTTCGATTATACAGGATTTGAACGACCCAGGGTTGATCAATCACTATTTTACTATAAATGCAAGTCTTTCATTGGTGGAGAGGTTGCAATGACGTCATTAACCAACCCTGGGTCGTTCAAATCCTGTATAATCGAAAACGCTATAAGATTAAGACTAGGGAAGTATAAACGCCCTTATGGCATTCTACGTTATCAACTCTTAAGATTAAGATTAAGACCGAAGCATAAACCGGCCATGAGTCTAAAGCGGTGTCTACAATGAGATTTTAAGATGTAAAACTTAAGCTTTAAGTCGTAATTTGTGACGTCATTTCCTTTCGTAAGGCTTTCCCACTAGACTTTTAGCCGTAACTTTAAGCCTCAAGCGAATTGGCGAAATCTCAATTTTTACGGCTAAAAATTTACGGCTTAAAGTCGAGTATGATATAATGACCAATAGAAGCAAGGTTAGCGAAAATACGTACATGTTAAGCGTTGTCTACAATGAGATTTTAATACGTAAGATTTAAGAGTTAAGCTTTAAGTCGTAAGCCATAGCATAAGCCGTTAAGTTATAATGTCTACAATGAACGCCATAAACTCATAGCTTTTAGCCTTAATGATCACAAAGAACCAATCAGAAAGCAGATAGTTCCGCAGGCGCAAAAGAAGGATAAAGCGCACGTTTTACAGCTGTAAATCACGTAAATGCAATGGAAAAAAAAGATTTAGTGTTCTTCTTTGCGGCAATTGCATGGGTGCAATTAGCCTCTTATTTGCTGTTAACAAAACAACGTAAAAGTAGAAATCGAAGATGGTGGATGCTACCAGATAAGCGATAAAGACCTCATTTAGGAGCATACACTACTTTATTTTTAAAGTATAAACACACAAATCATGAAGAATTTTTTAAAATGACGAGACTTACAGTAGAACAATTTGAAGAACTGCTCAATTTGACTAGGTCTGCCTTGATAAAGACTAGTATGCGAGAATCTCTGGATCCTGAATTCCGTCTAGCATTTACAGTGTGGTATGTATATCGCCCTGTTATGTACGTTCATTTACACACATTCTCTCTATTTTCTATTAAATTGCATGTTCGCGCTTTTTTACAGCTTTCTAGCATCAGGGGACAGTTTTCCTTCAATGGCCAGATATTGGCGCATAGGCAGATCAACATCTTATAAAATAATTACAGAAACATGCAATGTTATTTGGCAACGTCTTCAAGGAACATATTTGAAGCCTCCTTCTCAAAAGGAGTGGAAAAATATTGAGAAAGGTTTTTATGATCGATGGAATTTTCCCAATTGTGTTGGAGCTCTAGATGGAAAGCACATCCGTGTGCAATGTCCACCCAATTCTGGTTCAGCATACTATAACTACAAAGGATATTATAGCATAGTATTGCTAGCTACATGTGATGCCAATTATGCATTTACTTTTGTAGACATTGGAGATTATGGTGAGAATACATCATTTAGTATTATTTTACAAAGTTTTTGAAATAATAACAAATTTTTAAATATGCATATAAAATATATATTTTAGGATCATTATCAGACACAAGTATCCTCAGTGCATCGGCATTTGGACGTGCTCTAGAACGTGATGAATTAGATCTGCCACCACCAAAGGTATTACCAAACTCAACATTGCTAGTCAATCACTACTTCGTGGGTAATGAAATTTTTCCCTTGCGGTTAAATCTATTACGACCATATGCAAGAAAGAACTTGTTAGGAATTGCACAAAAAGTTTTCAATTATAGACTTTCAAGGGCACGACGTGTTATTGAGAACGCTTTTGGAATTCTCGTAACCAGGTGAGATCATTACTTGATTAGTAATAAATTATTGTGATTCCTTATCATTGAATTATACAAAAATCAATGTCGATACAGCGATAAATATTTTTATATTAGGTGGAGAGTGCTGAGAACCACATTGGCCTTGCATCCAAATAATGTAGAGATTATAATTTCTGCTGTAGTCTGTTTACATAATTTTATCATGAAAAAAGAAGAACACATTGTTGGATTTAAATCATATTGTCCATCTGGTTATGTAGACTATTACGATGAAAATGGCAATGTTGTTTCTGGTTTGTGGCGAGGTGAAAACACTCCTGGAAGTAAGGCATTAGATATGTAGGTATTCTCATCCGCCATTTTGGTTCCTATTAGATGGAGAATTATAGCGTATACAGGGTGACACTTATAGCGTTTTCGATTATACAGGATTTGAACGACCCAGGGTTGGTTAATGACGTCATTGCAACCTCTCCACCAATGAAAGACTTGCATTTATAGTAAAATAGTGATTGATCAACCCTGGGTCGTTCAAATCCTGTATAATCGAAAACGCTATTAAAGACTGCCCACTAAGTACATAGCGTTATTTCTTGCCAAAAAATGAGTCGAAAAAAGTCCTGAATCATTTTTAATAATTGACGTGTTACACATGTACGCTATACTATACTATATACGCTATAATTCTCCATCTAGTAGGAACCAAAATGACGGATGAGAATACCTAAGGCACTAGATATGTAGGTATTCTCATCCGCCATTTTGGTTCCTACTAGATGGAGAATTATAGCGTATATAGTATAGTATAGCGTACATGTGTAACACGTCAATTATTAAAAATGATTCAGGACTTTTTTCGACTCATTTTTTGGCAAGGAATAACGCTATGTACTTAGTGGGCAGTTTTTAAGTGTCACCCTGTATACGCTATAATTCTCCATCTAATAGGAACCAAAATGGCGGATGAGAATACCTACATATCTAGTGCCTTAAGCCCCTTACACAATGCCAGGCAACAGGCAATAGGAATAGAGAATAATGTAAGAAAGAAAAAGAGAGAAATAGCTTTTCTCTCTTTCTCTTGTATGTTATTTCCTGTTCTTATTGCCTGTTGCCTGGCATTGTGTAAGGGGCTTTAGAATACCTACATATCTAGTGCCTTACTGGAAGTATAACACGACTCAATCGAGTGGGGTCTAATCATGCTGCCACAGTTGCAATAAAGCAACAAGACACACTAGCTGCATATTTCACCTCAGATCAAGGACAAATTCTTTGGCAATGGGAAATTGTTAATAGAGGTCGAATAATAAATATTCCTTAATTTACTAAATAACTGAAATAAATTTAATTTTATTGGTATTTATTTTATTATACATATACATGTTATTGTACAAAGCATATGTATACATTGTAGTATTTAACAAAACTTTAATAAATATACTTTTTACATATATATGTATACTTATTATTATACTTTTTATCACATTATTTATTGTACTTATCATTTATACTTTAAATTTTAACAGCCATATTATTCAGGTAATGTCTAATAGACGCATATTCATAAAAAAACATTATTGCACAATAATTAATCTTTGATTAGAAATAAAACTATCATTTTACTTCAATACTTTAGACAGAAATAAAAAGTCTTAGAAATGTCAGTCTATCAAGAATTACAAAAGTTTAATGTAATTGATATTGACTAAAAAAAATGCATATTATAAATTATTAAAACAGAGAAAATAAAAACATATTACAAAATAAAAAAGAATAGCATATGCGCCAAATTATAATAAAATTATGTCTTTTTTGCACTATATTGAAAGACAGAATGTATAAAAACTAAAAACTATATTTTGTATGTTTAAAGATATACCTCAGTTACCGAACAATTTATAATTATTTGTCTTGTGAATGAGTTGAAATAACTTGCATAATTGACATGAAACAAGTCAATTGCTGTTCATTCGGTACTCGTCTCATTGCTTCAGCTATTGCAGTGATACACGGATGGTGCTGTTCCACAGTAGCACGACTCAAATATGCTGTTGCCATTACATTGAGAGCATGAGAAGATTGACACAATACATTCTCCATTGTTTCCGTTGTTTTCTGCTTTTTTACTGCAAATTGATCTGGAGCTGGCACTTTCTTCTTCTGGATTACGTTATTCATGGTCTTAGTAACGATATCTGCAGCTGTCTTCTTTTGTACTTTATTATTTTTATTTGTATACTCAAATACATTATCCTCAGAGTCTATCAAAGTAACAGGAGATTGCTGATTTGAAGTTGATGATGTAATACTACAAGATTCATCAAGTGAAGGATTGCTAATACTATCATCTGAGCATGTCAGCACATTTACAGCATTTACATAACTGCATGCATTATTTAATGATAATGGACTTGACATTGTTTTATCTGCAGAGTCTTCGATGAGTATCGAAGACCTTATAATACTTTGTGATACATTGCTTTTTTCTTGGGATGCTGTCATAGAACTGCGTGACCTATATGGATAAAAATATTGAGATTTTATCATAGTGATAAGATATTTGCCAAAAATAACTGTATACTTGCATTCGATGTGCAATGTGCGGTGTCAAGAAAGACATTTGCTTGAAGTAAATCCACATTTTTGCCATTTTGCATCCTGAGCCACTAGGTTGATTCTTCATTTCCCGCAATTTTTTAGTAAATGTATTGCGAAGAATAATCCAACGTCCTTCTACTTGCTCACCTAATGTCACCGAAATAAAAATATTTGTTATTAACAAATTATTACTACTTTGTTACAAATTTGAAGAAATACTTAAATAATACTTAACCTGTACAGCCAAGAACTTTCCCAATACTTTTCCATATTTCAAGTTTAAGTTCCTTGTTCTTGTAATCTTTTAACGTTTTGTCAAAAACACTGGGTTTTCTCTTACAACAGAAATTAGAACTTCATCATCAATATGTAATGTTTCATTTAAATCCAATATTTCTACGTTTGAATCCATCGTGCAACGTGCAAGTCAACATAATATCTTAACATGTACGTATTTTCGCTAACCTTGCTTCTATTGGTCATTATATCATACTCGACTTTAAGCCGTAAATTTTTAGCCGTAAAAATTGAGATTTCGCCAATTCGCTTGAGGCTTAAAGTTACGGCTAAAAGTCTAGTGGGAAAGCCTTACGAAAGGAAATGACGTCACAAATTACGACTTAAAGCTTAAGTTTTACATCTTAAAATCTCATTGTAGACACCGCTTAAGGGAGTCCATGTAAAAGGTATATCTTTTTTCAATAAATCGGTTAAAGGTTTGGCAAGCTTCGAGAAATCTTTAATAAACCTACGGTAGTACCCAGCTAGGCCCAAGAACTGTTTTATATTTTTCTGATTTTTTGGTATAGGAAAGTTTTTTACTGCTATGATTTTATCTGGATCTGGTTTAACCCCCATTGAACTGATCACATGGCCTAAATATACAACTTCGTGTCTCAAAAATTGGCATTTCTCGGGTTGAAGCTGTAAGTTAGCTTCTCTTAGGGCGGTATTCATAGTCCGTTCTTATATTTAAAATCGTCTTAAGCACGGACTTATATTCGCTCTCTTCGTCACACATAGATTGTGTCTGACGAAGAGAGTGAATATAAGTTCGTGCTTAAGACGATCTTGAATATAAGAACGGACTATGAATACCGCCCTTAGTCTTTGCATTAATTTTTCAATTTTTATTCTATGTTCCTCCAAGGATCTGGCATACACAACAATATCGTCTAGATAGACAAATACTTCGTTTCCTTGTAAACCCACCAGCACACTGTCCATAAGTCTTTGGAACGTGGCTGGTGCGTTTTTCAGACCGAATGGCATTCTTAAATATTCGTAATGCTCATACGGGGTGGAAAACGCTGTCTTAGCTCTGTCATTCGGATTCATTGGAATTTGATGAAAGCCCTGTGCTAGATCAAATATGGAAAAATATTTAGCACTTCCTAACTGATCCAAGATCTCTACTATATTTGGAAGGGGGTATGCATCTCCGATAGTTTTTTCATTTAACTTCCTAAAGTCAATTACCATTCTCCATTTTTTTTCTTTTTCTCCGATCGATTTCTTAGGCACAATCCAAAGAGGTGCATTATATGGGGAAGAGGAAGGTTAAATAACGTTATCTTTCAGTAATTTTTTCACTTGTTTATCTATTTCTTCTTTATGGACTGGCGGGTATCTATATTGTTTAACATGAATAGGAATGTCGTCAGTGGTAGGAATGGAATGACTGGTGATATTAGAAAATTTTAATTTATCTCCTGGTAAGAAAAAGCAGTCTATATTCTTTTCT
Source organism: Linepithema humile (assembly GCF_040581485.1). Classification (NCBI taxonomy): domain Eukaryota; kingdom Metazoa; phylum Arthropoda; class Insecta; order Hymenoptera; family Formicidae; genus Linepithema; species Linepithema humile. The sequence goes on along the minus strand of NC_090130.1, from coordinate 15,134,151 downwards.
AATGTTGTTTCTACATATCTCCTCTCTTCTTCATTTAAATGACTCAAGTTTGTTAGATTTTTTAATTTATTATAACGGTGTTCAATTGCTGGAATTGTATCTTCAATGTTTGATTTATTGAAATAACAAAGCGCAGTGGAATTAGTAGGCTTAGTGAGGTCACTTAATTCAGTGGATTCAGAGAAATCAGTGGAGTTAGTAGAATTGACACAGTCAATTAAATTGGTAGAATAGTAATCTATCAAGTGCATGGGCTTCAGTATTATTGTGTAGTCACGCTCAGTGACGTTATATACTTTTAAATACCCTTTGCCTTGTGAATTAGTAACAAGTGCCTCACCAAGATATAATCCTTTAACGGGTTCACAACGCAGTACGTATCCTTCCGTTCTTTCAGGATTAGTAATATTAAAAGAGACTGGTAACACAGTTCGGGCTGGTACTATTATTTTCTCTTCGTTATAAAATGGAATTGACATGTTTCCAATAATCAAACTTTCTTTATCGTAATTTAGGATAGCATTATTATTTTTTAAAAATTCAGAGCCAAGAATTCCATCGCTCGGGATGGGTACTTCATCCTGCACTACGTGAAACTTTGTTATCTTACCGGCTACTGCAAAAATTACGGCTCCCTGTGTTTTAACAGGAACCTTAGTAATGCCTCTTAAAATTAATCTATCATCTAAATCTATGGAAGTGTTTTTTAAGATTTTAGACTTAATCATATTTATGGCAGAACCTGAATCAATCATAAATTTGCAATATCCTTGTAAATTTTTACAAGTTAGTATTATTTTTGGCAAAAAAGTAGCTGCCTCCGGGTTTGCCACTATTATTGTTGCATCCGGAATAAATTTTGAGACCTGATTATTTGCGTCAGAATTATTCATCCTTCGTTTATTATTGGTTCTGCCTGTACACTTATCGGATGCGCTGTAACATGAGCCGTATCCCGGGCCGCGCTCGCTATCAGGCGGCTTTCTAAGTTTTCCGGATTCTGTACAGAGTTTCGGTATGCTAGCTTTTTGCAGTTCGATATGTTATGTCCCGGAAATTTACAGTATCGACACACATCAGGAGAATTTGGACCTGGTACACCCGGAATTAGTGGTCTAATCCAAGGGCGCGGAATCAGTGTGTTAGGATTTTTTAAAATTGACTTTGGTGGTTCAGCGTGCGGTGATTCTATACTTTGTATGTCAGAGCGTAGTAAAGGAGCAGTTTTCTGCGAAGATTGACGTTCGCGTAATTTTTCTACTTCTAAATTATTTGAAATTTTGACGGCCCACTCAATGGCTACATCTAAATCGGTTATTTGCCGGTGTTCCATACGAGTTATTATATTAGACGGCAATCCATTAATAAAAGCTTCTAATACTTCTCCATCTATTTCTTCTATGAAAGTACGGCTTATGCTTTTTCCCTGACGTCTATTTCCATCCAATATAGCAAACTTCAAATCTTTTACTCTCCCCGCATATTTAAGAATTGTTTCAGCCGGCAATTTGTAAGTATTAGCAAGTTCACCTCGATATTGTGCAATTGACTTATTCGGTGCAAAAATAGCTTTTAGTTTGTCTAATAAATCGACAACACGCGTATACATATTTCCTTCAACAACTTGGTACGCATCACCCTCTAATTTATTAATAATAAACTGTACTAGCTGAGGCTCCTGTACAGAGGATAATAGATCACGAGCACGTTCACAAGCACGGGCAAATTGAAATACCGAAATTTTATAACCGTCATACGCAGGGATATTAGAAGCTACATCCTTTAATTTTAAAATCGGAAATGATGCTGGCACTTCGTCCTGCGCCGGCATGCTTTGATACTCTTCGTAGGCCGATGCGGCTCTTGAAGTTTCGTTCACGCGTTGTTCTAACATATTTATTTGTTCCGGCAATTTTTGTAACTGAGAGAGTTCACTTTGTATTTTAGAAAGCACTTGCATAAGTGAATTCGCGTCAATAGCTTCAGTAGCGCGTTTTTCTATTTCCTCGCGTTCGCGTAGCAAAGCTTGATGCTGTGCGCGTAATTGTTTTTCACGTTCATCGAGATGTTTTTGCCTAATGTCTATTTCGGCGTCGGTCGATACCGGTCCCTGCGAGCGAGTACCGTGCGACATTTTAAATTCACAAATCACAACACAGTGGAATATAGTACTTACACTGAAATATTATTATTAAACAAAATTATTGAACGATAGATCATTATCAAATCCCACCGCTGCCACCAATTTTTATGTTACGTCTGGTCACTAGACGTGTGTAGAGAATTCTGTAATATCGACTATTAGCGCGAAATTTGAAATGTCTCCTTATTTTTTAGTCACCCTGCATTCACCGGGTTTACTAGGGATACAGGAGGTAACAATCTATCGTATGAAAAGGATATGAATAAAATCAAATAAAATAGATTAAATTAGCTTACCTAATTTTAATTAGGAGCAAAGCCTTATAGATACGTCTTAATAATGCAGATATTACACTGCTAAATATAAACCAAATAACTCAGTGTTTTCAACTGAACAATGCAGAGAAAAATAGTATATAGAACTTAATATGACCTAACAGTGAGTCTGCTGGAAGAGAACTGTCTCACGAGCGATGATGTACGTTGGTCCTCTTGTGGTGGGGAGTAGGCCCTCGAGAGTATCGCATAGATTTTTAATCGTCACATCGGCTTCTTGATACGTTGGAATATCGTTTGGCTGGAAGTTGATATGCAGCTTGTTTTTGTTTATAAAAGATAGCCGACGGATAAGATGGGTGTCTGGTAACCTTTGCTTATTTTATTCTTATCTCTTCACTTATTTGTTCAATGCATTGTTCAATTATGCAGTATTCTTATAGGTATAGTATAATTAATATTTTTATAACTAATAATACAGTTAACACTAATCATAACTTTAATCTTGCTCTTTGGATAAATTTTAGATGGACTTGAACAGATCTCTTTAATAATGTTCTGTTCATTGAATTTTACCATTGTCGGGACATCACAATGGTCGTGAAATCACCTTATATTCTTACACCGTGGTTCGTATACATAACACGTAACTTATGATATCCGACTTTCACGTTATTTTCATCGACATATAGAATGGACTGAGCATCGCGATGGGTAAGCGCGCGCCTGCTTTAGAGTGAGAGGTACTACATCTGAGGCCTATGTTTGTCTCTCTTGCAAGCTTCTGATTTGTTATTTCGTCCCCCTCCAGAATTCTAGCAGTAACATAGCATTAAATTTGACACCTCACCTTTGCCTACTCGCTTTGGAATAACGTGAAACGTTTATCTTTATCTTTAAAAATTAAAAAATGGTTTTAAGGTGTTTTGTGTGCAAAATTACGTATGATAAAAATAAAAAGGATATACAGATGCATAAGTAAGTATATTAAAAGTATTTTTTATAGGACATTATTGTAACACATTCTTTAAACATATTGTTTTAAAGCTGTATATAATTATATTATATACGTAACTTGCATAGTTTTGTTAAATATATATTAAAATTATATATTATATAATAAATTAAGATATGTAATAGTATGTAATAAAAATTGTGTAAAGTAAAATTATAAAAAGTTAGGTTAGATTATGCGTTTTACAAATAAGAGATATTTAGAACATTATTTTAAATATTTTGTAATATAATAATAATTGAATTATACAATATAAAGTAATACATTATCATTATTTTCAGAGTTCCAGAAAAAGAACACATAAAAAAATTATGGTTATCTGCATTAAACATCAAGCAGATCAGTTCAAATGCAAGAGTATGTTCAAAACATTTTAATGAACAGGATTTCACAAAAAGTATTGTTGGGGGGAAAGAAAATATATCAAATCTGATGCAGTCCCATCTATAAATTTACAGAAAAATGGAGAAACCACTGATCGTAGCAACTCTGAGAGCATAGAAGAGAGCATAGAAAGTACACAATACTGCAACAAGAAACATACATGTTTGAAAAGGTAATTTACAAACAAAATATTGAATAATTACTGTTGATAAGTGTTATTATTTTTATGCTTAAGATCCTTAGCAATGAAACAGGCAACTGAAGATGAAGTAGTGCTTCGAAAAAATATTAGAACATTTCGTGATATAGACGTCAAACAGATTTCACAATCACCGTTTGAAGCAGAAACCTGCTTGGAAGCACTCATTGAAGAACTGCATGAAAAACGGAAGGAGATAAAACGATTTAGAGATAAAGTCAGAAAACTACAGAAAACAGTTAAAGATTTACGCTCACTGATGAAGACTTTAAAAGATAATAATTTAATAACAAGCACAGCTAGAGATATATTGCATCTGAAATATTATATATCTTTTTGCACTGTTGCATAAAAGACTATACACTGCATATTAATGCGTACGGCGTACGGTATGCCGCTTGCCGCTATGCTCGAGCATTCCCTCTCACTTTCAAAAAGTGGTCGCTCAAGATGGCTGCCATGACGTACATCCGTCCGCGGACTTACCTAGTCCTGGCCATGGACATAGGAATATAGGGACAGAGCATGTCGCTGCGGGGGGGAAGCCATTGCGGGACGATGCGACGAGGTAAAGTGTGCCTACATTTGATTGGCTGTTAGTTTGTGCAAGCGCAGTAATGTAAAATAACCATCGACATATAGAATGGACTGAGCATCGCGATGGGTAAGCGCGCGCCTGCTTTAGAGTGAGAGGTACTACATCTGAGGCCTATGTTTGTCTCTCTTTTTGCAGGGCCGTCCAAATAAAATTGCGGACCATGCGCATTTTTCTATGAAATGTGTAGTCAATAGATTTTTTTAGAATTTATTTTAAAATTTGTTTTAATATATTTAATATATTTATGAATAAACAATAAATTTGCTTTAATTTATATTATATTTATATTAATATTTTATTAATTATAAAGTTTTATAAATAGATATATGTTTACAAATTTTATTATAAATATTATTATTATCTACACACTATACTAATGTTATAAATAATAAAAAAATTATATTGTTGATATATAGAAAATTTTATTTATTTACATTTATAAAAAATTACAATACTACACATTATTATAAAATATAATATGATATATGCCACTTACAGGATATTGTTATAATTATATGTATAAAACAAAATTTTATTATATAATATTTATAGTTACATGTATTTCTTATATTTCTTATATCATGTATTTCTATATCTATCTTATATTTATTGATGCATAAATAAAATTGTTTTTGTTAACTTATGTCTTATTCTATTTATGACTGCAGATTTTGTCTTTGCTGCGTGATTTAATCTTATTTTAAAAAAATTAACAAAAATTAATTTTATTAATTGATATCTATGATCGTTTAAATAATTTTGTTCAAAATAGTGGTCCTTATGATAAAAAACATTACTCGTTACTTTGCGTAAACTTTTCATTAAAAGAAACTGTAAAAGATTTTTATGTTGAAAAAAAAAATATTATTTTCCCTAAAAGTAATTTCACCTATTTTACACAATAATATTATACATCAGCAGATACATTAATTAAACCACCTCTTGATTTTAAATGCTGTAATTTTGAAAACGTTGTGTCACTGTGTAAAAGAGTCAAACAGACATTGCATGATAAATCTTTTGATATTTTACGTACTATAAATCCTGCAATATAGCCAAGTACATTATTAATATAATCTTTATTTATTACCTCAAATAGAGCATGAATATTATAACTGTGGTCATAATTTATATTATTATTCAAAATATTAATGTCATTTTCTTCAGTTATACAAATATTATCAATATTATCTTTATGTATATTAGTGGAAGTAATATTTAAAAAGATAGTATCGTCTAAAGCAACGCTATTTGCATATTTTGAACCGCTAACTTGTGCATGCGTTAGCAATTTTTTAAAGACAGCCATGAATTGCGTACAAGTAGGGTTGTTATTATGACCACAATGATTTCGTACTGCAGAAAAAAATAATTCCAAGTGGTCCTGGGATAACTTATATGTTAAAAAATACGACATATTACTGTTTTCTTGTATCCAATTTTTAAATATTCCTACAATACTATTTAAAGTAATAATTAACCCAAAAAATCCAGTTTTGCGTTTTGAATGTAAAATTGAAACTCCTTGATATTTTAAAGAAGATATATAATCTATGAAACAATTAATTTTTTGTGTGATTTCTGTTAAATTTTTCGTAGTAATAGGTTGTCTAGATGGAGTAATACAAAACTTATTTCGAGAATTTAAGACATCAAAAATATCATTAAACATTAAGCAAAATTTTTCTGTTGCCTTACTATTTGCGAATTCCGGGAGTTTAATAGATTCTCGGAGATACTGCATACCTTTTGACACACTACTGCTTAAAACTTGAACCGCGAGACAAACTTTCATTTTTTCGTTGTACCAATTTAAGTGTCGAAGTCTAACTTTAGTATTTACATGTAATCCATACTTTTCTTGTATGCGTATCAATTTTTGTACAAAGTCATATCGTATCTCTTTGTTATTCTTATTTTGAAGAACTTTATATTCAGCAAAACAGTTTCCAACTAATTTAATCATATGACATGCATCTAATATGATATATATTCGTTTTTTAGTAATTGGATGCAGAAAGAATACTTGCAATTCTTTATCAACTTGTAATTGTGCACCTAATATATTTGCCATAGTAAAATTATATTGTGGATCGTCAAAAGTTAATGAAATTATGTCAATACCTGTTTCATGAATACTTTTTAAAACGTTTGTAATAATATTAGCACGATCCCTTGCAGTCAATGCATCGATGAAATAATACGCAACTGGTATTTTCCAATGTTCGTTAATAGCTACTGCCATAATAACAACCACTTCTTTAGCTAAAGGCAATTCATCACTATCTAGTTTTGTCCCAAAATTAATGAAACCTATGTATTCTTTTCCATTAAAGTCAATCTGTTTTTTTATAGACGTATCATCAATTTGTAAACCGCAAAGAATAGTGTGATTCTTTTCAATAGCTTCGCGTGCTTTTTTTGTTAAACAATCTAATGCAGGTTGTGAAATTCCGGGGGATCCATCGATAGAATAGTACCATTTACGGATTGTGAAAGGATGTGGTAAAATATTTATAAATGATCTCCGGACGAAGTCATAGGCTTTAGGAGAGTAAAAGTGTAATGTGGCTGCAAAAGTTTTCAATTCTGGAGGAAAAGCATTAAATTTATGCTTGTGTGAAAGTACTTTTTGTACTAATGCTACAAGTGCAAGAGATTCTGTTGACTGGAAAAGAATAAATAATTTTGATACGTATTAATAATTTACAATGATCACGACAAAATAACTCTCCGCAGTGGGTATTTTTGCTAGAAATATTTGCAATAATGAGAGCAATGTAAACAATACATTCTACATACATACATACCATATATATATCGCCATTATTGTTAACATACATTGTAGAATGTATTATTTACATTGAAACTAATTACTTACTTGTAATATATCTCTAGCTGTGCTTGTTATTAAATTATTATCTTTTAAAGTCTTCATCAGTGAGCGTAAATCTTTAACTGTTTTCTGTAGTTTTCTGACTTTATCTCTAAATCGTTTTATCTCCTTCCGTTTTTCATGCAGTTCTTCAATGAGTGCTTCCAAGCAGGTTTCTGCTTCAAACGGTGATTGTGAAATCTGTTTGACGTCTATATCACGAAATGTTCTAATATTTTTTCGAAGCACTACTTCATCTTCAGTTGCCTGTTTCATTGCTAAGGATCTTAAGCATAAAAATAATAACACTTATCAACAGTAATTATTCAATATTTTGTTTGTAAATTACCTTTTCAAACATGTATGTTTCTTGTTGCAGTATTGTGTACTTTCTATGCTCTCTTCTATGCTCTCAGAGTTGCTACGATCAGTGGTTTCTCCATTTTTCTGTAAATTTATAGATGGGACTGCATCAGATTTGATATATTTTCTTTCCCCCCAACAATACTTTTTGTGAAATCCTGTTCATTAAAATGTTTTGAACATACTCTTGCATTTGAACTGATCTGCTTGATGTTTAATGCAGATAACCATAATTTTTTTATGTGTTCTTTTTCTGGAACTCTGAAAATAATGATAATGTATTACTTTATATTGTATAATTCAATTATTATTATATTACAAAATATTTAAAATAATGTTCTAAATATCTCTTATTTGTAAAACGCATAATCTAACCTAACTTTTTATAATTTTACTTTACACAATTTTTATTACATACTATTACATATCTTAATTTATTATATAATATATAATTTTAATATATATTTAACAAAACTATGCAAGTTACGTATATAATATAATTATATACAGCTTTAAAACAATATGTTTAAAGAATGTGTTACAATAATGTCCTATAAAAAATACTTTTAATATACTTACTTATGCATCTGTATATCCTTTTTATTTTTATCATACGTAATTTTGCACACAAAACACCTTAAAACCATTTTTTAATTTTTAAAGATAAAGATAAACGTTTCACGTTATTCCAAAGCGAGTAGGCAAAGGTGAGGTGTCAAATTTAATGCTATGTTACTGCTAGAATTCTGGAGGGGGACGAAATAACAAATCAGAAGCTTGCAAGAGAGACAAACATAGGCCTCAGATGTAGTACCTCTCACTCTAAAGCAGGCGCGCGCTTACCCATCGCGATGCTCAGTCCATTCTATATGTCGATGAAAATAACACATGTTTTGCGAAGGTATGGTTAGGTTAAAAGTTTTAAGCAAAATTTGTGTCAACAATGGTGCAGTGTTTGCTACAATCGTGCAAAAATAGATCTGATTGTCAAAATTGGAAACAAGGAAATAGAAAAAATGTGAAGATAACATTCCACAAGTATATTAATTAAAAATTTCTCACATTTAAAGTAATATATATATTTTATTTTAAGAGTATATATTGCTAAAAGCATTGTTTTTTAGGTTTCCAAAAAATCCTACAACTCGAGCAATGTGGTTAGAAAGTTTGGGAATAAATTTATCATCTATCCCAAATACAGCTCGCATTTGCTCTGCTCATTTTGATGAAAAATTCTTTGATAAGACATGTTCGATAACTCAACTTAAGCCAAATGCATTGCCGAATGTATAAATAATAACAAAAATTTATTTTTTATTTATGATATATGTACAATATTTTATTTATATATTTATGAATATTCTTATATTTCAGAGAACACTTGCAATACAACAACTTTCTTCGAATTCTACTGTAGTAGAACAATCTACACATGATAAAAATCAAATTTCTTCTTCAAATTTTGTGGCAAAATCTAATATTGAAAATCCTGCCAGTATTACAAACGATAATATACATGATACAACAGATCATTTGTTAGAACCAATAGTTCCAACAGAATCAATCAATGAATTACCAAATATATTTCCATGTAAGAATAATTTTTATTAATTATGATGCATTATTATATAGCTATTTTTAAAGAAAATAGACTGATAATTTCAGTATATCATACTTATTTAAATCTATATAACTATATTTATTATTATTTTAGCACAATCTTTAATATCTAAAATAGATAAAGCGACAATGGTATCACCAAAACGCATCTATAATTCTCCAAAAAAATCCAGATTACGAAGAAAAATAAGATTTTTGGAAGCAGAACATGCGAAGAAAATCTCTTATAATTTGTATTCTTATAATTTTTATGATATCCTTTTAACTACTGACTAATAATTTCGTTGCAATAAACTATTTTAAAAAATTCACTATTATAATATTATTATTCCCTTCTAAATTAAGAAAATATAAAAATATAGTCATTTATTCTTTTTCACAATTAAAGCCTTAATTCAGATTGCTTATGTTGCATGCAGTCTGAATAAGTTTGACGGTATTGAGCATGCGCAAAACCATAACCAATCAAATTCAGGCACACTATCATGGCGGACCCCCCCGCATTTTCGCTTTACTCCCCTTGCCCATTTCTTATGTTTGTGCTCTGTCCCTATATTCCTATGTCCATGGTCCTGGCTAGTATATGCTCCCTCCTGTTTCTTTTTACTCAATGATATATATATTTAAAGTCCCTCAACACGTAGCCACCTAGCGATTCAATGTGGAACAATGACGGGAAAATCACAAAAATTTGTTGCCGTGAAATCACCTTATATTCTTAAGCCTTGTGTCCACGATGCTAGAACTCAATCCGAGATCTCGGTCCGAGTCTTCGAACAATAATATTTATACTTGGCTGAATATAGTTAGCGTTGTAATCGAGTTACGATTCTTTACGATGATTTTCTGATCTATGTTATATTGCCAAGTTGGTTTATAGATATCATCAAGTGATGCACCGCTTGATTTCGAATGTTTTATTTTATTTAGATGGTCCAGATATTGTGATCTTAAATTATTAATTTTTTTTTTGCAATTTCAGTTGTTAGTGGTTGTCCTGTTAATTCTTTGTACTGATTACAGATTATCTGTAAAGCTTGATCTCGTTTCATACGATTATGATAATCAACACTTTTTGTAACATATAAACAAGAATGTTGTTGATATAACATTAATAAAATTTTAACATTTTCCTTATTATCCATTTTTTATTATAAAAGAAGTTTTTTCTGAAAATCAATTTTATATATTATTATACTTTTCTTGAAAAATAATATGTATATATAGGTTATAATATATTTTTAATGTCTAATTTAATCTGCATTAAAACTAATAATAACTACTTATGTAAATCTTATTAATTATTAATCTTATTAATTTATTTTATTTAAGAATTATATTTCTCTTATTTTTTCAATTCTATAATTACTTACTAAAATATTATTTATATTGTTTACAGTATCTCGTATCACTATAAGTATCTTATATTTTGTCTTGACAGATAGTAAAAGAAACTAGTAAAATCTAATAACACGCAATAACTCGTTCCGAAAAATGGGACGCAACGCATTTTTTCGTTTGAGCTTCTTATTCGAGTTTTGCATCCAAATTCAGTGTGTACATGATCTGAGTTCTAGTAACTTTCCCTCAGTTCGAGATCTCGGACCGAGTTCTAGTATCGTGGACACAAGGCTTTACACCGTGACCGTGTCTGACACCGTGTCAATATGTGTCGCCCATAGCATAGGAATAAGGAGACAGAGCATAAAATCTTACTTTAGGCGAGGGGAGTGAAGCCAGTTCCGCGGTGCAGGGAATAGCAGTCACGTGATATTTTGGTGCCACATTGGCATTAGTTGTAGCATAAGGCCGGCGTCACATAGAACCCGTAATCCGTAATCCGCACCGGAAGTCCGCAAAAGTTACTAGGGATTGCGTCCGTAACGTTACGTGTGTTTTATCTCCTTGTGTCCCATGGAGCCGTAATTCCATGAAATTTCCGTAAAAGTTACTAAAAGTTACTAGTTATTACTAGTAATGCTTTTTTTAATTTTATTTATTTAACTAAATTTGACGATTTAATTAAAATTTTTGTTAAAATTATAATATATTCTGTAGTTTTCTTATGAATAAAATACAAATAAACAATTATAATCTGTTAAATAAAAAATAGTAATACCGTTACGTGTGTATTTACGGCTCCATGGGACACAAGGAGAAAAAACACACGTAACGTTACGGACGCAATCCCTAGTAACTTTTGCGGACTTTCGGTGCGGATTACGGATTACGGGTTCTATGTGACGCCGGCCTAAATGTGGCACCAAAGTACCATGTGACCGTAGTCCCCGCTCCCCGAAAGCGGCTTCACCCCCCGCGGCTTACACTCCGTCTCGTTATTCCTATGTCTATGGTGTCGCCTAAATGCCTTGATGGAAAACTCCCAGTCATTGAACTATATACCATACTGGAACGAGCACAGGCTACCCCCTCCATTCGACAAAACGGTCAGACAAGGCAATGACTCGGTACCGGATTTCTCTTTCTATCTCGTCTATTCTCAACTAAGGCTGAATTCCCACTGAGTGCGTCGCGTCACGCGTCACCAATCAAAACATACATTTCATATATGTGTATAATATGTATTATACAACACATATAAAATATGTGTTTTGATTGGATGACGCGTGACGCGACGCGCTCAGTGGAAATTCGGCCTAATAGTAGTTGTGAACACGTGACCAAAACTGTTGGTTAGATAGAGAGATCCAGGTCCGAACAGCTATCTCCATCTAACCGGTCGAGAACAAAGGCGTGCTCGTTCCAGTATGATATATATTTCAATGCTCCCAGTATTACGTTACGTATACTATAGGTCTGTTCTTTATAGCTGAACTGGCTGTACTAGTTCAGAGCTTATCTTTTTCCCTCCACATTGGAAGGAGAAAGATAAACTCTGAACTAGTGCAGCCAGTTCAGCTATAAAAAACAGACCTTATATTCAGTGTACACTTTCTGAACTAGTGCAACTAGTTCAGCTAAAAAGAATAAACCTATGCTCTACTCTACATCATTAGTGCTAGTGCATATACGCAATAAATCTTGTATAATATGGCGTTATAGAATATTTAACTTTGTATAATTTTTACATAATTATATAATTTTATAATTAAACACAACTGAAACATAACTTGCTGTTAATATTTAGAATAAAATTGTCTAAAAAAGGAAAAAGATTAGGTTAGGTTAGGTTTTCAATTTTATAAAATGCTCCATATTTTAATTTATTTAATTTGTAAGCATTTTGCATCTATTTATTGATGTTTTTCCAATATTCTTGTGAATAACATGAAAGATGAATAAAATAATTAACAATAATAACAATAAACAATGATCAAAATGATATTATCATTATTAATAAAGTAACACATTGATAAAATATATAGTATAAATATATAGTATAAATTTAAATATACTAGTCGATTAGAAAATGTCACATCCTACAAATTTGCACTTTGAAAGTGTAGATTTTTCGTTTTTTCAATTTATCTTGAAAATATCTTGCTATGTACGTGAATGGATTCAAATAAACTGCGTTTATATGTAAATAAAACAGCATCAACATATATCAGTGCATTTCTGATTTACTTTAGTTTTCTTATATACAATGTATGATCAATTATTTTTTTCTATGTATGCAAAGTGTTAAAATGGTTTTACACTTCTGGGTTAGAATTTTTGTTTTAATTGGATTCAGCTTTAGATTTATTGACCAACTTTTTAATCTTTAAAATTAACAATTTGTTTGAATAGAATTTTTAATAAATAATTATAATTATGCGTGAATGTTCGAGACGACGTGTACAATCAGAAAACAGTCTAACAGGAAGTGTAAAATATTAATGACATTATGTATACTTATATTGCATAATGATTATGACGATATATCACATTAACAACAGACATGATCAATTATTATGCACGTGAAAAGATTGTAATGAAATGATGAAGCTAATATATATACAGGTATGAAATATTGAAGCTCGCGGCGTGCTATTTTGCTCATACCCACAATCGCCCATGATCGTTATAAATAAACCATGTGATTTACAGCCGAAAATCACGTGGTAAGCGGAACTATCTCTCCGCGGGCGTAGAGTCGTAGAGCAAGTCAGTGTTCATTCAGTCAGTTATTGGTGATCTATGCAAGTTCTCGGAGCGACTTCGTGCCATCTGTTGTTACGGCAGCGACAGCAGCGTTTAGTATGAGCTTATTAAGCGGCAAACTTCTGTAGCAGTTTCGAAGTAACACGCGCGTAGCATCAAAAGCTCTTGTTGACCTCTCGCGTAGTCTGTGGTGACCTTCGTTCGAACCTGACCGTGGAGCTGTGTTCCTCCAGCTAGCAGCCAGTCCTGAGATATCCGTTCTTCGTTTCTGTCGAAAGATACTGTAAACGGTGAGTGAAAAAAAAAATGTGGCGCTTCGTCGATCACCCATAATTTTTTTTATCCGATTATCGAGAGACCGGTAATCGAAAGTCATACGACAGTGGAATGTTCGTCATTGACCTTTGAGCATACTCGCTGTAGAATCTTCGCAATCATAGTTTGCTTCATGTAATAATTTAATTTAAAAGATTAATGAACCCTCGAGTCAGTATCAAAATCGACCGCGAAAAAACGTGCTCTTGGAGTAATATACGTGAACATGTTTGATTTTGCGATATCCGGGATCTACAAATCGAATAAAGTTTATGGATCGATGATTTTCTGCGAGTGTAAACTGCGAGCATACTCGCAAAAATATAGAACGATTAGATTTGATTATGTCACGCGATAACAAATATGTTATTGACCCTTTGGCGATAAATATTCGTGTAGTAGCAAGACAATTTTTTGTACGATGACGAAATCAATCCGCTTGACGAAGATAACGTTTGCCGTCCTTCACTACTAATTAAAACATGAAATATAGTATTTAATGATTTCTGTTTTATGTTTTAATTATATTGCTTATATTTTAAAATATAATTATATATTTTATTTACTTTATTAATAAACTTTATAAATAAATATAGTGTTTCTTTAAAAAAGAAATATTTTAATGCGAAAATATTAAAATTATCTCATTTAGCTTTTAAATTTAATTTTCAGATTAATTTTTAAATAAATATGATTGTTTATAAGTGATATATTTTTGTTTATAAGTGATATATTTTATAAAAACAAAAATAATACAATTAATGAATGTAATGATATTCCTTCTTATTTCATAAAAATTCAATAGGAACCAGTTTTAGAAAATCTACCTGAACCAAATGAATATGTAGTTTGCAGAACAGTCAACAAAATGTCAAGGGAACGTGCTTCCAGAAGATTTTATCGAGTAGACAGTACCAATGATTTGTTTGAATTCATGGACCGTGGCTATACAGCCCAACATGAAAATCGATGGAACTTTGAAGTTGCTTGGGAAGCTGCCAACAAAGGTATGATATGTATATATACATCAATTTGATTAGGGAATATATAATTCCAATTTTTTATTTTTTTCCATTAATTTTAATTTCATTAAATTTAATTTTATTTTTGAATTATTAAATCATTAATAATTTAAGTAATTTAAATAAAATAATAATTTGTGTTGTAAAACAATTTCTTTATGTCTCACAATCCATGATTTTTCTTTTAGTTGGTGGCATTTATACTGTAATAAGATCCAAAGCCTATGTTTCAACTGAAGAAATGGGTGATCAATACTGCCTCATTGGTCCATATAAAGAACATTTGGCACGCACTGAAATTGAGGAAGCTGATTTTCCTCCTCATAACCCTTTACATCAAGCAGTACAAATTTTGCGTGATCAGGGATATAAAGTAAGTTATTTATATCAAAAAGTAAAGAAAATTTTTTATCTACCTTATGTTTCAATAATGTTGAATTGATCTACAAAGTTATTAACTGCATCATTTATTTATTTTATTGTATTATTGTTATTCAAATATAAGTTGATTAATACTATAAAAATTTATAATTTGCTAAATTAAATATATCGATATAAAATCTATTACAGTACTAAATTATACATAAATATATTAATATTACTGATGTACACTTGTCTCAAGTGCATAAATATTTAAAACATAAGTAGCAACTAAATATATTTAGTTTGACAACAAAATCGTGACTCAATGACTTCAAATTGACAACTTTTTTTCTCAATGTAAAATGCACAGATGTAACATCTTCCAAATTATTGCTTATCCAGAATCGAAACTAATTAAGGAATTGTATATATTCATGAATGATACATTTAATAGCATACCATTTGTAGCATACACCAAGAATAATGAGTTGATTATCTCCCATGGACAAATATAATTCAAGAGCTTGAACGTATCATGTTTCACAACAGTTTCCTCAAACGTTAACATTTACGTCATTTGATATTAATCCACAACCATCTAGAAATAAAAATTGTATTTTTAACATATTAGAAAAACAGACATCTTGTTACTGAAATGTTATAATTATAAAATTATATTATAAAATAAAGTTATATTATAAAATAAATGTTAAAATTACTATACTACACACTACAGGTGGTAACAGGCACATGGTTAGTGGATGGAAATCCTCAAATTATTCTGTTCGATATCGGTAGCGCCGCCTGGAAGCTCGATGAATATAAACAAGAATTATGGAACACTTGCAATCTTGGAATACCTCATCTCGATATCGAAGCTAATGATGCCGTAATACTCGGATATCTAGTCTGCCAATTTATTGATGAATTTAGGTAAATTGCTATTGATGCTATTACTTTTTTTACTGTGATGTGTATAATTTATGTATCAATCAATTTTGTTGTTACAATAAAATATTAGAAAAGCAGCCGAAAGTTACTCGAGTGTTCCTCCGAGAATAGTCGTACATTGTCATGAATGGCAAGCAGGTGTTGGATTAATTGCTTTAAGAACAAGACACATGGATGTGGCCACAGTATTTACCACCCACGCTACACTTCTCGGTAGATATCTTTGCGCAGGAAAGACTGATTTTTACAACAATCTAGATAAGGTACAATCGTTTGAGAAAAATATTTTAATTTGGAGATAACTATTTAATGTAATTGGAAATGATATCATTTTATCTAAATTTAATTTTAAAACTAAGGTGTGTTTTATATAGATATTGCTTATTTATATATTACATTAATTAAAGATTAATTTAAAATTAAATTTAAAATTAAATTAAACTAAATTTAACATTACATAAATTTCAAAGAAGTATGTAATGAAAATAATTATATACATATATAGATAGAAGAAGATTGAAGAATAGATTTGTTTAATATATATATTCAATTCACTTAATAATATACAGTTGTTCGTTTCTTACAGTTTAGTGTGGATGAGGAAGCAGGGAAACGTCAAATATATCATAGATATTGTATGGAACGTGCGGCTACACATCTTGCGCACGTATTTACGACAGTTTCGGATATCACTGGTTTCGAAGCCGAACACTTGCTCAAACGCAAACCCGATATTATTACGCCAAACGGATTGAATGTGAAGAAGTTTGCGGCGTTGCACGAATTTCAGAATTTACACGCAATTAGTAAAGAAAAAATACATGAGTTTGTGCGAGGCCATTTTTATGGGTTTGTATCAACGTCATAATATCACATCTCTGCAAATATTATATTATCCATATGATATTACCTACAATGTACGTATGTCTGCAGACATTACGACTTTGATTTAGACAAAACACTATATTTTTTCATCGCTGGTCGATACGAATATGGGAACAAAGGTGCCGATATCTTTATCGAAGCTCTAGCTAGGTTGAATCATTATCTAAAATCATCTAGACCCGATTTAACGGTGGTTGCTTTCCTCATCTTTCCTGCGAGAACCAACAACTTTAACGTCGAATCTCTTCGTGGTCATGCTGTGAGTTACTACTAATATGGATATCTTTTTACGATACTGATTGATAATATTCATTAATTTCATCTCAAATCATTACCAGGTAACAAAATCTTTACGAGACACCATCAATGATATACAACAGAAGATAGGAAAACGAATGTACGAATTATGCCTCTCTGGTCGTATGCCTGAAGCTCAAGACTTGTTGCAGAAAGATGATACTATTAAAATAAAACGGTTTGTTAATAATCGAAATAACATTTTATAACTAGTTTTAATCACTAAATTGCTAATGACGCATATATGCATCATTTTCAAATTAATCGCCAGTGTTGATAACATATGAGCGTCATTCTAAAAGAAAGTATTCTTTATCTGTAATATTTTCATAAAATATAATATCTATTTTTTGGAGTCACTGAATTCGAATATTACAATTTTTGAATTCAATATATAATAGATTTAAAGTAGCAGATGCAAAAGTAATTCTATCAAATTTAATTTTTACAGACATTTACAGGTCTTTAAATCCAAATCTAACATTAAAATTTTTAAATTTAGAAGAATATTGTTGTTAGCAAATACACAAAAATAAAATTAATTGTATTTTAAATCATTAATGTATATATCACACATTTAAATTAACGTAAATGTTAACAATTATTTTTTAATTTAATTATATTTTACTTTTCATTCTTCAATTACAAAATTTATCAATTTAATTTTTAAATTAAAGATTCCTAAAAATACTTGGAAGATTTCGTATAAAATGTGTTGTTCGAATTTATAATTGTCACATTAGGTCTGATTTAGAATACCAATATTTAATTGCAAATTTGAAAATTTAGCTTTACATAAATTTTATTTTTCTCCCCCTTTTTAGAAATCTTTTTTAGGGAGAGGAGAGAACATTTTTATTGGAGGGAATACATTTGTATGAGTCAAGGAGTTAATTTACGAATCCACTTTTTTATTCTTCTGTCTTGCAGATGTTTATATGCTCTCCAAAGGAATGGATTACCGCCCATTACGACACACAACGTTGTTGATGATTGGAATGATCCAGTGTTAAATAATGTTAGAAGATGTAATCTCTTTAACACTGTTCATGATCGCGTTAAGGTAACGACATATTCTATGCATTTTATTCAGTCAGCCTTCAGGCAAGAATTAACAATTAATCTTTTAAGTATTAACGATGCACAAATGCATCATTAAAAAACTGACCGCTAGTGATTTATGTGCGCATTTATGTGTGTCATTTTAAAGAAGTAGGTATTTTGTAACTATAGAATTTTCATAAAATATAGTATTTATAAGTAGAAGTCGCTGAATTCAAATCTCAACAAAATTTTTAAATTTAATATGGCAAACGCAAATTCGCAAACGCAATTATTCTATTCTTATCAGACTTGATTTATATAGATAATGGAATTTTATGATTTTCTAATTCCAAATCTGACATCAAAAGTTTATACTTCGGAAGAATTCTATTCTTATAAAACACATAACACAAAAAAATTTGTTGTATTGTAAAGTTGTTATTTACTCATTACCTACATTTAAGTGTCAACAATTATTTTTTATTTTAATCATATTTTATCTTAAATTGTTTAACTTTTTATTCTCGAATTATAATGTTTAACTCTTAATTTTCAAAAATTAAAGATTCGTAAATCTTGCTAAAAAAGTTTATATAAAATTTATTGTATCAAAATTTTAATTTTTTATTGCGTTCATAATTTAGAATATCAAAATCTTAATTGCAGGTTTGCATTCAACATCTCAACAATGTCAAATTCTTATAAATTTAATGGACTTTTACAAATACAAATCATTAATAGTAAATAATTTTTATTTCTTAACACTTCAAGAATTATATATGGATTAAATATGTAATTGATGTTATTTGCTTATATTTTAGATTGAGATAATATATTTTATTTACAGATAGTGTTTCATCCGGAGTTTCTTTCTTCAACAAATCCGCTTTTCGGTCTCGATTATGAGGAATTTGTCAGGGGATGTCACTTAGGCGTCTTTCCTTCGTACTACGAACCTTGGGGATATACACCGGCTGAATGCACGGTTATGGGTATTCCCAGCATCACCACAAACTTGTCAGGATTTGGTTGCTTTATGCAAGAGCATATAGCCGATCCGATGAGCTACGGTATTTACATCGTCGACAGACGTTACATCGATTTGGAATCGAGTGTTCAACAGCTTGCTCAATATATGTTCGAATTTGCGCGACTTAGCCGTCGTCAACGTATTATTCAGAGAAACCGAACGGAACGTCTCAGCGATCTCCTTGATTGGCGAAATCTTGGCATTGTAAGACGAACATAGATTTCACTACATTCCTTTTTATTTATTTGTTCTTAAAGTATTTTTTGTACACGTGTTTACTGTATATTTATCTTGTTACATTATTCTTTATACACATGCATATCTGTCACAGTATTATCGTCAAGCGAGAATAAAGGCATTGACGACTGTGTATCCTGAATTGGCGTCGGAATATGCAGAAGGTGGAGTCGGTCGATTCCATTATCCCAGACCAATCAGTGAACCGCCATCTCCGACGTCTTCACGGCATACAACACCGGCTGCTTCTGTACACGGTTCGGACGATGAAAACGATGAAGTTGATGATGAAAAGGAAGTAAGTAGTCTAAAACAAGGATATAATACATCATAAAATCGGAGTATAAAACTCGATTTCTTGATAATAGCATTTTTCAAGGATGTTCGTAGTGCATGATTTATACCTCTTTATTTACATTATATTACATTACATTTGTTATTACTTGAATTATTGATTATATTCGGTGATATTTTTTTATTATTTATTTTTGTACAATTTAATTAACATAACTCGTTCTTACAGCTGGAAGAACTGCGACAAACCAACGGAAGATAAATAAGCAGAAATAAAAAACAATCAGAGCGAGAATTACGTGCAATAAAATAATGTTGTGAAATGTACGTAACAGCAGTGCCAAAATGTTAGTTACCACAAATATGTATCTACATAATTTTAATTTGAACGCTTTAATTATAGCTTGTTATTGAAATCTGTCACTGCCGTGCAAAAGAGAAGTTAAAATAGAAGTTAAAACTTAATTAACATCGAAGCAATATCTACGACGATCACAATTATTGTCATCATCGCGAGCGATATTATTTATATTTCATTAGAATTTTACTTGTTAATGGCAATTATTAACTTATTCCATTCGGCCAATCTAAATTTCTGATTATATATAAGTATATTCAAATGATTAACAATCGTTTTCGATACTAACATTACTATCACATATATTAGTATGTGTGTGTCTAAACTATTGATATCATTTTAATATATTAATATGATAATATTTTAATATACTAAGCGAATTAAAAGTTTGAATGTACAAGAGGAAAATGCCACACACACACATATATATCTATGCACTACATTATACTGAATAATTGCACTATGAACGGGATACGTTCTTGTTGTATAGAGATAATTATATTTTTATCAGAATTGGCACTAAATAAAGAGATTTCTATCATTTTGTGTTACTGAATCCTTGTGATATTACTAGCCCGCTCCTCCTTCAATCTCTTTAATTATTAATAAATAAGTGTTGTATTAATATTGCAATGTCATAAAAGTTGAGGCGCAATACAAATAAAAGACAATCCAACATAATAATCGGGAATTTTACTTTGTATCGATTATTAACACAATATACAAACTGAAATGACTAAGTTACATCATTGACGACATAATTATAGCATTTGGCTGTGCATATATATACAGGGTGTCTGGCAATAATCGTCCCACCGGTCATATACAGGTAGAGGAGGTCAAACCGAGTAAAAAAGTCCTTTACCATTTTTTGATTTTCGTAATAAGTACTGAGTAATTAACGCAAAAAGATCGGCGAATCCGCGCAAGTAAAGCGTGCGCGGCGAGGACGAACCACTACTACGCGATCACTAGGCGCGCGATAAAGCGTTGAAAGGAACGCTCTACAAATGACAACGGTGACATACGAGCGGTGGGTAACGCTAAGATCCTTGCGTATTAGCGACACGTAACAATGGGACATCCTTCTCGCCGCGCGCGCTTTACTCGCGCGGATTCGCCGATCTTTTTTCGTTAATTACTCAGTACTTATTACGAAAATAAAAAAATGGTAAAGGACTTTTCTACTCGGTTTAACCTCCTTTACCTGTATATAACCGGTGGGGCGATTATTGCCAGACACCCTGTATATATACAGGGTGTTCGGTAATTGCTGAATCACCTCTCGGGTGCAGGTAGAGCGGATTAAACCGAGTAGAAAAGTTCTCTATTGTTTTGCGATTTTCGCAATAATTAATGAGAAATTAATTAAAGAAGATCGGCCAATTTGCTCGAGTTTAAGCACGCGGCGAGAAGAGACAGTGAGACAGCCCACTGTCACGTGGTCGCTAGGACGCAAGGATCTAACGTTACGCAACGCTCGTATTTTGTCGTTGTCATTTGTAGAGCGCTCCTTCCAACACTTCATCGCACGCCTAGTAGCCAAATAACGGTAGGCTGTACCGGGTCTACCTCATACTGTCACGGGTCTCTTCTCGCCGCGCTCTTAAACTCGCGTGAATTAGCCGATTTTAAAATTAATTCCTCATTAATTATTGCGAAAATCGCAAAATAGTAGAGAACTTTTCTACTCGGTTTAACCTACTCTATCTGCACCCGAGAAGTGATTCAACAATTATCAGACACCCTGTATATATATATGTTATCAAATTATACGCAAACTTTAAATAAATATTTACACATTATATAAAACGAGAATAATTATTATATTGATAACAATAATTATAGCCTACTGTAACAAATATATCATAATATACTCAAAGTCATTATAAGTATCGACAATCTGAAACTATATACGCGTTTAATACTTAGGACAATAAGAGAGTGATAATTTGGAATGATTTTTTTTATCAAGCTTGTTAATCTTAACTATATATATATAATGAGATTCCTATTCTTTACGTCGTTCATTCATGTATTTTTGTGCTGATTATTTACGTTAAAAAATGTTGATACTAAATACAAAATATTCTAACTTCTAGTATATTATTTATCATGTAGTATATCATAGGAGAATTAAATAACTCCATCGGAAACTCTCATATCGCTTTCTTCGGTTACAAATAATGTAATATATGAGTAAGAAAAAAATTATAGTAATTGCAATCGTATTGTACAGAGCAAAATGATGAACATGTCACTCATCATGTGTCCAGCGAGTTTCGTGCGTAGGGACCAATTATTTTTTATTTAAATATCCAATTATGTTAAAAATATTAACGAACCAAGGTAATCGACATGAATTCTTGCAAGCGATATAAATTAACGCATAAGCACAATAAGTACTATTAAGTATATGATCACTTTAATCTAAATGGCACTCATTATGCATTAAATATAAAATTTTACAGAGAACGACACTATATTAAAATAAAAGATATGAAGAAAGAATTACAGTGTATTAGTAATACATATTTTTCATACTTTGAGTATCCAATACATCCATAATATTTCTTTTTGCAAAATTTGTTGAAATAGTTACTTGTCAATTAACCAGAACTATTTGATTAAAACCGATAATTTTATGAAATTGGAGCAGCTCTTTTTGTAATAATATATGTTCATATGAAAGATTAGCTTAACAAACATTAGCTTATATCTCGTGCAGTTCTTGTAAGGTAATTTTGTTATGACTGCAGAAGTATGAACTTTAACTTTCATTCAATTGTAGTCTATTACTAAAAAAAAAAAAAAAAAAAAAAATTTCGAACATTTTTTTTTTCTATTAAAAGTGTACAATTTGCACAGTCAATAAATCTAATAATCCTAAGTAAAACAACATAATTTGAGTTAATTTACACTTGAAAATATCAAATCCCATTAAAATATAATTCAGTGATGAAATATAAAATGACTTGTTGGCAATCTCTATTGTTGATGGACTCGAGAAAACTATTTTATTCGTACTTAATGCAACGACTATAGTTAGATGCTTTTATTTACTGGCAAGTTATGTTGCATACTTTTTATTGTAATTTTTTGTAAAAGTTTGAATCGTGAAGGGACTTGTTTCTTAGACCATTGGTACAGACAACCTTTGGTTACATAACAAGAATATTAATATTAAATTACAATAATATATTGACGCTTAATATGTCGATGTCGTCAACGTCGACTTTACTTGAAAACCATTTCACTAGTGTTTAGTTAATTGGCATTTCATGGCGTATGGCCTTAAAATACAATGGGTAAGTCCGTTACGATCGATTCTATGTTTACGATTAATTATGAAATAATTCATGTTATGTGCTTCGTATTTATTCAAAACTGTATCGCGATTTATCCAAGTTGTTCACCAATTCCACGGATAGATCAATTCCAGTAACTCTATAATAGTGTTTCAAACAATAACATAAAATGCACATTTCATCTATCGTATGACATAAAAACGATGACTATGGATTTTGTGCTATTAGGCACAAGGATTAAAACTGGTATTGCTTCATCGAGCTCGCGAATTTCATCGCTATAGAATAGCGTAATTCATCTCTACGAATAACGCAAGAGTCTTTTTAGTATTAGAAATAAAACATACTGAAATTATATTGGCATTAATCCTTGCATCAAATTGCGTTAAGCAATATTTATCATCTCATTAAATTTACGAGCGATTTAATTGGCGGAGAAGTGGATACAACCCATCATTGGCTAAAGAGAATTTCTACGCAGCTATGATATGCGTGCGGAGTTTCCGCAGCGAGTATATATTCCTTGACACATTCAAATCCTTTTGTTGAAACTGTAGAGGACCGTTTGGAGGACTGTTAAGATTACGGTTTCAAAGGAGGCTGCAATATGTTATTTGCCATTGCGTTAAATGCGACAGCAATCATGTTGCTCTTATCGATTCTCAGATGGACGGATTTTACGTGTGGCTTGGCTGAGTCCCTCCTATTCTCTGTTGCATCATGGTAAGTAGCAGCTCGGAATACTGCTGCATCATGTTGACCACTTTACCCTGATCCTGACCAGCGAGTAACTCTTGAAACTTGGCCGTCGCCTCGTTGGTAACAACGCTCTCGCCGCTACCGTCATTGTGACTTTCACCGCCAGCGACGACCAATCGTAGAGTTCGCATGGTCTCGTTGACAGACGATTCTAGTCCTCGTAGCATTGTATCTCTGTCAATTGCTCCTTTAGAGGGATCATCATCATTATCTATCGTCAAACGTTTGTATAGCTGCACGACATTATCCGCAGTTCGCGTGAGCTCATCCGTGATTGTGTTGCACAGTTGGGTCGACACTGCAAAAATGCAACATCGACGTTAGATCGAATTTGCATATTACAAATCCAACAGGACCAAGGATGACAATAAATGAGATATCGTGCAGCGTGCAGGTTACATCGGTTCTAAAATCCGTATGAGATCATGCTATTATGATTGGCATATCTATCAAGCTATTATGTAATTTTCTAATGACGCACTCTTGTCTATGTGATTCCAAAAAAAGTTGTATATATTATAAAAAACTTTCCAAAAAGATTGTATTTCCAAAAATATATTATAAAAAAATCTTTTTAAAAAAATTATATATATTTATTATAAAAAACCTTTCCAAAAAAATTGTACTTTTAAAAAAAGTTGTATATACCAAATAAAAATTAGCTACATATTCTGCCTATAAAAGAGGTGATATCAGAAAATGACGCCAAGTTTAAATAAAGAACCTTTCAAAAAAAGTTGCATGTATATTGCAACTTTTTTGTTTATTGCTCTATAATATTTTAAGATGTATAATAATATTTTAAGGCTATTTTATAGCAGCGCCAAGTTTTTTGCAAAATTTTGTAATATTTTTTTATTTTGATTAAATTTGAAAAATTTTTTTATTTAACTAGATACAGATATAAAAAAAATAACTAGATACAGATGCAATTATTTTAAAAAGTATACTTAAGAAGAATTAACTAGATATAAACATAAATATCATTTTTAAATAAATAACTAGATATACATGCAACTTTTTTTGAAAGGTTCTTTATTTAAACTTGGCGTCATTTTCTGATATCACCTCTTTTATAGGCAGAATATGTAGCTAATTTTTATTTGGTATATACAACTTTTTTTAAAAGTACAATTTTTTTGGAAAGGTTTTTTATAATAAATATATATAATTTTTTTAAAAAGATTTTTCTATAATATATTTTTGGAAATACAATCTTTTTGGAAAGTTTTTTATAATATATACAACTTTTTTTGGAAAGGTTTTTTGTGAGAAAAACTTTTTTTTAATATAATATATTTTTGAAAGTACAGTTCTTTGAAAAGGTTTTTTATGAGAAAAACTTTTTTTAAAAAAACAATTTTTTGGAAAGGTTTTTTTATAAAGAAAACTTTTTTAATATAACAAGGCGTGTACTTGGCGCCCTTTTTTTTACCTTTTTTTAAAAAAAAGGTTTTTTTGTGAGATATTTCTTTTTTTCAGTAAAAATAATTTTAATAAATATGATTCTTTTTTTTTAGTAAAAATAATGGTAATAATATCCCACCATCACTCCCGTCATATTTTCAATACGACGATCTTCTTTTTGATTATAGAAATCTTAATTTATACAAACCTAATAATTTTTTTTTATATTTCACAACATGTTTTATAAGAAAATTATTAGTGATTATAAAAAGGGTATAAAAAACCATCTGTATTTCTAAGTTATTGCGTTTTTTCATATATAAAAACAGATTACTTTTGATCAAATTTCTATAAGAATGACAAAAACATCTTTAGCACCTCTAGGCCATTGTCTTTTTTTAATTAGCGTATCGTCAGCTTCAATCAAAGTGTTAGACATTTCTTCTCTATAAACATTACATACCTGCCGATTCCACCAATGTGCACAAAGTACACTTTCTGTCCACTAACTACAGAATATTAACAAGGGAACGTTCACAAGTGTCCCCTCCCCCGATTTGATTCTCCTTGAAATATGTTGTAAAACATACAATTTGAGGAGACACGTATTTTTTTATAGCGACCCTAACTCAAATTTAAGGGATCAAATACTCCTTTGAAAAAAAAACGGTTTTTTTCTTTATGTGTAACTATCGCCAAAACCGTAGGAGATAAAAAAATATTTCAAATAGAAGTTGTATGGCTTGTAATGGGCTTTATAACTGTGTAGTTAAATTTTCAAAAAATAAAATTTTTTTTAATTTACCTCCACCCCTTGTTATTATTTTTTCAAATTTCAAAATTTTTGTAATGACAAAAGTTGTAGCATTTTTTACGCTGAATTCAACCATATATGATTTTATTATGTTTCGAAATCACATCTTTCAAAAATGAGTCATCAGTATCACATTATATGTGTCGCGCTGCATGACCGTTTATACCGCACTTGTGTTGTGCATAGTCGCAAAATAAATATAAAAATGACATGTTATTATATATTTGAGAAAGAAAAGTTAACTAAAATTGTTGCTAAAGCATCCCTTCCACATTACACTCTTATAGATAATCGCTGCATTTCGTGCGCAGCGCGTTGTTATATGCAAGTTAGCTATCAGCGCATATTACACTTTAAAGTTTTGCTTGCAGTGACCACGGGAAAATAATTTATGAAATGAAAACAGTGAATGAATCAATCTATTCAACATATATCTACCCTGACTCTACCTTCTTGGCCCGACTTGACTGAGAATGAAATAAAATATAAAATTCTGTACAGTTTACTCTTTTTCAATAATTTTAATATACTGCGATACTACATGCTATTACATTCCACTAAATTACTACGATTTTTTTAAACTATGGTATATAAAATGTATATTATAAGTATAATTATAATATATATATATATAAATAAGCTTATATATATATATAAAAGCTTATTTATTGTATCAATATATTATAATTATACTTATAATATACATTTTATATTTCAAGATTTTATATACCATAGTTTAAAAAAATCGTAGTAATTTAATAGAATGTAATAGTATGTAGAATATATCGCAGTATATTAAAATTATTGAAAAAGAGTAAACTGTACAGAATTTTATATTTCAATTCATTGTCAGTCAAGTCGGGCCAAGAGGGTAGAGTCAGGGTGGATATATGTTGAATAGATTGATTCATTCACTGTTTTCGTTTCATAAATTATTTTCCCGTGGTCACTGCAAGCAAAACTTCAAAGTGTAATATGCGCTGATAGCTAACTTGTATATGACAACGCGCTGCACACGAAATGCAGCGATTATCTATAAGGGTGTAATGTGGAAAGGATGCTTTAGCAACAATTTTAGTTAACTTTTCTTCCTTAAATATGTGATAACATGTCATTTTTATATTTATTTAACGACTATTGCGCAACACAAGTGCGGTATAAACAATGCGTCATGCAGCGCGACGCATATAATGTGATACTGATGACTCATTTTTGAAAGATGCGATTTCGGAACATAATAAAATCATATATGGTTGAATTCAGCGTAAAAAATGCTACAACTTTTGTCATTACAAAAATTTTAAAATTCAAAAAAATAATATCAAGGGGTGGGAGTAAACTAAAAAAATTACATTTTTTGAAAATCCAACTACACAGTTATAAAGCCCATTACAAGTCATACAACTTCTACTTGAAACATTTTTTTATATCTCTTACGGTTTTGGCGATAGTTACACACAAAGAAAAAACTCGTTTTTTTCAAAAGGGTGTTTCACCCCTTAAATTTGAGTTAGGGCCGCTATAAAAAAATACGTGTCTTCTCAAATTGTATGTTTTACAACATATTTCAAGGAGAATCAAATCGGGAGGGGACACTTGTGAACGTTCCCTTTAAGAGTGTTGTCAGCATGTGTGTTGCTACACTTCTGCACTTCAAGACAAGAAAAATTTTTTTTATAAAGAATACTATTATTTTGATATACACTATCTCTATTCGTCTCCACAACACGTTACATATACATTTTACGACCGATATTAATTATATCAATGTGATTAGTATCATTAAAGCTGCGAGCTGACAGGTTTGAGCGCCGCCATGTTGGAAAAGGACAGACATCTTTTAGAAAAAGAAAGGAAAGAAAAAAGACGCTCTTATGCGGGAATCGACATTTCACGGGATGTAGAAAAGGACAACCATGTCGCATTTTGATGCTTTTAGTTGACAAAGGACAAACTTATATATTAGAGAAGGATGACGAACAGACGACGACGACGACGACGACGACGACCAAGACTTACATAAATTTCGACTTTGGCAAACTTTGGCAATTAATATATTTTTTTAGAAAGCATGTACAAAAAAAGTAAAGATACTTTTATTACGTAAATCGCATGTGCTCTATCGATTGAGCCTATTATAAATTCGATCGGTCCACGCATTATTGAGATATGAAAATCTCGACTCCTATCAGCTCATGTGCTCGCGTAAAGATACACGGTCGGTCTTGCGCTGCGCGTGAACTTGGCGCGAGACTACCGTGTCTCTTGATATATAGTATATACAAATAAATAAATTATATATATACACAAGATGTCCCATTTTATTTTAAGCAGTCAAATATCTGAAAATTACGGGATTTTGGAAAAAAATGTTTCGTAAAAAAGTTTTATGATTTCGAGGGCGACATAAGATGGTTCCTTGGATAGTCGTTTGAAGAACACGTGAAGATCACCTCCAACTTCTTAAATGAAAACTTTTATTTTTTATTGCATTCTTATATATTATTCTTGTAGCTTACCTCGAGAGCTTTTCAAAACATTATGATAAAGTATTTTTTTATTAAGCACTTTTCTAGTTATGAGGCTTGAAGTTTACAGTATTACCCAAGGTGTATGGCGTGGAGGTTGCACGGTCGGACTTACACCTCTGTGTGTGCGTTTGTGTGTGTTTGCGCTAACACGCGGGTGGAGACGCGGATCCTACGGCTCGTCACTTCCGCTGTATTTTTTTACTACAAACCGCTCTCCAACTGTGTACCTTACAGCAACTATTCGAAGTTGTTGCCATTCTGCTCGATACAGAGTCGTACTCGCCTGTTAAAATTCGCCACTGTATTCTACATAGTATGTACAGAAATTCTTCTGCAGGCAGCCACGATGCAGTCATCATGTTTGTCGACTGTCGAAGCACGGTGTAAGAATATAAGGTGATTTCACGACCATTGTATTCTATCAAAAAATCTGTGATCAAGATGTCATAGTTAAGGCATGTCACACAAGATGTCACGTTGGTGCAAAATCCCAAGTAAAAAAGAATAGAAGATATGGATAGATGTGGATAGAAAAGAATAGATGATGAATCTCTAAAGCACATCTATATATAATTATAGTCCTAAATAATACAAATTTTTTAAAATAAAACTTTTAACATTGTGTATAAAAATATATATTACTGACAAAATATTTTTTAATTTTTTTATAACAAATTATTCTTAGTTAAATTTGCAGAAAAAATAATTAATAATGTATTCCAGTCTTTATAGAAAATTAAGTTTCTTTAAGAAAATGAATATTTATAATTAAGTTCCGCAGGACAATAAAATTGTAATAAAATTTATATATATATATTTAAAGTCCCTCAACACGTAGCTACCTAGCGGTTCAATGTGGAACAAATGACAGGAAAATCACAAAAATTTGTTGCCGTGAAATCACCTTATATTCTTACACCGTGGTCGAAGTGACGAGCCGTGCAATTCGCGTTTCCACCGCGTGAGAGCGCGAATACACACACGCACGCACACACAGATGTGTAAGTCCGACAGTGCAACCACCACACGATACATCTTGGGTAATGCCGGCGGTACTGTAAACTTCAAGCCTCAACTCGAAAATGCTTAATAAAAAAATACTTTATCATAGTGTTTTGAAAAGCTCTCGAGATAAGCTACAAGAGTATGCAATGAAAAATGAGGTTTTCCATTTAAGAAATTGGAGGTGATCTTCATGTGTTCTTCAAACGACTATCCAAGGAACCATCTTATGTCGCCCTCGAAGTCATAAAAGTTTTGTACGAAACATTTTTTTCTAAAATCCCGTGATTTCCAGATATTTGACTGTTTAAAATATAATAAAATGGGACACTCTGTGTATATAAAATATTTCTATTATATATAAAATTTTATATAAATATAATTTTATAATTTTATAAATAAAATTCTATATAAATATAATTTTGTACAAATAAAAAGGTCTTAGAGTATAACAAGACATGTAAATTGAATTTTAAATAAAACGAAATAAATAAAAAGCTCTTTGATAAAGTAATGTGATAACGAGAAGGTATTTCAAATTGAAGCATAACTGTGACTTTGCCAATATTTTCGTTCATGTTAAAACATGTCAACTGCAACATATATTAGCATTTATGTACAGCTGCGTTTATTTTCCAACCGGATTTCAACTTTTTTTTTTCATAGCATGATCACTTACAAATTTTTGATATAGTGAAATTACATTCACAGCACAGCATTCTCAATAGATGTCTCTAGATTACCTAATGTTTTATCCGTGCCTACTGCAAGAATAAAATTGATATTAGATAGCGATGTGTACCGTGTTAACCCCTTAAATGTTAAAAAATAAAAATGCTGAATTTAAATCTGCAATCAAAATTTTGAAATTCCGAAATGTGAATTAATGTGCTAATTGGACATTCCAACAATAAATTTCATAATTAACGAATAAAAAGTTTAAAAAAATTTACGATAAAATAATTAAAAAAAAAAAAAAGAAAAAAGTTGTGGACACTTAAATGTGACATGTAAATTAAAATTTCTAAGCACATTTTTTATTTTGTGTTGTGTAAAAAAATAATATTTTTTGAATTTCTAAATTTTAATATTATATTTGAATTTAAAGATTATTAAAAAAATTTTAGAAATCAAAGTTTAATGAGTTTTATGAGAATAGAATAATTTTTCAAAAAATCTCGCATGATTTTCATGGGAAAACGTTTTCGGTCAATTTGTCTGAATTTGTGATATGATATAGTTCTTGTCTCTGATCAAAAGACTTAATGGACACAGAATTTTCAAATGAATAATTTTTGAGTTATAGACATTTGAAAGTCTTCTTCACAAGTTGCAAGTCCATTTGCATGCTTATCTACGCGAGTTTGTCGTGCATACCTGCTTGTGTATGCATATTTTTGTATGCATGAATGTCCGTAGATATCCTTATGTTTGTACAAATATTTGTACGTGTATACTGCTTTTATTTATTAATGAAAATTGGCACGCTTGGTCGTCTCACTCTAGCGTGCTGGCTAGCGGCCATGCGCCGTAATGCTGACGCCCCTCAAGCGATACGGCCGACCATAAACACATCAACTTGTATTCATAAATGAATGAAAGAAGACTTTCCAAATGCCTATAACACAAAAACTATTCATTTGAAAATTCTATGCCCGTTGAGTCTTTTGATCAAAGACACAAGAATTATATCATATCAGACAAATTGATCAAAAACATTTTTCCATAAGAATCGTGCGAGGTCCTTTGCTGTAGCCTGCTATATTAGATCTATTGTATTGAATTTAAAAATTTCGGCAAGAGATTCGACTTCAAGGATCCCAAAAACCTACGAATACCGTGTTTTGCGGAAATCATATAGAAGTAGGAAAATATTTTATTTTGTTTTTAGTAACGTGTTTCGCATTAATGCTGGTGGTCAGTTTTCAAATAACACATGTATATGTATATATCATTTAAGGGGTTAATCGAAGAAGAAGGCACCGATTACACAACGTCACCAGTTACACAAATTTTACATTAGAAACAAGAAGTAAATTTTGGGACATTTATTCCTGCAATCTTGCATGCTTACACTCTTCAATGGCGATGAAAGATGATTATTATTGCTGCATGTTTAATAACAGAGCTCATATACTTACACTCGGCACTGGTTACATCGATAGAACGATCCGTGTCTTTAACCGGTAACTCATGAGGACTAGGTTCCAACTGATTTCTATTCGTCGCGGACATCCTGCTTCCGTTTTGTCCAGCACCACCCCGACCATTTGTAATGACAGTCGATGATCCGGATCTTCTCACCGTCGTACCGGGTAAACTTAGACTAATAAAAAAAATATTGTTTCTTGTTCCTAATTGTAATTAAGTTTAACTTTTTAATTGTTAAAAAAACAAATTTAATTTCAACAATAATTTTTTAAAAAAACAACTAATTTTCAACGAAGATTGCATATTTGTATACCATGTTACATGAAAGTTTGGCAGATGTAAAACGTTTTTTTTTTGCAATGACACGCACGCTCGCACGCACATGTCATTAATACTTATTAATATAAATATTCAGTTTTGATTTTATATAAAAATAATGTTGAAAACTTGAAAATAAATGTTAAGCCATTATTTAAATCGTAAAGTCTTTACCTAGCAGAGGAATAGTCAATACTGATACTTCTAGGCCTTGGCGGTAACGCCGGTTTTCCTCCATTTCCATTCGAAGAGGTGTCTTCTGAACTCGAATCTTCTTGATTTCCTACTTGACTTAGATTAACTGCAACACAATTGCATATTTTAAATAAACATGGCAGCATTGTTGATACGTTCATTTACCAGAAAGTAACAATGCAACAAAAACTAGAAAGTAATAACGTAAATACCGGTTGAGAAAGCTCCTTGCATTCCCCGTCTCCTTAAAATCGATGAAACATTGCTGCCAGAAGAGCTCGATTTATTTAGATTGATTTTGTTCTGGGAACTGATCGTTGGCCTCATTAAACCGCTCATTCTATTACCGGATTGACTACTCCATCCTCTACTGTTTCCTCCTGTCATACCGGCGTCCGATTCTGAATCACTCTATAAATGACAATAATTTTTATAATTTTAATATTTATCATAAATTTCATATTTCTTATTGTCGATATTGCAACACATACTTGATTCAAGACACCAACGCTACTGCTTCTTGTCATATGACTTGAGTGATTTTTCCCTGAGGTATGTCTAGACTGACTACTGGAATTGGCATTTCCAGAACCTGCTCTCAAAGTTGTGCTTGTATTTTTACTACCTAGTTTTCCTGAAACTGTTGTTCACTAGTTATGACAAGAAATTTTCTTAAATAAAGTTTTACATTTCTTTAATAAACAAAGTTCTAATATGATCAAGTATTGAACATATTTGTTCCAATGGAATGGAAACAAATTGGTTCAATATTCAATAAAAAAATAAACTTTTTAAATATTTTTATATATTTCTAATATAAATATTTAGTATTTACGGAAATAAATGTTTGTATGTTGTACGAGAGCAGTCTAAAAAGTTCGCGGAGCGACATCTGTAAGTCAATAGTAGAGTTTTAAATTTTAATTGATTGTACAACTTCACTCTTCATATGAATCCATGTGAAGTGCGAAATCCATCTGTCAATTGATTCTTTACTTACAATCCATTCAAAGGTGACATGTCAGTGTATTTTTTAAAATGGAAAATTTGAAACATCGTGATGTAATAGAATTCTTTGTTAAGAAAGGTTTAAAGGCAATGGAAATTCATACTAAAATGGTAAATGTGTTAGGAGAATCTGCTCCTTCAAAAACAATGGTTTGCAAGTGGACACTTGAGTTTCAACGTGGTCGTACAAGCATCGAAGACGATCCCCGCAGTGGACGCCCAAAAAGTGTTACAACACCGGAAATCATTCAACAAATTCATGACATGGTGTTGGATGACCGGCGAATAAAAGTGCGTGAGATTGCTGAGGCCATGGGCATCTCAAAAGAACGTGTAGGTTATATTTTACACGAAGAATTGCATATGAAAAAACTTAGTGCAAGTCGGGTGCCGTATCTGCTAAGAATTGATGAGAAACGGAATCGAATGCGATGGGAAAAATCAACGAATTAAAATATGAATTGTTGGTTGGAACATTCACCCTATTCACCAGATTTGGCTCCTTCCGACTTCCACCTGTTTCCAAAACTGAAAAACTTCGCTGATAAGCGTTTTTCGTCCAATAAAGAAGTGATTGCAACCGTAGACGAGTATTTTGCAGAGCTTCCGCAAAGTCATTTCAGGGATGGGATACATTTATTAGAGAAGCGCTGGACTAAGTGTATTGAAGTTAAAGGAGATTATGTTGAAAAATAAAGCCATTTCTAGAACTATAACTTGTTTTTTTCATTTCCGCTCCGCGAACTTTTCAGACTGCCCTCGTTTATATGCGTGTGTGCGCACGTACGCGGTGTGCATAATAATCATATGGTAAATAAAAATTATTGTGGTGTACGTATGCGCGCGCGCGCGCGCGCGTGGTGTGTGTGTGTGTGTGTGTGTGTAGTGCGCACGCGTGCATTATGTGGTGAATACAATTGTTATTAAAAAAAATTATTTTCTAGTTTCTTGTTTCTTTAGAATACAGTGAGAATTATGGTAAATTATAAGTTTATTCACTTCACTTACTTTACTTTTTAAAAAATCGATTTTAAAAGTTGAAAAATGAATGACATCTTTATATTTTTCTAAGTTTGAATAATCTTTAATAATATTGTGTAATATATCAAATTTGTCTTAAAAATGGTTAAATCAAAATATACATATAACATAAAAAAATATGATACACTAAAAAAATAAATTTTATCGCGATAGTTTACGCATAATTTTTTCAACACTTGTATGATTTTATTGTATAAGTTATATTTTTAAATAAAATGTACTTTTGAATGTCTTAATAGCCGTTGTCGAGATTATTTCAAAAATGTTATTAGCTTTTCATCTTTCAAAGTTAATTATCTTTTGACAAAGCTTGTATGAAAAAATTTTATTCTACATTTTTTATTTACTTTTGTATCATCTTCTTTCCGATTGCACCATGATTTTTATTGTATACTTTGTCGTAACAGCTTTTTCGTAAATGTAAATATTCGTTACATTACGTGTTTAGAACTTACAGTTTTATTAAAAATAAAAAATAAAAAAATGCATATAAAATTACATTAAGAATACATACATTATTGATACAGAATAAATAGAATGATGAAATATACCTTGTACAGGACCATGCAGTAACCTATTTGGAGGGCTGACGGAAAGATCACTCAGCGAACAGGCGCGTCTCATACCCCCTTCTTCTTCGCTGTCAATAACTTTAGACGAAACTCGCCCCCCACTACTGCCAACTGTTGACAACGCGCACACACATGCACTAATCGCTACTATTTACATAATGCATTTTTTCTTTTGCATTTTCTTGCCAAGAAATTAATATTGATTTATTTTTTAAAATTGGTAAATTATGAAAAAATTGTAGCTTTGATTGTAATGTAAATGCTAAATATGTAATTATGTAATGTGACGTAAAAAATAAAATTGATAAAGATATTTAAAATGTATTTAAATTTCTATACAAGAAGATCAAGTGTTTCAGGCCCCTTCAAAAAATTTTAAAAATTATCTATTTAAATTAAGGATAAACTTCCGAAAAGCTATCACCTCCCATTTGGCTGATTTTCAGCCTAAATACTTATTTTATCTAGTAAATAATCCCAAATGGATTTTTGGCGCAAATGCCCTCTCCGCCCCCAGCCCCCCTCAAAGATAAAACTGTTTTTGTTAATTATTTCAGAAAGTGTTCATTGTACGGAAAAAGTTATCAAACAAAAAATGAAGCTCATAAAATGCTCTACAAATAAGATGCTACACATATTTTACCTAACTCCAATATTTTAGCCGTTATTATCAAGAATTTAGAAGCAATGTGTTCCGTCTCTCTGCGGGGGGCTCCACCATCAAATAACTATACACATAGGGTTTGGATTAAATCTCGCTTTGCGTAGAAAGTCGTAAACCCATGTAGAACCTCGCTTCGCGTTGTAAAGTGTATGCGTGGATGCAGTGGGTGCCGCCCCTCCTATGGGGGCTTTTACAAGTTTTTTAATAATAACGACTAAAATATTGGAGTTAGGTAAAATATATATAAGACCTTATTTGTAAAACTTTTTATGAGCTTCATTTTTTGTTTGACAACTTTTTCCGTACAATAAATGCTTTCTAAAATAATTAACAAAAACAGTTTTACCTTTGAGAGGGGTTGAGGAGCGGAGGGGGCATTTGCGCCAAAAATCCATTTGGAAATATTATTTACTAGATAAAATAAGTATTTAGGCTGAATATAAGCCAAATCGGAGGTGATAGCTTTTCGGAAGTCCACCCTTAATTAATATTTGAGTCACAATTGTTTATTTGATATTCTTGCATAAAATTAATAAAATAAGAATTGGTAGTAAAGTGGGGAAACGATAAATGGGGAGTAGGATGTACAAATATAATATATGTATATTGAAAAAAAGCATGCGATTGCATTCCGTGCCAAATGAAAATGATAAAAAATATTAACACTCAAGCTTTATCTTCATAATTAGAAGCATTCAAACTGAAAAGTAAGTTGCTGCCGTCTTGAAATAAAATTGATGATTGTTTGTAAACAATTATTACGACCATGGTACCTTGTTGCGATGATTCACCTTCATTTCTAGCTACGTGTTGCATATATTTATATAATTGCGTACATTCACATGGACATGTATATATATATATATATATATATTAATATATATAAAACGTATCTTTTTTTTCAGTGTAACATGCTGATGCGATTTATGTTTTACTCGTGTAATCGCATGAATGCCTCCTCGATTTTGCTAACTATTATATTTTGCTTTGTATTGTAAAATTAAAATAACACGTAAAAATACACGCACAAGCATTCCCTACTCGCTCAATACCTGCGTAAGAATGCTTCGTCGGTAGAATCGCTTGATCGATTGTCGGCAGAGTTCTCGTCCATTTTATGTGACTGTGACACCGCGATGCAGGCGGCCACATTCGTTTGGGCGAGTTGGTGCAACTCGAGGCGGACGTGGAGGAGCCGCTCTCCATTAGCGATTTGTCCATCGCGGACACATCGGCGCAGTCGCTGTCCTCACCGCACGATTGCAGTCGCATGTCGCGCCTGATCGCGCAGAATCTGCCGTCTCGCTCGGCTTCCAATTTAGCAAAGTTTTCGCCAATTTCCCGGCATTGCGTCAGTCGCAGACATTTGTCCTTCATCAAGTATTGCTTCCGTCGCACGAGATTCTCGAATTCCTTTGAAAGTAACTTTACGGTACCCTCGATGGCGCGGGTTATTCTGACGTCCACGCTTGCGTCTAGATTGTCGTCAATTCGTTGATCGGCGGACTGAAAACTCGAACCGTCGGACGGCAGCTCCGTCGTCTTCGGCGGCTGTTTGCAGACGGCGGTTCCGCCGAGTTCCAGCGAGTCGTAAGCCTCACTGGTGTCCTTCGTAGGGATATCGTTCTCGAAGCAACCGATCTGCTCTTTGTTGATGGATGCGCTCTGTCTTTCACCCGTGTCGTGAATTTTGGTCAGATAACGATTATTGGTGAGATGCGAGGTATTGCTCCCGTCGTACATTAATTCGTCTTGGAGATCGACATTTGTATTCGCGCTGCGATGAGTCTGTAAGCTGTAAAACTTGCCTCTGTTGTCCTTATCATCGTCGGATTGCGCGTAGTTCGCGGATTGCAAAAATTCCTGAATTATCTCGGAATTGATCGAATCTCGTTCAAGTTCCGAATTGCTCTGTACGGTTTTATAAGCAGGATTCACAGATGATAAACTCATGTAACTGTCGGAATCAGCAGGGTTTTTCATTACAAATGACGAGAGCGGCGCATCAAGGTATTTCCAGCTCGGTCGAGCTCGGTTTCGCATGCTTTGAGTGCGAACAGAGTTTCTCTTAGGCTTCGGTGGCTTGTGAGCGACAAAGTCATTCAGGATCATCATCGATTCCGGCTTCATAGGCACTTTTAGACTGTTGCTACGCGAGACCGTCTCCAACTTGCCGCAAATCGTCGGGTCTACGTTGTCTTTGTGACCGTTATCAAAGTTAAATTCATAATAAATATGAGTTTTCGGTGGCGCGTTATCCTCCGCAAAATTCACGTTACTCTCCATGTTTTTCACTTTACTGATCCGAGTATCTTGCAAGGATTTTGATCTGAACACTGCCCTGCGCAACGT
The DNA here is from genome assembly GCF_040581485.1 of Linepithema humile. Lineage (NCBI taxonomy): Eukaryota > Metazoa > Arthropoda > Insecta > Hymenoptera > Formicidae > Linepithema > Linepithema humile. Next base: position 15,095,654 of record NC_090130.1, on the reverse strand, counting down.
ATTCTCGTCGGCGGAGTACTGCGCATTATCCGCAATAGCAGCGGATGCTTCCACGGCGTTATTGGGATTTCCGCTGTATGTTTCCGAGTTCTGCCTCTTTCGTTTGTAGTGCGAGTCGAACAGCATTTCTAACGGCGCTGATTTCACTAGAGAATCCGAGTCGTCGGTCAACACGCTCTCTGTGCTGCGATGATCGATGTTCTCACGTAGCGGAAACATCTGATAGTCGGACTCATCGGTCAAGATACTTTCTTGGCTTCTGCCCGCCCTACGCCGCGATAAGAAGAAGCTCGCGCTCGAATGTCTGTCGTGATCGCAATGATTATAATCCAGAATCTCGGCGCTGCCTTTGGAGAATGATTCAACGGATGCATCCGAAAGTATGCTTTCTTGAGAACCGCTTAAAGCTGGCCTCTGAAAATTCTGATAACTCGAATAATTTCTGTAATCGTCCACGTGAACGTTTATCTGATAGTCGCTGACGCAACGTCGAGGCGGATTCTTAAAATCACCCTCTAACGAGTCGTCGCTAAAGTTGCCATTCCCCTCCTCGGCGTCGTCCATGTTTTCTTTCAGATTTTCCATGTTACGTTCGTTCATGGCAGGCAAACTCTCAAAAGACTTGGCGATGTTCTCTATGTCTTCTTCGTTATCATTCAAACCGATAAAATAACTGCAGGATCGCCTCTTTTGCGCGAACCTCGCAAAGCGGTTCACGTTTTTCTTACACTGCTCCCTTAACAGTTTCAATTCCTCGCACACGGGCGACTCAGGCAAGGATTGATTGGCTTTATTCAAGGACAGCTTATACTTTTCAGTTTTCTTTAATGTCAACGTTAATGGACGACTAAAAGTCGCTTTCTCATTGATGCACGATACAGTCGGACTTTTCGACAAGCAGTTTTCATTTGGTATGTTTAGCTTAGGTAATGCATTTCCCACACCTTGACTCTTGTTAATGAGTTGCTGGGGTTTGAACACGGGCTTTGGATTTAGCGTGGGTTTGCGGGGATTAGTTGGTTTTGAAAATTGCTGACTGGATCTGTTACCTGTGCTGAGTCTGTTTGAACGATGATGCTTCTCTGGTATGTGGCTGCTCAAGTCGGATATGCTCTGGCTGAATTTCAATGACGATTTGTAGCCGACCTGTAAATGTCATAACTTGGATATGAAGAAAGCAACTACACACACAGTTCAAAGCTATTGAGATTTAACAATTGATAAATCGCCAAAATGTGAGAATAATGAGTTGCATAACGCAATGATTATATTTTACTGTAATTTTAAATCATTTATCCTATATCTATATCTTTTTGTTAGAAATTTGTTAGCATATATGAAAAATTTGATGGCGGGTAATCTTTATCAAAAGATGCCACATGATTCTCATGGAAAAACATTTTCAATTTGTCTGAATTTGTGATATAATATAGTTCTTGTGTCTCTGATCAAAAGACTCAAACACAGAACTTTGAATATGGATTTTTGAGTTACAGGAATTTGAAAGTCTTCTTTACAAGCTGCAAGTCCGTTTGCATGTTTGTCTACGCGAGTTTGTCGTGTATACCGGTCTGTGTTTGCATATTTTTGGAGGTCCGTAAATATCTTTATGTCGATGCAAATATTTATGTGTGTATATTACTTTTACTAATGAAAGTTGGTGCGCTTACGGTTGGTCATTTTACTTTAGGGTGCCGGCCAGCAGCCGAATACCGAGAAAGGAAATTACTTACATTTTGCAATTTTTTTCTAGTTTCTTCTATCCTCCTTTGTAGCTCTTCTCGTTTCTTCATCACATCGGCATCGCTTCTCGCATGTTTGGTCGCATTGACTACCGCTGCATTACGTATTTTGGCACTGGCATTACTTTCACCACCGCTAAGTCTACAACAATGCGAATTAATTAAAAATCAACGTATTAAACACGTGTTAACGCGTGTTAAATTTCAAATCTTATTTCACCTTCCATGAAATTGGGAGCTGATACTTGTCGCTTTTACACGATTCGGAGGCTCCTCCGCTCCGCTGAGCGATTCAAAGGCATTTTTCAAATACTTCTCCCTGTGACTCTGCTTGGCGAGTTGATCAAAACCTTCCGAACTGGCCTCGGATAACATGGATAGTGGATTTCTCTCAGCGCTAGGAGTCGACGCGCCGCCTTCAGAATCAGACTCATCCTGACTACCCGACGCGGTCAATTCGCTCGTTCGACCATTTTCCGCGTTCTTCAATCTTTTTTGTCGCCTTTGCGATCTGCACGTTCAAAAATGCGCTTTTTGTATCATTTTGTATTACTCTACAGATTACAAACTGCAGAATACTTATAATACGATCGAGAATTTTGGATACGATAAAAATTGTGGTACAAGCAGAAATAGGATGTAACTGCTTGTATAAAAATACATCAGAAATATAGAATAAAATTTTTTTATATATCTCTTCGAAAAAATCGATTTTGAAAAATTAATAACGTCTTTGCACCATTTTAACTTTAACAATATTTATTAATCTTGTGTCATATATCATTCTGATTTCTTCTCAATAACGACTCTCAAAATATACCTATGTAAAATTATAACGCTATTTTATGCTTAACTTTTTCAGCAACTTGTAAAATTGTAAAATATCTTTTTAAATAAAGTGGAAAAAATAAAAAAAGGCGCCAAATATACACCTAAAACAATGTTGTTTTAACTATGGAAAAAAGTTGTATATTTTAATTCTAAAAATTAAAAAAAAAAATAAATTAACTGTCTCACGTAGACTAATAAATTAATTTCTTTAAGAAAAATTAAAATAATTTCGCACTAACATTTCGCGACGACTCTTAATGCCTTTCTACAATATTATATTATTTGATAGTTATCATATGAGCCTTTCCTATTATATGTGTTATTTGTGTTCTAAAAATAAAGATGTTGGATTAGAATATACAACTTTTTTCAATAGATATTTTTATGTTAAATAGTTTTCATATTTTTTTATAAAGTGTATATTTATTATTTTTATTATTATCTCTTGATAACTGTTGACGAAGTGGTAGTAATATACAGAGTGTCAATTAAGTCCCGGGACGGCTGAATATTTTCTCATGTAAGGTATTTTTGAAAAAGGTCAAGGTCATTTCTGAAGTAATTTTCAACGAGGAATTCAACGGTGACCTTCAATTTGACCTTGAGCTTGACCTTCAAGGTCATTTCAAGATTAGGTTAGGTTTTTTAAATAGAAACCCCTATTTTTGATTCCAAAATCTAATAGCTGGTGTCAAGAGCTTTTCAAAACACTATAATGAAGTTATTTTTCATTAAGTACTTTTCAAGTTATGAGGCTTGTAAATTACAGTATTTTGACATAAAATACAAAATATCTTGTAAAACATTCAATTTTTGAGAATCTTACCTTAATACTTTTATGCATAAAATAATGAGACGAATCAATTGGTATAAAGAAAACACATAGTTGCTTTCAAGAAAAAATATGTAGTTTGCAACATGCAACTGCATACTTTTTCTTGAAAGCAACTATGTGTTTTCTTTATACCAATTGATTCGTCTTATTATTTTATGCATAAAAGTATTAAGGTAAGATTCCCAAAAATTGAATGTTTTACAAGATATTTTGTATTTTATGTCAAAATACTGTAATTTACAAGCCTCATAACTCGAAAAGTACTTAATAAAAAATAACTTCATTATATTGTTTTGAAAAGCTCTTGACACCAGCTATTAGATTTTGGAATCAAAAATAGGGGTTTCTATTTAAAAAACCTAACCTAACCTTGAAATGACCTTGAAGGTCAAGCTCAAGGTCAAATTGAAGGTCACCGTTGAATTCCTCGTTGAAAATTACTTCAGAAATGACCTTGACCTTTTTCAAAAATACCTTACATGAGAAAATATTCAGCCGTCCTGGGACTTAATTGACACCCTGTATAATACTACATCATAGAAGACTATCATTAGAATTAGAAGCTTAGAAAAATGCGAAAATATTATTAATTTTCCAATTTTCAAAGTTAATAATTTCAATAATAATAACGCTGATATATGAAAAAATATTCTACATTTTCGACATACTTTTATAGAATTATATAGAATAATTATATAGAAGCTTATTTCCAATTGTATACCACGATTTTTGCTACATTTTCTATACAGAGCGATCTATTTTTATTTTGCTAAAAATATTGATTTTACAAAAAAAGTTCTATTCTAAATAAAAATTGCATGGTTTTAAGGAGGATATAAGATGGTGCTATTGCTGTGGCTTTGGATAGCCGTTTAAAGGTCATGTAAAAGTCACCTTCTATTTTCTAAATAGAATTCTTTTTATTGCATATTTTTATAACTGATATTAAAACATTTTCGAAATACTTGTTATAAATACTATTTTTGATAAAAACTTTCTGAGTTGTAAATCCTCTCAAAGTTTATAATTTCCCAGTTGGATTTATACCTCTTTATTTCAAACATTTTCAGATTATAGTCTAAACTTTATATTTACATGGATAGTGATATATACCTATACAGATATCCAAGTCAAACCAATGACATCATTTTATATACCCTTTGAAACCCTGCAATTTTTATTCAGAGTTTTTTTTTGTAAAATTAACATCTTTGGTAAAATAAAAATGGGCTTATTTAAAATGAGCCACTCATCTAGTAGATACATTAGAAAAAAAGCACAAACCGTCGAAGTTCTTCAACGTCCATCGCATTAACGGTGAACTGATTAGATACAATATCTTCCGGTGGAGGATAATACATCAATCTATGGTGCGACTTTTCAGAACCGGTGGTTCCGTTTTCTCCTTCAGAATAATCTTCAACATCTCCATCATGTTCAGTACTCTCGTGATCCTGGATAATGTACAATACTTTTAACAATATAGCGAATTGTCAGATATGGACAATAGATGCAATAATTGACAATTAAATCAAAAGCACACCAATAGCATATAATAATCTATGAACAAACATATAAAGCAATAATGTCAATTAACTCCTTAACTGTTCGGAAGTAAGAATATTTTATTACCAAAAATTATTTCAATGAGAAAACTAGATTTATGTAAAGATTGCATATTCAGCGTTTTCTGGAACATTACGCAAATTCAAATCTGCAATCGCAATTTTTAAATTCCGTATCACAAATCCAGTATGGCGATTATACGTAGCAGTGGCGCACCCATGGGGAAGGGGAAGGATGGTTGACCCCTCTCATGGGGGTTAACCTCCCCCCCTCCCCGAAATTTAATTAATATACCTTATTTTTTTATTAATTTAACAACAAAAAGTAAAAAATCTGTAGTTAAATAAAATGCGTTCAAACATTTGTATTTTTTATCTGTTATTAACTATAATCACAATTTTAATAATTCAAAATTCATGCCAATATCCTTGCAGACAAATAATTATGATAGCTTCTCCAGCTATACTGCTGTTCGAACGTATATAATATCTACTTTAAGATATTCATATTTTTATATATATAAGTTACTTAAGAAACATCTAGCAGCCATATATATATATATAGACAAATTTTCTGATTATTAAGCAATTCAGTTAATCTTAGATTCAGTTTTTCAAAATTCAGTTTTTCTTAAATAATTAAAGATTATTTAAGAAAAACCAAGAAAACTCGATATCAATTTATAATTATGCTACTATAAAAATAAATTGAATTTTTTATTAAACAATGTAACATTTTTATATTTTTTAGTGTGCAATATAAAATTATCCTGACTTTTGATCATACTGTTTCATTTTGTGTGTGTGAATTTTAAACCCCTCCCCCCCCCCAAATATTTTGAGTGCACCACTGATACATAGAGAATTATACGGAGAGAAAAGAAAATTGCAATAACCATAATCTATAGTGTCTTTTTGGCGCCAATCATATTTTTATAGGTATTCTAACTATATGATTGGTTATATGACAGTACTATACGTATAAGGTTATTATGGTTAGCATTATAGTAACAATTCCTATAAAAAAAGAGTATTCTGATAATTTATAATTATAATTCCATAAAATTACAATTCCAAATCATATGCTTTTCTCTCAGTGTAGAAATTCAAATAATAGATTTTATATAAAACTTTTTCTATGAGTTTTAGAAACTTTTAATCTAAAAATTGAGATATAAATTTTGTATTTCAAGAATAAAAATTTAAAAAAGTTAAGATGAAAAGATACATATATTGTAATAAAATTAAAAACAATTATTTACACCTGAATTAAATGTGATACATATAAATTAAATTATAACTGTGTTTTACAAATATTGTATAAATAAAAAATTTTTTTTTTAAAACAAAGCATATATACGTCATTAATACAGATAAGAAATAATATTTATGTAATGTATAGTATATTTAGTATATTTAGTATATTTAGTTATGATCGAAAAAGCAGCTTTATAAATTACTTTTTAGGGCAATTTTTATACCTCAAATTTAAAGCTGCCAAGACTGCTATCATCAGTGTGATGACGGCTCCTCGATTGACGTGTCAAGTCCGTGCTACTTCTTACTGTCACCTTACTATCAATCACCTGTGCGAGCGATCGAAATAAAACGTAATCAACGAAATAAGTACATACAACGGTGAATCATAGAGCGAAAGCAAGAGAGAGGGAGAGCAAAAGCAAGAGAGAGGGAGAGCGAAAGCAAGAGAGAGGGAGAGAGATCGTGCAGTTTAAATAAAGAAAAACGATTTAAAAAGGCAAGAGCAAAGCAAAGTAATCCATGAATAAAGATATGATGAATAGATATGTTATCGATGTAAATTAAAAAGACGATATCGCATACAATCAAATGTTAAATATTAATATTTACAATTTTTGTTAGTACCTGCTTTGTTTCGTTTTCTATCTCTCTATAACTTTCTGGACAAGGTTGAAATACACTTTCTTCCTCTTCCTAAAACCGCAAGTAAATGTTAATATTTTGTTCCTAGGTTTAAAGGAGCAATATTATAATAGCAATATTATTACTCAATAAGCTTCCGTATTATTATGTGAGTAATGATGTTTATAAAAGACAATTAGTAAAAAAAAAAAAAAAAAAAAAAAAAAAAAAAAATAAAAAATGAAAAAAAAATAAATTTTGGAATTCTGAATCGTGAACGTTTCAATCCACAACGTGACAATTAAAAATCAAATGATAAATTTCATGTAAAATTTTTTCAAGGAATTTTTAATTTGAAGATTAAAATGTAAATTTTATAATTCAAACATCAAAAATAAAAAATTAAAGATAAAATATAATTAAATTTAAACTTGGTTGTTAATGTTCAATTTAAATGTGATAAATTAAAATTATAGAATACAATAAATTGTATTTTGTGATTTATAAAAATAGTATTCTTCCTTGAATTAAAAAAATTGTTATGCCAAAAACTACTGAAAAACTTGTCAAATCAAATCAAATTTAGGAGTACAGAATAATAATAATATATAATAATAATAATATACTGTATCTGCTATATTTAATTAGAAAATTTTGATCAAATTCAGCAATCATTCTAAAAATCTATGGATATTGTGTTTTATAAAAATTCGTACAAAAAATATATTTTTTTAAATAATTGTGTGAGAGGAGTTAAAGATTTTCTAATACTCACTCTTTTGCTTATCATTTCTCGACGATAGTCGCTGCTGCATTTCGTCTCGGTGCCACTATCGATAGAACTGTCTTTCGAGCCGCCACCGCCACCACCGCCATCCGAATCAATGGTACTACGTGACGGCGGAAACGGTATAACTTCGTCGCTATCATAGACGGATTTTACGGTGATACCGTCGCCCTGTTGAACTCTTTGCGCCCATCTGCCTTTGGGCAGGTCGACACCAAGAGATCTCGCGTTTGAACCAAGCGCTGCGCTATCGTCGGTAGTCGCGGTATTTATCTGCTTCTTCGCCCACAGCGGCAATTGACCCACGCTAAACCTGTAATCCACACCGATACCCTGAGGCGTTGGATTCGCGTTAGGGTCCAGGAAATCAGGTGTAGGCGATCCGAAAGTTTCGTTGTCCAATTGCACGTCGATTCCGTCACCGTTGACTTGAGGCGGTTTTCTATAAACACATTCGACAGAAATACCAATTATTGTATTTACAGCTCAACAGGATTTACAAAGCTAGAAAAAGAAAGTACTCACTTGCCGGCGCGCATTGCTTGTTGAGCAAGACGAGCTTGCATGGTCACGACCATGTCGTGCGGAACGCGCCACACGAACACGCAGCCATCGCCGCTCGCGGACACAAGGTGACGACAGTCTGGACTGAAACGTAAGCCCGTCACTAATTCCGAATGACCGACCATAGTGGCCATGCATTCGCCGCTGTAATAATCGTACACGCACAATGTCTTGTCTGTGCATGAAGTAGCTACATAAATACCGGAGGCATCTAAAAATACGAAAACATAGCATTTATCGATTTATACATTGAAGTCTTTCTGAGCAACTTGAGATCACAATGTTGCTGTTCTAATTCGATGCATTTATTGAGATGTCTTTAAACTCGGTGAATGTTTAGAACACAGTCAGGCTTGATCGTCTTAATTTTCACATATGTTATTAAGAGCATAGTCTTGAGTGACAAAAACAAGATTATATATTATATAACCATCGCTCATTGTTTATTAAAAAATTATAAATAAAATAAGTTATTTACAAATTACACGTAATTTTCGGACACTATGTACATTTAATAGAATGTACTTTTAGCAGATTTGTTTATTAAAATGCAGTAAACAAAAGGTCTCGTTCCCCCGCTCGCGCATTCAATTTACTACACGTAAATAAATGTAAATAAAAAGAACCATTGCATATACGTATTATTTTTTAGCATCGAGGATACACAATTTCTCGTCGCACACACATCACTTACATATCACACAAATAATTAATAAGATCTTCATTATTGTATGTCAAATAAAGAAATTCGAGTAACAATATAAGGCATACGAATTCGCAACAGAAACTGTGTGTCTGACAATATTTCTACCACGCAAGCAAGAAGAAAATATTTCCTACATGACAACAGTATAATGACTTTTCTTGAAAATTCCTAAACTAGAGAAAAACGAGGAACTAATTCTGTATTGATGAATAAGTTCTAACTGGCGAAAATTACGTATAATTCGTGAAACGGTTTTTGTTTATAACTTTTTAATAAACAATAAACGAGGGTTAAAAACTTTAAAAACATTATTCAAGACTATGATCTTAATACATATGTGAAAATTAAGACAATCGAGCCTGACGGTGTAAATTCTAAACATTTATCTAGTGCTAAAAATTATTTCTATGAAAAAATAAATTTACATAAAGATTATATATTCAGAGTTTCGTCAATTGAATTTAAATTCAGTCGAAATTTAGGAATTTTAAATCATGAACCCACACTGTGACGATTAAAAGTTCAGTTTTATATAAAATTTTTTCATGAAGTTTTAAGGATCTTTAATCTGAAAATTTAAATGTAAATTTTGTTTAAAAAATAAAAAAATAATATAATTATTAGTGTAGTAATAATATAATAAAGTACATATCGTACCTAGAACGACTTTGATTAGAGATCCATCGTCGCTAACAGAACCTTTAAAGGTTTTGCTATGTTTACCGGTAGTGACATTGTAAACTCTAATATTCCTATCTTGACAGGCGGTTAACACATGCTTCTGCCCAGAATCAACTTCCATGTCGTATAGAGTAGTTTTACCTTGAGCATTGTGACCTCTAGCGAACTGTGGCATTCCACCTGGTGTCTGAAAATATAGACAAGTGTTGCAGCACAATATCTTAATGTACGAATACAAATTGAACTATCGATTATTGAATATAAAGTTACTCACCGATTGAAGCTGTCTAAAAATAATACTCTTGTCAGCGCCACAGGATACCATCTGTATTTGATTACCCTGATTTGATTGATTGAAAAATCTCACAGCAGTAATGGAAGAACTGTGATCGTCAAGTGTCTGCAGAAAATTGTATCCCTGATCCACGCTAAAAACGTGTATTAGCCGATCCCGTGATGCGCTCGCCAAAAGCCTGGGCATGTCTACCGAGTACCGCGAGAATCTCGAATATTCTAGGCATAGCACCTCAGCGTCATGTGCTTCTATTAAGCACAACTCTTCCAACGAAGAAATGTCATGAATCCTGATGTTGCCGGATCTATGCATGAATAATGTGCAAATATTATTGTATATATTGTTTTTAAATTTGTTCCACTATTTAGTAATCTCTCAATTATTAAATCTCATTATATCGAAAACAATTAAATTTATGTAAATATTGTGTATATTCAGGGTTTGTGGTAAATTCAAATCTGCAGTAATTTGCAGTAAAAATTTTAGAATTTTAAATCGGAAATTTATTGTACAATATTACAAATTTATCCAAATTAATAAATTAAATAAATAAATAAATAAATTGATAAATTGATAAATTAGTAAATTCACAAATTTTATGAAAATTTCGATAATTTAAAAATTGAGAAATAAATTTTGAAGTTCAAGAATAAAAATTAAAAAACTTAAAATAAAATATATAATTATATTTAAAAATAGTAGTTGACATAATTAAATGTGATATATAAATAAAAACAATATTTTTTTTTAAACTGACTACTAGTATTAAGTAATTACTAATATTATTAACTTAAATGTTAATGATGCACATATGCAGAATTAATTAAATTCTTCTTTTCAATTTACCTATCTCCTGAAGCGAGATGTTTGCCATCAGGTCCGATTCTTATCGATCTTACACCGTTACGACCATCGTAAGACGCATCGTTTTTTTCAGTGGATCCTGCAGCAGCTAAGTCCAGATCTTTCAGATAAGTCAATTCTGGATCCACATATAATACCTTGAGCAATTCCTGAAAAGAAGAAAAAAATATTACAAAAGATAATATATTGCCCTTGCTTTTTTATATTTTTAGAAAAATTATGTAGATTTATTATTATCTTGTAAAGCTCCAACAACGGGTGTTAGGACTGTGCTGGATAATAACTATCAAAACACAGCTCTGTATACTTCTACTGTTTGTTGTAAAAATTTTTGCACTAGATAGCACGTTTTAAGAATGATTGCCTCCTGCATTTTAATATAAATGTTCTTATAAAGTCTTAATTTGGCAAGACATTCATGTAGTGTATTTGGAATAAGGTCTATAGATGATATGATAGATATCACTTTTATTTTGTCGATATACCACATCTGTTTAATTTCTAAAGCCAACTCTGCATATTTAATTTTTTTTCTTGACATTTGTTCAATATATTGTTATTGTTGGGTACACTGACATCCACCAGGAATATGATTCTGGCTGCTTTATCTACCATGACAATATCAGGCAATTCATCACCTGCTTATTAGTAATAACAGTCCTGTCGTAATATAATCTGCAGGAGTCGTTTTCTGACATTGCCTGGGATTTGTATTTATAATACGGTGTATAGGTCTTGAGAAGGCCGAATTTGTTACATCAAAACAAGTTTTTGATGTAGAATATTGCATACCTGATTGTGTCTACATAAGTAGTCAGTGTTAGTTAAATATATGCACCCTGATGTTATGTGCTGAATAGTCTCTGACTTTTCGTGCACTTGCGATATTTGTCCGAGACAGTGTTTTGGTCCTTGATAACAAACTTCTTGTAGTTATTTGTATCAATGACTTGATCTTGTATTGCAACTATAAAGCTCTCCATTTCAGGAAACAGCTTTCCATCACTTAACCATCTGTTTGATGCCTCTTTATCTATATGGGACTGGTTAAAGGTCATCGTAATGGCAACTGTGTAGTGTTTTTTCCGCCCACTGTTCTTGCTTCTTAGCGTTAGAGACTGGCGTTAAATTTACATTGTCTGGCGCAAGATTTATTGAAGAGTAGTTTTTGTCAACCAGGTTTATTGTAGAGTAGTTTTTATTACCTTATGAAGATTGAGTTTTGCCAAAAAAGAAGTCACATAGCTTAATTAGCTGACGGCAATAACCGTTGGTTTGGTGATGTCAATCAAAGCTCGTCTTTTTCGTTCTCGGGAATATCGTTCTCAGTGAGAAAACTTTAGGATGGTGAATGTTATACTTGGTCATCATTAAGAGTATGATTCGTTGGATGTTGTTTAATTCAGTGTTTGTCCATTTCAGAATACTTGAGAACTGGTATGGTATAAATGTTAATAGCCTTTACAAGGTTTCCTCCAGCTTATATTTTAGGAGTTTTTTCATTCAGTGTACGTATTCACCTTTAACTTTATTCTTGCTCCGCCTATGTTTTAATAAGCGAGTTTGTTGAAAACCTAGGCATTTTCACCTTCATTGTCCACATTATTTCCATTCGGAAGTACGACATCTCCATTTAGAACTTTACTCTTTTCGATGTTTAAGGTATTAAGGTATGTCTAAGGTATTATATTTGTCTATTCCGAATTCCATACAAATATCTTTGGAAAACATTTCGCGCATGTTAATAAGGTCATTAAGTTGTTTCTTGTTTCTGGAATAGAATTTAATGTCGTCCATGTAGAAAAGATGCGAGACGATATGATTGAATCTTATTGGCTATAATCTTAAAGCCATATTTTGTATTGTTAAGCATTGTAGACAATGGATTCATTGCCAGGCAGAACCAAAGTGGATTGAGGGAATCTCCCTGGAAGATTCCTCTCCTGATATAAATTTCTTCTATGCTCAGAGATTCCTGGTTCCCTTTATTATTATTATTATCATTATCATTATTATTATTATTATTATTATTATTATTATTATTATATAATTCATTATTATTGTTACATAACTCATTTTACATTAAATTTTTAATTTTACATCTAGTTGCTTAAAAAAATTCTCAGTGAATACACAGTTATAAAATAAGGCTGGCTTGATGAGCAATAAGATGAAGACGTTACGAAAAATGAGGTGACGCTTTTTGGACACTTTTTCATAAACATAATGTAATTAAGACATACTGAAAACATTGATGCTGTCAATATAATTTTAATTTTATTTAGCAACGACATCAGAGTAGATGACTATAGAGAAATCAAATTAAGAAACATGGTTTTGCTTTTCAACCTCGAGATTGAAATCAGAAAATACAGACAACTATAGAAGTTATATAATCAAAGAATTTGCGTTAAGATCAATCTTAAATATGTATTAGGTTGTACCAAAAGTTCTTTTCGTTTTCTTACTAAAAATTAAATACTCAACCTTTTATGAACGACACAATTTATTGAAGTATATACGAGCCATTCTGCTCTACCACCTTTCTTCATCTCTCCGGAAGCCTCATGATGCCATTTTTCCAAAATGTCTTTGATTTACTGGCAAAATATTGATCTAGGTAATTTTTTATGTTCATTCAAAGAGTGAAATTTTTTATCACAAAGAGAATTTTTTAAAGAAAGGAATAAATAGTAATCAGAAGGTAATATTAATAGTAATAGTAATAAAGGTAATTAATAGTAATCATAGTAATCAGTTACTTTTCATGTTGGTAATATATTAAAAATTTAGGTAATTATTAAAATATAAACATATTGGAGTGTCTTTTTTGAAACTTGGCCAGACCTTATCATTTATGAATTTTTGTGAGATATCACTTACTTTTTAAAGCACAGAATTCTACCCCAGATTTTAAGGGGGTAGAACGGGGGGTAATTTAATTTTTAGTAAGAAAACGAAAAGAACTTTTGGAACAACCTAATATTAAATAGAGTTAAATGTAATTTTTAAAAGGTATTGCGTTTTAACATTTAGACCGTTTATCGAAAAATTGTTTGTTTTGTTTTCCCATACTGAAGATGGCCTAAGCCCAAGACCGAAACGTCTGTGGCTTCTTATATGTTGTAAATAATAATTGTGAGCATAAAATCTTAGCTTTTGGCTGTACCAGCTTATGTAATAAAATTATAATTAATTATTTTACATTGTCGTGGAGAATTATATATTCAATATTATCCCATATAATTAATCATATATGTTAGAAAGAAATGAATACTAACGTTACTATAAATGTTTCGTTTGTACAACGTGTCGTTCGGCAAGATATCTTTCTCCAGATTCCAGACTCTTATTGTGTCGTCGCTGGAACAAGTGATGAAGCTGCCGGGTGGCATCGCACCTACGGAGTCTGGATTGATCGGATACATTTCAACGCCCCAGATGCAGGCCGAGTGGTACAGAAACGAGTGCGACTTGCCCACTCGTCTGATATCCCTTACGTCCCAAACATAGATGCTGTGATCATTATAGACGCAGGTCAGCTTGTTGTTTCGCTCATCAAACGCCAATGCAATCGCATCCGGATACCTCGCGTTTGGTGGATGTTGAGACATATGACTGAAAATAAATAGAAAAGTTTTTATTCATGAGCCTCACAGAACCGACGTCCAATAACTATTAGAGACATATTGCACTATAAATATAATATGACTATTATCCCAAGAATTTCATTAAGTAAACTCAAACAATAACACTTTTATACTGGATGCTTATAATAATATTTTTATTTTTTATTTTTAATTTTAATATATATATATATTTTTTTTTATTATTTTATTATTTGTCATGCCAACTATATTTTCCATGTCAATAAATCTGAATGTTTTTCTCTGCATAATGTTGTTCTCTGAATATGCTTTCTTAGTAAAGCTTTCTAACTTATTGTTGAAGAGTTCTAAAGAAGAAATGTGTTAAATTATATACGCAATTAGTAATTTAGGTTCATAATTGACTATTATTTGACAAATAATTATAGTTTCATGAAAAAATTTGTGATTATTCGTTGATTTGTAATTCTTGTAAAAATTATACAAATTTATAATCCTGAAATATATTTTGATTCGTAAAGCATGTCCTTGATATTTTGATATAAAAAGACATTTAATATATTGTCTTTATTTCTTCTAGTACATAAAATATATAATAATTAAAGCTACCCATAATACGTTTCTATACAATAATTGGAAATTTTTTTAATGACAATTATACATAAAATCAACAAACGCTGTCAAACTATTTGACAGAAAGGCTCTCATTAATTATACTTAAAGTTTTATTTGATAAATCAGTGTGATAATTATTTTATTAATAATTATAATAATAATAAAAATTCACCGACTATAAATTACTTTTATATAAGCAAAAATTATTCATAGATTATAAATTCTAAATAATAATAGAGTATAGTTTTTAAATAAAAAAGATACTCGTAAATATTAAATCGAATTATTACGAGAAGTGTTTTCAAAGTTCTGAGAATTTTGTTTTGAATTCTGCAATTTATCAATTTTTCTCTACAGTACACATTGTAGTTTTCAATATAATTCCAATTTAATTGTATACACTTTTATAAAAAAGCTTTTTTAATAAGACTTTTGTGAAGTATCTTTTTTATTTAACCAATATACCTATTGGTTTATAGCACGTTTAATGTAAATAATTTATAAATAATTTATAAATAAGAATCTGTAAAAGGTTACTTTTTAAATCATTAGTAAAAAGAATGAATCATTTAATAGAAAATTATTTACGATTATGAATATCGATTTTAGACATTCAACTGTCATTCCCAGTAAAGTTTGGAAAACTTTTTCTTTTTTTGTTTTTTGTATATATTATGAAAGATTTGGTAATAGATGTTGTATTCAATATGTAGAACTGATTCAATAGCGCAAATATACGTAAACAAGTGCAAAAATTAATAAAAGATGAGAAAAATAGTTAAAATAAATAAAAGCATTGCTTGAAATTGCTAAGACATTAACAAGTATTACATTTATATACTTATATACTTTCATATACGTTTATATACTTATAAAATTTTACAGTAATTTCCCAAAAATTAGCACTAATTTTGATTAGCAATTTATCTATCGATTCCGTAATAATTCTAGAATTTGAGAGTGTTTATTTATATCTGCATATACATGTAGAATCATATGTAGAATTGCCTGGTTATCTACATTTGATGAATCATATCGATTATATTATATTATATTACAATAAAATTGTTAGCGATAAATTCGATTTCTTGAATAATATATCATCTTTATACTTATTTTTACAGTTGAAATGATTAGAGAAATAATTAGAATTTTTGATAACGTTACTGAAGAATTTTGTATAATGGGAAAAAAAATTGAAAGCATATTCAAATTTTGCAATAAAAATAATTATCATAAAAATGATTAGATACAATATATATATAGCGATTATAAGAGCGATATACCAATAACCAGAGAAGAAACAAAAGTGTTCGATTGGTTCCTTGAAGTAAATTATTTTCACAATTGACCTTTAATGACCTTAAATGATCTTAAATGACCTTTAACCACAGGTCATTGTATGCGTCTTAAAATGCTCTATTAGAAGATAAGTAAAAAACATACTATTCCATTTAAGAAAACGAAGTTGACCTTCCCATCTCCTCTACACTTCCACCTACAAAAAAAACTATTGACATCAGATTATATCCTCCTTGAAACTAAGCAAGATTGGTCTGATGCATTTTTTTCTATCGTCAAAAGTAGGCGAGTTATTCAGTTGATCTGTTTTAGATGCCTCACCCTGTATATACAGGGTGTCCCAAAGTTCGCGGCCCAACCGTCGTGTACAGATAGAGCGGGTCAAACTGAATAAGTAAGTCCTTTTAATAAGTAAGTCCACAAAGCGCGGCAGAGCGGTGGGAGGGACGCTCTCTTGGTTAGCTATGCACACTACACACGAGCGGCGCGTGTATTATGCTATGCTGGGTGGGTCCTACTCGCCGCGCGCTCGGCGCTCGGGGAATACTTGCGCGGATTGGCGGATCTTTATTAATTATTTTCTAATTAATTATTAAAAATTTCGCAAAGTGTCGGTAAAGGACTTACTTATTCAGTTTGACCCGCTCTATCTGTACACGACGATTGGACCGCGAACTTTGGGACACCCTGTATATGTGTATGTGTGTATGTATATAAGTAAAGCAGCCAATCGTGCTGGGTTAGGCGAAACACTAACAGATTTCGATAGTTTATCCTGCATTTTATGCAATCAGTACTGTCTGTTCCTCATTTTGGTAAACCTTGGGAATATGGTCCTCAAAAAAGTAATGGACAAAAATGCTCAATTCCCATGTATTTTTGCCTTCTGAACACGAATATAATAATAATATTTGGCGGTCGGCCATATTTTGGCCGCCATCTTGAAAAAACATACAAAAAAAAACGTTTTATTACGATTATCTCCGCAACTATTTCCGGTATCAAAAAATTTTTCAAACAAAAAATGTAGAAAATGAGATTTACTACAAAAAAGGTTATACACATTATTGTTGTAATTGCAATACTTTACGCGTAACAATAACGTAAAGTTAACCGCTGCGAAAAACATGCATTTTGAAAACTCTGGGGATGAAACAATTTGGGGACAAAAAACTTTGCTTTCTTTTTTGCTAATCTCTTTTGTATTTAATATTCTTAATATAATATAATTTCTCCTAATTAACGGGGGGGTTTGGGAAGGCTCCGCCCTTCCGAGTAGATAGAAACTAGGCGCAGGGGAGGGGGGTGCAGGGGGGAGAGGCAGAGCCCCTCCCTCCGCCTGGGAAAGTCCCAGTTGCGCACAGAATAAATCGGACACAGCAAGTTAAATGAATCGGACACAGTGTCAATCGGACACAAGATGGTTGCAATTGGACACATGATAATCAGACACGGTAATTATCCAGAATAGCTACATCACCTCCGATTTTGATGTAATTAGGCTCATTCGACGCGTAACAAGATAACTTTGTTAGTCTTGGTTAACCTTGTTAGGTTGAACATTGTTAGGTTCCACGTGAGTAGGATTTGTTATTTTTTTTCGTGGGGGAGGCTTCGCCCCGAAGGGGCGAAGCACTCCGCCGCCTGCGCGTGCAAATTTCAAACGTTAAAATTAATTTTCTCTTAAAAAAACACGTCGAATGAGCCTAATTACATCAAAATCGGAGGTGATGTAGGTATGTTCGAATGCATGTTTTTCGCAGCGGTCAACTTTACGTTATTGTTACGCGTAAAGTATTGCAATTACGATAATAATGTGTATAACCTTTTTTGTAGTAAATCTCATTTTCTACATTTTTTGTTTGAAAAATTTTTTAATACCGGAAATAGTTGCGGAGATAATCGTAATAAAACGTTTTCTTTGCATGTTTTTTCAAGATGGCGGCAAAAATATGGCCGACCGCCAAATATTATTATTATTATATTCGTGTTCAGAAGGCAAAAATACATGGGAATTGAGCTGGTTGAAGTTTGGAACGTTCCTGGAACGATTTTTTAAAAATGATTTGTCGCTCTTGTCCTTTTGCAGGGAGGAAGTTTTGAGACCCACAAACAAAGTACAAAAGAGACCGATTCGATACATGCGTCGAAAGACACCCTTATACCCAAAAAACCACCCCCAAAATCACTTAAACAATTCTAGCCAAGCTAAAAATGACTTGTCGCTCTTTTCCTTCTGCACAGAGAAAGTTCCGAGGCTCTCACACGACATGCAAAAAAGACCGATTCGATACATGCGTCGGAAGACACCCTTATACCCGAAAAACCACCCCAAAAATCACTTAAACCATTCTAGCCAAGCTAAAAATGACTTGTCGCTCTTTTCCTTCTGCATGGAGAAAGTTCCAAAGCCCTCACACGACATGCAAAAGAGACCGATTCAATACATGCGTCGGAAGACACCCTTATACTCAAAAAACCACCCCAGAGCATCTAAAAAATCCTCGCCTAACAAAAAATAACTTGTCGCTCTTCTCCTTTAGCATAGAAAAAGTTCTGAGGCCCTCACATAACATACATAACAGACCGATCCGATACATGCGTCGGAAGACACCCTTATACCCGAAAAACCAGCCCCAAAATCACTTAAACAATTCTAGCCAAGCTAAAAATGACTTGTCGCTCTTTTCCTTCTGCACAGAGAAAGTTCCGAGGCCCTCACACGACATGCAAAAAAGACCGATTTGATACATGCGTCGGAAGACACCCTTATACCCGAAAAACCACCCCCAAAATCACTTAAACCATTCTAGCCAAGCTAAAAATGACTTGTCGCTCTTTTCCTTCTGCATGGAGAAAGTTCCAAAGCCCTCACACAACATGCAAAAGAGACCGATTCGATACATGCGTCGGAAGACACCCTTATACTCAAAAAACCACCCCAGAGCGTCTAAAAAATCCTCGCCTAACAAAAAATAACTTGTCGCTCTTCTCCTTTAGCATAAAAAAAGTTCTGAGGCCCTCACATAACATACATAACAGACCGATCCGATACATGCGTCGGAAGACACCCTTATACCCGAAAAACCAGCCCCAAAATCACTTAAACAATTCTAGCCAAGCTAAAAATGACTTGTCGCTCTTTTCCTTCTGCACGGAGAAAGTTCCGAGGCCCTCACACAACATGCAAAAAAGATCGATTCGATACATGCGTCGAAAGACACCCTTATACCTAAAAAACCACCCCCAAAATCACTTAAACAATTCTAGCCAAGCTAAAAATGACTTGTCGCTTTTTTCCTTCTGCACGGAGAAAATTCCGAGGCCCTCACACGACATGCAAAAAAGACCGATTCGATACATGCGTCGGAAGACACCCTTATACCCGAAAAACCACCCCCAAAATCACTTAAACCATTCTAGCCAAGCTAAAAATGACTTGTCGCTCTTTTCTTTCTGCACGGAGAAAGTTCCGAGACCCTTACACGACATGCAAAAGAGACCGATCCGATACATGCGTCGGTAGACACCCTTTTGGGGGTGGTTTTTCGGGTAAAAGAGTGTCTTCCGACGCATGTATCGGTTCGGTCTCTTTTGCATGTCGTGTGAGGGCCTCAGAACTTTCTCTATGCAAAAGTAGAAGAGCGACAAATCATTTTTAGTTCGAGGAGAATTGTTTAATTGATTTTAGGGGTGGTTTTTCGAGTATAAGGGTGTCTTCCGACGCATGTATTGGTTCGGTCTCTTTTGCATATCGTGTGAGGGCCTCGGAACTTTCTCTGTGGAAAAGGAAAAGAGCGACAAATCATTTTTAGCTTGTCTAGAATTGTTTAAGTGATTTTGGGGGTGGTTTTTCGGGTATAAGGGTGTCTTCCGACGCATGTATCGAATCGGTCTTTTTTGCATGTTGTGTGAGGGCTTCGGAACTTTCTCCATGCAGAAGGAAAAGAGCGACAAGTCATTTTTAGCTTGGCTAGAATTGTTTAAGTGATTTTGGGGGTGGTTTTTTGGGTATAAGGGTGTCTTCCGACGCATGTATCGAATCGGTCTTTTTTGCATGTCGTGTGAGGGCCTCGGAACTTTCTCTGTGCAGAAGGAAAAGAGCGACAAGTCATTTTTAGCTTGGCTAGAATTGTTTAAGTAATTTTGGGGGTGGTTTTTCGGGTATAAGGGTGTCTTCCGACGCATGTATCGGATCGGTCTGTTTTATATGTTATGTGAGGGCCTCAGAACTTTCTCTATGCTAATGGAGAAGAGCGACAAGTTATTTTTTGTTAGGCGAGGATTTTTTAGACGCTCTGGGGTGGTTTTTTGAGTATAAGGGTGTCTTCCGACGCATGTATCGAATCGGTCTCTTTTGCATGTCGTGTGAGGGCTTCGGAACTTTCTCCATGCAGAAGGAAAAGAGCGACAAGTCATTTTTAGCTTGGCTAGAATGGTTTAAGTGATTTTGGGGGTGATTTTTCGGGTATAAGGGTGTCTTCCGACGCATGTATCAAATCGGTCTTTTTTGCATGTCGTGTGAGGGCCTCGGAACTTTCTCTATGCAGAAGGAAAAGAGCGACAAGTCATTTTTAGCTTGGCTAGAATTGTTTAAGTGATTTTGGGGGTTGTTTTTCTGGTATAAGGGTGTCTTCCGACGCATGTATCGGATCGGTCTCTTTTGTACTTTGTTTGTGGGTCTCAAAACTTTCTCCCTGCAAAAGGACAAGAGCGACAAATCATTTTTAAAAAATCGTTCCAGGAACGTTCCAAACTTCAACCAGCTGGGAATTGAGCATTTTTGTCCATTACTTTTTTGAGGACCATATTCCCAAGGTTTACCCTCATTTTTTTATTAGTTCGTATACATTTTCACGTACATTACATGATAAACACCACTGTTACAAGAAATAAGACGCTCATACACAAACAAACAAGAATCGCGTAGAATGTGCTGCGCAAAGTGCTCTATTCTCATTAATAAATAAAATGGGGACAATAAAAAAAATGAAAATGAAGATGGATATGTTAAAATCTATTATATTAAAATTTAACGTGAAATTTTGCAATGATTTT
Source organism: Linepithema humile (assembly GCF_040581485.1). NCBI lineage: Eukaryota > Metazoa > Arthropoda > Insecta > Hymenoptera > Formicidae > Linepithema > Linepithema humile. The sequence goes on along the minus strand of NC_090130.1, from coordinate 15,074,320 downwards.
TATAATAACTTATATAATAATCCACAATGACATAAACAAATACATTTTACTGAAAAATACCAATACTGTAATTTTTAATTATTCAATGTAACATAAATGGAATGTTTTTTTCAAATTAAATTCACAATTTTTTGTGCTAAAACTTTGTAAGAATTGCATTTTGTGTCACTTGCATACATTTTTGGCAATCATGAACTTTAAGTCACATTAGCATATTTCTACAAAGTGTCCTGTAAGTGTCTTTTTTTTTATTGGTATCTTAGAAATCTGGTTGTTTTACTTGTGGGAGAAAATCGATCTAAAGTTGTTGTTATTGCTATAAAATGTACCTGATAGACAATCCTTGCGCTACATCGACCCCTAAATAATGTGTTCTCGGTAGTGTAGTGATAAATTGAAGCGTACTAGGACTAAAACACCTTACAATTCCTTCTGCGCATCCGATAAAAATATATTTATCTCCGACCGCCATGCAATTGGCACTGGTTGTCTGAAAAAAATATGAAAAATGTAGTTTTTATTCTCAAAAATATTTATATTTCAAATAGATTTTTTGTTCAAAAACGAGAAAAAGAAGGGCGTATGAGCTGAACGTGAATATAAGTGCCTTAATTCACTCTAATTTGCTCTAATTAATTTAATGTTTTAATTGCTATTAGAGAAGGAAAATAGAACAAATACAAATGTAAATCTATGCGCTAATTTATCATAATTATTTGCAATCGCTTTTATATTTCCATATTTTCATGTAATTTTGCGTTCCTGTATTATTTTTATTTGTTTACTAAAGAGAACCCAATATTAAGTCAAATTATTTCTTTATACCGGGTGATTTATTTTAATCTTAACAGGCAAATATTTCAAAAATATGCAATTTTACGAAAAAACTTTCCGGATGAAAGTTGTATGTTATAGAGGGGGACGTACAATGGTGACCCTGGTTAGACCTTGTGACGTCTACTCGAGTCAACGTCAACCTACTTTTTCAAACAAAAATCCTTATTTTTCATTGCATTTGCAGATTGAGCTAATCCAAATATACATTTTTGGTATCTTGATAATTTTTTATAAAGCCAATAGTTTCTGAGATATTTGGGTTCAAAAAGTGGAAAATTGTACAATCGACTCTTGACTGCGTAAACTGCTTTTAGCGCTATCCAGAATCAACGCCGTGGACGTGGCGGTAATTTGATCCCTTTTGGAATGCTTGATTTCCCTTGCTTCTCACGTTAGGTTTCGCCTTCTGCATTACACTTGCTCGATTCCGTCTGACCTTCTACTACCCGGTAAACGTATGTAGTATGCGCTCCGCCGCGAGATGGCTGATGCAGCATCCGGGATTGCTCGTTAATGAAACATGCTTGGAAAGTACATAAGTGACGGACTGTGGACGAGCCATACATACATAAATTAATCAATAAAAAAAAATAAGTAAAATAAGTAAAATAATTAAAAATTTGTTTCCTTGATAATTTTTAACATGACTAATTATTTACCTATATACAGCTATTTTAGGAATAATAGTGATAAATCCTCAAATTGGTCAACGTGGAACGTAGTCGAGAACTCAATATTTCTCAATCAACTGTTCAACGAATTTTGAAAGCGAATTATTTCTACGCTTATCATATTCAATGACATCAAGCACTTATTGAAAATAAAAAACGAGAACGCGTTGAATTTTGTCATTAGAGTTTGGGAATATTACAAAAAGAGCCGAACTTTTTGACAAGGTTTTATTTTGCGATGAATCAACTTTTCAGAAAAATTAAATTATCACAATTGCCATTATTATTCAGATGTTAATCCATTTTGGGTTCGTCGATTATCAGCATCAGTGGAAGGTAAATTTGGTGTAGTGTATTGGATGGCCATATTATTGGACCTCATTTCTTCAAAGGTAATCTTAATCGAGAAATGTATTTATAGTTCTTGCAAAATGATCTACATGAATTTTTAGAGGATACCAATTTAGAAACTAGGAGACGCATATGGTTTCAACACGATGGTGCTCCTCTGCACAGAGGAGTTAGACGACTATTTACACCAAAGATATCCTGAACGTTGGATAGGATTCAACGTTTGGTGGCCTCCAAATTCTCCTGATTTAACACCTTATGAATCTTCCTATGGGGGTATATTAAAAGGATTGTTTTTGCTATGGAGCCAATGAATCTAGTCGATATGAGAAATCGTATCACCAGAGTTCTGGCAACTATTCCCGAAGAATTTCTTCGAAGGTCTACGATTGCATTACGTCATAGGCTCCAAATGTATAATGAAGTGAATGGTGATATATTCGAACAAATGTTATAAGACGTAAATAGTGAGAGACAAGAGGACTCATGGTAATCAAGTAGGTACTCCAAAAGAGATCAAATCACCGCCATGTTTTCGTCGTTGATCCTGGATAGCGCCAAGAGTTTACGCAGTCAAGAGTCAATTGTAAAATTTTTCACTTTTTAAACCCAAATATCTCGGAAATTATTGATTTTATAAAAAATTATCAAGATACCAAAAATGTTCATTTGAATTAGTTCAATTTGCAAATGCAATGAAAAATAGTGGTAGGTTTTTTCCATTTGAAAAAATTAGGTAGATCTTGACCTGACTTTGAGTAGACGTCACAAGGTCAAACCAGGATCACCATTGTACGTCCTCCTCTATAACATAAACTTTCATCCGGAATGTTTTTTTGTAAAATTATATATTTTCGAAATATTGCTTGTTAAGATAAAAATGAATTACCCGGTATATTTGTGTAATCTTTTTGGTACAATAGTAATTAACGCACTTACATTTGCGTTTGGTTCTCATACTCTGGTTCTTTTCCCATTTTCTGATTGAAAATTATTAGACCTAGATTTTTTGTCTTTAAAATGAATCGTTTATATTCTATTTCCTTTATGTACGCTCGATTGCGCAATGCGCGCACAGAACTGAAAGTCTTAATGTTTATTAATAACAACTTACTCGGAGCTCAACCCATTTGTCCAAAAGTCTCCTGTTATTAAATTCACATAACAGGCCTGTTTTGGTGATTGCATATGTGGAATCCGCCATTTCTCCTCTGCCGCAGGTCACATCAACGAAATCGTTGTTCCTTTGCTCGCCTAATATGGCAGATCGGCCCATTAAAGGCACAGGTTCCTTGTACTGCGCGACAAAATATGAGCTATAAAGCTACATGTCTGTTATATACTAAACAATTAAATTATTTAATCTTAATAAATTTAATCTAATATAAAGGAAATCTTAATTAGATTGATAATTGTAATTTTTTATATTATTAAGTATAAAATACGTCGACGAAAGTGAGACATAACGGAAAATGGATTAATATTATATTAACCTCGTACGTCACAATAATGTAGTATTGTCATATTATATCAGTGCTTCATCATTAAAAAATTTTCAAATTTCAAACTTTAATTTCTTAGTAATTAACAAGTGAACTGTTGTAACCTTTTTCCTAAAAGTTTCATTATAAACTTATTTATTATTAACTAGTTTATTATCATAAGAATAGTTTTTTTATTGCAGTATATAATTAAATGTAACATCGACTTTTGTTATAAAATTCTGTGTAAAAGTTTCTTCTTTAAAGTCAAATATCTCAGTAATTAATAAGTCAATATCATTGAAATCATGAAATTATATTTATGAAGTCTCTAAATGCAAATGGTATAAATTTTAATAATAATTTCTTACGAAAATTAATTAGCGCTCAAATCTTAATGTCATAAAACCAACTTTTCTTCCGAGTCTTATCATAATATAAATTAAAATACGAGCCTTTATAGTCAGCCTCGATTTCTAACCATCTATCTATCATCTGAATCTCAAATTTAGCTTTCAGATCACTATAAAAAACCTTTATTCTCAGATCATATTCTCTGATTTTCCCAAAATGGATCAAAAATCATTCTAGTAGAATTTTATATAAATTATTCTATTTTCTATTAAATTCATATACTCTTCTTCTTACAGCAAAAGGAGTTGGTAAAAACTTTCAATTCATTATTTTCTACAGTTTTAACTGAACTTAAGGGTTCTGTTAGGAGAAAAATATCTCTATTTATATATTTTTCTAAACATCAATCAATGATCTTTTCAATGGTTGTTTCCCCGCAGTAAAAATGGAGCACTTGTCATTTAAACTAATATTATATTTCTCTTCAGTTTCTTCCGGAACAATAGCAGCTCTTATCGATAATTTGTTGTCCATTTTTTATCCATTCGTATATCAAACTAGCATATTCGATTTCAATTGGTTAATATTGATGGCTGAAATTGTTTTTTTGTCACTCAGAACCATGATCTTGATAATATATGTAGGAATCGGAAATCCGTTTGCCGTGCGCGCGCTGCACGATTGCGCCTAGCGGCGATTAGAATAACGATAAATTTAGTTTTAGTAGTAGTAAGATCTCTTGTGAGATTCCGCGGTAAAAGAACGCGCCTTATGTGATTTTATGTTTATTTCACTTTTTGTAATAAAGTATTCTTTAAGTGCATGGTAGCGTTTCCATCAAGGATCCTACATGTCAAGATCAAAATAATTGGACTTTATTATGTAATATTAAATAGTTACCAAATATTAGTTTTCTATTTGATTTTTATTTTAATTCAACATCGATGTCGCAAAGAAAAAGGGAAAGAAAAATCTTAAATGTCGCATAAAGGGAGATGTCTCAAGATAAGATAAAAGATGAGATGAGTTAAAAGTTACCTTGGCACTGCGGGAATATTCCAGGTACCAAAATTTGACATGTCGATTACCCACGGTGACGAAATAATTGCCATTTTCCGCGAAGCAAACAGCCTTCACCTTGCTCGAGACTTTGTTGGATGCCACTTTAACGTTATTCCTCCAGTCCCAGACGTTGACAATCATGTCATGTTGCGAGCCGACTGATACAACGTATTTATTGCTGGGCGAGAAAGCCTGAGATCAAAGAATAAATGTCCTGTTAGGTGTCTTTTTAGTGAGCATGACATTAATCTTTTGCTTCATCTTTAGCCTTTTCCACTTTTCATGCAATTAAAAGACAATTTATTTAATAACTTAAAAAAAGTAGAAACTCTCTGATATTTAATAGATTCAATCAGTTATTATTATGTTACTAATAATTGTCTAATATAATTGCAATAATAAAAAGCTCTTTATAAAAACTTAAATTAATATTTCTCACTAGAAATTCCGGATCAATATTACATATATTCTTATTTATTCAAATTATTATTTGTAGATGTTGTTCAATATTGCTTTACATAATATTTTTGTTCAACAAAGATAATTATTAGTAATTATTATACAGTTAGTTTAATATTAATATTAAAAATAACGAATTTTTAATTAAAAAAATAAAACATAAAAAAGATTTTCTTGGCCTTTTATGAGAAAATTTTGTCTTTAGTGGATTAGGCCTACTGAGAAAACTACTTTAAAAATGCGTCAGCAATAATCTCTCATAGGTAACGTAGTTCTCTATATTAAAATATTTCCATATAATAAATTTAAAAATTATAAAAATAATATTTCTAATAAATTTTCTTAAATTTCAATAATGAAAGTTCTTTTAAGAGAAGAACCCACTCATTAATTGGATAGTGTCGTTCTTAACGCTCGGCGGCGCTAGCCTAAGCGGCTGCAACGCGCGGTAAGAAGAGAAAAGAAGGCGTCAATTTCGAGAATCGGTTGAAAAGCTGAATTAATTTCGAGCATTGTAGTGCTTCAAGTATATACGAATAATTGTAACCATTTTTTGCTACAGCCTAATTTTTAGAATACGTTTTGCTATGAGATTAAATCATTTCGAGCAACAACTTATTTATTTACTATAAATTTAATAATTAAAATCTATTAAATAAGAATTATTATTATCGAATGCTTATGAGGAGGATTTTCAATCAACAATGCTATTTTAAATCGTTTCTATTTTTAAGAAATTCTTAAAGAAATAATTTATTTTATATGTTATTTTTTATAATTATTAAAAATTTACTTTTTATACTACAGGATCATTAAATTCGCTAAAATTTAATAGAATATAAAATTAATTTACATATTTTAAAATAGATAAATTTAATTTATATATTTAAACGCTATGGATTTTTATAGATTATTTATTTATTATTATTATCCTTTAATTGCGATTAATCGTGTGTCAAGTAAAGTTAAGGCCCAACGTACAATAAAGAAAATATTAGAAACAGGAATATAATATTAAATATTAAGAATAGAAAATTGGAATTATTTTATTTGAAAACAAGAAAATAAAATGGATTAACGCATCATGAATTAGAAAATAGAAATTAGAAATAATTAATCTATTCCGTTGCCTTGTTTGAAGTAAAATAATTCCAAATTACTGTTCTTAATATTTAATATTTATTCTTATTCTTAATATTTTCTCTATTGTGTGTTGAGTCTAAGTTAAAGGGTAAATTTATTTCAAATTTATATATTAAAATGTTATATAATTCGAATATCTCACGCGTGCGCGGCACATATGGATAAAATATATGCTTTGCGTATTAATGGGTTTAAATAGTTGAAGAGTGAGAAGTTAGCCTTGCATTTTCCGAATTTTGTATTTTTATTAATTGTGCTGCATTGTGCTATGTTTGTGTCGATTTGTGCTGTAAGCCACAACTCAATCACGTAAAGCATACTTCAGAAATAAAATTTGCTCTAGCCCCGCAACTTTTCAAATTTTTTATTAATTGTGCTGTATTGTACTACGTTTGTACCAATTTGTGCCGCAAATGCAAAATTAATAATTAAAATCATATAAAAAAAAATTTGAAAAATTAAATTTTTATTAGCCCCGCACTTTTTCGCGATCAAATCCATTTTTTTTGGGCAAATTAGTATAAATTTGTGCCATGTTGTGCCGTTGGAAAGATCTTGATATCTTTTTCCGTTTAGCTAAAAAAAATTCCTAAACATGAAGAAAATAATAATATATAAATTATTTTATTGTATAACACGTTTATCGAATTTTTGTAGATTGTGCTATATTCTAGCTCGCTTTGTAGTGATTGTAATAATTATTATAAAGAAGAAACAAACAAAAAAAGTATTGATAAGCGCGAGAGTTGATCAACAACCATCCAAAAGGGGAGAAGGTGAAAAATTTGTTGTGCCGAATTGTGCTAAACGAGCACAACTTTTCTTTATAACAAAATCGTCATCATTATTGATTTTTGTGTGATAGAAATTCGAAATATTAATTTCTTTTGCATTTATCTTTGATCATGACATGAATTGTCTTATATTAATTTTATAGAAGCCGCATTTGGTGTGACCCAGAACCAACGTGGACGTGAACGTAGCAGTAATTTGCTTCCTTTTTGTTTTTTTTTGTTTTAAAAAAAAATTTTTTTTTTTTAAGTATGCTTTATATCAGAGCTCGGAATTAGTTGCACATTTTGGGCCGATTCCCGAGACGACGCCTCCTGTTCCCCCACTACCGCCCGGCCACTGGCGACCGAGCCGCCGATAGCTCTGGCTCAGAAGCGTTGGTATATTAGAAATAGGCTGGGTTGTTTAGGCATCTCTCAGGAAATCGTAACATTTTCTTCGCTGCATAAATAATGTTTATTTTCATTAATACATAATATATACCCAGCAAACCAATATGTATCTGTTATATAACTCCAAGAGCACATTTAGAGAACGAAGTAATATTTCTATAATTATGCATATAACTTATAACATTTCTCTTAAATGATAATATGGCGTATGTATTCTTGATACATATCACTTATTTAACATTCTGTATTTCTTAATAACATGCGCGAGCACGTATCATTATACTCATTGAGTCAGCCATCTTCACTTTTATTCTCGTAGTGTTCGTACTTAACATAACCTAACTCCGTTACACTCAAACACGAGAATTTAGCAAGTAATCATTTTGTGTACAATTGTGTAGCAATTGATAGTAAAGGAACTCTTTGTGAAAAGAGTTCAACAAAAACAAGACGTGTTTTGTGCTAAATAACTGTATCTAGATTCAAGGCACTCAACGGATAAACTTCCAAAAAGCTATCACCTCCGATTTGGCTGATTTTCAGCCTAAATACTTATTTTATCTAGTAAATAATATTCCCAAATGGATTTTTGGCGCAAATGCCTTCTCCGCTCTCTAGCCCCCCTCAAAGGTAAAACTGTTTTTCTTAATTATTTCAGAAAGTATTTATTGTACGGAAAAAGTTGTCAAACAAAAAATGAAGCTCATAAAATGCTCTACAAATAAGGTCTTATACATATTTTACCTAACTTCAATATTTTAGCCATTATTATCAAAAATCTGGAGGCAGTGTGTTCCGTCACCCTGCGGGGGGCTCCACCATCAAAAAACTATACACATAGGGTCTCGCTTTGCGTAGAAATTTGTAAACCCATGTGGAACCTCGCTTTGCGTAGAAAGTGTATGCGTGGAGGCAGTGTGTTCCGCCCTCCTGCGGGGGGCTCCACCATCATACAACTATACACATAGGGTTTGGATTGAATCTCGCTTTGTGTAGAAAGTCGTAAACCCATGTGGAACCTCGCTTCGCGTTGTAAAGTGTATGCGTGGATGCAGTGGGTGCCGCCCCTCCTATGGGAGCTTTTACAAGTTTTTTGATAATAACGACTAAAATATTGGAGTTAGGTAAAATATGTATAGGACCTTATTTGTAGAGCTTTTTATGAACTTCATTTTTTGTTTGACAACTTTTTCCGTACAATGAATACTTTCTGAAATAATTAACAAAAACAGTTTTACCTTTGAGGGGGGCTAGGTGCGGAGGGGACATTTGCGTCAAAAATCCACTTGGGAATATTATTTACTAAATAAAATTAATATTTAGGCTGAATATCAGCCAAATCAAAGGTGATAACTTTTCGGAAGTCCACCCCACTCAACTTAATTTCGGAAATTGTCAAAGTGCCAAAAAGTTCCAATTTGCAGTGTTTGCTTCCATTCATAATAAAGGTAAGAATAAAATAATTGATAATATATTATAGAACAATATACAGGGTGTCCCATTTAAAAAACTCCACGTGAATAACTTTTTAGAGAGACATTTTCAAGAAAAATGATTTAGACCAAAGTTGTTGGGTTTGGAGGAGGACATCCGATGATGACATTGGTTTAACCTAGGGTGTACATGCCAAGATCATATGGAGGTCAACTTTGTTTTTTTAAATAGAACACCCTATTTTTGATTCCAAAATCTAATAGCTGGCGTCAAGAGCTTTTCAAAACATTATAATGGTTATTTTTCATTCAGTACTTTTCGAGTTATGAGGCTTGAAAGTTACAGCATTTTGACAAAAAATACAAAATATCTTGTAAAACATTCAATTTTCGGGAATCTTACCTTAATACTTTTATGCACAAAATAATGAGACGAATCAATTGATATAAAGAAAACACATAGTTGCTTTCAAGAAAAAATATGTAATTTGCAACATGCAACTGCATACTTTTTTTTAAAACCAATGTGTTTTTTTATACCAATTCATTTGTCTCATTATTTTGTGCATTAAAGTATTATAGTAACATTCTCAAAAACTGAATGTTTTACAAGATATTTTATATTTTATGTCAAAATACTGTAATTTACAAGCCTCATAACTCGAAAAGTACTTAATGAAAAATAACTTCATTATAGTGTTTTGAAAAGCTCTTGACACCAGCTATTAAATTTTGGAATCAAAAATAGGGTGTTCTATTTAAAAAAACAAAGTTGACCTCCATATGATCTTGGCATGTACACCCTAGGTTAAACCAATGTCATCATCGGATGTCCCCCTCCAAACCTAACAACTTTGGTCTAAATCATTTTTCTTGAAAATGTCTCTCTGAAAAGTTATTCACGTGGGGTTTTTAAAATAAGACACCCTGTATAGTTTGTTTATGTATATTTAATTATTAATAAAAATAAACATTATTTATGTAGCGAAAAAAATGTTACGATTTCCTGAGAGATGCCTAAACAACCCAGCCTATTTCTAATATAAAACGCTCCTGAGCCACAACTATCGGTGGCTCGGTCGCCAGCGGCCGGACGATAGTGGGGAAATAGGAGGCGTCAAATCGGGAATCGGCCCGAAATGTGCTACTAATTCCGAGTTCTGCTTTATATGATTGAGTTGCAGTTTATGGCACAAATCAGTACAAAAATAGCACAATTAATAAAAAATTCAAAATTCGAAAAGTGCAGGACTAGCACAAATTATATCTTTTTTCTGAAGTATGCTTTTTATGATTGAGTTGCGGTTTACTGCACAAATCAGCACAAATACCGTTGAGTATTCACTGAAAATGATTCGGTATGCCTTGTAATCGAGACGCATCACGATACACGTGAATCCAATATATGAAACAAATCCCTAAAACGCAAAGACATCCAGAATAAGAAATTTGTGTTTTAGCTAATTAACTTTTAATTAATTAATTTAAAAAATAAATTGGAAAAAATTTAAACGAAGATTAAAAGCAGAATGTTTATTGCTTGAGAAAATCTGGAAAATCTAAAATTCGAGAAACTTTTGTAAATTGGGAATTTTTATTCACCTGGAAATTCTTACAGTTTATTTAATTATATTCTTGAAAATGTTTCTTTAAAGATTTTTCTTATTTTGTAATGAGATTAATTTTTTACTTTTTTATTTATTTAAGTGCTTTTTCCAATTTGGTATTTGAAATTTGAGTAATTTTTAATAATTATTTTACAAATATAACAAAGAAACAGAAAACATCTTATAATAAACACACAATACATAATAAAAATAAATTTAATTTTGGATAAAGTTCCGAAAAGCCCACACCTCCGATTTGCTCTAAATTACGCTTTTTATTTGTATTTTATTGTATTTTTATTTTATTTTATTTTATTTTATTGTATTTTTGCGCGCTGATTACGAATATGACCATGCCGATTGGCGACAAGGTCATTTTCAAAGTTAGACCTACTTGAAAAAACTAAAAAATTATCGCTTCTTTTAACATTATCTTGTTAAATACTGATGTAACAAAGATAATATTGATGTTTTAAATAAAAGTTGTAGCTCTTGAAAAAATACTTCATTTATGTTCTATGCATTTTTTGCATAGAACCAATATTTTTCGAAAAAAATAATAAAAATTTATCGTTTTTTTTTAACATTATTTTGATAAATATTGATGTAACAAAGAAATGTTTCAAATAAGAGTTGTAGCTCTTGAAAAAATACATCATTTATGTCTCATGCATTTTTTGCATAGAACCAATATTTTTCAAGAAAAATGAGATAATACGAAAGACACTCCCCCCGCACTATGCAGCATGTTCCCTCCTCCTGTGAGGACTCCACCATCATAAAACTATACACATAGGTTTGGGTTGAAACCTCGCTTTGCGTGGAAAGTTGCAAACTCATGTGAAACCTCGCTTCGCGTTGTACAGTATATGCGTGGATGCTCTCCTTCCGGGGGGGGGGGGGGGGGACCCAGTGCATAGTGCAAGGGGAGTGTCTTTCCTATTATCTCATTTTTTTCGAAAAATATTGGTTGTATGCAAAATATGCATACGACATAAATAATGTATTTTTTTAAGAGCTACAACTTTTATTTGAAACATTTTTTTGTTCCATCAATATTTATCAAAATAATGTTTTAAAAAACGATAATTTTTGAGTTTTTTTGAGTTTTGACTTTAAAAATGACCTTGTCGCCAATCGGCATGGTCATATTCGCAATCAGCGTGCAAATATATAATAAAAAACGTAGTTTGAAGCAAATCGGAGGTGTGGGCTTTTCGGAACTTCATCCTTAATTTTTATCACATAATAAGTTTATTCTAAATTAGGCTACTCGAGCGCGTGCTACGCCATTTTTTTCTGTATAATAATTTAAACTTTTACTTTCTTTAAAACACTTCTGATTTTTGTATAATAACAAAGATACAAGCTGTCAAAGTAATGTCAAATGCAATTGTCTCAATAGCAACCAATCAATAATAAACAAAAACATTGCATGACAACCACTCGATGATACGAAGTAACGCGAATCGATCAATTAACAACGCGGAAAAGAGGTCTCACAAATAAATAATATGCTTCTTTTAAAGTAGAGAATAAATTTGCGTGTAAAATATCTACTTTGCTTGAAGAAAAGCTTGAAAGATCAAGAGACGGAAAACTTTTTTCCAATATTTAAGTATGAGAGATTTTGAAAAGATTTAAGAGTATACATTTTGAAAAGAACCTTTATTTCGTTTAAATTTTATTTTAAAATGTTGATATTGAAAAGGCGGGATTTCTAAAGCTAAGATTAAATGAGAAAACCTAGAAAATTTTGATTTTTTTTCTTTTAAACGTTTTAGGCATGCTGTAAGCAAATCTTAGCATAACAGCGCACTGCGTTTTGTCGCAGAATTCAGTTGCTCAACTACGGCTCAAGCGGTTCTTGAAATCTCGACTTGACCTTAAATGTACTCGTTCCCATTCGAGTTAGGCGTAGAAAAGCGTATGGAAAGCGCCGAGTAGAGATATAATCCGCACTAATACGCAGTGACGGCCCGCAGTTGCATTTTTTACAACATTATCAATAACGAACTAGAAATAGATGCATTTTTGCTTACGCGCTAATGCGCAATTTATCTCACGTGAAATCATCCTTTTTTTTGCATTATAAAAGATTCTATTACGTTATGCTCGTGTTACGACGAAAGCATTTATAGTCACTTCCTTACCAATTCCTTTTTAGGAAAATGTGCAAAAAGTTTTTAGGTTAAAGCTTATAAAGTAAAATTTATTTTAATAGGATATTTCAATAAGAGATTTTGTTATGAAAGACTAATTTAAAATAATGTGACAAGATAAAATAACACATTGCTATTTCTACGAGAATTAAAGATTATTTGAATTGCTTGAAATTTAAATCTATTTTTCAATAGTAAATTTTTCAATAGTTTTTAGTTTTTAAATTTTTATTTGTTGCATACAATTTTAAATGTATTTAATGTTTTTTTCATTTCTTTAAAAAAAAAAAATATTAAAAAAAATTGTTTATAATAGTTTTTTCAAACTTTTATTTTGCATTGGCTCGCATTAATCTTTCACATTCAATTTCAATTTTTCTATCACCAAATTTTATACAGGGTGTCCCACTTTAACTTTCACACTGTAATAACTCGAAAACATGACGCTTTGGTAAAAAATGTTTCAAATAAAAGTTGTACAGTTTGGAGAAGGAAAAAAGATAGGGATATTAGTTTGACCTTGAGTAAAGGTGCTTCGAGATTTAAAGGTCATCTTCATTTTTTTAAAAATGGAACCATCCTAATTTTTTTATATAAATCGATTCCTCGCAATATTCGTCGTAAAAAGGTATAAAGATAGGATGACCAAAAATTGAATAGTTTACGAAATATTTCATAGTTTATGTAAAATTATATCAAATTAAAGTGCAGTCTGTGTGAAATCAATATTATTTTCTGTGTTTCAAGTATTGAATATGCTATTTTATCTGTATAGATCAGTGCTCGGAATTAGTCTGAACATTTCAGCCGATTTCCGTGGTATACGCCTCCTTTCCTCTTCTTACCGCGCGCGCCGCAGCCGCTAGGGCCAGCGCCGCCGAGCGTTAGGAGCGACACTATCTGATTATGAGTGGGTTCTTCTCCCTATTTATTAAAATTTAAAAAAATGTATTAAAATTTATTAAAAATAAATTTTTTATTTTTAAATTTATTAAGTGGAAATATTTTAATAGATTTCTATGTCACCCATGAGGTACTAATACTGACACGTTTTTCAAAAAGTGGTTTTTATCTACATTATTGCATCAATTGTTCATTCTCATAAAAGGCCAAGAAAATCTAATTAAGAAAATCTCTTTTATATATATTTTTTTTTAAATTAAGAATTTATTTTTATCTTTAGTGGAATAGGTCTACGGGGGAAACCACTTAAAAAAAAAACGCGTCAGCATTAGTATCTCATGGGTGACGTCAAAATCTATTGAAATATTTCCACTTAATAAATTTAAAATTAAAAAATTTATTTTTAATAAATTTTAATACATTTTTTTTAATTTTAATAAATAGGGAGAAGAACCCACTCACAATCAGATAGTGTCGCTCCTAACGCTCGGCGGCGCTGGCCCTAGCGGCTGCGGCGCGCGCGGTAAGGAGAGGAAAAGAGGCGTATACCACGGAAATCGGCTGAAATGTTCAGACTAATTCCGAGCACTGGTATAGATCATATACAGGTCTAAAATGTCATACAGTTTAAATTGAACAATTTAAATTTTATGCTTTTTAACGATTAACGATTATAAAAATCATTATTGTATATATTACAATATTAAATATATAAATCAATAATCAATAATTCTATAAATCACATTTAAATGAAGAGAAACTCATTAGCCCGAATTTTATTTGGTAATTATATAGAAAAAATTATTTTTGAATTTATAGCAAATTATTGCCCTACATATAGCGTGTTATGCATAACTCAGCTAGAAAAAATTTACTACCACACGTGTTGGTTAAAAAATAATTATTTTATTGAAGCAAACGTTTAAAAATTAATGTGAGCCACAACGTTATTTTTGCGCAAAAAGTTTTTTCTTTGTAACAGTAATATGCTTTCGATCTTTAAGGAATTATCATGTTTAAAATTCTCTTCAGCAGAAATTCTCAGATAATGTGGATAATGAACCTGAATGTTTGTGAAATGCTTGTAAACTGTTCTTAAAACTTCTCGGCCATCGCTAGTATTCAGAAAAAACAGAGACAAGTATTTTTTAAAAATAAAGTTAGGTAAAATTATCAAATTACTAAAAATATGTTATTAATTAGAAGAAGGGATGAATGATCCCGCAGCCGTTTCGTTACAAATTGATTATTTTACTTTAAGTTCAACATTATTGTGGAAAAAAATTTTATTGAAAAATTTTTTTTCTAAATTTTTGATTTCAGAATTTTATTTCTAAAAATTTTTGTTCTATATATTTTCATTTACAGTATATCATTTTAGGCGATCGCCGGAAAACAATGACTTGAAAAATCACACTCGCGAAAAATAACTCACCACACAGTTAATGCCGTATTTGTGCCCGGGAAATTCCGCGATCTGCACGGCATTGTGCGGGTCGGAGATGTCCCAGACACGGACGTTTGGCATGTGACCGCATTCGCCGGTGGCCAACAGCTTGCCATCCCCGGCGAGCGCCAGAGAAGTCACGGTTTTGCGACAGGCATTCAACACGTGCGCCTGGCTGTTCCTTCGTGGATTGAACAAGACGACAGTGCAACTGCAAGCAAAGAACGATACCATGTATAAAATTCGAAACCGGTAGATATCACTTTACTTGTCCTATTAAGGAAATAAAGTGTTAATCAAATCTCTAATACAATCCATGATAAATACAGACTCTGAAATAGAGGTTGTTAGCTCGGAAGGTAATTTCGAGACAAGGTAAAAGATCACAATACACGTCGGATCGGAAATGCGTTGTTATCAAAGTTGCAGTCTTATTTTTACTATAAATTCTTTAGGTTTTAAAACAATGTATTTTTGACCCTATGATGTTGTTAAGGCTTTTTCTCATATCTTGAACTGAAATATCGCTTCCTGAACTCATCTCTATTTCGAGAACGTCATATATATAAGTTTAACTTTACGTTAAACAGCAAAATCGTTTTTTGCAGTAATATTGAGTTTATATCTAAAAATCGATTAGAGTTCAATGCGTGCAAGCGTGCTGATTTATCAATTGCAACCTTATTAGTTTGCGGGCATTAACCACTTAATTACTAATTCCAAATAAGTTTAATTATAAGTAAGGACGAATTAAGATCCTCGTTTTTCATCATCGCCGCTTAATTCTTAAGAATTCACAAACTTTAAAGATGTATTGGTTGTAATAATATTATAGATAAAAATAATTCATATTTAAAAACTATTCATTATAAAATAAAATTATTTTTTATTTTATATAAAAGTATCAAATAAATATAGATATAAATTATGTAAAAAGTTACAAAACACTACAAACTAACGTGGATTTTAATGTTTTTACCGAAAAAATAATAATATATTACAGTAATGTGCCAATATTTCTTTTCCTAATCAATTATCGATAACAAAAATAAATTTTAAACCTAAAAAGAAAATAAAACATGTTAGAATAGAATTAGTTATGTAATAGAATGACATTTTGTTGCAGTTTTAGATACATAATTTTTAAACCTGTTAAGAAAACCGAATAAAGTTTTGCACGAATATTTGTTATAAAAGTGCAAAAAATATGATCTAATTGACGTATTTTTTCTTTGTTAAATTTGTCGAAAGGTATTGCAATACATGATTTGCTATTAGTATTATCATTTAGAACCGGGTAATCGGGTATCACCCGAGTAATCAGATATTGATAGAACTATTTTCTATAAGAACTGATATACATGTAAAAATAAAATAATTTTGTAATTAGAAATTATACCCAGATTTTGTGTATTCGGAAACAATAGAATAATATAAAATTCATGAAATTATTATGATTTGTCAATGTTTTAACTTATGATCTATACATATTTTAACATATCATCTATACATTCTTAATTTGTCAAACTCATTAAAAGCAAAATGTGCTTACGCTGTTTGCGTAGATAATTCTTTTCGGTAATTTATGGTATTGCGAAGTGATTAGATAGCACTTTTTCTCGAATGCTATCGCAGCCTGTCATCGTAGTTCAGCATTATACTAGACAAAACTCAGCATCGGTTTATAACAGATATCTAATCTGATGATAAAAATAAGAAGAGAATAAAAAAAGAAATAAGTAAATATAATAAAGGGTAAGCGTTCTTACATTCAAATACAGGTATCACTTGTAAAAAAAGTTATCTTATTATTTAGAAAGTCAGGATGTGTTTTATTGAAGTGCATTCTAAGCGAATTTTCTAAGTAAATTATGGGAACGTCGTTCTTTTCGCGATACAGGCGGACTTTTCTCGCACAAATCTGCAGTAGCAAAATCTTTTCTATGTATGAAGTAAGGAAATATATCATGTTGTACTTATTCATCTATATCTTATTTATTAATTACACCCACAACAATTTATGCCAGATATTCCACGAAAGATCCGGTAGATTAAATATGGATTTTGCCTTCTATCTGAAAAAGTACCATATATTTTTGTTTATCGAAATTACGATACAAAGATACGTAATTATTGCGCAAAGATATAATTTTATAAATTATCTTATAATTATACATTCCTGTTTACTAAAATTATAAAAGTGATAGGAATTATCGTGATAAAAATTAATAATTATGATTATAATTTTTTGGTGTTGCAAATAAACGATAGTGCGCAAAGTAAACAAAGTATTTTTTTTTATTACATTAATTACATAACACAGTTAAATTCTATCAATCGTTTTACAATCGTTCGTGTACATGCATACACCGGTTTCCGGTTAATTTATTTTCAGCCGTGAGAAGAGGCACGGCACGACACGTCCGGAGTTAAGAGCCTCGCAATGTGTCGCGCTGTCGTAACGAATCATTAAAATCTTTTTCAAATCAATTGACAAATGATGAATGACAGCGACCATCACCCAACAGTTCTGATCTCAATGTTTACATCTGTCTATGGAATGTCCAGAAAATAAATTTATGAAAAAAAATAAAAAATAAAAAAAATGAGTAAAAAATTAATATATATTATGTGGCTTGTTCGAAAAATTCTCGGATTGAAGTATAAATGGCAACAACATAGGTTTTAAAGAACCGGTAAAAAGTTTCAGAAATCGCTAATTTTTCTACCATATTTAACTACTTTTCTATTTACGTTTTTTTATTTTATTCCGAAACTTTCTCGAGTAACCAAAGTATTCGAAGGTATAAACAAAGTGTGCTATTTATTTTTACTAGACTACACACAAGTGCACGCTATGCGCGCCATTTATTCTTTTAATTACAAAAAATATATATTATAATTATATCTTTTATAAAAATAATATTATATAATAATACCATTACTTATACAATATTATTATACCATCATTATCCTTGCAATTAACAGCACTATACAGCGTTCGCATTTAACACAAGTCCTGTTATTCACGTATAAAAATTAGTTAAATTTGTGATTAGGTTGTTATGTAAATGTATAGTGTAGAATAATTCGGGCATAAATAATTAAACCGCATTTCAAGTGAGCATTTATGTTAAACCAGTAGAGTTGCGTCTTTGATAGAGTCCAGAAAGGATTTAAACAAAGAATTCTGAAATGTATCAAAGAAGATACTTTAAGTATTTTCTATAAAACATAAAAAATACCTGCACTAATCGCAAGCCGTATAAATCATGTGTAAAAATTAATGAAACTGTTTAAGCAAAAGAACCTACGTCGTTTAGTTTTTCTTTTAAACGTAATAAACTATTAACCTTCTCAAGATATAAACTGTTAAAATATGCAACTTTCGATACTAATGATAACTGCTCGATAGCACGAAGTAATGCACACACGCATCGAAATAACCAATCAGCATCGCGAAAAAGAGATAACAATGAAAATATTCTATGCTCTTTTTAAGATAAGATATTTGATAAAATTGGATGCCGAAGAACGATAAATATTAGACTATCCTTCGCACAGCCCAAATCTCTTAAATTATGTTCCTCGTTTAAGTACATTTATTAATTTGATGTATTATATTATATATTGCATAAAAAATAAATGTGGAAGAAACAACACCTTTAAATATTATTATGTCGTTTTGTAAAAACATATTTGGAAAAGAACACACTTTATGTGCTGACACCAGGTACTCCAGAATTGATTTAGCGGAAAAATTAATTGATAGAGATATACATTTCGTTAAAACAATTCGAGCAAGCTATTGCGACGTTTCGAAAAAATAATTTGAAAAAAGTTACAGCAAGAACTAATTGCAAAAAGAATAAGAGTAAAATTATTGTACATTGCTAAAATGTAAAGATAAGTGTGATGTACAGTTAGGAGCATTAAAAGTTATCCACTCGGATACCTCCACTACTTTCCAAGTGTCATCTTCTTCTACCTACTTCTATTCTTTTTCTATTCTCACGATCAGCAACATATTCCCGCTGGGCGTCTCCCTCTCTATCTACCGATCTAACTTACGAGAATAGGAGAAAACCTTAAGTAGGTAGAAGGAAACAGCTTGGAAAGTGATAGGAGTACCCAAGTGGATAGCTTTCAATGTTACTTACTGTATTCGTCAGCCACAAAACGTTCTACTAAAACTGTTACCATTACAAAAAAAGAATAAGATTGCAGTAAGTCGAAAGTCATATTTAATTATAATGACAATAAATTCTCTGTTGATATGTCAGATTAGATGGTATCATACTCCATTGTAAAAAAAAAAAAAAAAAAAAAAAAAAAAAAAAAAAAAAAAAAAAAAAAAAAAAAAAAACAAAAAAAAATAAAAAAAAACGTTGATTGCAACAAAAAATTATTTGATCTTTTATTAAATACAGGATTCCCGTAAATCGCAAATTAAAATACTATAGCATAACAGTTTCCAAAAAATAAAATAAAAAATTCTGTATAATTTTTCAATCAAAGTAGCAGTTTTTGAAATATAAAAGTTTAAAATTGACCAATCAAGCTGTATGGTTAATTGGTCATTAATATTGTCATGCACGCAATTCATCAAAAAACAAATGACTGCTTAATTACACAGTTTGATTCGCCAGTTTAAAATCATTATATTTTAAAAACTATTGCTTGGATTGAAAAGTTGCAAAAAACTTTATTTCTTGTTGAACACTTTCACGCTATAGTACATATTTGATTCGCACATTACAGGGACAACCTGTATATATAAATATAATAAAGATTACTAAAATTAGCATACTCTTCCCTTTAATTTTGTCAATCTTAGATTAACAACAGCAGAGAATCTAAATAATATAAAATTAATAAACAATAATTTCTAAAAAAAAATTAAATTTTCCGCTTTAAAACATAGCCGGCGTGCGAAGAATTAAAGTCGTGTCAGTATTGTGTATCGAATATAAATTGTATATATAAAGAGGGGTGGAGGGGGAAAGAAGAAGATAAATGTACAATAGAAAAAATTTTAAAGAACAATTTTTTACGAACACTGCTCTTTTCGAGGAAATACATTGTAATTACGATCCAGTGCATTAATCATACAACGATTGTATGTAATTGCTATCTATTTCATAACATAGTGACCGGAGGCCATCGTGTACCCGTTCTGTTACCTCGTTCTGTTTCAATCGTGCAAATGTAAAATATTCCGACCGCTGCCGTGTGAGATGCGCTCTCATTTGCCGCAGAATCCACAGAAAACGACACGCAAATGTTTACGTGAGAAATCAAGAAGTTCGACTGAGAATTGTGTTAAATAATATAAGATTTATAGTATTTGAGTCGCAAATCATAGGGACAACCTGCATATATAAATATAATAAAGATGATTAAGAAATATAATAGAAGAGCATTAAGAGCCGTCGCAGGATGTTAGTGCTAAATTTTTAATTTTCTTAAAGAAATTAATAAATTAGTCCACAAGAGACAGTTAATTGTACACCGATCTCAGATCGAGATACCTAAAGTGTACGAAATTTTAAATATATTGTTCTCATATATCGAGAAACTTAATGTACATATAGGAATTATTGGAAAGAAAGGAAGAGAGAGAAAAAATATCAGGGCGCGAGTGGCTAAGCCGGGAATTGAACCCGGGTCTTCCGCTTGCCGGGGGAATGTTCTCGAACAATGTATTTAAAATTTCGTACACTTTAGGTATCTCGATCTGAGATCGGTGTACAATTTAACTGTCTCTTGTGGACTAATTTATTAATTTCTTTAAGAAATATTAAAAATTTAGCACTAACATCCTGCGACGGCTCTTAATGCTCTTCTATTATATTTCTTGATTGTTATCATATGGAGCCTTACTATATTATATGTGTTTTTAAACATGATTAAAATTAGCATATTCTTCCCTTTAATTTGGTCAATCTTTGATTAACAACAGCAGAGAATATAAATAACATAAAATTGATAAACAATCATTTCTCAAAAAAATCAAATTTTCCGCTTCTGAAAGAAAAGAAAAAGGAAGAGGGAAGAAAAAAAGGAGGAAAGGAGGGGGGGAGAGAGGGGTAAATAGTGGGAAGAAAAAAGAGAAAAAGGAAGGAGGCAAAAGAAGGAAAAAGGGGGGAAATTGGAAGAGAGAGTGACAAGAAAGAAAGAAGAAAGAAGGGGAAGAGAGAAAAATTGAGAAAAAAGGAAAAAAAGGGAGAAAGGGAAGGAGAGAGAGAGTAGGAAAGAAAGGAATGGAGAGTCACGCAAAGGAATGCGTTTGGTGTGCGTGCATGCATGATATAATAGAAGCAAATCGTACATACAAGTTAGAAATAAGATAGTTAAAATTGTTAAGAATATTTGCGTGCTTTTTGGCAACTGTAAGTAATGAATAACTTTTTTCGCAAAATTGGATACAATAAGATACTTTATTGATTATACAGCGTGTGTCAAAAGTTCCGGGACGGCTGGATAATTTGAAAAATACGCATTAAAATACAAAATATCTTGTAAAACATTCAATTTTCGGAAATCTTACTTTAATACTTTTATGCACAAAATAATGAGACGAATCAATTGGTATAAAGAAAACACATTGGTTTTAAAAAAAAAGTATGCAGTTGTATGTTGCAAATTACATATTTTTTCTTGAAAGCAACTATGTATTTTCTTTATACCAATTGATTCGTCTCATTATTTTGCGCATAAAAGTATTAAAGTAAGATTTCCGAAAATTGAATGTTTTACAAGATATTTTGTATTTTATGTCAAAATGCTGTAACTTTCAAGCCTCATAACTCGAAAAGTACTTAATAAAAAATAACTTTATTATAGTGTTTTGAAAAGCTCTTGACACCAGCTATTAGATTTTGGAATCAAAAATAGAGGTTCTTATTTAAAAAATTCGATTTGACCTTGAAATGACCTTGAAGGTCACGGGCAAGGCCAAATCTAAGGTCACCATCGGATTGCCCGAGAAAAATCCTACAACTTTTGTCGAGGTCATTTTCCTCTGTGATGCGTATTTTTCAAATTATTCAGCCGTCCCGGAACTTTTGACACACGCTGTATATTCCCTACTTCATCATACACTTCATCATTTACTTTTTTCATATTAAAAAAAAAAAAGGTATATTTTCTGAGGATAATCAAACATCGTTTGTATCATTGTTTACTTCAAAGTATACGAGCAATCTAAATACATAAAATTTTTTACAAAAATATTGAATAATGATTGTAAATTTTCTATTATTTGCGCATGAGTACGCACGATTTCGTGGTAAGTTCGTATATACACGTGAGCATAATTTGAATCGTAACAACACCCTAGAGTAAATCGAACAGGAACCATTATATTCGAAACACGCGAAATGCATCATGACTTTCTATCGTCTCGTGACAGCTATTGTTCGTGTATAAGGCCTATTAATTTCTATTCCCATAATTTTTATGGCATAAAAGTAGATTTCGAACGACAGTTATAAATATGTAGGACACTTAACGTCGAGAAGACATCTTGTTTTTGAGATCGTCGAGGAGTGTAAAATAAATTTTGCGCGCCATATTTAATAATATAAAAAAATCGCTGACTTACCAATTTTTTAATTTTTGTTTTTGCGCGCACACATCGCATGTATCAAATGTATCACACGCTATTGCAAATTTTTATTTGTAGTTTGTGATAAGTAGCATCTTGGGAGTTTTGTACATATTATGAGAAAGAATCTTTGTATTCTCAATATGTCGCAACATGTCCCTACAAATTTCGCAAAATTACCGTCACTGTTTCAATTTATAGTAAAATAAATACCTTTAATGAGATTTGCAAAGAGATATTGCTTATACTTAATTTCTTTCTTCAATAAAAATATTATTTAACTTCTTGTGTTGAAATCACGTCTTTTAGACGTGTTACGGTTTATGGATGCAGCATGCTTACCACGTCTCAGAAACGTGATCGGGTAATCGTCATCCAATTGCTCGAACATAAACGCGCAAATCTCTACTATTTCGATAATATTTTACAATGTATATTTTCGTTTTTTCTGAGCGTTTACTTCAAGAGATGCGTATAAGCCCGCGTGATCTCCAGTTAAATACCAACGTGCAAGAGGTTAAAATTAATCAAATTATCCTTCTTGCTGTATTTTTTTAGTATTTATTGATGTTTTTACTAATTTTATTAGTGTTAGTAATTTGTATCGTTCTGTCATTGCCAATCTATATAAATTAGCAAAATATCTCAAAATTTTATTATTTAAAAGTAAGCTAATATAGAATGTCGACATTTCGTATGAGTTTATCTTATAATTAAATAAAGATTTATTTTGATAAAATAAAAAATTTTTATTCTGCCTGTCTATTATATTTAAATCATCTCACATCGAATTATTAGCGGTACATTTGTTGAACTCCGTCAAACAGAACAATATTAATTAGTTAATCGCCTTTTATAAAAGTGTGTTAAGTGTTCAATTATTTCAAGCACTAAAAAATTCCAATTTTGATAGACACCAAACACATTGTTCACAAGATATGTTCGACTAAAACGTAACATACAATGGTCGTACGGATTGTCGTTACTATTTCAAAAAACGTCGCCGCAATCATGGCGGTAACGGGTTCCACAATAATCGTATACGAAAGGTCTTTCAAAAGGCGCCGACGAGTCGTGTGAGAGCGTGATTATAATCCTTTCTTCGTTCCCGGGTCTCTCCCGCACGGTAGAGATCCGTCGACGAGAGGCCGTGTGAAGGAGGCGCGTTCACCGTATCGGCGACCTAGTAAAACTAGCACGCTAGCCGGGAGGTATACTGCACCTCGACGTCGGCAACGGCACACATGATAGATATGAAGAACTTTACCACGCTTGACAGATGCGATGCATGCACATTCACGATATGTATATGTGTATATGTGTATCCACGCAATGTGTCAGTTTTTCAAAAAATTGTTTGTTTTATCACAATTAATAACAATTACCAAAATACAATACCAAAAATGTTTTTTTATATGTACAATATATTAGGAACTCTAGTATATCTCAAAAGAAAGTATAATTAAAGAAATTATAATTAAAAGCTATTCAGAACTATTCGACTTTGAAATCTAATGTAAAATTAGAACCTTATTTTTCAAAACAATGCACGTAGTGGTGTTAATTGCTGGAATTCTTTTTTTAAATATTAGAAAACTCTACAACTTTTCAAAAGGAAGTTGGAACTCTAATCAGAACTAAAGAATTTTTATGTCGGAGTGCAAACATTACACTTTCGACGTAGCGTATGCAACGCGAATAATGTGATATTTACGACTCATTTTCTAAATATGCAATTACGAAAAATAACATTATTATACATATGAATAAATTCAACGTAAAAACTCATAAATTTTTGTCTTCAAAAATATTTTAAAATTCGTAAAAATATTAACAAGGAGTAAGGATATACTAAAAAATATTTTGGACAATTTTGGAAAATCTAAATGTATAATTATAAAGGTCATTAAATATCACATAAAAATTTGATCTAAAACATTTTTTTATACATCTTATAGTACATATAAAAAAATATATTAATAATACGTGTTTCTTATTTTTTAGCTATTCTAAATATATTAAAAGCTTGTGCGTCAAAATCGAAGGAGAATACTTGCGTCCGTTTCCTTGTGAGTGGCATACAAAATCTAGAATTAAATAGATGCTACTGAATTTAAATTCAGTTCTTAAGAACATAAGAAAAACGTCTATTTTTTATGTTGGTAGAAGAACAATTGTAAAATTATATTTGTAGGTTTGTCTGAAAGTTAATTTCATACATACATATATTTATATATTTCTTTTTATGTACTTGCTTTTTTAGAAAAAATTAATAATTAACGTAAATTTTTATATTATGTTTATGAAAAACATGTTTATAAAAAAATTTATTTTTTATTGATAAATTAAATGTTTAGAAGTAGCCAAATACTAGACTAGAGTTAACTATTCGAAAGTTTTACGTATGACATATCGAAATGTATTGTACGGTAAAATTATAAATTATGCGTAACGAAACGGTGAGAAAAAAAAATCAGCGCGTTCTTAGAGAGCGCGAGAGCGGAACGAGAACTACGACGTCTCTCTCGACCATCTATTCACGATATTTTCTACTTGCGAGAACAGGACTTTCGTTTTCTTTCTTGTTGTAGCATCTCACTGATGCGAACACACGCGTATGCGTTCTTGTCCACCAAGCGGAAATGATTGTTAAATCGTTTCCATTTTTAGGGTGCGTCTGTTGAACGCTTTTACGCAAGAGTTCGTGCAGCACTTGCATTAATGTTGCAATATCTAACAATATACTTTCTTCACTTGCAGAACGATTCAAGTTAACTCCATGCAAAACAACTTTCGTTACAGTAATAACACTACTCGTATAAAGATAACGCATGTTGTATTTTCGCAGTATAGAAAAATGAAGAAGAGCTCAGTGAGTCGCTAATGTGCCATCAACAACGAAAACACGCATTTCTATTTCCTAGTGAATATAAATCGTTTCGAGAAAGTTTAAACAAAATCCACAAAGAACGTCTTCTGTCGTCGTATGAAATCCGCAATAACCTTTTGAAAGCATCGCGAATGCGATATTGACAGAAAAAGCAGTGGTTGTTGGACAATGATTTAACAGTGCAACTTTCAATGATGTTTATATCTCACAAATGGGTTAACGTTCTTTAAAAGTGA
The DNA here is from genome assembly GCF_040581485.1 of Linepithema humile. Classification (NCBI taxonomy): domain Eukaryota; kingdom Metazoa; phylum Arthropoda; class Insecta; order Hymenoptera; family Formicidae; genus Linepithema; species Linepithema humile. The sequence goes on along the minus strand of NC_090130.1, from coordinate 15,048,491 downwards.
TGAAAATTTCGACAATTATTATTATAGATAATTTTGCATGCATTCATGTTGATAAATATTGAGTCATAAATGTATTTTTTTTCTTAAACAGATTATATATTTCACTTTTACTTCACGCATTATTCTACTTAAAAAAATAATTAATATATTTTTAATAAATTTGCACATATGATTTTACATCAGTAACTTGTGTGTAAAATTTTATAATAATTCAGCATTTTAGTAAGAACTAAAAGCGCGTTGCATTTTGTTGGATTGTTTCGAAAAAAAACATGGATTAGAAGTATTAAAAGTTATATAAAGTATTAAAATTTGATCTATATTTAAGTATAAATTATAGTTAAAGTAGTATCAATTCATCCTGCTGAAGAAAAAGTACTTTATTCTTAAGGCTAGTTCAAATAAGGATTGTTTTAAAGAGAATATTACAAATTTATTATATATACAGGGTGTCCAAAAAGTCCCGGAACGGTCAAATATCTAAAAAATAAAGCATTTTCGAGAAAAATGTTCCACATGAAAGTTGTTGGGTTTTAAATGGCGTATTACATAGCAATATTAGTGTGACCTTGGATAGTGTTGTTAAGGTCACGTAAAAATCACTAACATTTTTTAATGAAAACTCTTATTTTTGATTGTATATTCTTGTAGCTGACCTCGAGAACTTTTCAAAACACTATAATAAAGTTCCTTTTCATTAAGTATTTTCTGAATTATGAGGCTTAAGAAGTACAGTACCGCCAGCATTAGTATTACCCGATGCGTACCACGAAGAGGTTGCCTGATTGGATTAAGCGCATCTTTAACTGAACCTGATTATTAAAATCGAATTACAGTTCGTTGAATAGTAGACTTTGAAATGGGTGTACGATCAGGAAAGGTATTGTTAAATAAAGCAGCCACTGCTTCATAAGTTTTGACATTGTCTCCGTATTCTCGTATCATAAAAACTGTTATTCTTTTTCTCTCAGTTAAATGCATTGTTAATTAATTGTATCAAAAAATGTATTAAAAAAAAAAAAAAAAAAAAAAAAAATATATATATATATATATATATATATATATATATATATGCTATGCTTTATTATATATATATATATATATATATATATGCTATGCTTTATTTTTTAGATATTTGACCGTTCCGGGACTTTTTGGACACCCTGTATATATAATAAATTTGTAATATTCTCTTTAAAACAATCCTTATTTGAACTAGCCTTAAGAATAAAGTACTTTTTCTTCAGCAGGATGAATTGATACTACTTTAACTATAATTTATACTTAAATATAGATCAAATTTTAATACTTTACTATATATATATATATATATATATATATATATATATATAGTTTTTTTTCGTGGTACAAATTAGTACAAATTCAGCAATAATTGCAACATTTCCACTAATTTGCAATTAGCGGCATCGCTAATCTTCGTATAAGTGTGAAATGATTCGTTTAACAGACACCATAAGGAATAGATAAATTAAAATTTAGAATATTACTTGTTTAATTAATGTATTTTATAAAGATAATATTCTTTTTAATTTCAAAATTTTAATTGAAGTAGATTTCAAAGACTATAAAAACTCTTAGAAATTTTGATAAATATAGAATAATTAAAAAAATGTTTGTCTCCAATATTAGATTTGTCATATTAAATTGAAAATTTTGACCGAAAATTCGAATTTAACTTTAAAATCATACGAATGTTTTGCGAAAATTCTATAGGTAGAAAATACATTGTTGGGAATGATAATTTTAACATTGGTGATCAGTTTTCAAAAAACACATTATCAGTACTTAGGATTCATTATAAATTTAGTTAATAAATAATGTCAATTTATATTTATTGAAATTATCTTTTTGTTATTTGAGTTTTTGCAAACTTATATTATTAAACCAAGGACCGAAAAATTAACAAGACACAAAAATTATAACGCAAAAAAATATGATACAAATATAAAATCTTGCAAAGTACGTTTGAGAACACATGTTATCGCGTATATAATGACATAAGTTTCATTCAAAAGTAATGTCAGACGTAACTCCATGAGGTTGCTTATGCTTAAGTGCAGGAAAACCGAGCGTGCAATTTCTGGCCACTTTCGTTCGCGAGCACGTTCACGCGCGCGTTAACAGGCATTTTCACTAGCCGTTTGTGAGACAGTGGAATAGTTCATGCTGTTTACGATATTATGACTCGGGAACGAGTGTGTATCGTCTCTCATTTCCAAGCACGTATTGCTCGATTATGCCATTCCATATTTTATTGCTTAACAATCGGATACCGGAGGAAAAGGGGACGATGCAAACGAGTTCTTCGAGGTTTCCAGACCGAAAATGAATCGACGATCTCTGTCTGTTGTCGATAGGCAGGGAAGGAGGGGATAGATGGATCTCTCCCCGTATTCGGTACCTCGAGACGCAAAATCTTTTTAGATCCATTCACCTTTCTCCTGACCCGATTCTTGCTGCAAGAGCCGTACGTACTTTATTGCGGACGACGACCGGTTGAATCGCGCATAGCACGTTTATAAATTTCCCGAGGCATTGATCTTGACCTTCGAAGAAACTTTACGCGCGCAAGAAAATTTGTGATCGGAGATGAAGAAATTTCCGAATAATCTCATTTTTTGTGGCAGATCTCATAACAAATTAGAATTTAAGCAAAAAATTCAACCGTATTGTATGTCCGAGCTGTTCGAATAGTTGAAAGCAAAAGCTTGACTTTTTAGTTTAGATAGTTTAAATATGAGTTTAAAGATCGATCTATTTGTTCTATTAATTTGTAATATATAAAGATTTGATTATTTGAATATTAATCCCATAACCAATACAATTTACTATTTCCTGAAATTTAAAATTATATGAAGGTTGGAATCCATTCATAGATAAAATTTTAAATATACAGGGTGTCCAATAATTGCTGAATCACCTCTCGGGTGTAGGTGGAGCGAGTTAAACCGAGTAGAAAAGTCCTCTACCATTTTGCGATTTTCGCAATAATTAATGAGGAATTAATTAAAAAATATCGGCCAATTCGCGCGAGTTTAAGGCGATGCTGGAGTGGTCTGTTTTACCAATTTTTTTTGGCTGCGTGGAATGAAAAATTCTTTCAAATCGACCGTGCACCTTGTATAAGCATATATACTTTAATTACAGAAAAGGATTTTTCATTTTATACAGCCAAGAAAAAGTAGTCTGTTTAAAAAAAATTGGTAAAACAGATCACTCCAGCATCGTTTTAAGAGTGCGGCGAGAAGAGACCCGTGGCGGTATAGTCCACTGTTATTTAGTTACTAGGTGCGCGATGAAGCGTTGGAAGGAGCGCTCTACAACGGCAACATACGAGCGGTGCGTAACGCTAGATCGTTGCGTCCTAGCGACCACGTAACAGTGGGCTGTCTCTTCTCGCCGCGCGCTTAGACTCGTGCAATTGGCCGATCTTTTTTAATTAATCTCTCATTAATTATTGCGAAAATCGCAAAACGGTAGAGGACTTTTCTACTCGGTTTAACCCGCTCTACCTGCATCCGAGAGATGATTCAGCAATTACCGGACACCGTGTATACAAAAGGACAGAAGCATATATTCAAGATTTAATAAATAACAGACATAGCGAAACTATTTCTGAAGTTACGTATATAAAAAATAATAGTTATGTATATAAAAAATAATAAAATAATAGAAAAAGTATAGTTCTTATTTTCATCTTTTCTCAGTCATTATAATACTTTAATTTGGTACCCACTGTTAATAAAATAAATTAAGAAATATTTGCTTTTTGTTTTTTATTTTGAAATGGTCGTTTTATCTTTTCTTTACTGGCTAATATAATTCCATCTAAGGGAAGAATTTTAATTGAAACCAATTCTGATCGTAAGCAGTGGAAGTTTTCAACAATAAAAAGTATCGAAGCAATAATTGTAAACTGTAAAGTAAAGTTTTATTACATATCTATATTATTTTACATTTTTTAATGATTCTCACGATGTAACGTTTACGATTAAACAAATTCAGCAGTTTAAATAATTTAATCACTGGGTAGTAAAAAATTTTTTACTATTTTTTATTATTTGATTTTTTTTTATTTTGTGGTGATTCTATTTGTCAATGCATTACAAAAAAAGAACTTGTTACAAGTCAAAATTTTCTTGTGTACAAGTCAAAATTTTTATTTTATAAGAATTTCTCTCAATTTTCCGAATAGTATATACATTACAATAGAAAATAAAATGTGCGCAAATGATAAGATAAAAAATATTTGAAGATGAAATAATATATAATACAAATATCCTTCTTTTAAAAATATTTTTATTTGTGCTGAATGAACCAAAAAATCACAACAATACGCAACATTTTTTTGAAAAAATTTAATTTTTTATAGAAAAGACGTTGATGACATATCATTATAAATATATATGTTGTCTCGTGCAATGAATTTGTTGTTATCACCACACCGTGGAAGAGTGATAAATGGATGAATACAGAAAGAGATAATATATTAAGAAGTTACACTGATAACTCGACGTTGCTTGCGCAAGCACATAACAGAGTCGACTGCAGGTTACAGATTGAGCCCGCAGCGTGGCGCGAGCCACGCGTGACGCGAGACAGAGACGGACGAGAACGGATCAGAAAAGACCCGGAAAAGAATCTACCTTAACACTTCCGCCTCTTTTCCAATGCAAAAAAAAACATAAGAAAAATTACAAATACAGTTGTCTTTCACTGATCAGACCCAGATGTTCACGCATTCTTTGAAACTTATCTCTCGTTAGTGCTTTAGTTAGAATATCAGCGAATTGACAATCAGTAGGCACGTATTTGATACTGATCTCTCCATTTTTGTATTTTTCTTTCAGGTAATGGTATCGGATGTCAATATGCTTGGTTCTTTTATGGTAATCGGAACTTTTGTTCAATTTTAAAGCACCTTGATTATCTACACATAAAACCGCGCAGACGTCCCATTTACATCCGATTCCCTTTGACAATTTGTTCAGCCAAGTGATTTCTCTGGCGGCAGTGGCTGCCGCAACGTACTCTGATTCAGTTGTGCTAAGCGTCACCAGCTTTTGACGCTGAGAGCACCATGTAACAGCTCCGCCATTTACACAAAAAACATACCCGGTTGTGGATCTTCGTGTATCGAGATCATTTGCAAAGTCTGCATCAGAATAGCCGGTCAGCACACATTCATCCGCGCTCTTATATTGAATGCCCATATCGGTAGTACCTGACAGATATGCAAGAACACGTTTTGCAGCTTGCCAATGATTGATATTAAAATTGTTAAGAAATCTGCTAAGTAGACTGACCGAGTAGGCAATGTCTGGTCTTGACACTAAAGCGACAAACATTAATGAGCCTATGAGCTCTTTGTAAGGTACTTTACATTTGAGATCGCATTCATCTGCCGCGTGCAGTTTTACAAATGGATCAGCTGGCACACTTACAATTTTGGCATCTCTCATTCCAAACTTGTTTATAATTTGTTCAATATATGTACTTTGACTAATGAACATGTTTTTCTCGCTCTGATTACGATTAATTTGCATACCTACAAAGTTACTAGCATCATCAACAGTAATTGCGTATTTCTTGCTTAGTTCTTTTATAATTAGATGTAAAACAGTCAAAGACGCACACGCAATCAGACCGTCATCAACATACAGAGCTAAATATACCTTTACATCGTTGAATTTACCAACAAACACGCACTTGTTGTCTTCACATTCAATGAAATTGACGCAAAAATTGCGCAAAAAACACTTAAAGTTTTTGTTCCAGCATCTCGGTGCTTGTTTTAAGCCGTATAACGATTTTACTAACAAACAGACCATATTATTTTTTTTGTTACTTTCACTCACTCCATCAGGAATTTCCATAAATATCTTCTCTTCCAGCTCGCTGTAGAGAAAGGCTGAACAAACATCAAATGACATCATCTCAAGGTCTTCCTGTGTGATGTGTGATAGTAGAACTCACAGCGAGTCATACCTCACTACTGGTGAGAAAGTCTCTGTGTAGTCAATCCCTTCCTTCTGCAGAAAACCTCGAGTACAGAGTCGAGCCCTGAAAATTGGAGTATTTTGATTAGTGTTTACCTTGAACACCCATTTGGAATCTATGGTCCTCATGTTTGCATCTCTCGGTACTAATTTCCACGTGTCGTTACGTTGATGAGCCTCAAGCTCTTTATCAATTGCCTTCCGCCATGACTCGGCATCAGAACCGGAAACAGCTTCAGAAAAACTCTGTGGAATGTTGTACGATGCATAATTAGCTGTGTATCTATTTGGAGGTCGAAGTGTGTTTCGCTTTCGGAGCTGCATGCGAGTTGATTGAGCATCTTGATTGATTGCATCAACAGCAGCAAGATCGTCGGTTGCTTGCTCTGCAGGTGTTTGGAGTTCGTCTTCTCCGATTTCCTCTTGATGCTCTTCCGTTGCTTTGTTAGTCATAGGTAAGTATATATTCACGCATGCTTTCTCAGCTTCAATACCAGTATCTGTGTTTTGCTCGTTGAACACCACATCTCGAGAAACCGTTACCTTTTTGGACTCTGGGCAGTACACTCTGTAGTTGGAAGATTCTCCTTGATATCCAACCAGAAGAACGCGTACAGATTTTGCATCAAACTTCTTGGTGAATTGTTTGGGTACGTGTTTATATCCAACTGAGCCAAATATTTGTGCATGACTCAGGTCTGGTTTCTTCTTTGTCCAGATTTCGTATGACGTCTTGCTCTTGTTTCCAGACGGTGTCGAGACCCTGTTCAGCAAGTAGACAGCTGTGTTAACACTGTGGGCTTCCGCCCACAGTGCATCTGGTAATCTTCTTGTTTGTAGCATAGTGCGAGCGCACTCAACTATTATGCGGTTGTCTCTCTCGGCTTTGCCATTCTGCTCCGGTGTATAAGCAGCCGTCAGCTCGTGTACAATTCCGAGAGATTGCATGTATGTTAGAAATCGTTCGTTTACATATTCACGGCCATTATCACTTCTCAGTATTTTTATTGGCCTGTTAAAGCAATTTCTCACCTCTTGTTCAAAAACCTTGAACTTTTCGAACGTGTCAGATTTGTGTTTGATGAAGTAGACACACCTAAAACCAGATGCGTCGTCCTTGAACAGCACGAAAAATCTAGCTCCTCCCAGTGATTCGTCTGGCATTGGACCGCATACGTCTGTGTGTATAAATTCGCCAGGTAGTGTCCCCCTCTTGACTTCTTTCTTGAATGGAAGTTTATGTGACTTTCCAAGTTGACAACTGTCGCAGAAGAATTTGTCCGTTATGTTTTCTTTCAGCTTTACTCCGTCAATTGCATCACTCGAGGTCAGCTCCTTGAGCGCACGTACATTTACGTGCCCTAGCCTCTCATGCCAAGTTTTGAGATTAGCCATTGTCACATTAGCTTCTTCTGTGCAACCGAATTTCACGCGGAAAAATAAACGATAAATCTGATTCGACTGCTTTACACCAATTGCAACTGTCTCGTTGTCGCGTAAACAGTTCACATAATTAGCTTGGAAAAATAAGTCTATTCCTAGTGTCGTGCAGCGACCAACTGAATATAAGTTTTTGCCCAAATTAGGTACATGCAGTACGTTTTCTAGTCGCGCACGCTTCCACTTTCCATTAACTAACCTTTCAATTAGTATGGTGCCTTCACCTGCCACCGCGCACTCTCGATTATCACCAAGTTCTACCGTACTTCCGTCGGTTCTCGGTCGGTATTCCGCAAACCAATCTCTTCTGAAAGACATGTGATCAGATGCGCCACTGTCAGTAATCCATATATCCCTAGTGTCGGTATTCAAGAGTAGCAATTTTTGTGCTTTTGTAGGTTTCCACAAATGGCGTTCGTCACGCGTTGTATCTCCTGGCTCGAGACATACCGCCTTGGATGTGCTTGTTGCAGCAAGCGCACAATCATTTCCGCCATTCTTTTCCTGTTTTTGCACAAACTTTTGTTAATCTTGACAAATAAAGCACTCGACCATGTTTTTATTTTTACGAGTTTTTTTGTCCTTTGTAGATGAGTTCGACTTGTTTTTTGTCACCTTCTTCGTGGTCACTGCCAATGCTGCTGCTTCTTCACTTTCTGCATTCACATAGGCCTCTTCTTCGATCAGACGTTCTTGCAGGAATTCAAGCGTTTGACTATCAGGATTCAGATTGTTCCATGATGTGCGAAAATGGCGATACTTGTGCGGTAAACTAGCCAGAATTTTCGAGATCACCATGAGATCGGGAACACGCTCACCGACCAAGCCGCCATGTTAAGAACTTTCGCACAATGTTGCACCACATTATCCGTCGGGTCCATGCGATATTCGTGAAACCGTTGGCTCAGAAGCAATGAATAGCCGTAAGCCGATCCCACATTTCCTTGGCTGTGCGGCATATAAAAAGGCTCTGCATATGCTCAAGCTCAATGGAGGAAGACAACAGAAACATGGCCTTTGCGTTATCCTTAATCCACGCCTTGCCCTCCACGCCGTCGGCATTCTCCAGCATATGACTCGCTCCGGTCACAATATCGAGCAAATCATTGGCAATCAATGCGGCCATCAGTTGAAATTTCCAGTGCTAAAAGTTCTTTCCGTCGAACTTTACTAGATTTCTCGCGTTGATTTCACCCGCCATTTTTCACCTTCTTTACAGAATTCCTCACGTACTGGTCACTCTTCTTGTCGTAGACCTGGGCCCATAACCTGTTGTCTCGTACGATGAATTTGTTGTTATCACCACACCGTGGAAGGGAAGAGTGATAGAAAGAGTAATAAATGGATGAATACAGAAAGAGATAATATATTAAGAAGTTACACTGATAACTCGACGTTGCTTGCGCAAGCACATAACAGAGTCGACTGCAGGTTACAGATTGAGCCTGCAGCGTGGCGCGAGCGACGCGAGACAGAGACGGACGAGAACGGATCAGTAAAGACCCGGAAAAGAATCTACCTTAACAATATATAACACTTTATTTAATTAAATTTATTAATTTATTAAATTAATTTTTTAGTCACCAAATAATATTAAACATGAAGATGCAAGGAGAAAAATTCTAGAACAGAAAATAATCCTTCGTAGTTCAACCTTACATACTTATCGAGGAGCCGTCTCAATACGAGATAAAAATAATTTATATTATTGTAGATTGTACTATTAAGTATCAATTTAAAAGCGTAATCAAAGCGTTTGATACAATATTTAAGCTATTCCACATCTCTCATATGTGTTACACTGTACAAGCAGAAGATTTGTATTTGCTTATACAAAGGTCAGTTTACAAAATTCAAACTGAATTTAATAAATCAATTCCTTACATACAAGACATTTTAAAAGTATGTGAAGAATAGTTTAATTATTGAATGCTTGAATACAAAAATGGACTGTTATTTTGGTGAAAAAAATTTCTTATATTAAATAAATTTGTTTTTTACTTACAAGAAAAGTGCACGAAGTGATAATCGCAAATGGGTATGAATTATATATTGTTGGAAAGACCTCGCTGAGTAGAGTTCAGTGCTGTGTAATATTTCGTTTGCATGGCGTCTCTAGAGAGTGTAATGCGCAATTGAAGTTATACAGAGTCCTCTAAAAGTTTGGAAATATCTCGAAAACGATCAACTATAGCGAAAAATATGTAAGAACCAAAGTTGTAAAACTTAAAAATATCCACCGAATGATGATAAAAGTTTGACTTTGGGTGGAGAGGGATTTGGCGTCAAAAAATATCGTGGAAGTGACAAGTTGTGGGGTCCGCGTCTTCATCCGCGTGAGCGCGAGAACACATACACCACACACAACACAGATGTAAATCCGACCGTGCAACCTCCATGCGGTACACCTTGGGTAATGCTAATGCCGGCGGTACTGTAAACTTCTGGCCTCATAACTCGAAAAGTACTTAATGAAAAAAATACTTTATCATAGTGTTTTGAAAAGCTCTCGAGCTAAGTTACAAGAATATGCAATGAAAAATGGGAATTTCTATTTAAGAAATTAAAGGTGACTTTTACGTAATCTTCAAACGACTATCCAAGGACAAACCAATGGCACCATCTTATGTCCCGCTTGAAGTCATAAAATTTATATACATGTTACGTGATTATGGGTTCTAAAATAAATCTGAGAACGGTTGATTATTTAAATGAGTATTGAAATACACAGTTTAATACCAAAGATAAGGAACACAATATAAACTTGTTACAATAAGAAAGGCTTTAGGTTATGAGTCTCTACAAAGAACGGACTAACTAAAAAAAGGGGGGGGGGGTCGAGACAAACTTAAAAAAAAAATGTATTTAACGCATCTTTTTGTCTAGGGACTTTTTAGATTATTGGCTAGAGCGCCAACTTCAACACTCTCACTCGTTATAGTCAATAACTAACTCAAATTAATAAGATTTCGATTAGCTACAAATTTGTCGCGAGTTAATGGCTTTGTCAGTAAATCAGCTAGTTGCTCCTTGCTCGCTACATGCCGAACGTCCAGCTGATTGTTCTTTATTACCTGCCGAATGTAATGAAACTTTATGTCAATATGTTTCGTTCGACGATGATAAACTGGACTGGATTCTTTATCAATTGTTCTGCCGCTGCGTTGTCACAGTAAAGTATAGTAGGTTGTGCTTGCTCAACATTTAATTGCTTTAAAAGACCTCGAGCCCAAATCACTTCTTTGGCTGCATCATGTGCCGCAATATACTCGGCTTCCGTAGTAGAAGTGGTCCGACACTTTGCTTCCTGCTGTTCCAAATAATCGGACTATTATTTAACATTACTATTACATCGCTGATGGATTTTCTTGAATCTATGCAGAATCCATAGTCTGCATCAGAATATGCAGTCAATATGTTCGAACAATTATTTGAGCTGAATCAATACCGACATCAATAGTGCTTCGTAAATACTTAAGGGTACGTTTAGCTGCTTTCCAATGATCATTTAATGGTTGTTCTAAAAATTGACTTAACCTACTTACAGCAAACATGATGTCAGGCCTACTGTCTACGGCCAGATACATTATTGAGCCAATTTGCCGATATGGTGCATCAGTGATAGGTCCTGCTTGACCATCAATGGTTATATTCTTCTTTAATATTGTATGTACGTCCACAGGAGTAGATGTAGCATTAGCCGAGTCCATCTTGAAACTGTTTGAGTATACTTTTTGTATGCAGATTGATGTATCTTAATTTTTCTAATCTACTTATCTCGTTCAATTTCCAGTCCAAGATAATAATTGTCCGACGTCGTTGTGATCTCAAATTTATTTTGTAATTTAGTTAATAAATATTCAATTGTAGCCATTGTTTTTCCGATCAGTAAGCCGTCGTCAACATATAATGCCAAATGTAATTCATCATTTGCTGTACACACAACTATCGTAATATGTAGGTTTCAGATTGAATTTCTTAAGGATCGAATTTCTCATGCCATTGTCGTGGTGCCTGCTTAAGTCCATATAAGCTCTTTTTGAGTTTACAAACTCGGCCACTGTTATCGTCAAACCCTGATGGTTGAAACATAAAGATTTCTTCTTTCAAATTTCCAAAATACAGTCTTGATGTCAAATTAGACAATTTCATAATTTTTAACTGCTGCCAACGCTAATAGAATCTGAATTGACTCAAATTTGGCAACTGGAGAGAATGTTTCATGATAATCTACACAAGGCTTCCGTGAACCCCCTTTTATTACGAAACGTGCCTTATATTTATTCACCAATCCGTCTAGATTTGTTTTAATACGATAAATCCATTTATTTTGAATCGCTTTACATTCAGCTGGAAGATCAACTAACTTCCAAGTGTCATTTTGAGCTAGACTTTGAAGTTCTTCAACCATTGCAGCCTCCCATTGTTTTGAAGCTGATGAATTTATTGCTTCTTCGTATGTAGTTAGAATTCCTTCGGCTATTAGTGCTTCAGCCATTAGAGTGTGACCTTTTGCACAAAGCTCATCTTCCGATATTTTTCTCTCTTGATTCTTGCTTCTTGTACGAAATGTAATAGATTCTGTTTGTTCTTGAGTAAGTTCTTAAACATCTTTTTCTTCTGTTTCTTGAACTGAAGAATCAATAGTTTCAGGTTCAATAATGAGCCGTCTGTTTTGGTGTATTTCCAACAATTTCGACGACTCTTGCTGTAACTATTTTACGTGTGCCGCGGTCCCAAAGTCTGTATGTTTTTTGACCTGATTCATATTCAATCAGCATCATTTCTTTGGATTTCTTCTCAAATTTTGTTCTAAATTGTTTGTCTATCAACATGTAAGCTTTATTTCCAAAGATACGAAAATAGCTAACGTCCGGTAATTTTCCAGTCCAAGTTTCAATTGGTGTTCGATTATTGAGTCGCTTGAGAGGAACACGATTCTTGATATGTGCAGTCCTTGCAGCTTCCGCCCATAGAGTTAATGGTAGATCCGCCGCTGCTAACATATATTTAGCCATTTCGACAATGGTTCAATTTTGTCTTTTGACACGATCATTCTGTTGTGGACAATAAGCTGTTGAGAACTCTTGTATTATTTTGTTGGTTCGCATTAACTTCTTGACTTCACTTGATGTGAATTCTTTTGCATTGTCCGATCTCATACGACGAATTTGCATTGTCCGCTGGCAGATGCAATGGCTAATACATTTTCGATGGCCTCAACTATATCACTCTTTGCTTTCATTGGTTTTGTAATAATCAAGCCGCTGTAATCGTCAACAAATATTGCCATTGTCTTGTCGCCATTGATTGAGTCTACTGACATTGGATCGCAAATGTCAAAATGAATCAGCTCCCCAGGTGCTGTTGCTCGATTCGTTGATTCGTTAAATGACTTTCGACTTTGTTTCCCAAAAATGCATGCTTCACAGAATCGATTGTTATTATTGCTGTTAACATCAACGTAATTAAAACCTGTTACGCTTTGTGCAAGCTCCTTAAGAGTTTGAAAATTGATATGTCCAAAACGCTCATGCCAAACATTCAAAGAACATGTTCTTGAACTTGCGTAGTTTGATTCAACCGGTATTTTTAGAGTCTAATCCATTACGTATAGCTTGTTAGTGATCCTCGTTAGTGATTTCCAATAGCTCTTGTCTGATTATTTAAATACAGAATCAACTTGTCTTTTACTAGTTTAGCCTCTATATCTTTATCAGTAACTGATCCAATGCTAAATAAATTTTTGTTGATACCTGGAACATACAAAGCATTAGTTAAAATATTTTCAAATTTATTGCCTTGAACAATTGACTCAATGCGAATATTGCCGCGTCCAGCTGCGTGTACGATTTGCCCATTGCTAAGAGTTATATTCATCTCTCCTTTGCTCAGTGATTGAAAGGTTTCAAACCATTTTCTTCTGTTCGTCATGTGCTCACTAGCACCTGAATCAGCAAATCATAAATCCTGTTGATTAATCGATGAATATACTGCTGAGAAAGCTGCTGGTTTTTTTCCATTTGGCTTAACACTGGCCGAATTTGCCTGTTCCTGTTTCTTCTCCGTTTGTAACTTTCGGCAGTCAGATATCTTATGTCTCTTTTTCTTGCAGTAATGACAATGTCCACTGAATTTTGTTTTGTTATATTTTTGTTCATTAACAGAAGTGTTTTTGTTCGTTTTTGTATTTTTTCTATGCTTGCCATATAACGCTGCTGAATCATTATCCTTGATTTTTAATTTAGACATGCTGATATTAAGCATTTCTTCTTTGAATAAACGTGGAAGAAGATTTGCCATTGTCTGCTCATTTTGTGGCATTAAATCCCAAGCACTAATAATATGTCGAAAACTGCTTGGTAGCGAGTGCGATACCTTTGTTACGAGTGATATTTCTGATTGTTTATAGCCAAGATCCTCAAGCTGCCTTGCCATTTCCTCTATCGTTGAGACATGAGTAGCAACATTCGTTCCTGGTTCCATTTTATACTCGAAGAATTTTAGTAGTAGTAAAAGATCAACTGACGTCGAGTTCTTTAGTTCATACAATGATTGTAATCGCATCCACATTTCATTAGCTGTTTTTAAATTCATAACCTGACGAACTTGTGCTGATTCTAATGCATGACTAATTAACATGCGAGCCTTTTTATTGTTCTTTAGCCATATATCTGCGGCCACAGTATCCTCTGGTTTAAGCTCAGTACTATCAACCACGCCCATCAGACATTGAAACTCAAGAACCGTTTCCAACTGGAACTTTCAAACACTGAACTCGTATCCATTGAATTTTTGTAACGTTAACTTATTCATTTTTGGTCGTCTTACAATGATCGAGGTTCCCCCCCAAAAAAAAGAAAACTAACCTCTGACTGGCTATCAAAAAATTGACTCGAATAGGACCGTGCTTAACCTTATTTCTCTTGTACCACCGTGAATGGATCTTCTGGGCCCATAACCTGTTACGTGATTATGGGTTTTAAAATAAATCTGAGAACGGTTGATTACTTAAATGAGTATTGAAATACACTGTTTAATACCAAAGATAAGGAACACAATATAAACTTGTTACAATAAGAAAGGTTTCAGGTTATGAGTCTCTACAAAGAACGGAACCAACTAAAAAAGGGGGATGGGGTCGAGACAAACTTAAAAAAAATGTATTTAACGCATCTTCCTGTCTAGGGACTTTTTAGATTATTGGCTAGAACGCCAACTTCAACAATACGAAACATTTTTTTCTAAAATCCCGTAATTTCCATATATTTTACTGTTTAAAATAAAATGGGACACCCTGTATATGTGTATTGTTTGTAAAAATCAATCCAATTCTATTGTTTAGTATTATTATTTTCAGCTCGTGCAGATAACAATTGCTTGCTATTCGTGCACGGTGTGATTGAATATCGATTAATAAATCTAAAATAGAATCTATTGGGTTGTGCAATAAGTAATTTCAAAATTTTCAATAGGAAATTTATTGAAAATACAAAATTACTTATTACACGATCCAATACATATATAGAACGTAACGTAACGTAATGTAATCTAACCTAATCATTTTATATCAATATTAACATATTAACAATTTGATATTTTCAACCGACATATAAGTCGAGTTGACTTGCTGCAGTTTTCCCGTACATTTCACCTATTCTTGCTAAGGATATTTATAAAGTTACTATCGATGAACAATTTAGCAATCTTATTTTTTGTAGCGCGAATGATCAACGCATACTTATGTGCATTAAAGTAAAAGTAGGAAGTCGAAACATGTAATTTAATTAATCGTTCAAAGATATTCAGCATAAAATTGTACAATCAGGAGCATTGAAAGCTATTCATTCGGGTATCCCCACTACTTTTCAAAAGCAATTTTAATAATAATAAAATATAATTAATAATAAAATTTAATAACTAATAATAAAATTTATTACATTCTTTATTTTTTTATTTTTTCTTGGATGCTAAATGGAAATTAGTAGATGGAGGAAAGGGGAATGTCAATTTTCATCTAACAAATATCAAAGAAAAAAATGGAAAAATAAAGAATGTGGTAAATGCTTTTGGAAAATACTGGGGTGGATAGCTTTTTCAATACTCCTGACTGCACAGTGCTCGTGACGCCGTCATGTGGCATTATTTCTTAAGTGGGAGGCTGCGGTCACCCCAGCACCGTCACAATTAGATCGGCTGATATGCCGGCTTATTTTATGTTGTCAAAGCGCCTTGCCACCTGGGGCAACATCACAGGTGCAATATAAAAGAATCATATTAGTTGCGTAGCGAAACCGTGCCCTCACGTCTGAGGGGTTCGCTTGTCCGGGAGTAACACACAGTGTATGTGCTTTGTAAGGGGGAAATCCCCGATGTGGATCCTGATTTTAGCATGAAGGGGAGTACTCGCGATGTAAAGACAGCCCACTGTTACGTGGTCGCTAGGACGCAACAATCTAGTGTTACGCACCGCTCGTATGTTGCCGTTGTCATTTGTAGAGCGCTTCTCCCAACGCTTCGTTGCGCGCCTAGTAACCAAATAACAGTGGGCTGTACCGCCATGGGTCTCTTCTCGCCGCGCTCTTAAACTCACGCGAATTGGCCGATATTTTTTAATTAATTCCTCATTAATTATCGCGAAAATCGCAAAATGATAGAGGACTTTTCTACTCGGTTTAACCTGCTCTATTTGCAGCCGAGAGGTGATTTAGCAATTACCGGACACCCTGTATACATACAGATCATAAAACGATTTTCGCGATATTACCAATTATAATTTCGTAGAAAAATATTTGCAAAGATCTTACAAATAGATTATATTATTTGTGTATTAATTCGTGATTGTTAATAAAAAATAATTAATTGAGTAAAGTGATTTGTTTACGCGTCCAATACATAGAGGCCATTAAAACTTCATTGCAAACAATAAACTTATTGTTATCTTAGAATCGGCTTGTAAAAAATCGTATTACGTTTTGCTCTTTTTTTTGTTTGTATTGTCCTCTGTCTAGCCTATTAGAATGTGTATGTCATTATATTTTAATTTGAAAAAAATCAATTAAAAGTGTCTGACTTACCCAGCTGGATAAGCGACCAGCTCGCTGGTCGCATCGCAATCCAAAGCTGCATTGCTGGACACAGTTACGCCCAGTACCCGTTCTAACTTAATCTGCAACAAATCAAAAATTTTATTTAACTGATGTATGAAAAATAGTTGTTGATATGATTTTAATATTTATGAATAAAAAGGATAAAAATTTCAAAACAAAATAAAATTATTTTATTTTGTTTTATAAAAGTATAATATATATATGGGATTTATTAGGTTATAATATGTATGTGGGAATTAACAAACGTTCTCGCTTTATAACTCTCGCTTTATAACAAATGTATCGCTCGATCTGTACTCTACAGCAGTCAATCTCAGACTCTCTTGGTTCTCTGGATCTGCTTTTATAGAGGACACACGCATACATTTACGCTTTTTCGGTGGTTGTTGTTTATTTAGGCAATCTTTAATCTATGCCGCTTTTGCGTTTTTCTTACTTTATTATCGCGCCAACAGTCATACCGCATACTTCAATCACTTCCGACATACGCTCAGATCTCTTCCGCTCACTCTTTCCATTCGCTCATCAATACATTTATTAGGTGTTAAACTTAGTTTCCGTTTCTCACAAGTAGATGGTGCTAGCTACAGAAATAAATTTTGATGTTTGAAGTTGCTTGTCTTATGAAAAATAAACATTGGTCAATACAATTTAGTGTGCAAAGATTGATTATTGTGTAAATAGAGATTTTTCAATCGATGAAAAATGAATCGTAATAAAATATTTTTTCGACATGTACTTCTCCACTATTTCGACATGAAGAAAACTGCAGCTGACACGCATCACTTACTGTCCGAGACTTATGGTGAAGAAGCTCCATCAAAAACAACGTGTATAGAGTAGTTTCAACGTTTTCGAAGTGGTGATTTTAGCGTGGAAAACAAAAAACGTTCAGAACAGCCGAAAAAGTTTGAGGATGCCGAACTTCAAGCTTTACTGGATGAAAATCCATTTCAAACGCTTTTAGAATTATCGAAAGTGTTAGATGTTATTCAAATGGTTGTTTGCAAACGCTTATATGCCCTCGGAAAAATTCATAAGGAAGGAAAATGGCTGCCACATGAGTTGTCCGAAAATGCCATCTTAAACCGTTTGTCCATCGCAACTTCTTTGCTTGCCAAACAACATAAAAAGAGTTTTTTGTGGCGTATTGTAACCGGAGATGAAAAGTGGATCTACTTCGATAATCCCAAAAATCATGAAGAAGGAAATCATGGGTGGATCCCGGGCAACCATCCACTTCGACACCAAAACGAAATATTCATGGACATAAGGCTCTGCTGTGTGTTTGGTGAGACCAAGAAGGCATGCTTTATTATGAACTGTTGCATTCAAATCAAACTGTTACCGCTGATCGCTACCGACAACAACTGCATTGATTGTATGATGCATTGATGCAAAAAAGGCCATCCGTAGCTAGTAATTGACGCAAAGTGATCCTTTTGCACGACAATGCGCGACCGCATGTTGTAAAAATCGTGAAAGACACACTTTTGGAGCTCAAATGGGAAGTTCTTCCACACCCAGCGTATTCTCCAGACTTGGCTCCATCGGATTATCACCTTTTCCGATCAATGCAATACGCGCTCGGAGACACACACTTTTCCAGTTATGAAGAAGTTCAGAAGTGGGTGGATGAATGGTTTGCTTCGAAAAATAGCGTATTTTATCGTAGCGGAATTAGTCTCCTGCCAGAAAGATGGGCAAAAGTCATAGAAAATAAGGGAAAATATTTTGATTAATGTATTTATTTTACTCTCTTTCTAATAAATGAATTTTGTAAGACGAAAAATGACGAAAACTAAATTTAACACCTAATACATATACTTATACATTCGCATTCCTACATATATATATTTTTTAAGACTATAAAAACCGTTATGTTATGGAATAATATGTTTTTTTACTTACCGTCTAATAGAGCGTTTTAAGAGGCATATAATAATCTAAGGTTAAAGGTCATTCAAGATCGTTAAAAGTCAACTGTGATGGAAAATAATTTACTTCAAGGAACCAATCGAACACTTTCGTGTCTTCTCTGGTTGTTGGTATATCGCTCTTGTAATCGCTATACGGATTGAAGAATGTAAACAAACATTCAATCACGTTGTACGTTTTATAATATAAATACAGCGTACATTGTACGCTATTATTAGTTTGCATAATGCTACCGACCAAAGTACGGCTTTATAATATTCAAACTTCCATGAAGCATAACGTGATTGAATGTTTATAGTATTCTACGATTCATACAGCGATTATAAGAGCGATATACCAACAACCAGAGAAGACACAAAAGTGTTCGATTGGTCCCTTGAAGTAAATTATTTTTCATCACAGTTGATTTTTAACGATCTTAAGTGACCTTTATAACCATAGATCATTATATGCGTCTTACAATTAGAAGAAACGGTCTATTAGAAGATAAGTAAAAAAACATATTATTTCACTTAAAAAAACGAAGTTAATCTTTGCATCTCCTCTTCATGTCCACCTACAAAAAAAACCGTTTAACATCAGATTATGCCCCTCTTGAAACTAAGCAAAATTGGTTTGATCCATTTTTTTTTTATCACCAAAAGCAGGGGAATTATTCAGGTGGCCTGTTTTAGATGCCTCACCCTGTATACATACATACACATCCTTATTATATAATATTTAAGAAGTTAAAATTTACTGAAAAATAGAATTTGTAATACACTTTGGCACCTTTATTCTTCTAGTGAAAATTCTCTGTTGTTTGATTTCTCTTTTCAGTTCACATTCAGTTCCTCTAAGAGGTCATAGATATGCGTTGTCTTTTTTATTTTTTATTTCTTATGTCGCTTTAACATGTCGGGTAAAGATGGGATACAGTCAGGCTCTAGCTGTGGAAGAATAAAGGATTCGGGAACAGAGGGATTCCACGGTAAATCAATTAACAGTAACAAATTACTGTAATGAGCAATTTAGCAATTTAGTTTCACGATCTAATTTCCGGAATAAGAAAATAAGCGATTCGACAGGGAAAACTTTCGAGGTCAGCGATTTTTACAAGACTTCTAGTAAACTTTCCACAAGAGCGTTATAAAAATAACTAGAAATGCAACTCGTAAATATTATAACATTTATAAATATTACACTGTGCTGACTATAAATGAGATTGTTCGCTATTGGCGTATACAGTGGCTTAGTAGACTGGTATCTTAATATCGTGAGTTAAGCCTTAAGTTAGGCCTTGAAGGTAACTTCTCTTGAATAGGCTGTAACGATGACGATTTGCATAAGATGCAAGATCGCAATTAGAAATTTATAGCTTTCAGCTCGAATTGGCACAGAGACGCGGTCTAAGTTCCGGAACGATACGCATCGGCAGTCCTGTATGCGATTCGTAAATTCCTTACATTTATCGCCTATTCACTACAAATTGTTAAGTATAATAAGATGAACACAATAAATGTTGAAATATAGTTTCCTACACTTGAGAAAAAAGTGTGCAATAAAAAAAACATGTTTTATAAAATAAAAAAAACATATTTTATTAAAATATATTTTTAGCCAGTTTTTTTCTTTCCAGACAAAGTCATTTTTAAGAAAATAATTTTTAAAGACTTAGATTTTTTAATTTTTTAAAATAAATATAATAAATCCGGATAAGGTGGAAATCACATATTTTAATGTCCTATAAATCGTTGTGATATATGATGCATAATTGCCTTACATTAAAGAGTACACTATTAAAGTCTATTTTGTTATTCTATTTTATTTAATTTACAACCTCTATCTTTATTTAAATCTTTTTCATTTATCTAAAACTTATCTAATTTATTTTCCTTCAAGATAAAGTTATATTGAAAAAAAGTTGTCAATATAACTAAATATGTGATTAGCTGGAAATATATGATTTCTTTAGTTCAAATATTTGTATTTAAGTCAAGTATGTCATTAATAAGGTAACCAAAAATATGTTTTAAAAAACCTGTTTTAAGCACCTAAAATATAAGCTCCATAAAGTTGAAAAATGCTCTAAAAACAGAAAATATGCTCTTAAAAAATTACCTGTGTTTTTTTTAAATTTTCAGATATTACCTAAATCAGAGCTCGGAATTATTTCATCTTTTCGGCCGATTCTTGTGGTATATGCCTCCTTTCCTCTCCTTACCGCGCACGCGGCAGCCGCTAGGGCCAGCACCGCCGAGCGTTAGGAGCGGCGCTATCCGATAAATGTTAGGTTCTTCTTCCTTGATCATTAAAAGTTAAAAAAATGTATTAAAAATATTTTTTTTTTATTTTTAAATTTATTATGTGGAAATATTTCAATAGATTTCCACGTCACTCATAAGGTACTATTGCTTTTAAGGAAAAAAATATTTTTAATAAATTTTTTTAACATTAATCGGATAGCGCCGCTCCTAATGCTCGGCGACGCTGGCCCTAGCGGCTGCCGCGCGTGTGGTAAGAAGAGGAAAGGAGGCGTATACCACAAGAATCGGTCGAAAAGATGAAATAATTCCGAGCTCTGACCTAAATCATTATTCAAAACCACTATTCTTCGTAATGATGTTGCAATTTTTTTCATGATAATATTCGCTGCCTCGCCATTTACATCGTTAATTGCTTCCATAACATGTGTTTCAACTTCAATTTGCACAGCAAGCGGTAGACCAGACGTTTCGAGCTTTTTTATGAATGCCTCAAAAAATCCATAATTTGATGCAATAAAAATCAAATCGAACTTTATTGTATTGTCACGTAGATTGTTTGAAATTTTGATCAAGACAGTCTCCTCATCATCCAATGCATAAAAAATTTGCACAATTTTCTCAAAATTAGTCGCATAATAATTTACGGCGTTAAGCGACGTTCGGTTGTGGAGGAAGCGCGAGACCAGGTTCTAAGTCTTTGAAAATCTATACCTTCAAGGGAGCCTTTAAAAATACCTTTTTTACGTTAAAAATAAGGCAATCAACGTTAGTGTACAGACTTTGTATTTGTTCGCATACTCGGTGAAGACCATGTGTAAAGCAAGTCAAATGTGCTATTTTTGGATGAAATGTCTGTATTGCCTGGACCGCTTTTATCATATACGGCGCAGCATCTGATATAAAGAGCAAAATCGAGTTTTTATCAAAGCTTTTGCCCAGGATCTTGATGGAATCATCGAAAAGCCGTGCAATGGTGCTGTGATTTGCCTTTATTCATGACTGTAGTATTTAACAAGTATTTTTATTTGACGCTTAACTCTTTGGAATCCAAAATACCAATAATGACATGATTTGCTGCATATCTGCCAGTTACGTCCGTAGTTTCATCGATTGATATCCACAAAAAATGATTTCTGACGCAGCTTTTAATGTCGTCGATAGTCACTTTGTAAAGGTCTTTTACGCTATTTGCGCGAAGAGTGATCTCCGATGGCACTTTATATTGCATGTATTTTTCCAAGAAAGACACAAAGTTTTGATTTCGCATTTTATATAACGGTATATCCGCGGAAATAAGAGCACTACACAAATCGGTCGCGAATTGAGTAACGTTCGTCTTACAATAAGATGTAAAATTTCCCAAAGAGTCGCTGCTACTTTTGTCGCTTCATTCTTGTTAGCAAGCTCAATATGTTTTTTATTTATCAGGTGTTGTTTTATTATAAATATTTTCTCAGTCGATATAACTTTATTGCATATTTTGCAGAAAAGAATCGTACCATTAGTCTTGAACGATGGAAATTCACGCACATATTGCCATAATCTATTTGACATTGATATCTTTGCTTTTGGTATGATTTATAAACAATTTGAAAATCGAATATAATTTATAATTTTAATTGAATTTTCCGTAAACTTACTTTTTCCGTTTATCCACAAACACGAAAACAATAGCAGTAAATTAGATCTATGTAAACTTGGCACCCGACTTTTAATAAATAAAATTTTCAATACGTAAAATGATAGTACTTCGTTTGTAGTTGTTTGTAGTAAAAATATTTTCGTTTGTAGTTCAACCCATTAGCAAAATAAAAAAAAAAATGTTTAAAAAATGACTGTCACCCGACTTTAAGATTTTTCAAATCCGCTTTTTTCACGTGATTCAGAATTGTTTGTAGTTGTTTGTAGTGATTTTCCTTTCGTTTGTAGTTGAATAGTTTAAAAGTTATAACATATTTGCAATTAACAAATAATGTAACTTTGTCAATTTTGAAGATATCTCAAATCCGCTTTTTCCACATGATTCAGAATCGTTTACAATTGTTTGTAGTGATTTTTCTTTCGTTTGTAGTTGAATAGTTTAAAAAATAGTTTAAGAAATATTTCAATAGATTTCCACGTCACCCAAGGTATTATTGAGGTACTATTGCTATTGAGAAAAAAATATTTTTAATAACTTTTTTTAACATTAATTGGATAGCGCCGCTCCTAACGCTCAGCAGCGTTGGCCCTAGCGGCTGCCGCGCGCGCGGTAAGGAGAAGAAAGGAGGTGTATACCACGAGAATCGGCCGAAAAGATGAAATAATTCCGAGCTCTGATCTATAGCATGATGTCCTAGGTCCCAGGATTTAACAAGTCTAGATTTTTTTATGGGGTTTATGGTTTTTTGAAAAATATTGTGTACGCAGAAGTGCCTACAACAAGGGAAAATATGATGGAACGCATAACTATTGCTTGCCGCAGCATTTCAAAAAATGTTCTATCGATCGTTGAGAACTTTCAACGTCGAGTCCAACTATGTATCGACAACAATGGACGTGTATTTGAGCATTTAGTTAAATAAAGGAATTTTATTTTTATTAACCTGCAATATAAGAGCAAATAAATATAAACTAATTAAAAAACGAAGTAATTAAAAACAATTAATAGAGACGTAAAACATTGATTTCTAAGAAGTACTTGAATATTGTAATTAAAACTAAAAAATTTATAAATGGAGAGGGGAGAAATACACGTATCAACACATACCCCCGCCCATACGCGTGCGCGCATGCACGCACGCACACACACACACGAGGTGTTGTCCGACTGGAAAACCTCCACATGGGTAATGCTAATGCCGGCGGTACTGTTACTTTCAAGGCTTATAACTCTTAAAAGTATTTAATGAAAAAATATTTTATTATAGTGTTTTGAAAACATCTCGACTTCAGCTACAAGAATGTGCAATAAAAAATAGGGATTTCCATTTAAGATTTTTATGTTAATCTTGACTGGGCTTTTCAAGGTCATCCAAAGCTCAAATAAATATTACCAGCTAATAGATTTTTTTAAAGTTCTACTATTATTGTTGGAAACATTTTTCCAATAAATCAATACTTTCTGAGATAATTAGCCGTTGCGGAATTTTTGCTACGCACTGTATATATTAGTTGTTTGTAACATATGTCTTAGTACGGTGCTTCTATGGTTATATCCGTGAACTAATCTATTGCTGTTTTATCTTATTACCTCGATCTATATACCTTGATTTGCATGCACGCATATCCAAAAATTTTCAGAGAGAGAGAGAGAGAGAGAGAGAGAGAGAGAGAGAGAGAGAGAAAGAGATGTAACTTTTTTATTAAGCTGCAGAACTTAGTTCTAAAGGTTTGACGTCATTCTTATATATAATTTAGTACCTGCGAAAGTCTCATTTTGTATGTACAAACTGCATAATTTTATATTCAACTAAGAGTTCGTACACAGTAATTCACATTTTTAACTTTTTTTCTTTCTTGGCTTAAAATTTTTTTTGCCTTGCAAATTGTATTACTGTCTATATTTCAATCCTGGAAAAGGATATTTAATCCTGTATAATAAAAAAAAGTTGTATCTTTTCGAAAAATATAGAATCTGATCGATAAAACAGATGACTCCCCTTAACGTCACCCTTCCTTTACTTCTGCAACCATAGACTGACCATGTAACTCTTTTTTTTTTAATTGAAAATGTTATGGAAATAATATTAAATTTTATTATAATATTTTTATAGTTAAATAAGAAATTTACAGTACACGGTACAATAAATAAGTACTTTACAATTTCTAAAAAAAAAATGTAATGTAATTATAATTTCAAATCTTGTCGTTATATGTCATATTGTTTTATATCAGATCCTAATAATTATAGAATTGTCAACTGATTCCAGCATTTATTCATAAACTCATTCAATTTCGAGAATATTTAATTCGAGAAAATGTTATAAGAAAAGTATACGTCTAAAAAGTAAATAATCAGTGAAAAAATAATGTTATTATTCGCCAAGTTCTGTTGCTAGATCAAAATGATCATTGCACGCGTGTCACACCTGATTCATACACACAACCCACACGTGTGTTTACGCCCGAGATCTTTACTACGGCATATAGAGATTAGTGATCACTATGCTATGTATGTGGGCACAAATGCGGATTTCTGTGTACATCTATGGTCCTTCTGTACAATATTTTCTCCCGTGTACAATATTTCGTAACGTTGACTCGCGTACCATACGCGCAATTACTGCAAGCACGATATCGAAAAAATCACGTTTTTTTTTTTAAACGACATCGATTAATTTTATGTATTCACGCATAGCAGTGAATTAATTTCTGAAACGTAGGCGTACTGGATAAAGGAGGAAGTGAGTAGTGACATGTGCCCGAACTCCAATGCGAAAGCGCCATTATTTCGATGGAACTAAAATGAGATAGACATTATCGACGCAATGTCTGTGTCTACGTAGTTGTTTGTACTGGTAACTCACTATACTGATATGTCTGTGGATATGTATCGGATGGTTTATAAACAAATGACGCTCGCGTTTCTTTCCTCAATCGAAATTCCGTTTAATTATAAGACTACTTATAAGTAAATTGATCGCGCTAAGATTGTAAGTTTGTAAAAAAAAATTATCTAGAAGACAAAAAATTTGATCAAAAGTATTGAAAATATCACAAGAAAAAGTAAATTCTAGGAAACTCAATTCTAGGAACTCAAAAACTTTTCTTATTACTTGAATTAGACAAGGATAAACAGATGTGATAATTCTCAATTTGTTTGCCAAATGTTCTTTCGATACTGCAACATCATGCTATCATATTACTAAGTAATCTAGTTCAAGTATCTTTTACAAAACCGCAATAATCATTACGCACAATTAAGATGATGCATTAATAACTTTTATCGTCATAATGGCCGCAAAATTTTACTTTAAATGCAACAAACTCGTGTAAACCAGTGCGAGTCGCCATTAAAAAGTAAAATTTGCGTTTATACTTTTATCGAATCGCTGAATTCTTGTCGTTATAACTGATAAATAGTAATACATTTAGAACATAAAACCAGTCGGACACTTTTAGCGATGATGCACCTGATGTCCTTGGCGAGACGCAGATTCACGCTTTTTGTCTACTTCTCTCCGCCTCAGTGTATCGTTAAGATAATGTATCGGCTTACGAGTGTGTGTGTTTCGGTATTAAACCGATGCATTGTTAAGCTGACCTTACACTGAGGCAACTAGTAGCAACCTAGTTGCCTGCAGCATGCGATTATTAGTTGCCACGCAGCATGCAGCCGGGAGCAGTCGTTGCAGCATGCTGCCGGCTCATTTATACCCAGTACGATTGGTTGCTTCAATTTTCGAGTCAGATTATGTAGAGATAAATGTACTTTTGAAAAAAGCATAAATTACATTGTTGTTAAATTATTTTACAAAATTTTTAGCTAACATTGTGTGCACTTTTATAATAACAAGTTCTATAATAACAATCCTATTTTTTTATTTTATACAATAAAGATGCTTGGCCATTGATATTGTAGGAACGCATTTTCCGTTAGCCGTTGATATATTATACTTTCGATATGTTTATGTGTTATTATTTGGCAGGCGGATTCCACAAATCCCATAAAATATGTTTTTTGCGGTAATTTCTTCAATAATTAATTAATAATTTTATCTTGTCTGTATCACAACTCATTGTGCCGCATGCGACTACAAAACTGATCAGCGATGGGTTGGCCTGCGACTTTGAGCAATGGATTCGCGCCACAAGCCACATGTGCTGCTACTCAATTGAAAGTGGGCAACCTGCAACATACGATCGTGCTGCATGCGGCATGATTGCCTCAGTGTAAGGCCAGCTTTAGTCGTCTTTCATCTATCATTGTAAAATAGTTCACCGAAAACTAAACGTGTGGTGAAAAACTCTCCCGATAATTTATTAACTCCGGAAGATGCATGATTTTCTAAGGTTTATGAATAAAGAATTTTAAACATTCAAATAGCAAGAAAAAATAATTTCGGTAAATTAAATACTATCTAAAAATAACTTTCAGATTTCTATTAAAATTAAGATTTATTTTTAAAAAATTAATATAAATTAATTTATTAAATTAAAAATAAAATTAAAAACAAAATTGTTTTACTAGTATTAAAAAGATGATAAAAAAGAAAATATAATACTATTTACAATGAACTCAGAGATCTTTCTTATGCACCTATGAATTGATCGAACACAATTCAGAAAAAAGGCAGTAATATCGCGTCGTAATGCATGTGCAATGCAATCCTTGTGCACGCATGTAAGACGTGCGAACGCATGTAGGTATGCTCCAAATATAGCAATCTCTATAATACAGCTCTGTTTCAAGATTCCATTGATATGGAAACGTACGCAAATAGATAGTGTCACAGTATTGCGATGATCGCGAATTAACTATCTCCATGGATGTAACAAGACACAAGACGAGCTATGATTGTTCCACTATACCGAATTGACGTCTTAGGTAACGCTACTTAATTTCTGTATGTGTATAATTGCACTTGATAAACATTAATTAGCAAACTAAAATAGCTTGTTAGATTGCAGTTTCAGAAAAATCTGATTATCCTATTCGAGAGAATAATACGACACCTGTCATACATAACATTTCTGTGCTTTCTACATATATTTATAAAATAAAAATTAAAAAAAAAATTTTGTTATTATCATATAATCAAAATTTCTCTATCATATTATAGTTTTCACATAGTTTGGTATTGCAAAATAACATATAATTTGCAAAAATTGCAAGTATTAAAAAATTTTTTTTAAAAATAATGCCATTAACACTTAAGAAGTTAAAAGATTACTGCTGGACACTTTAGTTGGACACTTAAGTGAAATAATGTTCGAACAAAATAAAAAAGAAAATTAACTAGATAAATTTTATTGAGTTGTGTAATAAGATATATCGTGCTTTTATTTAATAGGTTTTCTATTGAAAATTCCGAAATTACTTGTTATACAGCCCAATAAATAATATAAATACTGTTAAGTTCAACAATACAACAATTGTTGTAAAATTTTGTGAAAATAATTATAATTTTATTTTTCAGTTTTATTTAATGCACATGACTGATATATTATGTCTTGAGAAAATAACGAGTCTACGTCTATTAAGCTGACACAGCCACTTTAGCACAATCGAATAAAACTTATATAAAAATTTAGTGCTCTTTTGTTGCTAATTTGTTGCTCAATTCCCGATTTTGTTGCTCCAGCCGATTCGGAGAAAATAGTAGCTGTGCTAACTTAAGATTAAAGTTAGCACAGCCATTAAAAAAAATAGTAAAAAATAAAAAGCACGACATATTTTTTTAATGCTAATTTGTTGTTAATTAGTTGCTCTATTCCAGATTTTTTTGCTCCATTTTTAAATTCCAAAAACAACCTCCAAAACTACCCTACACTAACAAAATATTCTAAAATTGCAAATTAATGAGATATCTTGATTGATTGCGTTACTCTGATTTTGTTGCTCGCGATTTGCAATAAATCCAATTTTGTTGCTCCACCCTTAACGCTTGAAAACCACCCCTGTCTACCCTAAATCAGCACCTTAAAACTGTAAATTAGTGAGATATCTCACTAATTTACAATTTACAATTTATTGCAATTTACAATTTATTGCAAATCGCGAGCAACAAAATCAGAGAAACATAATCAATTGAGATATCTCACTAATTTACAGTGGTTTTCAAGCGTTAAGGGTAGAGCAACAAAATCGGATTTATTACAAATCACGAGCAACAAAATCAGAGTAACGTAATCAATCGAGATATCTCATTAATTTGCAATTTCAGAATATTTTGTTAGTGTGGGGTAGTTTTGGGGGTTATTTTTGGAGTTTAAAAATGGAGCAAAAAAATCTGGAATAGAGCAACTAATTAGCAACAAATTAAGCACTAAAAAAATATGTCGTGCTTTTTTATTTTTTATTATTTTTTTTTAATGGCTGTGCTAACTTTAATCTTAAGTTAGCACAGCCACTATTTTCTCCGAATCGGCTGGAGTAACAAAATCGGGAATTGAGCAACAAATTAGCAACAAAAGAGCACTAAATTTTTGTATAAGTTTTATTCGATTGTGCTAAAGTGGCTGTGTCAGCTTAATAGACGTAACGAGTCTTGCTGCAATAATCGTGGTAATTGTAAAGTATACTGAGATGCCGTTACGCGCCGCAATTTGTCATCTTTAGGCCTTTTTTATTTGTATTTTAGAAATTCAAAATTTTATATATAGAGATTAGCATTTTCTAATTTTTATTCTAGATTATAAATACGCACTAAAATAAACGTCATAAACTCCTTATTTTTGTTCCTTATTTAAATCCTTAATTTTCATTTCTCGCAAGAAGAAAAAGAAAGATTCTCTTTCGAACGAAGGTCCCTCCCCACTCTTACGAGTAACATTACCTCTACAACATCGTACTGACCAGAATAAATCACCAAACACGATATCCCGTTATATCTTATTACATTGCGTCCTGTACGCTGTACATAACAGTGCGCAAACGGCAGCAGAACAGCAGGATGCATACTAGGATTTGACCCGAGGGTATTACAATACAATGACGCAATGTATAACCGATGCGAGACAAGGTCTTCTTTTGCGCATCATTTGTGACGTATTACGTAACACATGACAGAGTTTGTCATATTTAAGAATGAGAGAAACGCGCAATAAACCTCTACGGTGTATACACACACTGATCGTCAGTGACGATCATTTCAAGGACGAATAAATCATCAAGGACATAAATATCAAGAACTAAATATTTTAATGACTTCCAAATCGCTGATGAAGAAAGATTTTCAACTCGAAAATTCCAAAAATTACGAATATTTGAAAATACAGAGTAAATTACAAATATTTGAAAATACAGTTAAAGTGTTACAAATTTATATCTCGGAAACAAAACATTTTAGAGAAAAATGTTTCATACAAAAGTTTTGTGACTTCGAGGGGAACATAAGATGGTGTTATTGGTTTGACCTTGGATAGTCGTTTGAAGATCATATAAAGGTCACCTTCAATCTCTTAAATGGAAATCTCCATTTTTCATTACATATTCTTGTAGCTTAACTCGAGAGTTTTTCAAAACACTATAGTAAAATATTTTTACATTAAGTACTTTTCGAGTTATGAGGCTTAAAAATTAGAGAGAAAGAGAATGAGGCAACGCGCTTCTTTCTCTCTCACTCTATTGTAACTTTCAAGCCTTATAATAACTCGAGAAGTAGTTAATGAAAAAATATTTATAGTGTTTTGAAAAGCTCTCGAGGGAAGCTACAAAAATATGCAATGAAAAAGGGGGCTGACCATATTTCCATTTAAAAAAAAGTGCAATTGCATTTTTCTGGTGCATTGTTGCATTTTAGAAAAAAAATTAGCCCATAGAAAAATTTTTCATGTTATGCCATTTAACTTTTTTTCTATCATTTTTTTTATCTTCAACAGAACAAGTGCTAGAGCTTGGCCCAGTTCCGCGGACTACCCTGTATAGAAAGTGTTGTTATAAGTAATACGGTTTTCTTTGCTTTATTCGAAATTACAAGAGGAGATAATAAACCCTAAAAAGAAAAAAAGAACTTGAACGCCTCGCTTAACCTTATTTTTAGTAAGCAAGACAAATTTTGCTTATAATTGTTGTTTTGTATCTTCGGTTTGGAAATATTTAATGACATAGAAACAAAGATGATCCGATTTGAAGAGTAAAAATAGAGTAAGAGTAGAGTAATTTCAAGCAGAACAATTGTGCGTGTTACTAATTGGAAGCCTACTACCCTTGTGAGCCAAACTCCATGTTAGGGTCGTATTCATAGTCCGTTCTTATCAGGAGACGCGGTAGTGTCTCCGGCCAAAAGTTCAAAAATGACACTACTAAGTCTCTTATCCTGCGCCCTGAAAGTCGACTTTTCGGGGGTTTGTAGCAACTAAAATATAAGAAATTTTAAAAAATACATAGCATATCCATAAAGGTGGCATCGCCATGACTAATTCGAGCTAAAAAAAATTAAAATTGATTCAGCCGTTCCAGAGATACAAGCGGTCAAAAAGTGATGTTGGTAATGCAAAAATTAAGAAACGTCGTTTCTTTATTCTTCTCTTTTGTCCGCAGGGGCGAATGAAGAATTTGCGAGGCCCAGGGTATTATCATTATCATTAAAATTTACGGGAATTTCTCGCACCAGGTACCAAGAGTCGACGATTTCGACTTCATCGAGTTGCGCTACGGGAATTTTTCGCACCAGGTGACAAGGGTAGCCGAATTCGACTTCCCCAAGTTGCACTACGGAAATTTCGCAAACACGAGAGAGAGAAAGAGAGAGAGAAAGAAAGAGAGAGAGAGAGAGAGAGAGAGAGAGAGAGAGAGAGAGAGAGAGAGAGAGAGAGAGAGAGAGAGAGAGAGAGAGAGAGAGAGAGAGAGATTTTGATATAAAATCTAAAATCTCTTAAAATATCTAGTTATCGATAACCTTATCGTAATATTTTTGTGCGCAGAATAATGAAACGAATCAATTCGTGTAAAAAAAACGCATCATTATTTTGAAGAAAAAATATGTAATTTACAATGTACTTTTTTTAATAATTATGCGTTTTCTTTATATCACTTCATTCTCATTATTCTATTCATAGAAGTATTACGGTAAAATTATCCATAACTTAATATTTTCAGAGATATTTTAGATTTTATATCGAAATATATCAGATTAAGATATAAAATAACTCGAAAAGTATGAAAAAAAACTTCTAAAAAGTATGAAAAAGAAAATTATATCCTTTAATCTTGTTAATATTTTATTAACAAATAAACTGCCATGTAATACAATTTTATTGGTATTAATGAACGAAGAACCTCTCATCGACGTCGACGTCGATCCAGTCGCAAAACTTATAATGTAAAATAATTTAGTTAATATGTTATTAAGTTAATATAAATGTTACATCCGAAATGTAGAAAAAAAATTGAAAAATAATTTCAATTTTGTCATATAATTAATTTTGTACATTTATATTAACTTAATTACATATTAACTAAAATATTTCACATTATAACACAAGTATTTTGTTTCATATCACACTTATGTTCTGTGAAACAGATGTTTTATTGGTAATATTAGAAAATAACTAATTACATAAGTCTTGCGTTTGATATCTCAATTACGTTATGTGGAACATAATAAGTGTCATTTCGAATGTTTTAACTAAATTATGTTTAACATGTCTTTGATTTGATATCATAGTTTTATTTCGCATATTTTGTAAAAATTTTAACAAAACCGTAATATGAAGCCAAAGATATTTTATATCAACTATCCATGGCTTCATATGAATGGGGCAGTCAAACCAAAGACATGTTACAACAACAAATAGTTTAGTTTGAATATTCGAAATAAAACATCTGTTTCACAAAATGTAAGTGTGATATGAAAAAAACAAAATACTTGTGTTAGAATGTAAAATAATTTAGTTAATATATAATTGACTTAATATAAATGTTACATCCAAAATGTGCAAAAATAATTGAAAAATAATTTCAATGCTCTAAAAAGTAAGTGATATATCACAAAAATTCATAAATGATAAGGTCTGGCTAAGTTTCAAAAAAGACACTTCAATATGTTTATATTTTAATAATTATCTAAATTTTTAATATATTACCAACATGAAAAGTAACTGATATATTATTCAAGGTGCAAATTTAAAATAAACATACATAAAATATACATAAAATGTATAAATAAAACTGATCAAAATTTGATTGAAAAAAATTTAATTAAAATAACAAAAAATTTATTAAAAAATACAAAAAAAACTTGGCGCTGCCAATGGGTTTCGCCCCTTCCCTTCGAGCCCCTCCTCCCCCCAACGCAGCCCTTCGCGCCATCTCACCCTTCTCTCCCCCGTCGAGGGGCCCTTCCACCCCTCCGCTCCTCTTTACACGTCAATGTATCATGAAACAATAAAAATGAATAATAATGTAATAATTAGCATGATTAATTGACATCATGTAATTAATTGACATTATGTAAGTTAACATGTTGTTCGGTGTGGCAGCGCCAAGTTTTTTTAATAAATGTTTTGTTATTTTAATTAAATTTTTTTCAATTAAATTTTGATTAGTTTTATTTATACATTTTATGTATATTTTATGTATGTTTATTTTGAATTTGCATCTTGAATAATATATTCAGTTACTTCATGTTGGTAATATATTAAAAATTTAAATAATTATTAAAATATAAACATATTGGGGTGTCTTGTTTGGAACTTGGCCAGACCTTATCATTTATGAATTTTTGTGATATATTTAAGATTATCTTAAGTATTGTCTTAAGGTGCTATGAACTAATTAAGTAACCCAGTAATATTACGGAGAAAGAATCGTAGAATCGACGTGATCGATGATCCGAGAAGATAGAGCGAATAGCCTTAACACGCAGCAGACAACACCAGAACTGCCAGATGACAAACCGGGCTGATACGCATACAATCGAGAATTGCATATATATGTGCTGCGCAGAGCGCTCTGCATGGTACAATATACGCGATTACACTCCATTGTGTACGTGTGAGCCGCGTCTGCAATCTGCACCTATAGTCAATACAGTTACCATGGCAATTGATCCAATTGTCGCATTGTAAATTTTAGTTTCAACAAAACTATTTCCACATTGCAACATACCGCGAGTCACGTCCTAGTCAGTCATAACGGAGTGTATAAAAAAACGCGTGCCGTAGGAGTATGCAGCAATATACAGATGTGGTGTACATGGCGATGTGGTACAACGCTTTGACACCTGGTTTAGTTACGAGTCAAATTAATTATATTCCAGATAGGGCGCAGGGAGTAACGTACAAGCAATATGTTTGAAGTAATCGTGTGCTTTCCCTGAGAAAATTCATGAAATAAGATGCTTGGATAATTCTCAATTTGAAAGTTATAAATATACTTTCTATATAAAACGCATATCATATTTCTTTATTTAGATATTTATTATATCAAATTAACAATAAAAAATTGCTTGTTTGGGCTTTCTTAATAAACAAATTATAATATTAAATGCAATAGCTATGTTAGCCCAGAGCTAGGTGTTGGTTGCTCAGTTAAGAATAATTAACAATTTATTATATCATATTTTATTTACTATGTCATGTTTTTTTTTTATATTACTTATATCTATTCATTTTATAAATATAAGCAAATTGTAACGATTATAGCTTGTAGAATAAAATATTGCAAATGTTAAAAAATAAAATAATAATAAAATAAACGTTAGAAATGTTATTATTATTTATTATTAAATATTTATACAATTTTCAAAATAATGATAATATTAATTATTTATGCTAATGTTAATGACAATAAAAAATCAATATTTTATAATTATATACTAACACTTTTGTAATTTTTATAAGTTTCTGAAATATTTTTACTTAACGTTACAAAAAAATTTGAGCAGCTCTTTGTTTCATTACAAAATTGGTTCTTATTTATTGTACTTTATGCTTGCACTTCAATTGTCACAACGAAAATTTATCACACAGATAATTCATTAAACATTTCATTAATTATTTTGAAAGATAGTACACAAATAATACTGCTACGTAAAGCAGCCAATCGTCCCGGATTAAGCGGGACACTCACGGATTTCAATAGTTTGTCCCGGAAATGTCCCGCATTTTATGCAATTTATACCGCCTGTTCCTCATTTTTTAGCTCGTATATATTTTTACATATAATAAGCGATAAATATCACTGTTATAAACAATACCAGACTGTTTTACGCCCTAGGCAAAACTAACTGCTTACACCTTCCCTTCTAAAAAAATTGCCAACTTTAGTCCTGCGCCCATCTGACAATGAGCTCTGCGCCCTAGACTGTTTAGTTTGTCTAATAGTAGTACTTGGTCTGGTTACAAGAAATAAGACGTGATTCATACGCAAACAATCGAGAATGGCGTACATGTGCTACGCACAGCGCTCTGTTCTTATTATTAAATAAAATGTGGACAGTAGAAAAAATGAAAAGGAAGATAGATACGTTAAAATCTATTTAGGATCTTGCAATTTGATTTATTGACTTTTAAAACTACTTATGCAATAATCTACAATTACGTAAACAAATACATTCCACTGAAAAAACATGTTTATTATAATTTTCAATTGTTCAATGTAACATAAGTGGAAGAAATCTTTTTCTAATTAAATTTATAATTTTTTGTGTTAAAACTTTGTAAGAATCACAATTTGTGTCACTTGCATGCATTCTCGACAATCCTGAGCTTTAAGTTACATTAGCATATTTTTATAAAGTGTCCCGTGGTCTCGCATGTTCTGTGGTATCTTAGAAATTTGGTTGCTTTACTATATTGTATTATGTAGAAAAAAGTACTTATATAAAAAAAATCTGAAAACTTTACAGTCATATTTTATACAGGTATCGCAATATTTTTCCTATAGCAATTAGATATTTTAATGACAAAAATATTACATGTTTAATTACTTCTTTTTTACAGTTACTTGAATAAATAGGCTTTTTCTAACATAATCAATCTAATAATCTATATAATAAGATTATAAGTTACAAAAAAATGTATGCACCATAAATAACGTTTATCGTTATGCAAATTATTCTTTGTTTCATGGTTAGTTAAAAATTTAATCAACAGTCAATCGATTTGTACTCTGTTCAATTTTATGCAGTCATAACTTCATCTATATAAAAGCGATTGTAAAATACGTAAAGAATATTCAACCAAAAACACATAGCATGCGTATAAATAATGTTTTTACGTTGCAAAGAGTGGTTACAATGGTCCTAATTTATACAAAGTCGCTTCATATGGCACGATAATAATTGCATTTGTTGTAGAAAAATTTTCATAAGAGAATTTCATGGCAAAGAAACAAGAAATTTTCTGAAAAATATTTTATTAAAACATTTACTATATGAAATTATTATTATTATACTAAATTACTTTATATTTAATTGTTATCTTATTAAAATACTTATTATATTATATTAAAGTTGATACTTTTCCAAAAATGCAATGATGGCTAGAAGCATATTAGTGCCCTGTGTCGTAAAGCTCAATATTTATGCGTGTGCTATAAAAGAGCGCTAAATGTTCAATGTTGCAATGTACTCATATACACTCCGATTACAAATGCCACTTGTACATATGTATATATAGCTGTTTATCTTTTAAAACATGGTGACAGCGCTAGTGTTAGTGCGTGTTACGCGCGTTTTTTATGGAGCAAAGAAGATCTCCCTGCCGTTTATTGTGATAAATTTACATACAGTACGTACATATCACGAAACGTACTTTGATCTCTTGATTGTTAAGAAATAAAAACACTTTATTGCCAAAAAAATTTTTATAGGAGAAAAAAACTGATTACAAAGCAATTAACTTTACGTAGAGATTGTATATTCAAGATTTTTTACAATAATTTTTTAATGCTTCAGATTTCTTTCAATTAAGCGCAACGTTCGTAAAACAGCTGCACAGAAAAGAAGAAACTTTCTACTAATGAATGGTTCCGGTTGCAGAATCTCAAGGGACTGTATAATCCGACATAATAACGGAGATAACGGAATGTAAATAGCACATCAGCACACAATGTGTGCTAACGTCTCGGCACCGTTCTCTATTCTTATCACCTCCAAGTAAATAATTAGACCCGTGTGGTACCGTTTTTTTCCCTTCAGTTTCTTGAGTCACGCTCGTAATTAATCGTTGCTTCATTAGGCTCCGAATCGTTTTACGCGTTCACTCTCGTATCACGAGTACATTCGAAATAGGTAAACTGTTAATAGGTAATGGTGCAAACGTGTGATTCGCGAAACTCCAAATTGATTGACTATTTTATGTACGGTGCATATGCATGTATGTGATTACAAATAAGTAGACTGATCACATTCTTTAATATGCGAATAGTCGCGTTAGAGTTTTTCATATTCCTAATAGCAAAGAAATGAAGCTCACGTTATTACAATTTTCCGTATTGACCGCGTATTCATTACTATCTTTTATTCAAAGAGATTCCAAGGAGTAATCTGTATA
The DNA here is from genome assembly GCF_040581485.1 of Linepithema humile. Classification (NCBI taxonomy): domain Eukaryota; kingdom Metazoa; phylum Arthropoda; class Insecta; order Hymenoptera; family Formicidae; genus Linepithema; species Linepithema humile. Next base: position 15,011,594 of record NC_090130.1, on the reverse strand, counting down.
ATAGAAACTGACTAGAACTCGTGAATTGAAATTTAGTGGTATAACTTATTCAAATAGTTTCACATGACCGTTTATGTAGATCATTTATGTAGACTTAAAGAGAAAATATAGTATAATAAAATAATTATGAGTGCCAACAATATGTTAATTAAATAACAGTAAGTAATTGATAATTAATAAAAAACAATACAAATAACAAATAACACATACAAATATACGAATGTAAAAAACTGAACAAATAATATAATTGTTAAATAATAAGTTGCTCGATGTATTTTTCCCGTTTTCTCTGAATGTATTATTTATCTTTTTTAATTTTTCCAGAAAATGATAAAATACATATATAATATCTTGAATAGAAACAAAATGCATAGCGAATTGTAGAATAATAATAACAGATTTTTACGTATCTTTCACATACAAAAAAGAAAAAGTTACAACTATTTTAAAAATTTAAAAACTTAAAACAAAAAGTGATTTAGTATTATAACATTAATTGTGTATTCTTCTATGGTAATATACATATATATGTATAAAATAAATACAAAAATTTCTCAGATTTAAGTTAATTTAACAATAATAAAATTAATTTAAAATTGATTTAAAATAATAAATGAATTTAATGATAATAAAACTAATAAAAGTCTAAATCATAGTTATAAGTATAACTATTTAAACTTTGAGTAATATAAGACCAATTATTTGCTTTTGCTATGATAAAGTTGCTTTTATATATCTATTCTTGTTTCTTTCTCTTCTCTTTCATTCCGATTATTATTATATTAATAAAAATTAAGAGATTTTTTCATTAAATGTTTAATCAATTTTGTAAATAATTGAATCTAAATAATTGGAATAGTCTTTAATTAAATATAAAATATTAAATGTTACATGCAAAATATTAACTGTTGCGTAAAATACGATAAAATAATAATTTTCAAAGAGCATATGAATAGCTCATTGGCAAAAGTCATTAAATCCACTTGAAATTTTTTTGAGTGGGAGCGAAAAAAACTTGTATAATTTTTCTCATTCAAGCTATCAATAAGATCTTTGAAAAATTAAGAAAAATTAATTTTAATTAACAAAACGTGTATAGTATGGTATGAGAAATACAATTTCTATTTATAAAAATACAATTTAATTGACTGGTTTTGTAGCTGAACAAAGGAGTTAGCTGATTTTGGAACTAAAGTGTTCGTCATTTTTATTTTCTGCACAGATGCAAAAATAGTTAAAGTTTTAGAGTGGGTTATTAAATTAAACAGAATTTTTATAATTTTGAAGCGTTTTTACCGTATTACCGTAATAATATCAGAAAAATTTACATACTATATTATAAATCATATTTATTTATTGGAAAGTACAATGTCTTTTTCTCTTTTATCTTTATGCCAAATTTAAATAAAAATAAAATACTAAACACGGAAGAAAAATTGGCAAAACAAATTGGCAAAATAAGTCATAAAAAAATAATTAATAAAATTAAAAAGTTAGTAAACCAAGGCTAGTCATAATTTTTATGATAAAGAATTTTTATATGATTTTTTTCAAATTTCTGTAGCTTGTTGATACTCATCATCTTACATCTAATCACATCTTGAAAGTAGAAAATGTCTTTTTATCTTTTACTTTGAGTCTAATTTTTAAAAATAAATTATTGATCAAAATAATCCCTTATACAAAAAAGGATGTAGCTACTTTTGCAACTTGACTCACTTTTCTCTTTTGATTTTAAAGCCGATTGATTCGTAATTGCTTTTATTTTTAAAACGTTCAATTCATAATCAAGGGAGCTAAAGAATCTAAAGGTACCAATATTTAATTTTTTAATATTTTTGGATATAGTTGTTTTTGCACATAAGCTATTAAAATAGTTTTATTTCATTTAAATACCCATGTGGGAATTTCATACATCGGACTAGTATTAGATACTGACGAGATACAGATCCAGTACCGAAAAACGCGTCTTACATTTCGGTACTGGCATAGTACAAAACCAGTATTAAAATAACAATGGTTTAGTACTAACTCATTATCTAAATCAGTATTGAATAATGGTACTGAAATGGTATACTGCCGGTAAATTTACGGTACTGTACCTGTACAAAAATTAGTAAAAGAAAATGTCAAATTACAGTACCGAAACGGTATACTGCCGGTAAATTCAAGGTACTGTGCCCGTACTGGAATTGGCAAAAAGAGAGCGTTGAATGCCAGTACTGAAATGGTACATTGCTGGTGGATTTTTTTGTACTGTACCTATACAAAAATTAGTAAAAGAAATGTCAAATTTCAATACCGAAACGGTATACTGCCGGTAATTGCCAACAATATGTTAACCCTCTTCAGTCACACTTCCGAAAAATGACGTAATAGTCATTCTGGGTGAAATCCACCCCCGCACCTTTGCACTGCAATAAATTATTGTAAAATGCAAAAAAAAAAAAAAATACTGAGATAAGTTTTAACCCTTTTTTACAAGAGCATGTCTATTATATATAAGAAATTTAATTTTACATATGCAAAAAAAATGTTGAAAAAAAAACCGTTTTAAAAATAACTTTTTTCACAAAAATCGTTATAACTTTTTTTATTTTTAAAACTTTAAAATGGTGATACACGCTTATTTATTGAGCCTTAGCTTGTTCTAGGTGCTATTTATTAATATATTTTACATGTGTTTGTCGTATATCTTACATCTAATTGTCGAACGTTTCGGCACCTTTTTTTGGGCCTTCTTCAGCGCTATAACGGATAAAATTTACATTGTTTTTACTACTGAAAACTTACATATAAATTGACTAATTAATCTTAAAAAAAAAAAAAAAAAAAAAAAAAAAAAAAAAAAAATGGTTTTATAAACCTAAAATGACATGCTTTCAGACAGATATTATTACTTTTATGGTCTTTCCAAAAAGTATATTTATTTTGCCGAATAAAGTTAGAATTTTGGACGAAAGAATGATACCCATGAATTTATGGAAGAATCTTTGTTTATTTTGAAAAAATTAATATAAAAATTATAAAAAAATTATAATAATGTAGAAAAAGAATAAATATATCATTTCTAATTATTATTTAATGCCCATAGTGCATTCGACACATAAATATGTGCGATGTTTATCGCACATTGGTCGCTTGCAGCTCGGACACTCAAGGTATGTTTTTTTGTCGGTGCCTCTGGGGCACACTTGACAGCGTTTATGCTTCTCTAGTTTCGGGCGGTCTTCGGTAGTCGTTGGCAAATCTCTCAACGCTAAAATATTAGCAATGCCAATTCTTATTTAAAAATTTTTATTTATAAAATCGATAAAATAACAATATAAAAATTTTTTTGATAATTCTAACTTTCAGAATCATTAATTATATATTTACAATTTGATGTTGCACCAAAAAAAGAGGAGAAAAAAAATTGCTGCGGAAATCAAAATTTTGACGTAATAGTCACACTGGGTGTTATCCACCCCACAATTTTGGACGCTCCGCTTCGGATGGCTGCCAGAAAAGCACTAAAGAGCCAACTCAAATAATACCTACCTGAATCTGTAGTTAAAGGTTCAAACTACCGGTATATGGTGGAACAAGTCCCATTTTCTCAAATTTAATGGGCCGTATTCCAGATCAAAAAAAGGCTGGGGTGAAATCCACCCCGTGTGACTAATTAGGGTTAAGCTTAACATATTGTTGGCACTCATAATTATTTGAATAATTTATTTCATTTGAATAAGCTTATACGTAATTTGAATAAATCTCGATATCTTTTATATAAGGAGGCTTTTCTCTCCCAGCAATCTGTTGAAGAAAGAAAAAAACCATACAAATAATAAATCCAATATTATAAGTCACGTATATTTGTTATTGCATTACTAGATTATAGATATCGAAGATATCGCGCTAAAAACAGTCGTAGTGCTATTAAATGATGATTCACTAATCGTTGTAGACTATTAGTTGTAGACATTGCATGTGTCGACATGATGTTCTTCGCGTCGCGAGAAATTGTTTCAACATGTGCAATGTAGGAGTTAATTTTTACACTTACACGCATCAATGACCTCTTTAAAGTTAACATCTCATTGTTAGAATTTTGATATAATTGATAGAATTCTAACTTTTTCCCAAGAATCTATAAAAAAATTATGACCAATTTTTGTGTGACGAAAATGTGAAATTTTGGCATCTTATATCTTCAGATCGCTATTTTTATATAGTTAATCACCAGAATTCTTGAAAATTTATCAAAAATTCTAGTACTGTTTGGGAAAGAGCGATTTCTATCAATTATATCGAAATTCTGAAAGCACGAGGTGTTAACTTCACAAACGTGCGCCAACGTGGCAATACAATAACAACTGAGGAAAAGTAGCGTGAGTATATGCTGGCATACGTACATCGTAAGCCGGAATATTCTCCTTGTCGCGTATAATGGGCGACCTGTTTCTAGGCGTTGTTAAAGCCATCTTGAACATCGGCTTCTATTCCGTTCGTCTGGTCGCCCACGCATTCACGTAATTTTTCTCCACGCACCAGGGTCGTGCGCGTGTAGTTTTATGTTTCTCGGTCACTAGGTATCCAATGATGTTCTGATATCTTGTTCTCCGTGTTCCCGGAGTCTTGTCCAGTTGGTTTCATCGAAGGATCACTATCAGCTGTTGCGCAGCTGCAATTCTGGCAGGTAAAACTCACTAATTTTTGCACACGCAATGCTTCAGATGGAAATTTTTCACTTGCACCCACAACTTCTCTTCGCCGAATCTTTTCGAAGGCACATTTTATACTTTAACAATTCTTTAATTTATCGAAACATGAAATGTACGTAAATCAGTTTTGAAAAGCAGCAGTGTAGAATGGCATCAACATTTCAAGTTATCGCGATAATATTTGAATTGTATGATTATTCTTCTTTTTTACGCGTAATTTTTATGCAAAATTACAACTTATTTTTTAGCAAAAAGCATATTCCCTCAGAGAACATGTTTTGGTGTAACGTAAAGATATGCCTACCTGCCTGCCTTCGTGAATCTTACTTCGCATGTGAAAAAGGTCATATAAAATGCACTGTCGTAAATACTGTTTTCTTCTAAACGAAAAATGTTCAAACGACACGAAGTAACTTGAATATCATACTAGTGCTAGTCATTGTAACATTGGGATATTTATACACGCTTATGTATATGCGTAAGAGTACAGTCAGGACAATTGAAAGCTATCCACTTGGGTACCCCCTCTACTTTCCAAAGACATTTATTATATTTTTTATTGTTTTATTTTTTCTTGGAGATTGATGTCTCCTCCTCTAATATCCAAGAAAAAAACAGAAAAATAAAGAATGTAGTAAATGCTTTTGGAAAGTGGTGGGAATATCCGAGTGGATAATTTTCAATGATAATAATTATACATGTGCATACTCAACATGTGCATCTTCTCATACTAGTTAATACGGAAGAGAGCGCACGGAAGCACACGAAAGGTTGTTTTTCATCCACTCAAGCTTTACAGAATTGCGTTCGTAAATAAAGAGTGATGTCTATATGATGATTTCCACCTGTTTCAACTTTTGCTGTATATAGCTGTAGAGTTAAAATCGGACACTCTATGCACAAAATTACACAAAGTCATAATTGGCTACTCAACATATTAAATATAGATAAAAATATTTCCTGAGACTGCAGCCATCAGAAGGAGAAAGAAATTAGCGCACAGTAATGTTTATGACACAAATTTCTGAACATATTGTTTAGCAAAAACAGCGTGTACTGCTATCGACTTTTACTACTTGTAGAAACATATACAAAGCTTATCCACGTTCACCCGTATCCGTTTAAAGTATAGAAAACATTGCTTCTCGACTTACTGATTATTTTTTGACCTTGTTTAACAAAACTTACACAATGTTCAAGCTTTTTACGTTAAATCTAACAATCTAATCTTCCTTTTAACGTGCGTTTCCTTCTGAGAGCAAACATTTATTCTTTTCTGCAGTCGTAAATATTTGTTGCGGTGTTAAAAAAAAAATTTTATCAGCGTAAACTTGAAATATACCATCAATTTCATCGATTACCAGCTGCTTTTCACTTTTTCAACGCGTAATGTTCTTGAGAAAGCCTTTGCGCAGAAAATTCTTTGCTTGACGCGATTTTAAATCTTACGTAATATCGAAATGATGCAATTTCCGCACTCGCACTCGCGCTCTCTTTCCTCCGCAAAGTGGAATGAGAGAAACAAAATACGAGTAATGTAGAAGAGCGACGACCGACGTTCAGCTCAGTACTGAGGTGTTCCAGTGATTCTGCCATCTGACTATGATCCCCACTCTCTTTCACGACTATACCTACCACTGGTCTGCCACATTGACGCGCCGTTATGAGTGCACTTTTTTGCCTTACATGTGTGCGCCGCGATTACGCACCTCTCCAGTGTATATACTAAAAAGGAAATTCTCTACGAATTGTATTTACGCAATTACCACTATTATATTTGCGGAATGCTTGATATTGAAATTGCTTCATCATCAATTAATCCTTTAATCCTTTAACAAATTGAATCATTTTATTATCCAAAATAATTTCGGAGTTTTTTGAAACGTTAAATCAGAGTGTCGATTGGAATTTTATATTATGAATCTAGTATAGCAATTAGATATTCTAACAAAAGATTTTATATGAAACTTTTCCAAGAAGTCTTAAGAATTTACCATCCAAAAATTAAAGTATAAATTTTATAATTCAAAAATCAAACACTCTCTCTTGAGGAAAAATATGATTAAATTAAAAAATGGTTGTTGATACTTTAAATGTAATATGTAAATAAAAGTTTGAGAATACAATTAATTTTATTTTGGGTTCTATTAAAATAATAATTCCAGATTTAAAAAATTTTTATATTAGAGTGGAATTCAATGAGAATAATAAGAATAAAATATTTTTAGTAATAGAATTAATAAAGCGTCATTTTTTTCGAAGCAAAGTAGATTTTTAAATATGCGTCAAGAAAATAAGAAGCAGTTGATAATTAATGAAAGTGAAAGAGTACAATATTTAAAAGGTTTGCGCTGATAAAGTTTTAAAATTTGTGTTTGCTATATTAGGTGTGCCATATTAAATTCGAAAATTTTTACCAATAATTCTAATTCAACAATTCCAAAACTTTATGGATATTGTTTTATAAAAAAAAAATTTTTATTAGTACATATATGCATTGTTAATATTGAAAAAAACAAAAAAAAAACATTTATTAAATGCTGTTATTTGATAATATTCAACAATTGTGTTTTTTTATATGTTATTGTTGAGAAAAATTTCTACGCAGAAAATTACTCAAAGATTTCGCTCATATCAAGGTATTACGTGGGTTTCTTTTTCACTTGTCCTCGATCGCAGAGGCCACCAAATACAAAATTGTTGCTACCTACATATGTCTGAATTTCATCGTTGCAGGACAGACGAGTGGACTTTTAAGTATCAATGATATCTGCTGGTAGGCGCGAAAACGACTTGCGACTTAATTATTGCAAAACATGTGCACGTGTACACCTGACGTTACGAGAATGGAATCGAAGGTGGTTTATTTAAATATGGCCTTATTATATATCACCGCATATAAAATCGGCAGATACATAAATTATTAATTTTCGAGAAAAAAATCAGATATTATATCCTAGTCGGTGAGTCGTGACTTATTTTCGTAATAACACAGATAATAATATTCTTTCTCTCTCATAAATGTTTTATTATGCAGAATTGAATAATGTCTCCGCAATGTTTTTGACACGCTTTCCAAATATATAACTTTGCGGAACTTAAAAGCTTTGAACATGGACTTCGCTTGATGGTATGTATGTATAATTCTGCATGAATAATGCAGACATAATGCTAAACATGAGGAAAGCAAAATTTTGCAAGCGAGAACGTGCACAGTATATATTGTATATCTGCTCTATATGATTTGCGAATCGAGAACATGAATTGGGATAATGTATAGCAGCGCATACACTGAGAGAATAAGTGATTAATATGAATATGTTTAATTAGTAATAAATAAATAAATAAATGAATATATATATATATATAGGTTTTTTACGACAATGGTTTAGTAATAGAAGCATAATTACGCACAAGGGGCGTTGCGACTTATCGACTTATTACTTATGTTTTATTACTTGTATCATTGACACCAAATCACACAGAGATGCGTCAAACAAATTTTAAACTGGCTGTATTAACCCTTAATCCCGACGGTTCTTTTCGGCACCTTTAATCCCGACTCATGGGTCGCTTTGCGTCTTTGCGTTATTTGGATCAGTAAAAACGCTTTAAAAAATCTGAAAAAATTCATGGAGCTTCTTTCAACCTTCAACTTGAAGTCCCAATTATAATATTTTGATAAAAATTATTTTTTTATATAGTTTGTTATTAAGAAATGGAGGTACCTTACAGCACTTTGAAATTTCGCTTGGGTCGAAAACGACCCATGAGTCGGGATTAAGGGTTAATTTTACTTGTATAAACGCGAGAGACGTAGCAATAACATATTATATATAATTGTCAGCATATGTACATATACCGAGTGTCCCAAAAATCCCACAATGAGCAAATATCTCGAAAATAAAGCATTTTTGAGAAAAATGTTTTAAATAAAAGTTGTAGGGTTTAAATAGTGCATTAAGTAGCAATGTTAGTTTGACTTTAAATAGCATTGTTAAGGTCACGTAAAAATCACTTTAAAATTTGTAATATTTTGTAAAATTTGTAATATTTTTAAATAAAAACCTCCATTTTTGATTGCATATTCTTGTAGCTGACCTCGAGAGCTTTTCAAAACACTATAATAAAGTTTTTTTCCATTAAGTATTTTCCGAGTTATAAGGCTTAAAAGTTACAATAGAGTGAGAGAAAGAAGCGCGTTGCCTCATTTTCTTTCTCTCTCACTCTGCCGTAACTTTCAAGCCTCATAACTCGGAAAATACCCAACTCATAAAATCGCAAAAATTCACGAAAATTTTACCATTGCCACTGCTTCTGGTAGCCAAGAGCCTGGGTTTCAATGTTGGTAAACAGACGCTTTTGTCTGTTTAACCCTCTCCACTCCAGGCGCGATTGTTTAACCCGGCGTTGGCTGAGCGGAATGAACTTTTTGATTCATTCAATATATATTGAATAAGAATTGAAAAATTATTTTAAACAAAGTCGTTCTAAGTATATACAAAAACTATTCAAATAAACGCTAAATTAAAATATTTAATAAACCCAAAAAAAATTTTGACTTGAAAGATGAGAATCAATGACGCAAACGATCAATGACGAGCTCATACGAGAAACTATCGCATGGCGTGTTAAAGGATGCTTAAATCAACATAAAGTAGATAATACGAACAGCACATAATAAAAGCTTGTGCTTGCAATACACGAAGGAACTAATGGTAAAGGAAAGGTGCGGCCGTGACACAGCTGATTGATCATTAACCATCCAATCTAATAAAGCCTAAAAGGTCTCCCTCCCTCACCCCTTTCTTGCGTGTACGTTTATTATATATATCTGCCTATAAATACATTATAATATCAAATAAAGCGCACGTTATTAAATTCTTTTTACGTAAAAGATACTTTAATTAACTAGACTTTAATTAATTAATTAATGATGAGCGTACGTTAAAAGAAAAAAACAATAATTGTGTCGATCCATATGCTTTTACTTTGATCAAACGTTAAAAAGTTTGCAAAAAAGGTTTCTCTGAAACCTTTTTCATATAATATGAGATATTCTTATTAGATACCAATCATCTTTTTCACTAGTTAATGGTATAGTCCAGTTAATTCCTATTCACGAAAAAATTGCATATTCTTTTTTAAGATGCTGAATCTATATTTGCAATTAAAATTGTGAAATTTAAAATCGTAAATCTAATGTAATAATTAAAAAATCTAGCAATAGATTTTATATAAATCTTTTTCAAAAAGTCTAAGAATATTCCATTTTAGAACTTTGAATATTAAGATGTAAATTTCGTATAAATCAGGAATAAAAAATACAAAAATTGAAATAAAATATTACATAAAAAATATGTAGGCTTGTATTAATAAATCTATTATACATATAACAATGAAGCTATCGAGCCGAAACGACTAAAATAACGATTAAAATATTGGAGTTAAATCAAATATGTATAAACCTTATTTGTAAAGCTTTTTACGAGCTTCATTTTTTGTTTAACAACTTTTTCCGTACAATGAACACTTCCTGAAATAATTAACAAAAACATTTTTACCTTTGAGGGGGGCTGGGGGGTGGAGGGGACATTTGCGCCAAAAATCCATTTGGAAATATTATTTACTAGATAAAATAAGTATTTAAGCTGAATATCAGCCAAATCGGAGGTGATAAGCTTTTCGGAAGTTCACCCGAAGATTGTTAGCAAATACATCTGGCGTTAGTTCAATATCCTTATTGTTATATGTATAATTGATTCTAAAGTAAAATATAACTGAATTAAAAAATGATTGTTATACTTAATTTAAATGTAATATAGAAATTAAAAATAATATCTTAAATTTCAAAATTTTAATATTATACATGAATTTAAAACTTGTATAACATAAATTTGATGTAAAGAATAATTTTTTAAATGAATTTGTTCGATTAAATGTTATATATTAAATGTGAAAATTTTCAGATTTAAAATCAGCGATTTTAAAAAGCTACAGATATATTGTGTTTTGTAAAAATCGTATGAAAAATCTCTCTATGCGTCATTAATACTTTGGGAATTATTTATGTTAATTTTTTATCATGACAAACATCGCTAAAATGTAGATTTACAGATAAAAGGATTATAAAGTTTATTTATAGACTTAAAGAGAAAAATTTTGTTTTAATTTGGATTGGATTTAAAGTTAAGAGCGTTGGCAAGTAATTTGTAGAAATTTGCGTGAATCACGACGCGATGATCGATCATAATGCGGTGCGTGTTCTCGTCAGATGAGTCGAGCGTCGCGGAACAATCGATGGTACGTCCGTACCGTTATAAGCAACAGGAAGTGGCAGTCGTATGTTACGTGCATACGCCTGGTAACGCCAGAGCAGCTGTCTTGTCTACCTTGTTGCATGCACGGCCGACTCGTAGTGCGGATAAAAAGTAAAAGCGTGCGCACGGAGGTCGCCGCATGTAATCAAAGTATGCCGTAGCCGCACTATTGCATTTTTGGAAAGCGCCAATTACATTGATACCACAGATATTTCCCGCGGGTGGATAATGATGTTGACCAATTTTAGAAAGAGAAACGTAATAAACATGATAGATCGATTAAACATTTAATAGCCATGCACGCTATTTTCAAGCATTAGAAATAGCAAATTCTCATTCATAGAATAGATCACAATTTCACGCTGTATTTTATAAGATACATAAAATTTGCTTATGTACATTTTATGTAAGTGAGAAATGTTGTAACATTATTGGTGTAGATTACTATATTTGCAGTTAGATCAATATTTTAACACAATAAACTCATTGTAAAAAAAGAACCATTTTTCATGGAATTTTTTTTCATAAAATAGTAAAATTATAGATATAGAATAAATATAAAAAATACGAAGTCAACTAAATTAAAAAAATTTTTAAGAGAATTCTGGAGTCTGTTTTACCGATTAAACATGCTTTTAATAGGATGTCAATATTTTAACACAATATAGTTCGCTATCTTAGTTTATTAGTTAAAAAAGAAAACAAATTACGAAAATACATTTTTCTTTACCTACAAGGATGTCATTTCATAACAACATTTACTTCGTATATGTCAGGAGTGTCCATCCAGTCGATCGCGATCTACCGATCAATGCGTATTTTTTAATAGATCTTCTTCACATTTTAATTTTTACTTTGTTTGATTTTATTATAAAATTTGTGTTTCTAATTTTAATATTAATTTTGTTTCTATTAATTTCTTTATATTCTGACACTTATTAGTTTGCCTCTGTTGATATGTTAAATAAATGTTGAAATCACATTCTAATTTTATATTTAATATTATATTCTTTCTTCCATAAGTAAATAAATAGATCGCCAGGTTGCTTTATTAAAAAAAATAGCTTGTTTGTACAAAAAGATTGGGCAGCACTGGTATATACATATGTTATGCAGCTTGTACGTATAAAACAGTGCTCGGAATTAGTCTGAACTTTTCGGCCGATTCTTGTGGTATATGCCTCCTTTCCTCTCCTTACCGCGCGCGCTGCAGCCGCTTGGGCCAGCGCCGCCGAGCGTTAGGAGCGGCATTATTCAATTATGAGTGGGTTCTTCTCCCTATTTATTAAATTTATAAAAATTTATAAAAATTTATTAAAATTTATTAAAAATTTAATAAATTTTAATAAATTTTTTTTAATTTTAATAAATAGGGAGAAGAACCCACTCATAATTGAATAATGCCGCTCCTAACGCTCGGCGGCGCTGGCCCAAGCGGCTGCAGCGCGCGCGGTAAGGAGAGGAAAGGAGGCGTATACCACGGAAATCGGCTGAAATGTTCAGACTAATTCCGAGCACTGGTATAAAAGAAGAAACTTGCAAAGTAGGAATTATATAAAAATATAACATGAAACTTTCAAAATTGAGCATAGAAACTTAGACATTTTAGCTTAACTTTAAAAAAAAATTGTAAGTGATTATTTGTCGTAATTAATGCGCCTGGTATCAGTGCGTGCGTGCGTGCGTGCGTGCGTGCGTGCGTGCGTGCGTGCGTGCGTGCGTGCGTGCGTGCGTGCGTGCGTGCGTGCGTGCGTGCGTGCGTGCGTGCGTGCGTGCGTGCGTGCGTGCGTGCGTGCGTGCGTGCGTGCGTGCGTGCGTGCGTGCGTGCGTGCGTGCGTGCGTGCGTGCGTGCGTGCGTGCGTGCGTGCGTGCGTGCGTGCGTGCGTGCGTGCGTGCGTGCGTGCGTGCGTGCGTGCGTGCGTGCGTGCGTGCGTGCGTGCGTGCGTGCGTGCGTGCGTGCGTGCGTGCGTGCGTGCGTGCGTCTCATGACAATATAAAATAAAAATTAATTTCTTACAAATTAATCAAAATTTTCACTATATCTTTATTAAAGTAGTATCTAACAAGGAAAGTATTCGAGGTGTCCCTCGCGGATTTTAATATTAAAATTATTTTTGGTGATACAAAATAATACACGATGAGTAATAAATAACACGATAAATTTAATTCGATTTTACTGATTAAATTCATAAGAGATTGAAGGAAAAAGGTCTTGTTCTTAAGGCTAGTCGAAATAAGGGTTGTTTTAAGGGGTCAATAAAAATATTTCGATTTGTTTTCATTGGTAGAAATTAGTACAAATACAGCACTAATTGTATCTGTTTTGTTTTATTTATTTTTATTATTTTTTTTGGTTCTGTTTATATTAAGTTAGCTGCGCTACGATTTTTTCTTAAATTGCAGGATACAAAATCATGTTTTGTGGTACAAATTAGTACAAAATAAGTACTAAATAATCCAATAGGTCGTATTCGATTCTGCTGATTTAATCCTGCTAGCTTATAAAAGGTGCCTGTTGTCGTAAATTATGGAATATATATCTGAGGTCGGCAAGAGAGTTTGATGATTTATCAACAACTGCTTTTTGTATCAATATATGTTCAATTAGATTTCATTATCTTTTTTTGTAGTAAATATATGCATAGATAATCATTGTATAAGTATCAATAGTATAATATAATAATATTCTATCAGAAAACTATTATCACCAAGATTAAATTTATGCAAATCATAACAAATTTACTTGTATTTTAATTTAAAAATTTAGATATTTTAATTTTTATATTTATAACAAACTTTTTTGTAAATATATTGTCTTTGTATTTTAAAATAATTTATAAAAAACAAACTTATTTAACAATTTAACAAATAAATATTTGTGATAAATAATGTTGAATAATAAATTTATATATAAAATTTATATATAATTTATCTATAAATTTTGTCGAAAATTATATACTTTACAACAATGTGCTATATTTTTATAAATTTTGTTGTTATTCAGCAATTTTATTCAAATTTTTGAAAAAAATTCTGATTTTTCAGTCATTTTTATTTAATTTTCCAAGTAAAATTGGAGTATCTATAGATACAAAATTAAAATCAATTTGCTTGTGTAATGTGTGTGACAGCTTTTTCATTGTTTTCCAATTATACAATCATGAAAAAAGAATTAAGAAAAGAGTCACTCTAATTTCACATATTAGATTTAAAAATATATAAAGAAAAGAAAAAGCTAATTTGATTTGATTTCTACCGTTCGAAAAATAGAGAATAATTCTCGTGAAGAGACCATTTCAATAAAAATTTCTTGAGTCGCGATAAAACTTATTACAAAATTTACTCCAATTTTTCTTTTCTTTAAATCTTAAGTCAGAAGCGAACTTTGTGCTTCAAAACTACACCATTTCTTTTTGATAAAGATGTAAAGAGAAAGTAAATCGACCGACCAATGCCTTATGCCATGTAAAGAGACCTATATTTTCAATAACATTTCATTCCCGAACTGTTCACGTAATCTTCGCAAAATCTCGGTCGGTTTCACGTTTTCGTTCGTTAAAAACTTGATTATAATGCGTTGTGCAACGGCACTAGGTACTGCTTGCTCACTCATCGTGCTAGCTAATAAACAAATGAATGCGAGGTAATGTGCACGGCAAGAAGGGAATTTAGATACATCTACTAATATCTCGATCTCAGCCGTGAACGTGAGCTCGTTCAGCAGTAGGAAAAAAAGTTCGGTTTATATTTGATTTACCCTCGTAAATAATTTGCCATTATTAAAATATTCTAGTAATAAATTTATTTTTTATTTATTATCATAATTTTAATTAATTTTCGAAATAAACAGTAATATTATGTTTGTTTGTGTTATATAATGCATTCAATTATAAAACGTTTCTGAAGAGTACGCAAATAAAAATAAAAAGTCACATTTTTTGCATGGAGGAAGATCGCGGGACCTCGAGATGACCGAAAGTGGAATGCAGGATGCAAGTGCAGCGAATGCGACGCAACAATGTAGCCTACCCACACGTGAAATACCTGCAAAACGTGATGCGAGAAGAAAAAACAGAGAGCGATCGTTGCTAAGGCGGCGTAAAATTTCAAAAAAGAAGAAGAACGTTTTGTAACGTCAATTCAGTCCTTTTGCATCATAATGCAAAGTGAATCTAATGTTTGACAACGAAATTCTTGTCGCAAAATTGCAATAATTCTTTATTTTGTTATTATTGTTGTTACCATTATCATTATCATTATTATTATTGTTATATACTTGATTATTGTTGTTGTTGTTGTTGTTATATACTTGAATATAAATATTAATTTTGGTAGTACAAGATTTTATATGCTAAAAAGAAAAAATTGTTGATATAATTAAATATGTTAAGTTGATAATAATAATTTCTTTAGTTTAAATATTTATATTTAAGTCAAGCGTTTATTTGTAATATTAACGAATTTGTAAATTTAAAAGAAGCGTATAGTTTTATTTTATAGCATATTTTATTTCAGTGAAATGTAAATCTTATAGTCTTAATCACTAATCTGAATAGCGACAATATTGAAGCAAATAAATAATACAGTTAACAGTTGGATTACTTGAATTATTATTATTATATTGTATATTTATTGAAATATATAGTTTGGTCAAGAAATATTTTTTAAATTTTACACTTGTGTGTGTGTGCGTGCGCGCGCGCGCGCGCGCGCGTGTGTGTGTGTGTGTGTGTGTGTGATATAATCGTCACTCACCCTGTCCTGTATTCGAATGTTCTCTTGGCCCCTCTTTAAATTAGGAGCACGAAGAACCTTGCTTGTAAGTGGCGGTTCCATTATGATGGCAAACTCCGTTCCCTTGTTAAGATTTCATTTCCAGAAGACTGCTTCGATCTCATTTCATCTTCTGCAACAAAAATGACCTTTACGTTTACACGCTGAATATAACTTCCGTGAAGAAATAGATAAACGATCTCCCAATTTTATGCAGGCAAAAGAAGTGAATCATTATTTTATCGTAGTCGTCGTTAGATTACGATCAGATCCGCAAGATAAGTTATCGCGTGTAATTTGTATCGTATGCTTGCAAGTATTAGTTTCAATCTCGCGCGGAAACAGTATGCCTTTTTGTGTACTCTCAATTGTACCGCCGGTGAGAAAGTCATGATGAGTAATTATTTTTTATTAAATGACAATGATGGAATTCACGGTGCTACCAAATCAGCATGACGAATCGAATTCTGGAATTTCTTCGAGTCCTCAGGATTTAGCCCTCTAACAAGGGAACCTTGCAAACCCGAAAATTCTGATTTTGATGAAACTTTACACACATCTAGAAAAGATAAATAAATGAATGTAATAATCTTGTTGTTTTAAAAACGATTCTAAAAGGTTCTCGCCACGATACACGAGTCATGAGTGGAACGTGTGCCGAACTCGGTCGTGCCGATCCTGACCGCGCGAGTTTCATGCGCTCCCATACGTCAACTTCAATGCCTCACCATTCAAATTCTATTCATCGGATCACTTTTTTGTAAAGAGTTTTTCGTCCTAGAGTTTCATGAAGAATCTAAAATTAAAAACTTTTCCGCCAGTTTTGATACACCCTGTATATAAGGGGTTTTACTCCTTAGAATCATTTTTAGGCAACAACTAAAGATTTCTAAATTCATCTATTTACCCCCCCCCCCCCCTCTACATGTGTGTAAAATTTTATCAAAATCAAAATTTTCGAGTTCGCGAGGTTTCCTTGTCAGTCGGCGATACAAGATACGCGCGAGTCGTTAGGCGAAAGTAAGAGTAAACGTGTGTCTTGATCGTGGGAGATCGAGACCTACGTGAATTCCGCGTCAGATTGCAGTAGGATACTTTTAGAGAAGCAGGAATGAATCAGTTCCTTGTGCTCAACTTGACAGAAAATAATGATGCATGAAGAAACGTATGGGGTAGTAGACTTGCTCAAAAATTTGGCGGTGACTACAGCTTTCACTTTTGTCCTTTCGCACGACAATAAAAACACATGCCATGCTGAAGAATGGCGACCGATGTGAACTTGGCGCCCAACTTTATTTAAAAAAAAAATCACTAATCTAGTTCGTTTGTACTTCGTTTGTACCTGTTTGTACCGCTTCTTATTTCGTTTGTACCTCAAAAGGTAAAAAAATACAAGGGGGTGAAAAAATGGCCAGCGCCCGATTACAAGATTTTTAAATTTCGTTTATGCCATTCGAAAGAGAATCGTTTGTACCCGTTTGTACCTCTTTTGTTTTCGTTTGTACCTCAAAGGGTTCGAAGATACAGCGTTCTTCAGTTTCAGCCTAACCTTTTTATAGGGAACTTAGCCATTTTACAAGATATCGAGAAACGACCAACGGCATTCGAAAGAGAATCGTTTGTATTCGTTTGTACCACTTTTGTTTTCGTTTGTACCTCAAAGGGTTCGAAGATACAGCGTTCTTCAGTTTCAGCCTAACCCTTTTATAGGGAACTTAGCCATTTTACAAGATATCGAGAAACGACTAACGGCATTCGAAAGAGAATCGTTTGTATTCGTTTGTACCACTTTTGTTTTCGTTTGTACCTCAAAGAGTTCAAAGATACAGCGTTCTTCAGTTTCAGCCTAACCCTTTTATAGGGAACTTAGCCATTTTACAAGATATCGAGAAACGGCCAACGGCATTTAAAAGAGAATCGTTTGTATCCGTTTGTACCTCTTCTTTGTTTTCATTTGTATCTCAAAGGGTTCGGAGATACAGCGTTTTTCAGTTTTAACATAAACAAGCGGTTATTAGTGCCTTCACGCTTAAAGTTAACTGCGTTTCAAATTTTTTATAACACGTAATCAATTTCTTTGTGTGAAATCAACTTAAAATTAACTTAAAATAATATTTTGAATATTGATCGTTTACTTTAAATATTGTATTACGTTACTGTGTTATACTATAAATAAAGATGAATATAATAGTGGAATAATTTTAATTATTGATACACTTAGGATGAAAATACTTAGAAATTAATGAAAAATGTTTTATGTCTAGATTAACGAAACCTGTTAAATAAATTTTTGGACTTATAATATTTTTTAATGTTAACATTTTATGTACAAACGATTCTCTTTCGAATGCCGTTGGCCGTTTCTCGATATCTTGTAAAATGGCTAAGTTCCCTATACAAGGGTTAGGCTGAAACTGAAGAACGCTGTATCTTCAAACCCTTTGAGGTACAAACGAAAACAAAAGAGGTACAAACGGGTACAAACGATTCTCTTTCGAATGCCGTTGGCCGTTTCTCGATATCTTGTAAAATGGCTAAGTTCCCTATAAAAGGGTTAGGCTGAAACTGAAGAACGCTGTATCTTCGAACCCTTTGAGGTATAAACGAAAACAAAAGTGGTACAAACGAATACAAACAATTCTCTTTCGAATGCCGTTGGCCGTTTCTCGATATCTTGTACATTGGCTAAGTTCCCTATAAAAGGGTTAGGCTGAAACTGAAGAACGCTGTATCTTCGAACCCTTTGAGGTACAAACGAAAACAAAAGTGGTACAAACGAATACAAACGATTCTCTTTCGAATGCCGTTGGTCGTTTCTCGATATCTTGTAAAATGGCTAAGTTCCCTATAAAAGGGTTAGGCTGAAACTGAAGAACGCTGTATCTTCGAACCCTTTGAGGTACAAACGAAAACAAAAGAGGTACAAACGGGTACAAACAATTCTCTTTCGAATGCCGTTGACCGTTTCTCGATATCTTGTAAAATGGCTAAGTTCCCTATAGAAGGGTTAGGCTGAAACTGAAGAACGCTGTATCTTCGAACCCTTTGAGGTACAAACGAAAACAAAAGAGGTACAAACGGGTACAAACGATTCTCTTTCGAATGCCGTTGGCCGTTTCTCGATATCTTGTAAAATGGCTAAGTTCCCTATAGAAGGGTTAGGCTGAAACTGAAAAACGCTGTATCTTCGAACCCTTTGAGGTACAAACAAAAACAAAAGAGGTACAAACGGGTACAAACGATTAACTTTCGAATGCCGTTGGCCGTTTCTCGATATCTTGTAAAATGGCTAAGTTCCCTATAGAAGGGTTAGGCTGAAACTGAAAAACGCTGTATCTTCGAACCCTTTGAGGTACAAACAAAATCAAAAGAGGTACAAACGGGTACAAACGATTCTCTTTTGAATGGCATAAACGAAATTTAAAAATCTTGTAATCGGGCGCTGGCCATTTTTTCACCCCCTTGTATTTTTTTACCCTTTGAGGTACAAACGAAATAAGAAGCGGTACAAACAGGTACAAACGAAGTACAAACGAACTAGATTAGTGATTTTTTTTTTAAATAAAGTTGGGCGCCAAGTTCACATCGGTGAATTGGCGACAATACTACTTCAACGATCAATCTTTTGATTTTACTGATTTCCAGCCAACGCGGCAAAAACAACATTTTTTGTGTATTTGCAGATATACTTTGCAAAACTCATATAATACATATAAAAAGATTTATATCCAATTTAATTACTTCATATGTTTGGATAAACTTCCGAGAAACTATCACTTCCGATTTGGCTAATTTTCAGCCTAAATATTTATTTTATCTAGTAAATAATATTCTCAAATGAATTTTTGGCGCAAATGCCTCCTCCGCCCCCCAGCCCCTCACAAAGGTAAAACTGTTTTTGTTAATTATTTCAGAAAGTATTGTACGGAAAAAGTTGTTAAACAAAAAATGAAGCTCATAAAAAGCTATACAAATAAGGTCTTATACATATTTTACCTAACTTTAATATTTTAGTCATTATTATCAAAAATCTGGAGGGAATGTGTTCCGCCACACTGCGAGGGGCTCCACCATAAAAAAACTATATACATATATAGGGTTTGGATTGAATCTCGCTTTGCGTAGAAATTTGTGAAATTTTAAAAAATTTTTGATAATAACGACTAAAATATTGGAGTTAGGTAAAATAAGTATAAAACCTTATTTGTATAGCTTTTTATAAGCTTCATTTTTTGTTTGATAACTTTTTCCGTACAATAAATACTTTCTGAAATAATTAAGAAAAACAGTTTTACCTTTGAGGAGGGCTGGAGAGCGGAGAAGGCATTTGCGCCAAAAATGCATTTGGGAATATTATTTTTTAGATAAAATAAGTATTTAGGCTGAATATCAGCCAAATCGGAGGTGATAGCTTTTCGGAAGTCCACCTATATGTTTATCTATTGGTTTCAATATTGTAATCCCGACAAAAAATTAGTAAAATATATTTAATTAATTTTTTCATTTCTTGTTGTGTAGATCAATTGAAATTTTTGAACAAAAAGATTTATGTACGATAAATAATAGGTATTTTTAAATTGATGTACAATAATAATAAAACACGATAAATATAAAATAATACACAAAATAATGTATTTTCGAAAAATAGATTAATAGCAACATATGTTATGTTTTCTATATTTTTTATTTTAAAATAAAGATTGTACTAAGAGTTTCTTAAAAATGTCGTTCTTTGTCTATTTTTTGTGTAACAAGTATGATATATTTGTATTATATTTATTTACAAAAAAATTGTTCGTATTACTGAAAAAATTAGTTAATCGCTGACACAATTTGTACAGATATGAATCTAGTCTCAATTAAAAATATTATTCTTGTACTCAAAAGAGATGTTTTTTGTAAGTAAAATGTTAGAGAAGATATAAAAACATTTTCCCATTTTCCTACTAATAAAAATGGTGTTAATTATAAAAATTTTTCGAATAAAATTTAATGATAAAAAAAAAGAAGAAAAAAAGTTAACACAAAATAAAAATCACAAAACTCTTAGTAATGACAACAAATTTATTACATCCTTATCTAATAACAAAAATTGATAATATAATATATATAATATATATATATATAATATATATATATATAATATATATATATATATAATATATATATATAATATATATATAATATAATAATCCAAAATATAATAGCTCCTAATTTCTCTTATTTAATTTTATTCGCCAAAACTTCTAAATTTAATAAAAAAACTCTAATACTACTTTTCGAGGTACATTAAAACTTTAATAAAAACTTAACTTTTTTAAAGATAGAATGCTATACTGTATAGAAGCGCGCTAACGAGAATCGATTGCGAATCACGATAAGGGTTACCCAGTCGAGTTTAGTATTAATTATAGGAATCATCGGAGAGATAGCTTATACGGGATAGAGATGACAGGCAGTTGGCTGCGACGCATAAACTTCGATATTAATTTATAAAAACATTTCCTGCATTTATTTTAACAGCATCTTTAGACATTGAATCTATTCAAATTTAAAAAAAATTTTTCTGACAATTCCATGGTTTTCTGGGCAGAAACAAAGCACTTTTTATATGCAAATATAGAATAAATTTTATATGATTGAGAAAGAATTAAGAGCCACTCAAGTTTCAAATATTAAATTTAAAAAATGTATTAAAAAGAATTAAAAAGTAGGTCAAAAGCTAATCCTAAAGCAAAATCCTTGAAGAAATATTTTCAACAGTAATTCTCAGAATTTACTTACTCAGAATAACAGTAATTTCTCAGATACAATTTTCTGATTTTTTTAGAAAAAAAGATTTTCTAAGTTTTTCCAGATAGTAGAGGGGCCTGTCCAAGATAGAATAGCGATTGCTAACAGATTTGCACTGATAAATTTGATTCAATCATTAAAAATACAAAATCCGACCGTTAATTAACATCTTTTAGAAATAGAAAGCCTGATTTCTCGAAATCCCGTAAAGCCTTCGAAGAATTCGCCGAATGTAAAGTACTCAGTACGGCATGCATGCAATTCCAATTACTACAAGCATTCCTAGTAGCCTGCGCGTTCCGGACGCGAGTTCGTGGTTAAGGCGATTTATGGGCTATTAAAGTATAGAGTGAACATGATCCACGAGACTTGTGCTTCTTTAACAGAGTTGATACGTTTCGCTCATTAATATGTACGCAACGACTCGATTCATAGTCAAGACGGTTTGACTTTTCGCCAAAAAAGTTAAAAACTGCTAACTGAGAGTAACAAAAATACAATTTCGGCATTGCGGCGAGACGAATTGCTTTTTAACACTAAAAATCTATTTTATTAACTGTTAATGACACAATGTGAAGTCAATGGAAATTCGAATCTTTGATTCCAATTTTCACATTTAGATCTAATATTGCAAATGCAAATTAAAAAAACAATTATTCCAAAGATTCCATTCATTTTTTGATTAATAAAAAAAGTGAGTAATCTAAAATTTTAAAAAGTAATTAAAAAAATGACTATTCAATATAACAAGTTATATTAAAAAATTACTTTTCTGTTCGAAAAATATCAAGAGACACGGTAGTGTCTTGCGCCAAGTTCACGCGCAGCGCAAGAACACCGAACGTGTATCTTTACGCGAGCCCGAAGAGCCCAGACAGCCGAGATTATCGGAACTCAATAATGCCTGAGCCGATCGAGTTGATAATGGTCTCAATCAATAGCGCATACCCAAAATATATAATAAAAGTATGCTTGTTTTTGCTCTACGTGCTTTATAAATAAATATATAAAAGTCCAAAGTCAAAATGTCAAAAATATTATCTCAATTTCTAGGATGTACAGTCAACATTTTTCACACTAGATGGCTATAGTGATGTTAGTAGTTGGGTTTGTGTTGGTGGCGCTATAGGAAATAGCCGCGCATACCAAATAACCTTACAGAAGATGTGTCAAAAGAATAATATTGAATTCGGCCACTCGCACTACATTGCACTGGTGCACACTCAAGGCTGCTTAATGTTCACCAGTTTTTTATTCGTGTTCATCAGAGTAGTGTAGTGCAGTGTAGTGCGAGTGATAAAATTCAACATAAATGTATTAAGTAAAATAAGTGTATATGTATATAGGTTATAAGTATTGTGTTTTAATTTTACCATACATTCTGTCAAAAAGCTTTAGTATATGATCTGTATAAAAAATATAAAAAAATATAAAATATAAAAAAAAATATAAAAAAATATAAAAAAATATAGCATAAGTCACTTTTTGTGATTATCCTAAATTAGTTCCAATATTTATAATTTCCAGTCAATTTTATATCCATAGAAAATAGGAAACAAAAATTATAAACATAAACTCGACAAGAAATCTTGTAATACACAAAATTAAAATTAACCAGAAATTATAAATATTGTTGGAAATAATTTAGGATACATAGAACAGAAATATTAAGCTTTGATATTTAATTTTATTTATTTTAGACAAATCATACACTAAAGTTTCTAAACAATGGTCTTATAAAACATAGTGATGATTGGTATGATTGTATATATTAATTTTACAATACATTCTGTCAAAAAAGCACATCATTCAAGACTTTAGTGTATGATTTGTCCAAAATAAATAAAATTAAATATCTCAAAGTTTAATATTTCTGTTCTATGTATTTTAAATTAGTTCCAACAATATTTATAATTTCCAGTCAATTTTATATTTTATATATAAAATTTATTTTATATATAAAAAAAATATAGCATAAGATACTTTTTGTAGTTATCCTAAATTAGTTCCAATATTTATGATTTCCAGTCAATTTTATGTCCATAGAAAATAAAAACAGAAATTATAAACAAACTCGATTATAAACAAACTCGAGAAATCTTGTAATACACAAAATAAAATTGATTGAAAATTATAAATATTGTTGGAACTAATTTAGGATACGTAGAACAGAAATATTAAACTTTGACATTTAATTTTATTTATTTTAGATAAATTATACTAAAATCTTGAAACGTGTGCTTTCTTGACTGATTAAAATTGACTGGAAATTATAAATATTGTTGGAATTAATTTAGGATACATAGAACAGAAATATTAAACTTTGGTATTTAATTTTATTTATTTTAGACAAATCATACAAAATTTCTGAAACGTGTGCTTTTTTGACAGATCCTAAATTAGTTTCAACATTTATAATTTTCAGTCAATTTTATCAGAATCAAAACAAAACAGTATTGTTTTACCTTTCAAAAAATTGTCGTACCTATATATTAAATCAAAAAAAGCTGTCGTATATATATTACAAAAAAAGAAATGATATCTATCAAAAAATTACCTTTTTTAAAAAAAGGTAAAAAAAAGGCACCAAGTACACGCTCTTGTCACAACTAAAACAAAACCATATTGTTTTATCTTTTAAAAAAATTGTCGTATATATTAAACCTTTCAAAAAAACCTGTCATAGATATTAAAACCTTTCAAAAAAAACTTGTATGTAGTAAAATTTTTAAAAAAGCTATTATATATACTTTCTACAAAAAAATATGGTATCAGGAAATGGCACCAAGTAAGACTAAAGAACTATGAAAAAAGTTGTACACTATTTCTATAAAACTCTTCTATAAAACTCTTGTACATAAAGCTGTCGTATATATAATTAACTATATTATATACTATATATATTATAAAAAAATAAATACATAAATAAGAAAACAAAAAATAAAAATTAAAAAATTTTTTTTAAATATTTAAAAAATAAAAATATTTGATTAAAAAATGAAAAAATATAAAAAATTTAATCAAAATAAAAAGATATTTATTAAAAAACGCAAAAAAACTTGGCGCTGCTACAGTAAACTGCATGTTAATTTCATTGCTTTATAATACTTTGTGGTGTAGCAGCGCCAAGTTTTTTTGCGTTTTTTAATAAATATCTTTTTATTTTGATTAAATTTTTTATATTTTTTTATTTTTTAATCAAATATTTTTATTTTTTAAATATTTAAAAAAAATTTTTTAATTTTAATTTTTTGTTTTCTTATTTATGTATTTATTTTTTTATAATATATATAGTATATAATATAGTTAATTATATATACGACAGCTTTATGTACAAAAGTTTTATAGAAGAGTTTTATAGAAATAGTGTACAACTTTTTTCATAGTTCTTTAGTCTTACTTGGTGCCATTTCCTGATATCATATTTTTTTGTAGAAAGTATATATAATAGCTTTTTTAAAAATTTTACTATATACAAGTTTTTTTTGAAAGGTTTTAATATCTATGATACATTATACCGAGTGTTTCAGACCACCCGTACACCCCATTTAAAAACGAGGGAAGTGGTTATTTTAAAAAATGTTTCAGACAAAAGTTGTTGGTGATTAAGTAATGCATTACATGGGTATATGCGATTGACCTTGAATGGCGTCGTGAAGGTCATGTCAAGGTCGACTTGAATTTTTTAAATGGGAACCCTTATTTTTTATTTCATATTCTTGTAGCTGACATCAAGGCGTTTTTGAAACACTGGTTACAAACCCTTTTTAGTTGAGATCTTCCTGAGTTATGAGACTTCAAAATGTAAGTACCGCCGGCGTTAGCATTACCCAAGATGTATCGCGTGGAAGTCGCGCGGTCGGATTTACACCTCTTCGGGGTGCTTGATTAAAATGAGTCTCCTTGCCTCACGTGTGTGTGAGAGGGGGGGGGGGGTAATCTTGGGCATCATACGTAATGCTAACGCCGGCGGTACTTAAATTTTGAAGTCTCATAACT
Source organism: Linepithema humile (assembly GCF_040581485.1). Taxonomy (NCBI): domain Eukaryota; kingdom Metazoa; phylum Arthropoda; class Insecta; order Hymenoptera; family Formicidae; genus Linepithema; species Linepithema humile. The sequence goes on along the minus strand of NC_090130.1, from coordinate 14,986,006 downwards.
CAGGAAGATCTCAACTAAAAAGGATTTGTAACTATTGTGTTTCGAAAACGCCTTGACATCAGCTACAAGAATATGAAATAAAAAGTAAGGGTTCCCATTTAAAAAATTCAAGTCGACCTTGACATGACCTTCACGATGCTATTCAAGGTCAATCTCATATGTCCATGTAATGCATTACTTGATCACCAACAACTTTTGTCTAAAACATTTTTTAAAATAACCACTTCCCTCGTTTTTAAATGAGGTGTACGGGTGGTCTGAAACACCCGGTATAATAGTTCAATAAAAATAGAAATTTTGATCATCTGAAAAAAGTCTATAAAATGCTATGAAACATATTGTATTTCTATAATTATCATGAATAAAAGATACAAAATTGTGAATAAAAATAAAAACTCTATGCTAATTTATTTTTATACCAGTAAGTATCTAATGCAAATAACAATTAAAAATTATATTCCATAAATCACATATAAGAAAAAATTTTTTTTAATAAGAACACATTACAGGTACTGTTGCTAACTAATTTAATAGGTTAGATATATGTATATGGTACGCAAAAAGAAGTTTAAATCTGTAAGTATGCACTAATCACAGACAGTTCTTATTCAACGATTTTACAAACATTGTATTTTTTGAACGTATTTATTTTGTTTCGTAATACATCTTTATTTAAACCAATTATTGTCGTGTCTTTCGATACGCAATTAAAAAATTATTATATTGAGTTAATTAAGTGTACATTAAATCATTTTTTTAAGTGTTAAACAATTAATCTGTTCAAATTTTAAAAAATTAAGAACTGTTTTGTATTTTGTTGCAAAAAATGTGAACTAAAACGTAAGTAATTATTAATTTATTGTATATTTAAATGTTTATATCTAACTTATTTTTTATTTATATTTACTATCTTATAAGATAATTTGGATTCTGTATTTTTAGATTTATAATGGGGCGATATTGTAAAGTGTCAAGTAGTGCAAGTATGCACTAATCACACGCAATTATTATTCAACGATTTTACCTATGTAAACCTGGAGCCCGACTTTACAAAAATTAAAAATTAATAACATAGTTCGTTTGTACTTCGTTTGTACCTGTTTGTACCGCATTTTATTTCGTTTGTATCTCAAAGGATAAACAAATACAAAGTGGTTAAAAAATGGCCACAACCCAACTTTCAGATATTTTAACTTCATTAACGCCATTCGATAGAGAATCGTTTGTACCTCAACCGATCCGGAAGTATAGCATTTATCAATTTTTGACGTTACGCTAATACGGTAACTCGGCCATTTTTAAAGATATCGAAATACGGCCATTTGATAGAGAATCGTTTGTATTCATTTGTACCTCTTTTCATTTCGTTTGTATCTTAATAAAATTACAAAATAGTGCTTTCAAAAATTTACAAATACGCGAACTCGGTCATCTTTAAAGATAGATCAAATCTGCAAGTAGGATCTCACTTTCCATTCCTTGTACCCGTTTGTGCCACTAACACTTCTTATGTGTATCTTAAGGATGTTAGAAAGGTCATAGATTATGAAGCATCAGCGAAAGGATTGACTTGGCCATTTTTCAAAATAAAGTATATTTAGAGGTAAATATTTTTTAAACTTTTTGTGTACAAGTTGGAATATTTTTTATGTACTTGGCGTATTTTTTTTACCTTTGTAAAGTTTTTTTTTGTGAGATATCACTACTTTTTGTAAAAATTCATTAAATTTCGCCTTTTCATATAATAATTAATAGAATGAATGCCGGCGCTCGGTGCACGTGGTTCAGTCGTGTTTTTGAAAGGAAAAAAATGAAAGTGCGACACATGTGCGACATGTACCTATACCTATAGAATATCGCGCGATCTGCTGTGCGTATAACTGTCTCGCTCGCACTTCCTCCATTAGACACATTAAATACACTTCGTGTGTGACGCCTTTGGTTGTTTCACACATGTACACTTAGCTGGCGAGGGACACAATACATGCCGGTATGTGTATACGAGCTGCAAATGCGCTTAAACTGATCCGCAGAGGGAGCTGTCAAAAATGCCGCAGCAAAATTTCCTGTCGAAATTATTTTTGATTCAGTGAAAGATTTGATGTTTTTTTGATAATACTGGAAAACTAAAACCGTTATCACAAAGCGTTTGGAATGACGCAATCGTAAAAATGCGAAATAAAATGTCGACAAAACACATGTACTGTACATGTGTTTTGTCGACATGATGTACTTGTACATCTCTCGGAATGACCATAAAATCCAGGATATGCTCAGAAAGTGGCATGGCATTGAGCGAAATCCTGAAATATCAATTTCGGAAAAGAATTGCAGTGACTCAAACTGATCAATGAAAACGTCCAATGAATCGTTACCATCACTTAGAGTGACAATTACTATTTCTGGCGATGACGGGAATAATATCCGGGCGTGATGTATCGTACAGAGGTAGGAATTATAAAATATTACGACCGGGCTGGACCGATGTACTTCAGGAGCAATTGTGGCGAGAATATAAATTGCTGTACTGCTATGCCTTTAAAAATCCGAAGGTTAACGAAAATCCTGAGGAATCATACTTGTGAATTAAAGGTACTGAGTGTGGTGTCAGAATTAATTTGTACGCCTTAGACAAGCTAACAGAAGATAATCTTACGAGGGTAGTTCGAAAAGTTCTCGGCCTAACACAGAAAACACATGATTTTCGGCAAAATTTTTTTTTATTTTTGAACGTAGTCCCCTTTCAACTCAATACACTTATTTCAACGATATTCTAACTTTTTTATACCGTATGTATAATATGATTTTTCTAAACCTTTAAAATAAGCGTTAATTTCATCGATTACTTCGATATTTGAACCAAATCTTTTTCCAGCGAGCCATTTCTTCATGTTTGGAAAGAGAAAAAAGTCACTGGGGGCTAAATATGGTGAATACAGCGCGTACGGAATCAATTCAAAGCAATTCATACAATTTTGCGACTGCAATCGAAGAAGTGTAAGCGGGTGCATTGTCATGATAGAAAAGCATTTTTTTTTGCCAAATGAGGACGTTTGGCCTTAATAGCATCGTTCAATTGATCCAATAATGCTGCATAATATTCTCCGTTGATGGTTTTTCCTTTTTCTAGGTAGTCGATAAGCACAATACCATGAAAATCCCAGAAAACAGTTGCCATCACCTTTCCGGCTGATGTAACTATTTTCGCCTTCTTTGGAGCACTTCCACCCGCTTCTATCCATTGCTTCGACTGTTGTTTAGTTTCTGGCGTGTAATGGTGAATCCATGTTTCATCAACAGTGATAAAACGCCGCAAAAAATCGGTTGGATTACGTTTAAACATGTCCAAACACTTCTTAAAAACGTTCATTCGAATGCGTTTTTGATCGACTATTAGCAAACGCGACACCCATCGCGTTGAAAGCTTTTTCATATGCAAATGCTCATGTAAGTGTTGTGAACGCGATCATTTGAGATGTTTGCAATGTTAGCAATGTTAGCAAGCTCTCGCACTTTTGCTCGTCGATCATTCAACACGGCATTATAGATTTTTTCTATAATTTCGTCAGTCGTAGCAGTTTTTGGGCGACCTGAACGTTCATCATCATTTATGAACGAACGACCACGTTTAAATTCAACAGCCCATTTCTTAACAGTTGAAAACAATGGTGAAGATTCTCCCAAAGTTGAATCAAGCTCGTTTTTTATTTTTGGTGGCGTTAAACCTTTTAAAACGAAGTATTTTATCACTGCGCGATATTCGACTTTATCTATTTTTAAAGAAAACCAAAAGTTGATTGCTTTACACGACCAAAATAAAGAAACTAATGAACACATCTGTCTGAAATTTTGACAGTAGCCCTCTACAGGATAAAACTTGTAAAAAATTACAGCGGTTTGATACTTCTAATGTCATTTCGTGTCAGGAGAACTTTTCGAACTACCCTCGTATACTGCAAATATCAACAAGTGACACGAAGGATATTGAGCATAAAAAGAAGCGGCAACTGCAGAGTGGAAACAGGAAATGAGTCGCTAAAGAAGTCACTGCTCAGTCGACGTATGCTTGGCGTAGACAGAAGGCTAATAAGCTCATTGAGTTCGGCGATAAAGTTCCCGCGCATTTGTACAGCGAAGATGTATTACGCAAAGGCGAAGCAAACGGAAAGCGACCGGGAGCTAGGGCTTCGTAAAGGCATTGACCTCCATGAATCGGTGCGTGCATTAAAATATCGCCCCGAATTCGTGGGGACCATTCGAGAAATTGGGAACGATAAGTTCTTCGTGATGTACTGGAGTCCGAAACAAGTTTTTTTCTACAAGAAATATTGCAAAGACACGTCGAAAATTGGTAGCCTAAGTATAGATGCGACAGATTCGATTGTTCGAAAAATTACGAAACCAGATGGATCAAGTTAAACGATATATTTTCACCAGGGTGTAATTCCATTTCATATGAAAATCTTGCCGGTTGTCCAGATGGTTTTGGAAAAGCACGATATGAATCTCTTAACTTACTGGTCACGTGAATGGTTACGTTCTGGCGTACCGTGTCCTACAGAAATTGTTACCAATTATGCTCTGGCGTTTTTAAATGCTGCTAGCTTAGAGTTCGAAACAACTGACCTTAACACGTATGTCAATAATGTTTTGCGGTTGTCAAAGGAAATAGTACTGTTATGAAACTCCGTTGCTGTATAAAAATCGCTCATCTCATCTCAAGCTTGTCACCCGCTGGAAATGCTTTCTCAATACGCATACACGGGTAAAAGAATTTTTCCTTCGATGCATTGGGCTTCTCGCAAAATGTACAACGTTCGAACGATTCGAAAATTTGTTACGCAATACTTTGATAGTAGCTTTTTCGGAGACTGAGGACGTAAGTTCAAATAACAGCTGCTTCGCTGCCCAAAAACAATTGATCCAGAATATTAAATCGGTGAACGGAAGAGAATTTATAGAAGAAATTGATGCTATCATAGAAAAGAAAATAAATCCTGAAAATTACGATAATTCTGAAGATGATTCTGCAGTAGATCTGGACCTTGAAGCTTCTGAGTTCGATATAACCGGAAAATTGAGTACCTTTTTACAAAAACTCAAAGATGATTGTAATTGGAGCGCGCAAACAGGTGAGTGACCAAATCTATATTGGTCTCTGAATTTGGCGAATAGTCTCCTAAGAATAAGCAAGCACTTTACTCTCTGGACATGCATATTGGCACCAAATGGGACCACTGCAACTTCATCATGAAGCGAGGAATATTTTCGTGAACTGAAGCACTTGGTTTTAAATGGTGATCAAAATCTTCGAGTTCTTGATCAAACACATACGATCAATTTCCGGCACCGAGAAATTCTTGAACGCTGCTTGCGGTAGTCCACTACCGGTAAATCTCAAATGACCATTGCGGCGAATAAAATTTCGAAGCTCGATAATATGTCCACGGATGAAATCGGATGAAATCTCGGAATCGGATGCGACATTAAAACTTGAGTTCTCGAAACTCGACGTGATCTCGAAAACGAACAACGCATTAGAAGTAGAAGAAATCTCGAAATGCGACAAAATCGGAAAACTTAACAACGTCTAACATTTCGAAGAAGCCATGGAACTTGATACAGTCTCGAAATCCCATGAAATTGAGAAATCGGATGGGTTTTCGACATTTAACCAGACGACAACGATTGAGGAAGCTGAGATGATAACAAAAAACTTTGATGAAACTTACTCATTCTTACACGAAGAAGAAAACTGGGGCGGAAAAAATTTGCCAAAAATCAAATCGTGCAATCACATTCAAAATCCATCAAAGCAAGGAAGGTATGCAATTCCAAGTCCAACGCTAATCTCCCGAAAGATAAAGTAAAAGTAAAATCATTAAAACGTGGAAAATATTTAATTCCGTGTCTGGACATTCAAAGCGTTCTCGAGAAATCTAACAGAAACGCAAATTTACCGTTGTTGAAAAACGGACAATTGTTGGGGCGAGTCCGCGTAGCAAGAAAAGACGTGACTTTTGATAACACATGCTCGTTCAGTCGCGCAGTCCGTGTTGGGAGGTTACCGAGATTGGGCCAGTTACCACGATTACATTATAGTTTCGAAAAATGAGTTTTACGATTTTATAAGAACGTTTTCAACTTATGGAGCAACGATCCAAACATATAAGAAATAATCGACGCTACTGAGCAATATATTTTCCGTGCAAAATAATCGAATTGATTGCCATTCCAATATTAGTAACTTGGTTTCCCCAAAGTTATTGACCGATGAACCATCGTATCAAATCTCAGCAATGTCGTGACTGTGACCATGACATAATCGATAATCGCCCGGTTATTAATGTAAAATACGAAGCCTTTTTATGAAAAGAGTATACAGGCTCTTGAAAGTTCTGTCAACGAGAAAATATCTGATGCGTTCTATAAGAATTACATTCGATGTAGATGTAACAACGTAGTTTTAAAAGTTTCTGGCAAAAATCATCTCTTCATTGACATCAAATGTTTGCAATCATTAAAGTTTGCCGCAAATATGGGTTACGAAAACTAGTCAGGGGTATTTATTATTTCGCAAATCCCCTCGAGATTAGTAGTTAGTAAATTAAACTATAGAGTTTCTGCCATAGAATATATTGGTATTTCCGATCCAAAATACGTAGGACATTATGTATATCCGTCGAATAATCGGGTGATGGGAGGTCCATAACGATTTGTGTGCCGATAAAAAAAACAATCTTAATGACAGCAAGAGCATTGCTAGAAAAAAGGAAATTGGCGATGTTGATATGTGTAAAACAAACATAAGTGGCGAGGGGATACGAGGAGACATGAAAAAAAAAAACCCGAAACGTCAAAATACGAAGGCAAAGGCTCCTGCTTCATAAATTATGAAATATATATACATATAAAAATACCTCATAATTTCTATATATATATATACATATATTCGCATGCTTATTAATAGAAACTATTCTTTTAAATAATGAAAATAACACATTGATAACAAAAATAAAATAAATATATTTAAAAAAAAACAAAAAACTAAAAAACAAAAAAATTTTAAAACGTCAAAAAAATTAAAAAAACAAAATAAAAATAAAAACGGAATTAGAATCCTGCCACGTCCTCGCTGTTAGCTCTGGATTACGCTAACCGCAGGAATAAAATACAATTGTGCAATAGCCTCATGTTAATAAGACTTCGAAGAGTAGCACTACTCCGATGAGATAGTGCTACAATGTGGAAATAGACTGCACATACAAATTTCGATAATGTCAAAAAATAGCTGAGTTCTCCCCATTATCGATATTTCAACCCATATATTTTTTACCCTAAGATAATAAAGATAGAAATAAAAATCTTTGCAGTACAAACAAGTGCAAACGAAAGTGACACCAATCCCACTAGCAAATTTTGAAGTCAATCCTTTCGCTGATCTTCATAATCTGTTACCTTTCTGACCTCCTTAAGGTATACATGAGAAGTGTTTCACAAACGGGTACAAGAGATGGAAAGTGAGATACTACATCCTACTTGCAGATTTGGTCTATCTTTAAAGATGATCGAGTTCGCGTATTCGTAAATTTTTGAAAGCACTGTATTTTGTAACTTTTTAAGGTACAAATAAAATGAAAAGAGGTACAAACGAGTACAAACGATTCTCTATCGAAACCCGTTGGTCGCATTTCGATATCTTTAAAAATGGCCGAGTTACCGTATTAGCGCAATGTTAAAAATTGCAAAATGCTGTACTTTCGGATCGGATGAGGTACAAACAAAATGAAAAGTGGTACAAACGAGTACAAACGATTCTCTATCGAATGGCGATCATGAAAGTAAAATATCTGAAAGTTGGGTTCTGGCCATTTTTTAACCACTTTGTATTTGTTTACCCTTTGTGGTACAAACGAAATAAAGTGCGGTACAAACAGGTACAAACAGGTACAAACGAAGTATAAACGAACTATGTTATTAATTTTTAATTTTTGTAAAGTCGGGCTCCAGGTTCATATAGGTGCTGACATCTTGATTCTTAAATTAAAGATTTTTAAAACTCTATGAAAAAGTTTCATAAAATTTATTCGAATAATTACATTCACAGTTCGGAATTCGAAAATTTCGACTGCATGTTTAAATTTAGTGTCCTAAAAAACTCTGCATTTCGCATTTTTATGGAAAGTTATTTGTTTTTTTCCATAACAATTATTTTGAATAATAAAAAATTGTTAATTGTTTTAATAATAAACTTTTTTAAATTTTTTAATAATTATTTGAGGAAAAAAGTAAAAAAGACGTTAAATATATGCGTTTGAACACAATTATACATATAAAACAGTGTTATTTTAATGTATATTTCATTATTAAAAAACTTAAAAATTATACACATAAAATTTAATTTTTTTATTTAATATGAAATATATTTAATATTTAATCGAAAGAAATTTGGCGTTGCTAGACTGAATAACATGTTAATTACTTGTATCATAATGTTAACTAATCTTTATGCAATAATTAAGCTGTATTATTATATTTATGTATATCAAGATGATTATTGCAATTATAGTTTTGCAATTTTGAACAAATTGTATGAGAACGTTACTCTTTCCTACAAGAGGAAAGTTTTTCAAGGGCTGTGCAGCGTAAAATCAAAATTATCTCACATTAATATAATAGCGCATAAATCGAAAATTTATCGTGCATAGTTAATGCGTCTAGTTTTAACTACTTTAAACGCATTATACGAAAATGTCGCCTTTTGTTTCAAGAGATAAGTTTCTTAAGGATTAACTTAACAACTTCCATCTGGCTTAATCGGCTTAGGTTATAAGATCCGAAAATCTTAGTTCTACTTAACTCGTCGACTCGCGTAAAGATACACGACTGATCTTTTTCGCTGTGTGTGAACTTGGCGTGAGACATGATAAAAATGCTTCCTCTGTAAAAATGAAACATCATTCATATCCTCGCTGATCTTGAATTGCAATATCATCAAAAGCGATCATTGCGGCCCATTTGTCAAATGGTGCGACGCGGAAGTATCTATTCTCTTTGCATAAGAGGCAGGACGCGCAAAACACTTACTCGATTCACTAGGCCAAATAATAGTGACTATTAATTTCTCAATGCCGGCATGCATTTTGTGAGAAGGCTGAATTACATCGATTTCCGTTCAAACCCTTATCCACACCCTTATGAATATGCATCTAGTGGAGAGCATACTTGCGAGAACACATTGTGTTGCGCACTCTGATCGAGATAAAGTCCAAGAAAGTAGATTTCATCTTTCGATATGTTCAGCTAATAGTGCATGTCAGATTTCACGTAACACTCGTGAAATGAGAACGCTAAGTTATGACAATGTGAACACGAGAAATTAGCGCTTAAAATATGCGTATCTCTAAACACGTAACGGTAAAATCTCCAAGATCGCTAACGAGACTTAGCGCGTCTATTTAACTTATAGAAACCCCATTTAACTATGAAATTCTTGGATATTTGAAGAATGTAATCAACCGTTTCGCCAGTATTTTCATCGATGTAAAACTAAATAAACAAATAAAGCGTCTGCATTTTTTAGAGTATAAACAGTAAAATTCATCAATATATAAATTTCGCGTTTTTGCATGCAGATTAAGCTATTTAATTCCAACTTGACACAATTAAATTAAAATTTCAAATTTTAAAAAGTTTATCTGTTTATTTGCTGTTTTCATTAAAATTTAGTAAAAAATATAAAATTTCGAAATATATTTTGATATTATACATTAATTTCACGTAACCGTATTGAAATGTATTGTACATATAGATTCAAAAAGAAATGTAGACAGCGTCATGCACATTTTTTTACGCGCTGGTGATCCCATTCATTGCGTCCAATATTCGCGAGATGATTTCATACTACTTTCTTTATTAAGAGTATCCTGCTCATGATAATGTTCCATTACTCTCTACTATTAACGACGACGGCAAAGTTCGCGTATTCCATGTAAATTTATGTTAATGAGTAAAAAACGTACGATTACAATCTTTGTCTCACGTACGAATAAATCTCTCGCCTTTCCCAATCCCACCAATCGCTTTATCTTCAATTTTTCCGCTATTTGTTATTGTTGAATTGTTGTTATTGTAAGCACAAAGATCGTAAGATCGATCGATTGACCAAATCGAAATAATAATTTATATATATAACTTATAATCAAAAATAATAATTTATCATTTATCATTTATAACCTCGGCGGCCTCTCTCTCCTCTGCTTTTTATTACAAGAAAATTGTTTACAATCGACAATTTCTAATCTTGTTTCCATATAAAACTAAGATGAATGAAAGAGCTTGCTATTTAGTATCGATTGTTGATGTTTAACGAATCGTCCGAGTGGAACGCGATACGAACAAATTAATGTGGCAAGATAGAACGTAGTAAAGATTAGGTTTTTCCGTCTTTATAAATATCATGTATCATTAAAGCATCGTGAAAATGCTTTTACCGCGACTTCCGGAATCGGAAACAGCTAACTCAATTTGTACATGCATGCGATATCTTTCAAGGTATCCAATTTTTCTAGGTTTCTTGAAATCATCATTCCATAAAGAATTATAACCAATCACCGACGTTTAGCAATCTTTGAAGGAATGTTTATGGATAAAGTATAAGATTTTGAAGTACCATAAAGAAATCGTAAGAGTCGTAAGAATCATAATGACGTAAAATTAAATGCCATAATGGCAGAGCGAACATTGCGATGACCTGCTATCGTGAAAAGTGCGAGTTGTCAATTACTTCATAAATGTATTTGCATTGTCAGGTAAAAAAAAATACACTATTTATAAATTTAAATTTTGTTTAGAATAAAAGAAACGTGCGCATTCATCAAGCGATAGAAATATACGCAGTTTCTTTTTAATTGTAATATTGCTTCGAAAAGGAGGAGGGTCCAGATCGGCCAATTTCGGCCCCCTTTAAAATTTGTCCAAAATCATCCTAATCTATACCTTTGGATCCATTTCGTTAAATTTTAATCATTTCAGCTTAAATGGGGACATTTAGGCCGTAAGGTTACTGTATTTACTTCAAAACTCAGTACTTTGAATACCTGTAGTTTTATCGAAAAATATTTTAAAATCGTACTGGCAGATCATTCTGGAGTATGTATACATCTTACCATATGCAGTGTTGTAACAAAATATCACCAGCCTCCCCCCCCCCCTCCCTCCACTCTCTACCCCCCTACTCGCCCTAAATATTGCCAGTCTCTTACGATTTAAGTGAAAATCTTACCTGTATACTAAAAATGAATTCAGACATACCGCCCGTATTAGCGTTACCCAATGTGCACCACGAGGAGGTTACGGGTCGGATTTTACACATCATTAAAAAAATTGTTTTAATTTTTTAATTTTTATTTTTTAAATTTTATTTTGATGATTTTTCATATCACATAATATCTTTAATATTATTCTTTAAAACGATGGAATAGCAGGAGGATCTCAAGCCAAAGAAAATTGTAATTCTTGATATCTTTTATTGAAACCAATGTTTTAATTAAGCAGCATACGTTTCAGCTGATCATTCAGCCATCTTCAGTGCTACCTTTACAAAACTGTTTCTTAGAAGACCGTAAGTTCAATTCGTCATTATTAATAAAAACTCTTATGAAGTGATCACGTATGTGATTGCGAGAATTTCTTATTGAGGTGTTGATCGAAAGTCACCTCATGTTCTCAACTGGACAGTTGAGATTAATTAAAACATTGGTTTCAATAAAAGATATCAAGAATTACAATCTTCTTTGGCTTGAGATTCTCCTGCTATTCCATTGTTTTGAAATTTGCGAGCCTAAACTTCAAGTTATTATTCTTTAAGTTTATAATTCATCGTCATCTTCCGATGTATCTGTTTCAGATCAAGAAACTGCATTCATTTCATATTGTGGAAAAGCATCACTGTAGTATTGAGGAGTATTTTTCTGATGTCTGTAGTATCCTAGGTACCATAGTACAGATGCAATGTGTGCACAGCATCTTACTGTCCGTGCTCCCGTTTTGCATTGACAATACCAACCTTTGATAGGATCGAAACCATCTTTCTTATACCGAATCCAAAGTTGATATTGCTTGGATGAGGTATGTCGAGTTTGCAACTTGACGCGCAACACGTCAGCTAATACGGGCGGTGGTGTCTGAATTCATTTTTAGTATACAGGCAAGATTTTCGCTTAAATCGTAAGAGACTGGCAATATTTAGGGCGGGTAGGGGGGTAGAGAGTGGGGGGAGGGGGGCTGGTGATATTTTGTTACAACACTGCATATGGTAAGATGTATACATACTCGAGAATGATCTGCCAGTACGATTTTAAAATATTTTTCGATAAAACTACAGGTATTCAAAGTACTGAATTTCGAAGTAAATACGGTAACCTTACGGCCTAAATGTCCCCGTTTAAGCTGGAATGATTAAAAATTAATGAAATGGATCCAAAGATATAGATTAGAATAATTTTGGACAAATTTTAAAGGGAGCCGAAATTGGCCGATCTGGACCCTCCTCCTTTTAAAAAGTTGTAATAAGTGACTAAAAAAGAATTATATTTTAAAAAATTAAATAGATGACACAACTACATACATACTTTAATTCTAGGTAGAATTTCTTTTAATAAGAGAATTTTAATTTAGTCCTTGGTAACACAGTTATGTGATACAAAGAATTAAAAAACTGCAATAAATAATAAATTTGATATTTTTGTATTAAATTTACAATTATAATAATAAACAAAAATTTAAATAATTAATAAATTTATAAAATTTAATTACATTAATTTATACTTAAAGTAATTTATAAATTTATATTTAAATAAAAAAATTTATGGTATATATATATATATATATATTATAAGACTAAAATATTAAATATAAATTATTAAATTTTTTAAAATTTGGCGGTACTTCTTAGATTAGAGAAACTTATTTTTTTTGAATAACAATCTTTAATTACATTAACCTAATTTAAATATTATTATGTTTTAAAATTATTTGATGGAGAAATTAGCTTTAAATTAAACAAAGAATTTATCACATCCGTTGGTTTAAGAACACTCTGTGTAGAATGTTAATGGATGATATTCTTATTGATCTTCTGGGATTTTTAGCATAAATCGACAATGAAGGGTGTGTGTGTGTGCGCGCGCGCGCGCGCGCGCGTGTGTGTGTGTGTGTGTGTGTGAATTAATCCGTAATGCGATGAAACACATTTTCTTGGATATAGTTCACACTGAAATATGAGTATTTTCAAGTGGTACGAGAGAAATACATCAACCTAAGCATACAATATTGAATATTGTATGATAATCGTACATCATATTTTTTCGGAAACAACGCGGTAAAATTGACACGTAGAATGTGTTTGTTAAATATGCAATTGTGCGTGTGTGGCGCATATCACAAGAAAAATCTTTTAACTCGACGAGTTTAACAAATACAATTACCACCACAATTCAGTTTCGTGGTAAAGATAAATCTGAGCCGGTGACGATTAGTATTATCAGTATTCGATACTGATTCGAGATAATATTGACATCGTAGAAATACAATTCCGTTGCACACGCATAAAATCTTTAAAACAACATTGTACTATTTTATTATTTTACAGCACAGCTTACAATAGTCATTCATGTATTGCTTCGTAAGATTCCTTATCTTCGTTATTGATTGTTAGATAAAGCATATGTTGCTTATTTCATATTTATAGAGAAGACCGAATTTGTTAATTGTAACAGGGGTCAATTGTAGCAGGAGTCAGGTGTAACAGTGCGATTATTTCGTAAACTATTATATATACACGTATACGTCATATAGAGAGACACAATTCGTTTGGACATTGTTTGTTAGTATTTCGCGCAAAAGCGAGCGAGCAGACGTTTGAAGAACTTATTACTGTTTTCACACCAAAAATAAGTTTTTACGAGTACAATAAATCTTTGATATTTTGATTTGTGCTACGAATATACAGGGTGTCCCACCAAAAATAGCCACCCCCTTTTATCTTTTAAATTAAAAGAGATAAACCATAACAAATATATATCAAATTAAATGGTTCAAACTGAACTCTATTGTAAGCATAAAAGTTGTTTACAAAAGCTATTCGTGTTAACGAACGGAGAGGTATGCATAATTTTTTTATAATAACATGGATATTTTGATGTAAGAAAAGTTGTAGCGCTGTTTGAAAAGAACACAACAATGTATGATTTAATGTAAATATTTTAATAATTCGGGGAATTAGGAGATCCAGAGCCAATATAGGTCTTGTGACAAACAAGAAAGAAACTTCTTTTTTTCTTAGGAGTGATGTAAGGACATCCTTTATTAGTTAAACGTTTCGATCGCCCTTGCAATCATCTTTAGTAACAAATTTCAATCTGTACGAAATAATAGTTAATTACTTCTAAAGTTGTCTAAGATAGTCACACGATTTTAGATGTAATTAACTATTATTTCGTACAGATTGTAATTTGTTACTGAAGATGATCGCAAGGGCGATCGAAACGTTTAACTAATAAAGGATGTTCTTACATCATTTCTAAGAAAAAAAGAAGTTTCTTTCTTGTTTATCACAAGACCTATATTGGCTCTGGATCTCTTAATTCCCCGAATCATTAATTTTGAGAGCTCATACACATTTTACTAGTAAATATTTTACATATTATACGAGTTTTATCGGCTTGAAATATCGTGGGCGTCTATCTTCACTTTCGGCCTTACAATATGGCCAACTTTTGACTCGTGCGTTAGAGATTAATGAATGTCAATTGAAGTTGTAGTGCTGTTAATTATTAATTAATTATTGAAATTGACCATATCGCAGGGCCGAAATGTAAACAGATTCTTTTAATCAAATAACAAACAGATTATTTCACTTCACTGTTCGTAATATCAGTTTATAATACCTAAAGAAACATTAAAAGAAACGTTAAAATAGTGAAACTTTAATTTGTTATATTTTCTAAACCAATGCCATCTTCCATTTGATTTTTGCGGGAAACTACTGAGAACAACCCCCTCCTCCCCCTACAACATATCTAAGCGACAAAATCGGTGAGGTGTGACCTAAAATGCATATTTATCAAGACTTTTTATATCACAAATTGAATTGATAATAATATTCCGAGCATCTCCACGTCCAAATCTATCCAAGACATTATATACAGTTGAATGTAATTTAATGAACCTCTTTTCTGCGACCTGGCTAAAGAGAAGCTTTTTCTCTTTCAATGTGTCAATTAAGGAACAATGCAAAATACGTCAATGCAAATTATGTCATATCCTGAATTAATTAGCGTATCATTAATCGTTATCACGTGATTTTGCAATAACTGATAGTTAACTATTCTACCTTTCCTATTTATACAGTAATATGTTGCTTTTTCTTTTTTAAAATTCTTTCTTCTTAATATTTTTTCCTTACACTTTTGCGTTTAAGTTGTATATAAAGTGTATTGTTTGTGATAAAAATACAGTAAAATATATTTTTAGCAATTTACACAGATTTAAGTTTAAGAAATCTTTTTCTGTTGTACGCAATGATCAATAAATAGTGCATTAGTAATCCTTTTCTATCATTTTTAATATTTAATCTTTTGAGCACTAAGAAAAAATTCTATTTGATTCAATAAATTGTTTGTTCGATTTTGGACGAAACAGACAAATTTTGGTCAGAATCTTGTTGCATTAATAGGAATTCTAATAGATTCAACCAGAATCTGTCTGTTTCGTTCAAAAACCGAATAAACGGTTTGTTGAATCAAACAGAACATTTCTCTCAGTGTATATATAAATAGTATTACACCGATTTACACTAAATTTGATATCTGTAAATTTTGGAGATTGTCGATAATGAATCAATCAGAACAAAATTACAAAATTCAAAATGTAGACACAATTGGCGATAAGATTTTTTATTATACAAATTTGGCATTTATAAATTTTTTAAAAATTCTAAGTTTGACCTTAGATTCGTAATCTAAGCAACCTCAAATCTTATAAACTTTAATCTTATAAACTTTGGTACATGCGAATTACATGCTAAAATTAACTAGTTGATGCTCATTAAATAGTGTAATTTTCATCTCAGATTTATAATAAGCAATCTCAAAAATTTCTAGATACTAAGAATAATTTTTTTATTTAATATCTTTATAAATAATATTAAATAAATAAATTGATTAAAATTCTATATAAAAATATTTTTATTTTAAGTACTAAAAGTATAATTATATGCTTATTTAAAAAATATTGTTCCAACAACATAAACAATAGGAAAGTCAAGATGATTCATATATAAACCGTTCAAAAAGTGAAGTAAAAATAGCAATATTTATAACAAATATGACAAAAATTTTTAGAAAAAGAAATTACACCTAAACATCAAACAGTAAAATGCAACTTCATCTATGATCCAATGATTTTTGTTCAATATTAAAGTCGATTGATATATAGATATATAGAATTTTGATATACAGACAATGTATCCTTGAAGCAAGAAAGAAATTTATAAGATGTATTTTATTATTTTTGTACGTTTAATACACGTTTATCATGCAAGATATAACTCTGTTATAAAAACCATAATAAAATTAACATTGTATAACTTTGAAATAATTCGATAAAATTTCTTAAAACGGTATATAAATTAATATTAAAAAAAAAGGCGAAAAAAGCCGTTGCTAGTTGTTCGTATAATATATTATATTATAAAATTACAAAGACAAATGTTTCTACCTATGTTAGGCCTTCATCAGTGTCATTACAAATAAAAATCATAATAAACGGTATCACAAGTGTCGAAGCGCCTTACAAACAAATAAGATGATATACGCAAGATGTTCTTGATGACAAATAATTTCAACGAAAACTTTTTTCCATATAGCAAGATTGTTAATTGTTTTTAAGCCGAAACTGTATGTCCGATACAGAACCATGGAAGAGTCAGAGACCAAAATTATTCAACAGAATGCCTTCATAATGCATAGAGAGTTTCTTAAAAATCGTAGAGTCCATGATTACTGAAGATATAATTGAACTAAGTCGGATGATTAAAATGGTGTTGATTAATATTAATATTAATATCATTTTAACCATTTTTGTTTGTTTAACTTCAAACATCGCAACACTGATTCCGAGGATGGAGATTAAGAGTCAGAATTGCCCGAGTGATAGATATGTGATAGATAGCTTAAGTCTCCCCAGTAGTTACTAGTGTAAGCTCGCCTTTTGTCTTATCACGTGATCAAGTAGTAGAGATTAGTCGGAGAGACTGAGCTAAGCACGTTGTACGTTAAGCTCTGCGAATAATAGAGAAAATATTAGGAATAGAAATAAATATTAAATATTAGGAAGAATTTGATATTATTTTACGTCAAACAAAGGAACAAAATGTATTAGTCATTCCCAATTCTTAATTTTTAATTCATTTACACATTCCATTTTTTTGTTCTGAAATGAAATAATTCCAATTTTCTATTCCTAATATTTAATATTTGTTCCTATTCCTAATATTTTCTTTATTGTGTGCAGGGCTTTACGCGAGAATACGAATAAAGTTTAGTTATGCATTTTTCTAAGATCCTGACATAATTCAGCCTATTACACATAAATAAATTGGCGTTAAGTATTTATATGAACTTATTTATAAATTACATATTCTAACAAATCGTGTAACAAATCCAACAGACTTGTTCAAGGAAATTCGTCAAATTACGTATACATGCTTATATACCTGTATGTAAAAATCATCAATCGTTTTTACGCGCGTGTCTCAGCATACATTCGTGTGCAAGTTTAAACAAAAAATGACAGATAATAAATCGTCGAAAGAGGATCAGAGACAATGCTCGCACCAGACCACGTTATCACCTCGACACGGAATAACAACGAAATGAACGAATGTGTGCAAGAAATATATCTCCTATGTTGCACGTGTTGCTACTGCTGTGCAATTGTGCATGTACGTTCGTGTCTATGCATTATGCGTGACAAAATGCAAAGGAAAGCTATAAGGAGATTGTTCACACAAACAGCTGCCTAAGAATTTCCGTGGGCTTCTTCTCTTTCATTTCTATCTTGAGCCACCTCGGCATTTTTGCTATTTCCGCTATCTTATTCTTTTACTTTTATAAATAATACGTAATTCTTTAACAAATTAAAAATTTTTAATTTTTAACTTCTAAAATAATTTGCAATTTCTTGAACACGTCTTCGCGCTCGATCAATCAACGAAGATATATTTATCAACAAGACAGCCATATTGTGCGCATGATACAGTTCGTCATTGTCAAGGTCTCATGGCGGACGGTTGGGTGACTAGCTATCTGACCAGTTAATCGGTGAACCGCGACTGGCCTGAACGACTACTCGACCGGCAGCATTGTCACAAAATTGAGTTGAATCGAGATGTGGTACGTGACCCGCGAGGCAAGAAGATTATGCGTGTCGTCGTCTTGGTCGTGTGTTAAGGTTGAAATAAGCGAGAAGTAAATGGAAGAAAGGTCTAGTTTCATTTTGACTTTGCGTTGCCTGAAAATCATGTTGTATTCAAAGCTATTACGCAAAGCTATCATGCGTAAACGCGCGGTCGTTTTTAGAGTTATCACGGTTTATTCAATTTCATAATAACGTTAACAGAACAATTATGTGTCAAGGAAATTTTTGGCTAACAATAAGTTCCTCTAATTAACATAAAATTAATTAACTATGAGCAATTAATTGTTCATGAATAATGGCGCGGGCATAAGAAATAATTGCACGTATATGGTAAATTTATTATATTTAACTATATAATGAATGTAATTTGAATAATATTTATGAATTTTTTTCGTAAGCTGCGATTATCTAGCCTAAGATAGATAATGATTATTAACATAACGTAAATCGAAATTAAAATTAAACAAAAATGCGCTTGAAATAAATGTATCCACTTTCTGCAAACAATTGATTGAATAATTTTAGTTACATAGAAAAGAATTAATTGTGTAATAAAATATGTTAATATTTATTTGTGTTATGCATATTAGCATTAATTGTCGAAAATTATACATATATTGCACATATTAGAACTTATTTAATATAAATCTAATTATAAGTATTAATATTATATTAAAACTATTACATGTAATACCTATTATATATTACAATTTATTTATAATTTCCGATATATTCTGATATATTATCATAGAACTTTATTATTTATTATGTATTATTTTAGTATTTTACGATAACTATATTTAAATAATGTATATAATTCCTGTATAACAATATTATATTATTATAATTACATCTTACTTTTGAAATAATTTTCAATCTATGGCACAGTATCAGTTAATGCAAGCTAAAGAAAAAGATAAAAAAAAACTGTATTATTAAATCATTATTTTATAAATCATATTTTTTCAAGTACTAAACTCTACAAAAAATAATTCTACATTTTTTATGTATATAAAATTATCAACTTCTCAGTCGCATTTTATTAATAATTTTGTATACTCTACACGTTTTTTTTAATTATTCAGAAAGTATTTATTTTAGATCATAAATCCTATCAATAAGAAAATGAATAAATTGATTAATGTCTATCATACGAAATAAAGTATGCTGTGCTGATCAAAAAATTACGATTGTAGCGAGCTGATACAGTTTGTGCGAGTCTATTAGAGATTAATATCAATAGCCAGAAGTATTTTATAACGATGATAAGCTATTCTTATCGCTCAATATATAAAACGCGTCGTATTCTTGAGCTACTTATCCGTGAGACTCATTTCATCAAGTTTTCGAAAAACGCAAAAAAGAGATGGGTAATAAATAATGATAAAGAATCGTCAAGCGATGCACTCGGCTCGAACGTTACCGATCTCTTCTTCATCTTCTCGCTAAGTATCGTTCGTGTCGTTGATACGTGCGATCGAGTTCGTAGTCCGAAAGGAAAAGAAAACGCGCAGTTGAATGCTATATATGCGTGTATAGCAGCGAGGAAGCAGATATAGATACGAATATTACATGTTATTTGATGCATCGGCGCACCGGTAAACAAAAGAAAAGAAAGAGATCTCCGTGTTGCGGTTCCTTCGTTCGTCGGCAATACACGTCTCATAGCATATCATCCCTGTTTAGCTGCTCCCCTCTCTCTAACTTGTAAAAATAACAAATCAAGTAATACAGAAAAATGAGTTTTTTTAAGATGTCACATTCTGCAGATTGAATATTTTAAGCTCATCATATTGGATAAAAATTGAATATTCTTTGTGTTGAAATTGAGTTAATGTTGATTCAGTTTTCTCATCTCTTAAAAATAAGAATATCAAATCGATCTTAGTGGTAGAATTAAAAGCTATTTACGAGTTTTCAAACTAGTTTCGATTTAGAGCTCATTCCCTTAATTGCAAACAAACTCTTACTTGATACAACTCAGACAGAAGTATTAGAAAAAGTAAAAATACGTCGTATTCCGTTCTGGATGTAGTACATAAAATCTAAGAATAAGCTCTTAAAATACACGTATTTCAATTATTAAACTCCAATTCCTTTGCAAAAAAACCACTCCAAATCTTCTCGTCACAAGAAAAAATTATATTTAAAATGAGATATATCAATTCTTTTGCGACTAAATATTCTTTATTGATAAGGTGAAAAAGGGTAAAAATAGCATTGTTTGTACAATGCTCGTTCAAATATCATTGAACGTTTTAAGATATCTTAAAAATTGACCAAGTTATCCTTTTCTTGATAGATTATCAAAAATTGAAAAATGCTGTCTCTCGGAATTTTTTGAGATATAAAAAAAAATAAAACGGATAGAAAAGAGTACAAGTTTTCTTTTGAATAATATTAGCAAAATTAAAATATCTTGTAGTTGTGGGTGCGATACAAACAGGTACAAACAAAGTGCAAACACAAACTATGCTATTTATTTTTATATTTTATAAAATTGGGCGCTAGGTTCACATTGCTCACATTTCGATTGAACTGCAATCTTTTTCATAAGAATATCTGTTATTGAGGTATAACTTTATTGAATCTTTCAAAAAGTTTTCTTAAGCGACAATGGTTTTGTTAAAATATTCTTTGATTTGAATATACAATAAGAAGGATTGCCTATATAAGAAGGATTGCCATAGTCTCAGCAATCAATCGTTTGTAAGAAATTACATTGTCTTTCAATATCGCATTTAGTTTTGTTAAAACGTTAAAAAGAATGAAGTAAAGATAGATGCAAATTTATTCATACTGTTGTGCTCGTTCGGGAAACTGTGTCGCGTGTGTCGTGAAAAGATTAAGAAGCGTTGCCTGGTTACGCAGTAAACAAAGAGACAGTTCAGAGTCCTCCAGCGTTTGATCCTCGGCGTCGTCAGGACATGTTACGAACGCTTGCCGATTTAAAGAGAATTGCTTGTAAATAGTGCCGTGTTTGATTAAATTGGGTGGACTTCCAAAAAGCTATCACCTCCGATTTGGATGATATTCAGCCTAAATACTTATTTTATCTAGTAAATAATATTCCCAAATGGATTTTTGGCGCAAATGCCTTCTCCGCTCTCTAGTCCCCCTCAAAGGTAAAACTGTTTTTCTTAATTATTTCAGAAAGTATTTATTGTACGGAAAAAGTTGTCAAACAAAAAAATGAAGCTCATAAAAAGCTATACAAATAAGGTTTTATACATATTTTACCTAACTCCAATATTTTAGTCGTTATTATCAAAAATTTCTAAAAATTTTACGAATTTCTACGCAAAGCGAGATTCAATCCAAACCCTATATGTATAGTTTTTTTATGGTGGAGCCCCCCACAGGGTGGCAGGACACACTGCCTCCAGATTTTTGATAATAACGACTAAAATATTGGAGTTAGATAAAATATGTATAAGACCTTATTTATATAGCTTTTTATGAGCTTCATTTTTTGTTTGACAACTTTTTCCGTACAATAAATACTTTCTGAAATAATTAACAAAAACAGTTTTCCCTTTGAGAGGGGCTGGGGGGCGGAGGGGGTATTTGCGCCAAAAATCCATTTGAGAATATTATTTACTAGATAAAATAAGTATTTAGGCTGAAAATCAGCCAAATCAGAGGTGATAGATTTTCGGAAGTTTATCTCGAGAAAGACCGTGTGTGCTGAACGAAGAAGTTAGCAAGTGTACTATTGTTGCTCTACTAAGCATCGGAAAAAATTAAGGAGCCGACCGGATTTTGGAACTCGGGATCCTTCATCCTCCACAACCTAGTACTCAGCTTGCTGTTCCACTACTCTCTCAATTATTCCGACCGTCTACCAAATACTTAAACAAGCATTACGGCTTTATATACTTATTACTATATATAAGAAATCGTAACGAGTCAACATAAACGTATATCAAAGCTTAAGATATTGGCAACTATATCAAAAGAAATAGGACAAATACAAAACGATATATGCTTTATATATTCTCGTTGCAAATAATATCGTCCAAATCTAATATCAAAATAGATAAGATATTTAAATCTGAAATAAGTAAACATGAGGCTTGAAAGTTACGGTGGAGTGAGAGAGAAAGAGAATGAGGGAACGCGCTCAACGCGTTTTTTTCTCTTTCACTCTACTGTAACTTTCAAGCCTTATAACTCGAAAAGTACTTAATAAAAAATAACTTTATTATAGTGTTTTGAAAAGCTCTTGAAATCGACTGCAAGAAAATGCAATAAAAAATAGGAGTTTTCATCTAAAAATTTCAAAGTGATTTTACGTGACTTTAACAGCGCTAGTCAAAGTCACACTAATATTTCTCTCTAAGGCGCTACTTAAAATTCTACAACTTTTATTTAGAACATTTTTTTCGAAAATGCATGGTTTTCGAGATATTTTGGTGTCTAAGTTAAAATGGGACATCCTATATAATTAAATGCACAGTAATAAAGAGATCAGGAAATTACAATACAAAATATTTAAGAAATCTCATAAGTGTCTTAAAATAGGAATATTTAAATTAAAAAATTAAAGCTATTATGATTTATAAAATTAAAACAGCTGCAAAGATAATGTCACTGTGCGATCCTGAACCTTCTTACTTATACAAGATATCTGATAAAAATTACGCTACCTCTTGTTTGCCGGTAGAACGCAATAAATTAAACAAAAAAGTTCTTTACCGTTTTGCAATTTTCGCAATAATTATTGAGAAATTAATTAAAAAAGATTGGTGAACGAAAACACGTTTCATGTGGTTAGTTAAATGTATGTTCTAGGTGTACTAACGGCGAGTGTCGTATACGAAAAGTTTGGTTGCGCGACGAGGACAGGAGTAACGTGTGAGCAGCGAGCATTAGAAGCTTTACTTTATTCATATTTTTACTTTTTCTAATATTTCTCTTTTGAGTATATCAAATAAGGGATTATTTGAGGATTAAAAAAGAGCTCAAAAATCGAAATTATATCAGTTTGGAAATCATAACTCTTAATTTCACTGCTAAAATCGATTTAATATTTTCATTTTTTAATAGAGGGGAGGTTGAAAGTTGAGTCAATTGACTGAACCTCTCCACAAAGAATATTAAATTTTTGCCCAATGTGACGATCACAAAATCTTTAGTTTACAAAATATAAAAACTCATAAACAGTTCATTTTTCTGCACTACTTGTTTTTTTATTTCTGTAAATTGGGGGGGGGGGGATAACCAAATACAGGTGTTTATATTGGAACTATGATGAGAAAAATTGATCAAAATTCTGTACAACAGAGTTTCTAATTTTTATTTCTTTTTCTGTTTTTTTAATGCGAAATGAAAACTTCTCGAGTGAGTTTATTTTGTTTTCTTTTTCAAAAATTTAATTAAATCTATCGACTGTTGTAGATATAACTAAGAATAAAGTAATCTATATATATATATATATATATATATACTTGCCCTTTTTTATATTTTTTAACTTCAATATCAACTTATTTTTCAAATAATGCCTATTAATACATTAGCAATTGTAAAATAGCTCATTGAGTATGCACGAGGTGGTTGTCAGGATCCGAAGGAGATTGAACTTCACAATGAGGGACGGAGGGATGACAGAGCTAAGAACCGTATTTCACAGAAAACTCATAACTTTATTCTAATATAATGTTATCCGTGTCACGGACGGAGACCAAAAGGCCTCGAACCCAGCATGCCGATGTTCACATGTCCCCAACCGCTACATCGGCATGAGCCAATCAGATTGCAACGCGCTAGCGCTTTCTCGTAGCGCAGCAACGACCTATCGCACGCATGGCAACTGCAGCGCGTGCAGTATACAATGTTAGAAAGAGAGAGACTCATTCAACTAAAGAAAGAAAATAATATAGAGTTCTCTCTTACACAATATCTATGCAAAATTTAAGTAAATTTTATTTATTCCAGTTGTTTCTATCTAATTTTGTCATTAATTTTTGATCTTATTATCTTGACCTATTGTCATTCAATCTTAACTATCTTTTATATGCCGTCCAACAAATGTTTAACATACAAGAAGAAATGTTTCTAATTCTACAAATCGGATTTGGATATTTGTTTTATTAAGAACATTTCTATTATAATTTACCCGAAATTTGTATATCACAATGCCTTGAGCGATTTACGCGGTTTATCATCGAAAGAAACGCAAGATATAAAATCGAATCTCAAGCGGCAATATCTGCGACAATCTGGTATGTCTCATGGTGAAGAAAGTGCATCGAACAACGGTTATCGATTTACTAGTCATTCTATCATAATAAATGTAACTTAAAATGTAATTTGATATATGGATGTACTATGATGTTACAGTGCTGATTTCATTACATGATCAGCAGCCGTGTCGCGCAATGTAATTTAAACCATTCGATTCTTTCAAAGCAGGAACTGAATCCGATAAAGAAAAGTACCGTTTGCATATTCTTCGGTTTTTATAAGTATACTATTTGAAACAAAAACCTGTTGATATAAATACCATTATAATCATAAACTTCTATATTATACACTAAACCGATAACATCCTTTGTTTCTTATGTACAAGTGTGTCCTTTATGTATATGTACTTTGAATCTCGCGCATACACATTGCAAAGTTCCAATAGATATAGTCTAGTCTTTTGAGAGAGCAGTAAACACATTAAAGTACACAGAATAATTTAGACTAAAATTTTGAAAAATGCCCATTTGGTGTGCAATTCAAAAGTGTCCAAGTGCTAAAAACAAAGGTTGCAAGATACATTTTCATAAGTAAGTCTTATAAATTTTAAAATAGATAAATTATATTTTTAGGTTAACCCATATTATATTTGATAAAAATGTTGTAAGTTTCCATTAAAAGTAGAGTCTCTATTAAGGGTTTGGATTCAAGCAACAAACAGAAAGGATTGAATGTCCACCGAATCCAGTTGAATATGTAAATATATTTTAAACTCACGGATTTCTTTAATAATCCGGAATCCACATCCGGAATGCACAGAATACTAAAATCAGGTTCAAATATATATCACAAAATTATAATGCTAATTTATTGTTCTAGTTTTAAATTTATTGATACGCATTAACAGACAATTAATATCGAAGATAGAGTGCTTCAAAAAATATATTATTCTAACTTTTGATATTAATATAATATATTATTTTTTAATAATTATTTATAATTTATTTATTAATAATTATTTATTATCTTATTCATTAATAATTTATTTAATATTTATTTATTAATAATTAATAATACAATTTGATTGTTCCAGAATGACTAAAAAAGGCTATATAAGAACCAGAAGCTTGGATAGTGCAAAAAATATATTATATTACTATAAATTAATATACAAAAAATTCACAAAAACGTTTCGGCCACAATTTCTCTTTAGTTCAACAGTATACAATAAAGAAAGAAAAGAGTTTAGATCATATGGAAAATATTAAACTTATATAAAGATTAAAATAAATAGAAAAAATTAAATAAGTCAATATGAAAAGAAAGGATACTTTTTCGTCGTTGCTTTTTAATATTAATTTTCTATTGATGCGTAAAAGTAAAATATATAAAGAGAAAAATAAACAAGTTTTAGCTTCACAATATTTTAGCTTCACATATTTTTAAACTTGATGTTTAGAAGTTACAGTGTCGAATTAACGAAAGATTGTTTAAAATCATTTAATGACTTAAAAAGAATATTTCTTATGCTGGTTTAGACCAAAATTTACAGTGACATAAAAGATTTTATTTATAGACACTGCCATCGCAAATAGTAACTGCAATGCGTACCACATTCTAGCCAACGCGTTTGTTCGACGACGGCCTAATTACCTAGTCGTGACTATTTCAATATAGATATTTGAGGAACATCGTAAATCAAGTATTTAGTACTCGCTTTTGCAAAAAAAAATATTTATATTATTAACTTGAATGTGCTATCGTTGTTACACTATTATTGTGCAGATATAATAATAAAACAGGAAATACAATTAATACACCCCCCCACCCCCTCCTTCCACTATTGATCTACATTTTTATTACTTATGCACATTTTTATTACTCAATAATCTAAAACGTTTGTCGAAATTTTCAAAATATAAAGAGAGAAAAAATGCTAATTTAGCTTAAATAATTTGAAAACGCTATCATACTAAAGTAAAAGTTTGAACTTGCCAGAATTAAACTGAAAAATTCGCGGTAATAAAATATTAAGAAACTTTTCAAAGAAGTTTCCAAGTTTTTAATCCTTAAGGAGTAAATCACTCATCAAAGTTGTATTCAATAATGCCCACTCATATACAATGTTTGGATATTACTATTTTTTATATAATACCTTAATAATATTTAAGCAGTGTCTCAATGAATTTAACAAGTCTAACAAGTGTTTAATAGTATACAAAAGAAAGTTTTATATTTTATCAGAAATTCAACTTTGATTTCTAAACTACACGATATTCGATCATCTTAAAATTGTGCATACATCTTCAGTATACTTTGTTCTAGGACATGAACCTCGGATTTTCCGAAATTCCAAAAATTAAAATTAATAAATTTTTTTGCTTTGTCAAAAGTCGATGTTTAAGCGAAAAGTCGACTTTTGACTTCAAACTGACATCATTTTGTTATTTTTCACTTTTTTTTAATTTTCCGAGTTTTTCTTATTGTCTAGATTTATGCTCTCTATAAACTATTCATAAATGCAATTTTCTTGGGATTCTTTTTCAAATTATTCAAAGCCGAAAAATCACCGCAGAGTGTGTTTTTGTTGTAGTGTTTCCAAGTGGTTAACATTATTATATGATATTCAGTAAATAATAAAGAAAATTTAAAAAAACCAAAATTTTTTTGTACTTTAAGAATGCTTCTTTATATCCCAAAAAAGTTTATTCGGATATCATTAGTTTTCTTTAAAAAAATTCATAAAAATCACTTGTATTTAGAGCTGTTACAATGGAATTCCCCCTTAAACGATAATAATTTTGAAATTAATGAACATATCTATATCAAATTTGTACTGAAGAAAGTTTAATTTATGTAACAATTTTATTGTCAGTCTGTTGTAACACAGTTACAGTTACAAAAGTCTATAAAAATTCGTCGTATAGTTTTTCCAACAAAAATTCTCAAAAATATTCTTTTTTTCGACTTCCAAATAAGAAAAGCCCCTTAATAACCAATTTATTTTGTCCCGAATTTGAGACAAACTCAGCGGTTTAAATATGTGAAGCTGGCATTCCAAAATGCAAATTTTTATAAAACTTATACAGCATTTGATTGTTTATATTTGATTATATTTGCCACATATAATTTTCTTGTTCACCTTATAAAGAAAAGTTTCAAAATTTTCTGTAATAAATCTGTTATAAATTATGTTTTGTCCATATTTCAATTATATTACAACATAAAGCTGAAAAATGACCAGGAATATAATGTACGATGCCAACTAGAACATATATTTGATTTTAAATCTTAATTTTTTCAGTAATATCGCTTAAAAATATTTCTTATCTTAAAATTCTTATATTAAAATAAAAAAAGAGACCTGGTTCTGGCTTACTCGTGATTTGTATTTTATATAATTTGATTTATATTATACGGTATTATTGACCCCTATTTAGCCTCCCCATTTTGCAAAAATAAAAAAACAAGTAGCGCACAATTATGAACTTTTATATGCCGTAAATTCAAAATTTTGGGCTCGTAATACTGGGTAAGAATGTAGGACAGGTAAACAGAAGTATTATATTGTAAAGTTTTATATGTACTTATTTCTGCTTGAAAAAATTGTAATAACAATAAAATTAAGAAAAATTTGTTTAAAATCTTGATTCGTTATTTCAGTTTCATGTAAATCCGGAAGTAACAGGGGTGGATAAAAAAAGAGGAAAAGTAAGAGGATAAGAGGGAGAGATGGGGGAAGGGAGGGGGGGAGAGAGAGAGAGAGAGGGGGGGGGTAACATTTATATATAATTATCATAAACCTATTTCAAATTTACAGCTATTATTAATTAGTTTGTTTCATAGAATGCGCGCAATTGCTTAATTAACGTTTACTGAATAACACAAAATGTTTGTGCAAATTAGATAAAAATGTCTTTGTGCAATTTACATAAAATTAAGTGTGATAATATAGCAGATAAGAACACTAAACGAAATTAAATGCATAGAGATAATCCTAATAAATGATCTTCCTTCTTGCTTTCTTTTTTTCTTTCTTTTATTTATGCAACACTGACAAATGTTTATTACATTGTCGACGAAAATAGAAACAATGACAAACTTTGATTCACGATTGATTGTTGCCAATCATTTAGCAGGTATTTAGAGGATGATCTATTTCGAGAGATCTATTTAAATGCCTTCCTTTGAAATGACTTACATTTTAGAGACACATTCAAATAAGTGATTCAAATAAAAAAAAGCTTGTTTGGGTAGTCCTCTTTTATAAATTTATCTTTTAATTGTTATCGAATAAAAACGTTTTTTATTTGATTATTATGAAAAACATCTATTTAAATTACATTTAAAATAATATATCGTTTATTTAAAAACAATTAAATTTTCATAAAGATTGTATATTTAGAATATCAAAACATTGATTTTATCTGCTTCTGAATTTAAATCTTTGAATCGTTTCGAATGTCCTTCCATGTCCTTAATGTGGCAATTAGAAATTTGAATAACAAATTTTGTATAAAATTTTTTGTAGAGTATTTTAAGAATGTTTAATTTCAAAATTATTATATAAATTATGTAATATAAAAATAAAAAAGAAAATAATTATTTATAATATGTGTGCAAATTAAAATTTTAATTTTAGAACGCAATAAGTTTTATATTGTATTTTATAAAAATAATGTTCTTTTTAATTCCAAAATATTAATATCTGCTTTAAATTCAAAAACTAGAAAAGTCAAGTTTAACAAAATAACATAGTTTTCTAAAGTTGCATTTGCTATATTACATGTTTTGTAAAAATTTTATAGATAGAAAATATTTTTCTTAAATAATGCATATATGCGTCATAACATTGAAGATACTTTTAATTGATGCATGTTATTAACTCATGTTGTACTTTATTGTTATTAACACACATTTAAGCAATTAATCAATATATTTTACATATTTAATATGTCTTTATTGGTACAACGCATAATCTCGTAGAATTATTATTGTGGAAATTTTGCATAATTTCTTTTGCGGTTTTAGATATAATATATTTTGCAATGACAATGACAGAGTGGAGTGTCGAAAACAATTGTGTCCTGCCAAAAAATCATCCTTTCAAGATAAATTAAAAAGTTAATTAAAAAATCGAGAAAACGCTAAGTCACAAGTAATCGTTTAAAAAATTACGTCTGTTAAGCTAAATAAATTGAAATAAAACTTATAATAAAATTTAGTGTTGTTTAGGTACTAATTTGGTACTCTATTTTTAATTTTAGTGCTCGAGCCGTTCAGTAGAAATTTATTCGGTCGTTTCATAAGTCCTGTCGTTTTTTTATTATCGATTTTCAATAAAGTATTGTTTTCTTTCTGTCAAAATCACGTTGTTTTTTAATTGTTTATTTTGTTCATTAGTATTTAATCTTTAATTAATGCAAATTTCAAGAAGATTGACAGAGTAGTTAAAGAATGGCAACTAAAGTCCAAATCAAGAACATTTGCGACATTGTATGTTTTATAAATTTCGTAAAAAAATAAAGCAACAGTGGCAACTAAAACATTAATTTGGTTTATTCGCAAGCCCTAGATTTAAGAACATGCCAAAGATGGTTTTCGAGGTTCCGGGAGAGAAATTTTGATGATGTTAAAAATGGCATTAAAGACTATTTTAAATTCTAAATCACAGAGTTTTTATAAGTTAGAGGTAGAAAAGTTAGTTTCTAAATGAGAAAGGGTAATAGAAAACGAGGGAGAATATATTGATGATTGAATTCATAACGCTTTTCTATAATTTTATGTTAAACTTTTGATAATAAAAACGACAAAACTTATGAAACGACCTAATACTTCTGTCCACTTACTTCGTCTACTTATTTGTGTAAAAAGTAGCGTTAGTAATAAAATATAATTCATATAAGAAATAAAATAAATATTTATTGTCTAATGTTTCTTTTCGTGTCATTGTAAAGCCAGATCGGCAAAAACGATTTAGCCGTAAATTATTTTGTATAGCAATACAGCTTATGTGCACAACTGACGTGCTAATTTATACGCATAAAAGAAAAGATGCTGCGATTTGTGGCAAAACATTTCGTACGACAGGAGCAGGTGGTCATAAGTATACACGAGTCTCATCATTTCAAATGTAAATTTGAAACAAATTAAGAATATACCTTGCATTATATACATTACTGATTCAAGGTCAAATATTTCAATATCGATAGCGTTATTGCATTAAAATGGGTTTAAGTTATACGAAAGGAGATATTGCCGTATATTTTTAACGATAATCTATCATGTTGACAGCACACTGCACATTCATACATACATAAATATTTTGCAAAATATAAAAACCAACTTTTTAAATTTTAGCTTAATCAAAATTTAAATTATTTATTGCTTGTTAAATCTTTTAATAGCATCTTCAGATATCTTGCATTAACTGCTATATTTTCAAATTAGCGTCTGTATTCTATAGTTGAAATTAATTGAAAAATAATATAATATTTTCAAAGCATAATTCTATTTATAAAATATAAATATTCATTAATTATAATTAATTATAATTATCGAAGAATTATTCCAGATTATCTTGTTATAACAATCGCCGATCGTATAGACATGTTTACTGATGGAATTATAAATAAATAATAAAACTGCATACTATTGTACATGATAAAGTACATCGTCGCGTCATGTCTTGCGAAGCAACCATGTAAACATCTTTCTAACAATAATCCCTTATGAAAATTACAAAATCTATGTTTGTCGTATGTTAAACGTGCGCGGTGCCGACCTTCTTTCGAAAAGAATTAAAGAACAGTATTCTTATAATTGAAGATGTTCATATGACTTAATTTCATCAAATGATAAAGTCGTTATTTTGAATTTTTACATGATAAGATATACGTATAAATTGTTCGTGGCTTTTACATCTTTATAATACATTTTTTTCTTACTTGTTCTCAATTCGATTGAATTGTTGTATTCAAAAAGCCCGCTCCAGACGTTCTACAACCCCTGACAAAATTCGAGATAGAAATCTATATTTATATTTTATATAATAAAAAATTTTAAAAATCAGAATACATACATATAAATTACATACATATTTCCAAAAATACTGATAAATTACTAACATTATTATGATATTATTATTTCATATGTATACATGTATATAAATTCAGCTTTTCCAAATATTCCCTGCACATAATATTATAAATTATAATTATATTAGGTTGTCCCAAAAGTTCTTTTCGTTTTCTTACTAAAAATTAAATACTCAACCCTCCGTTTTACCCCCTTTAAAAGAGAATTTTTTAAAGAAAGGAATAAATAGTAATCAGAAGGTAATATTAATAGTAATAGTAATAAAGGTAATATTAATAGTAATCATAGTAATCAGTTATTTTTCATGTTGGTAATATATTAAAAATTTAGATAATTATTAAAATACAAACATATTGGAGTGTCTTTTTTGAAACTTGGCCAGACCTTATCATTTATGAATTTTTGTGAGATATCACCTACTTTTTAGAGCACAGAATTCTACCTCCTTAAAATGGAGGTTAAGCACTTAAGAGAACTATTAAAAAAGTAATGTAAAAATATGTATGGATAAAAATATATATTGCGGGTGTAGTGCACAAAATCCAAGAATAAGCTTTTAAAATACGCGTATTTAGATTATTAAGCTGCAACTCCTATATAGAAAACCACTTGACATCTCTCCGGTACAAGAGAAAATTAGAATGAACTATTTACAATGGAATATATGTATTCATTTTTTTTTAACTAAATATTCTTTACTAATTTATAAGTTCGCAAAATATGTACATTTCGATTATTTGCAATGCTCTGACAACAGTATTATCTCAGATCATTTCGTCATAAAATACAATTATATTTAAAATAAAAAAGATTAACTATTTTTGATTATTTTTGACAACTGAATAATTGACTATTTTTGACAACTGAATAATTTTTGTTAATTTTTGAAGTCACAAAATGTGCACATTTTGAGATATAAACCTGGCGCACAACTTTATAGAATATAAAAATAAATAACATAGTTTGTTTAACAAATAAATAAATAACATAATTAATTATTAGTTAGTACTTGTTTGTATTGCACTTTGTTTTTACTTCAAAGGATAAAAAAATATAAGTTAAAAAATGGTTAGCGCCCACCTAAATATTATTACTATTATTATTATTATATTATTGTTTTCTATTTGATTGATTGTGTCAACATTGACTCCATCTCTCCACAAAGAATATTAAATTCCTGCCCACTGTGACGAACTTAAAATTTTTAATTTGCAATATGTAAAAACTTATAAAAAGCTTACTTTTCTGCAATAGTTGTTCTTTTATTTGTGCAAGTTGGGAAAAAAAGCAACCAAAATTTGTTTATTAGTAAATATGTACTCTATTCGTGCAAATACGGATTTTATATGGAAAAACTTTATATAGATATTAACATTGAACCTTTTTGGGAAAAATAGATATTATAAAATTAATTATCAATTTATGATATTGCGCTAAATACAACGCGCAAAATTAAACGTATCTGTGACACCATATGCAAGAGGTGAATGTTGGACGCAATTTCAGTTATTAGCGCATTCACTTATTATCACCCACGATCACCCTCGTAACCTTGATAACAGTGCGCATTCTATTACTAGAACGCATATCATGGTGGGCGACCATTAGTTATGGAGTTGATTCAAACAAACATTTCGGTCAATGACAGCTTGGCAAATTGATAAATTGCTCTAATAGTAGATCTAATAGATCTGTCTTTGTAAACTATGTTAAAAACTTTCTGTAATTCATTACTAATGAATTTTGTACTAATCTACAGAAAAGTAAAATATAACAAAATCTTATCTCAATAATTCTATTATTTGGAAATCGACCTACTAAACAAAATAACTTAAAAAGATACATATAAACAATAAATTTTTCCTTTTCATCAATTAGCAAATATAAAAAGTTGAGAAAAAATTCAAATTTTCTTTACTTAATAAATACTAATATGTGAAAATTAAAATTTAACAAAAGTTTATTTAAATAATCAATTTTCTCAGCATTTCTTGCCAAACTTTAAATACAAAACTTCGGAAAACAAAAACATTTAACATTATAGGATTGTAAAAGAAAAGAATTATAATAAAAAGATACATATTGGACATGTCCGGACATGTTTGCATATTTAGAAATAGGCAGGCAGACAGGGAAACAAACGGAAGAAATGGGAGAGAGGAGAGAAAAATTCCGAAGTACAGAAGTACCACATATGTATCTTTGATGTATTCAAAAATATCCGAGTCTTCTATTATTAAAGAATTTTTTTACAAAACAAAGATGCAAATGTTATAAACTGAATTAAAATAACAATAATTGAAGTAAATTTTGCGTTATTTTTTAATAAAACGTTGTTTTTCCGGAAATGCGCGTTATCAACTTTTAAAAATAAAGTAAGTTTTTTGACTATAATAATTTTCTGTTTTTACGATCTAAAATTTTTAAGTATCACCAAAGTGATATTTTGAGAAAAAGTTGAGCTCAATCTATCGGCTTCTTGGTTTCTAAAAGTTAAGATGTACCGCTTAAATTCTGAGAATCTTTTAACAGGTGGTTAATGGATAAGTGACTAAGCACGTGAATATGATATAAACGAGATAATATACTCCGGCATGCCATTATTCAAAATTGGCCAATTTTATCACGTCATCTCGATAATCGTGTATTTCTAAATTTAATTAGCGCAAATATTATTAAAATTACGTTGTCAATAAAAAATCTCTAATGCATTATTGATCTAAGGCGACATAAGTATACACGATCATTCGCAAACACGCATATAAATTGCGTGTACATCGATGTTGAATATAGAACTACTTCATGTTTTTTTAATATAAAGCACCCTTCGTAAAATTGCCAACGACTCCATTCATCCATCAAAGATACTCCCGATCGATCAAATGTTGCGTTGTCGTGGCGACGATCGGAGCGTTCACGACGAACAACCGATGTTCGTGATTTTGTGAATTGGAAATTCAAAACTTTGACAAAATAAAAATGTATGATAGTGACACAGCAGCAAGTACCGGCTCAAACAATGAAATGAGAGAAATACATAAGAGTACCGTTCAACGTGGAACGTTAACGCGCCGCTCGTTTGGAGGTTACGTTTAACGAGAACGGAATGTAATCGTTGTTGCGATACTTACGTTATCAATCCGTCGTGCACATCACAAACGTTGTATATCCCGTATGGCTCAGTTTCAGAAAAGGTACTCACTCGCAGAAAAACCGAACACGATAAACTTAATGATGACGACGAATTCGAGAGACAAAACACAATACACACACGTACACTTCACAAAATAGACTGAGGCAGCTTACGGATATACTTCTGCAATTGCTCGGCGCACGCTACTGGCGTCATCTGCCAACGGTGGGTATAAAATGTAAATTGCGGCGGAATTTTTGAATGATAAATCTTGTAACCTTTGCAAAATTGTATACAATAATGTCTTACACTTACAGTAAAGTTCTCTATAAGATAATAAATTATTATTAAAATTTAACAGGTTAGCTTTAAGCCGTTTTATATTAAATTAAAAAATATTTCAATAGAAATTCAATGTTGGTTGTATAAAGTATTATTTTATTAAGTCATCAAAAAATTAATTAACTTATATACATATACATATATTATTTAAAAATATATTTAACATAATATAATTATATTATAATTAGGTACTGTTTCTGTGTCTTTTTGACAAATAACATATTTATAATCAAATAAAATATATATAATTGTAATTCAAAATTTATCAAAAACAACTTAAAATTTTAAATAATTTTTTAAACTGCAAATAAATGTTATAAATACAGAAACAATAAAATGTAAATAACAATTCATTATAAACGAGATCTGAAATATACTGCATTTTTCAAATTTTCAACTCTTAAATTTTCAAACAAAACACTAATGTTTAATAAATGTTTAAAAAACATTTAGCCTACGTTTGTTTTATGCTTAAAAATACATTTATTTAATCATTGAAATGTTTCGTATAAAAACGGTGTTTTAAAATAATAGTGTGATAAGTCATATAATCATATCACAAACATATACAATAACAAACGTTTCGACCTCAGGCCTTCTTCAGTACAACAATGATATAAAAAGTTTGCACGCCATTATTTAAAAGATAAATAAATTAAAGTATAAAATTATGTGTTAACGCAGCGCATAAAATTCCAGGTAGCAATGTTTGATGATCAGATTTCATCACGTCATGATCTTCAGATATTTACCGCAAAATTATGTATGCCTTGTAATCATATTATGATGATACATATCATGAGTATAAGTTAACGTGCACATGAGGAAAAATGTGAGCTCACATATTGATATTAAATTGTTAACTCATTCCACACATTATGTCGTCTTATATTCGTCTGAAAAACATCTTAAAATCATTCAGACGTCTTACGAAACTGACAAAGAGACGTATTGAAAACGTCTATGAAACGTCTTATGCAACAATTTTCGACGATTTAGAAACGTCTTAGAAACGATTTAGAGATGTCTCTTGATTTGTCTTATAAGACGTCTGTAAGACTTATTTTAAAATGCCTTTAAGACAAACGTTATTAATATAATGATTTTATACTCAAGTAGCAAATGATCGTCATCTGATGTTTTTTTATCGTCATAATTGATTATTATATTATATAATAACTAATTATAATAATAAAAAAACATCAGATGATCATTTGCTACTTGAGTAATTATTTTACAATAGAATATTTTTAAACTTGTTATTAATATTTTATTATTAATATTTCTTTACATAACACTTTTAAACATAATACTTTTACATAATACTTCTTGTATAAACTATATTAAGATATATTGTTAAAATATAAAATCCAAATATACATATGGGGCATTCTTTCTCAACTTTACACCCATGCTGCCCATTTTCTATTTGATCTAAAAATTTTTGAAAAAATCTTAAAATTTACAGAAAAATGTAAGCTTTCCAATGGCGCGTGGCAAAATTATCAAATTCAATTGGATCATACTTAAAATTTTAGAAAACCGAAAAAAAAATAATAAAAACGGTAATTATTCAAGTGTAGCGATTATTCATTCGACGTTTTTCTCTTCCAATTAACACTTTCGAGTACTCTGTTTATCTGTGCACTGTCACATGAGTCTAAACTAAAATGGCGGATCCAATATGGCCGCCAAAAATTTAAAAAATTTAAGAAATTAACTGATTTTTATAAAACTTGGTATCAAAGGGTTTTTCGGGTTACTGTATACGAGTCTAAAGTTATCTTTCGAAAATACAAAATGGCGGATTTAATATGGCCACCAAAACATTTTGAAAATTTTTAGAAATTAACGAATTTTTATAATACTTGGTATCAGGGACTTTTTCGGGTTGCTAATAACGAATCTGAAGTCGCATTTTGAAAATTCAAAATGGCGGATCTAATATGGCAACCAGAGAAAAGCCTGAGAGACGCCACGGCCAGGTTTTACGTGATCCGCGAAAGCGATACGCCACCTGTGGACCTAAAATCTGCACATTGGAACTACGTAGCCATGTGCACAATTTTTAGTTTCGTTCCGTGCTATGTCCACGAAGGATCGATAATACAGAGTAATGTGCACATTGATGTATAATATACATGTATATTGCAGCGGAACATGTATACATGTATATTATACATCAATGTGCACATTACTTTGTATTATCGATCCTTCGTGGACATAGCACGGAACGAAACTAAAAATTGTGCACATGGCTACGTAGTTCCAATGTGCAGATTTTAGGTCCACAGGTGGCGTATCGCTTTCGCGGATCACGTAAAACCTGGCCGTGGCGTCTCTCAGGCTTCTCTCTGTGGCAACTAAGAATTTGAAAAATTTTTAAAAGTAAGGAAGTTTTATAAAATTTGAACAGAGAGTTTTACGGCCAGCTAAATACAAATCTTAAGTCGGATTTCGAAAACTGAAAATGTCATCTAATAGAAAGACCAAAAATATTGAAAATTTAGGAAATTGACAGATTTTTATAAAACTTGATACTAAAGATACCTCTGATTCTGATGTCGCCTGAGCTCTTACCCTCTACTTTTTGAAATCTTGATATGAAAAAGTCGAACTATTACCAGCATTGGAATATCTCTTAATCACCATTTCTTTGTTGATTGGAACGAAACAGTGATTTCTCAGAATCTCTGGAACTGGTGGAGCTACATCAAATCGTTTTTTTAAAAATCTTTTTGTCTTTTGGTGCTCTTTGTCTTTATATGACAGTATACTAATACTTTTAGAATTTTTTTGAGCCCAGTCAACAAGTTTCTCGAATGAAAGAATGGCATCGTTGGGTTTACTAAGGAGGCTAGCTCGCATAGCTTCCCTTTTGAACACAGCACCTAAACCATCTGAAGCACCTTTACCATGTGCAGTGACATGATAGTTCCATTCCGCTGCAACACCAAAATCCTCTTCGTGATGCATTAGATTCATCATCTGATATTTATTTTTAAAATGCTGTTTTGCCCCATCGCTAAAGTAGATTACTCTTCTTAGCTCAGGAATTATTATTTTCAATTCAGGAATCAGCATCTTTTGTACAGTATATACAGCAGCTGTGTCATGAAGTGTACTATCCGACAAAAAAATAAAACTTTTGTGTTCAAGTTCTAATTCTTTTTTATAGTAACACACGACAGGAAAGACAATACATTGTGGATTATTAAAATGGAACGCCTGCGATGCATCTTGCACAACATACTTGTAATTCTCAGAAAAATCTAATACTGCAAGAACTTCACCTTTTTTTAAATTCTCTTTTCTTTCCTGATAGAATCGAGATTGTTCTTTTGCAATGAAAGAATGAGGTTTTAGAATAATAAAGTTGTCACAAAATTCATCGACAAATTCCGAGGACGGAAGAATTTGCGTCTGAAGAGTTGATCTGTCAGTTGTCCAGACATTGAACTGTATGTGGTGAATACCTTTCTCATCTATATATATATATAAGAGTTCTTTCAAATGTTTTTTTAATTCAATAATACCAGGACATTTACTGCATTCACCAATATAACAATTTTCATCAGGATTTTTGCACACGATTTGGCGTAAGCAATCTTTATAATCATGTAAAATCACATTGGAATCTTTAGTAAGATTATTTAAATTGACAGAGTTAATCATCAATTTGCAATTTTGATGTATCGTACAGACACAGACCGAATGCGTACCATTCGCACCAGCAAGTATACAATGTTTTGGTCGGAGTTGGGCAAATTTACTAAAACTAACATGACAGTCAGGATGGCATTTACTATAAATATCATAAAGATCTCTTATTCTGAATCAAATCTCTGCCCTCGTCATTTTTTACTGAAACCATATCTTTTATACCTGGCATGATTCTGCTATTTTCGTCACTATTGTAAAAATCTTTAATTCGTGTAACAGTACTTTCCGGCAATGGTTTACCATTCTTAGCAGTTGTTTCTGCTAAAACGCCCTTAGATGCTTTCAATTCTCTAGCTTTTTTTGCAAAATACCTAGAACAGTTGAATTCCCGAGAAATTTGACTTAGACTCCATGCATCTGGTACTACAGTCAAAATCGTCAATCTCAAAGGATCATTAATTTCAAGAGTGGAAAATTTTTCTTTTAATCCACTCAACATATCTTCCAACTCAATCTCTCTTTGTGATTTTATATTGCATTCAATTCCACTGAAAGATAATGAAGATGCACCGGAAGATACAAAAATATTTTGTTCAGTATCATGAGTACAATTATCAAACATTTTATCAAGACTTGATGAGACGTGCGTATCTTCATTCATGCGAGGATATTTCATTTTTCTACATGCTGCACAAATTTTAGCATTATCTGGAAATTTTGGGAATAATCGTTTGATAACACTCGAAATGCGTCGAAGATCTTTCCCTCTGTGACCTTCCACATTGTAGGGATTGCAACATCTATCACCGTGTATACTGGACATATTCAAAATCAAATTCTAAGATTCACGATCAAAAATAGTACAGATAATAGAATTTTCTGTAGTATTATTCTGAGAGCAGTCCTAAAAGAACGGTTAAAAGTAGCTCTGAAAAGAACTGTTCGAAGAAAACCTCAGAGAAACGCTCAAAGCACAAAAAAGCCCAGAACCATGGGAGTCGGATATACAAATCCAAATATTAAAGCGTTTAGAAATTTACGGAATCACAATGAAACGTTTTTTAACGTTAAAATGTTGTAATGAATGGCGATAATATCGCGGTAGAGAAACTCTCTCAAATGTGTACAAAATGAATTTCACGATCTTATTTTATGAAACTTTTTTGACTAGGCTCAGAAAAAAAATAATGATCCAATTGAATTTGATAATTTTGCCACGCGCCCATGGAGGACTTGAATTTTGTTATAAATTTTAATAGTTTTTCAATAATCTTTAGACCAAATAGGTCGATAAATACAAATTTAATAATGAAATTTTAAAATCTGCGTCCCAAATATACTCCTGATACCAAGTTTTATAAAAATCCGTTAACTTCTTAAATTTTTCAATATTTTTGGTAGTCGTATTAGATCCACCATTTAAAATTTTTAAAATCCGATTTGAGATTTGTATTCAGCATACAGAAAAACTATTTGGTATTAAGTTTTACAAAAATCTGTTAATTTCTTAAATTTTTTAAATTTTTGGCGGCCATATTGGATCCGCCATTTTAGTTTAGACTTATGTGACAGTGCACAGATAAACAGAGTACTCGAAAGTGTTAATTGGAAGAGAAAAATGACGAATGAATAATCGCTACACTTGAATAATTACCGTTTTTATTATTTTTTTTCGGTTTTCTGAAATTTTAAGTATGATCCAATTGAATTTGATAATTTTGCCACGCGCCATTGGAAAGCTTACATTTTTCTGTAAATTTTAAGATTTTTTCAAAAATTTTTAGATCAAATAGAAAATGGGCAGCATGGGTGTAAAGTTGAGAAAGAATGCCCCATATGTATATTTGTAATACTACTCCCACAACACGCATGTCTTAATGACGTTCTGTAGACGTCCTTTTTATTACGTCTTTGAGACATTACCTAAAGACGATGTACAGACGTCTGACGAATCTTTTACAAGACGTCACTAAAAGGACTCACAAAGTCGTGTGCTATGGCAATTCTGGGAGAAATGCATAACCTACAATTTCATTCAGTTGTGCCTAATTAGACTGGTGAATGATCCTACTTGTGGAGTAGATAGTTTGACTAAAATAATTTTTTTTAATTGATAAAAAAATGAGCCACAAGTAAAATCATCCTCCGGTCGAAACAGGGCATTAATTGTAGAGTGCTTGAATAAAATATTGTAAAATGAAGGGCTTCAAGGAATCCAAATTGATGAGGCGATGGACTGTCAGGTAATAATAATAAGGTAATATAAGGTAATTTGAAATTATAGTTTATATTCTATAATAATAATTTTTTAACCTTTATATGTCTCTTATGCTCCGTTTGACGTTTTTAGATTAGATTACCCAGTAAACACAGAACATTGCAGCAATATTGCAGCAATGTTGCAACATTGTAGCAACATTACAGCAATATTGCAAACATTGCCGCAATGTTGCTGCAATGTTCTGTGTTTACTGGGTAACCACTTCACTCAATTGGGTCGAAAATAACATTCTTAATCCAAGGTAATCATTGTTTTTTTAATTAATTATTATTTTAATATATAAAATATATAAAATTATAAATAAGGGTAAATTGAAATTATAATTTATACTCTATAATGGTAATAATAATTTTGTAACCTATAACTTTATTGCAGTATGCTTGAAGCTAGTGAGCTAAATATTATGAATATGCTAGCAGTGTGACAGCAAAAACGCAGCGAATGAGCAGAAACGAATCGAGCATAATCTGTCGTCACGATGTGAAAAAATTTGTACCATGAAAATGCTAAAAACCCGATAAGTATTTGATTCTTAATATTGTTGCGTCCGCGTGTCGTAATTGACAGTCCGCGATCGCCCGAATGATAATTACACGCACAAAGAACTGAACACAATTTTAATAGCAAAACACTTTTAATAGCATAACACAACAACGTAACGACGTAATGGGAATACGAGTACAATAAGCTGGAGCTATCAGGTACGCGTCCGCACAGTCTGATAGCTAGCTCAAATCTAAATCTCTTGTTTGTAAACAAACTGTCATAGAGACCTTTTAAACTGCTAATCAATATCGTCTTGACAACGAAATACAGAAAGATTTTTATTAATAACAAATGTCATATAGCTTCAGCTTTCTAGTGGCCGATTCATATCATTGATCGGTCCATCAGCTGTAACACACAGCATTGGTAGCAAAAAAGCATAAGCGCAACAATATACAGGGTGTCTGTCATAAGGTGTCTCAGCGAAAAGATACAAGTAGATCTCGTTATTCTGAACAAAAAAGTCCTATACCATTTTGCAAACCACCACGTAAAATTTCGAGTAATTAATTAAAAAAGATTGGCCAATAAGCGCGCGATGTTACGTGCCGCAACTTATAGTTTCTTATATTACTCTTTTTATTCGAATCTTTGAACCTTTTTTTATCTTTACTCCTTCTTGACCCTAAACACATGACCCTTCGATGACTGCAATAAACATAAACGCTGTCCCTATGCCTAACGCATATTTTCCTTTTGACAAAACCGCTTCCTTCCAATAAACATTCCGCCGCTACGATTTTCCTACAGCACCTTAAACGAAGATCATTCTCGCCAGTTCAGTTCTCGATCAAAGCTCAAACCAGCAACACCGAATAAAGACTTTTTCCACAAACGTGTCCCGACTTATTCTAAATAATCTATTACGTAGCTATACGCTCGTAACAATTGGTGGCAGCGGCGGGATTGTTTGTGTGTAAAAGTGCGGAAATTTTTACTATAATTGAGCTGATTGCTGTTAATTAATATCAAGTGAAAGAAAGTTAGAAACCCGGAATTCGAGAAAACTTTGTAGCCAAGCAAAGCTATCAAGTAGAAGAACCGAGGTCAATCATAACTTGGTGCTATCCTGACGAAATTAACGGGAGCACATTTCGATCAACCTGCTGAGATCCTGTCTGTTAGCCGATAAAACCACGACGCGTAGTTTACAACCTACCCCGAGGAAAAAGGCATCAGGCTCCTGGACGAGCACAGCAATTAACGAAGGAAAAGGACAGCAACAACGAGACTCCGTGGACGGCCAGCACGAAAAAAGGTCAACCCTCATCATCATCTCATCTACGTCATCATCATCAATTCATCTATATCTACCAGCGGCGTGAAACCATCTCGTCATAGATATGCTGCGCATCGTACTTCTGTAAGTCTATGAATTTTGTAAACTTTAGAGACACTAAAGCGCATTATAATACAGACAGTTCGGAAAGTAGTTCGTCGATTAGTTATATTAGCGATAATAATTCTAAACATAATCACGTAA
This sequence comes from Linepithema humile, assembly GCF_040581485.1. Taxonomy (NCBI): domain Eukaryota; kingdom Metazoa; phylum Arthropoda; class Insecta; order Hymenoptera; family Formicidae; genus Linepithema; species Linepithema humile. The sequence continues at coordinate 14,942,794 of NC_090130.1, read as the reverse complement.
TCTCAAATCTAGAAACAATCAATATGAACGATCGAACAGAAACGGTAGAGTCAGCGCAAGGCGTAGATCATTTTGGCACAAATCTAGAAAGTCGAAGATCCTTGACGAGTAACAGTAGCTATTTTCCCGTCCGTAATAGTTTATCGCTCATACCTGTTTTTAATGGAAAAAATATTCCAGTGACGCAATTTACAGCAGATTGTAAAGGAGTTAATGACTTAGTCGAGCCAGACGATAGGTTATTTTTCTTTAGATCGGTCTTACAAGTTAAATTAACGGGAGATGCCGCGTTAGTGAGAACAATCTATACAATAAATAATGTTGATGATTTATGCAAAGCATTAGAAAAAGGAATTCGGAAATTCCAAAAGTTTTGACCATTGGGAAGTGGAAATTAATAAACTTCAGCAAAAAAGAAATGAATCCATTGAAGATTATGCTACTAGAACCAGAAAATTAAACTCTGAAATGATCCTTGCAATTTCTAATTACCCTGATCCAACAGCAAGAGCAGGACTAAGAATCTTTGCAATGAATAAATTAATTACTCATTTCTTAGGCGGATTACACAATCAAACGGCACAACTTCTTTTATCACAAAAATTTAACACGTTAGAAGACGCAATAGAAAGTGCAACTAGGTATATTACAACATCTAATTATCATTCAGAATGATTTAGACAAAATAGATTCAACGATACATCGCGAATAACTTGTAATTACTGCAGGAAAATAGGACACACAGAAAACGAATGTAGGAAAAAACGTTACGATTCACAAAATGCCTCTCGTGAAAATCAAAATTCTTGGCAAAATAACCAATATAATAACGTCAGACGCGAGCAAAATTTTTCGCGGAATAATAACCCGAACGGAAGCAGATTTAACAGTAACCAAAATTTTTCTAACACTAACTATCAATCCAACCGATTTAACCAACCCAATCAATATAATCAAGCGAATTATCAACGTAATAATAATTTATCTAACAACCTACCTAATAATTCAACTAATAATTCACATTTAAACTACCATGGCCAAGCGAAAAGCGCGCAACGTCAAGGCCAAATATCGAGTCGCGCACATCCGATTCAATCACTAGAACAAGAGCAAGAACATATACAATCAGAACAACCTCAAGAAATCTTATATCAATCCCATTCGAAGAACTTAGAAATTCAGGAGACAGATTCTTGTTAGATACAGGCGCTGATATTAACATCATTAAAGCTAACGCATTAGAGCGCGATACACTTGTGTATGTCGATGAAAAAGTAGAAATTCAAGGCATAACCGAAGAAAAGCAACAAACTCTCGGAACTGCATACTTACATTCAAATACGGGAGTTCACGAATTTCATGTAGTGCCCAGTAAATTCCCTTTGAAGGAACAAGGAATTATAGGTTCTACATATCTGCGTCAAGAAAACGCGAAAATTGACTTCAAAACGCGAACGGTAACAATTAGCAATAATCAAAGATACCCATTAGAATTTAGTAATCGAATAACGTTACCGAGTAGAAGTATTTGCCCTGTGATGTTACAAACGAAACATTATAACATTGATAATGCATTCATAGATCACAAAGAGTTAGAACGTGGTGTTTTTCTAATGAATAGCATAGTAAAATAGAATCACGCGGGAGAAACGTATACATACGTGACAAACACGACTGAAAAAGAAGTAGAACTAGAGTTACCTGAGATCGATGTAGAGCCAGTGGATATTACCACGAGCCCGAGGGACAGCCCTACATATAAGATAGACTCGGTAATCTCAAATAATGTAACAAAAAGATTAAAATTATTAAAACAGAATTTAAGATTAGATCATTTAAATGAAGAAGAAAAACAGTCAATACAACCTATAATCGAAAATTTTAATGATATATTCTATTTACCGGGAGATCAATTAAAAGGTACTAACAGAATTACACACTCTATAAATACGACAGATAACATCCCTATAAACGTAAAACAATATAGATATCCACCGATCCATAAAAACGAAATTAAAAATCAGGTAAATAAATTATTAGATCAGGATATTATTCAACCGTCTGTTTCACCGTATAACTCACCGTTATGGGTAGTGCCGAAAAAACCCGACGTTGATGGCAACAAACGATGGCGGTTAGTAATAGATTTCCGTAAACTAAATGAAAAAACAGTCGGAGATGCATACACTTTACCTAACATATCAGATATCTTAGATCAATTAGGCAAAGCCAGGTATTTTTCGTGTTTCGATTTAGCCTCAGGCTTTCATCAAATTCCCATGGATCCGCAAGACACCGTAAAAACAGCCTTTAACACGCCTAACGGTCATTTCGAGTATAAAAAAATGCCATTTGGTTTAAAGAACGTCCCCGCGACGTTTCAACGCCTGATGGATAACGTTTTAACCGGACTACAAGGAAATGTTTGCTTTGTTTATTTAAACGATATCGTTATATACGCACAAACTTTAGAAAAACATAAACAAAAATTACACCAAATTTTCGAACGAATCAAAGAAGCTGGTCTTAGCTTACAGCCAGACAAGTGTGAATTTTTCAAGCGCGAATTAACATATTTAGGCCATATAATATCAGATAAGGGAGTTAAACCTAACCCAGAAAAAATAAAAGCAATCGAGCAATATCCAGTTCCTAAAAATCATAAACAAGTAAAACAATTTTTAGGACTTGTAGGGTACTATCGTAGGTTTATTAAAAATTTCAGCAAAATTACAGAACTATTTACTTCGCTCCTCAGAAAAAATGTACCATTTAAATGGGAAATGAGGCAACAAATTAATTATGAAAAACTAAAACAGTTACTATCGAGAGAACCTATTTTACAATATCCAGATTTTGATAAAGAATTTTTATTAACTACTGATGCAAGCGATGAAGGAATCGGTGCAATCTTATCACAAGATGAAATAGGCAGCGATCTTCCCATTGGTTACGCTTCACAAACATTAAATAAAGCAGAAAGAAATTACGACACAACGGAAAAAGAACTTTTAGCTATTGTCTGGGCAGTGAAACATTTTCGACCTTACTTGTACGGTAAACCATTTAAAATTATCACGGATCACAAGCCGTTAACTTGGCTCTTTAATGTTAAAGATCCATCATCCCGACTAATGCGCTGGCGATTAAAATTAGAAGAATATAATTATAAAGTCGTATACAAAGAAGGAAAACTAAATACAAATGCAGATGCACTCTCTAGAAATCCGCAAATAATGACCTTTCAGATACAAGCTTCAGGTAGTAGCGATGCGAATTTGAGCTATAGCTTATTTTTACAACACGCACTAAATGATTCATTGTGGAAAACAGATAATATAATCCCTCAAATTTCAGGTAGCATAAAAGGTCTTTTAGTGAAAGAAATAAACTCTTCTCCTAAAATTAAAATTTCTCTTTCTAAAAACGGTAATAAAGCAGAAGACATAACGCTCGCACCGGGAAATATTAAAATTAAGAAAAAGAAGCATCTAACTGAAATAAATCTCGTTACACGCAAAAATAAAAATACCCCAATAAATATGGAAGATATTTTTAATTGCTTAATTAAACTAAAAGAATATGTAATTGCACATAACCAAACGATAATTTCGATAGCACCTATAGGAGACGCTAACAATAAAATAAAAATAACTCAAATGATAAAATATATATTTAAAGATACACCAATTAAAGTATATCTATTAGAATCGTTAACACAAGAAGTTGTTGATCCAATAATAAAACAAAATATTTTAACAGAACTACATAATTCAGCGATCGGAGGTCACAAAGGCGTAACAAAAACTTTAAAACGAATACAACAATACTACTCATGGGATGGTATGAAACAAGACGTAAAAAATTATATAAAAGCTTGCCATGATTGTCAAAAACGAAAATTAGTTAGAGTAAAAACAAGAGCACCCATGTTAATTACTGACACTCCAAGTGAGGCATTTGAAAAGGTAGCGATCGACATTGTGGGTCCTTTGCCGGAAACAGAGGAAGGACATAAATACATCTTAACCACACAGGATCAATTAACGAAATTCTGCACGGCTTATCCATTGCTAGACACAAACAGTACGACTATAGCTGATAAAATCGTCAATAAATATATTTATACCTATGGTTCACCTAAAGAATTGTTGTCCGATCAAGGTAGTAACATTTCAGGAGAGTTAATGAAAGGAATTGCAAAGATCTTTAAAATCAAACAGGTAAAAACAAGCGTTTACCACCCTCAGTCAAATGGAGCATTAGAGCGCTCACATCACGTATTAGCTGAATACCTTAAACCATATATTAATCAAAATCAAAATAATTGGGATTCATTTCTAGATGCCCCTATGTTCTCTTATAATACCGCTTATCACGAAGGAACAAAAATATCTCCGTACGAACTAGTATTTGGACGAAAACCGCGACTTCCTTCCGTACTTGTAGAACCGAGACAAGGAATCACTCATGAGGAATTTTTCGCAGATTTAACGAATAGATTGAATTACCTAAGAAAAAACGCTAAGAATAATTTACAAAAGGCTAAAGAGTCAGCAAAAGAATATTACGATAAGAAAATGAAACCATTAGTTTTAGATCCGGGAGAATACGTTTATGTATTACACGAAACGGTTAGAACAGGCAGTAAAAAATTGTCTGATCGATACGACGGACCATTCCAAATTACACGTAGACTGAACGATGTAAATTATGAAATTAAAAGAGGCAAACGCAATCAAATCTTGCATGTCAATAAATTAAAACGCGCATATTTTCCTTTACAGAATGTCGATGATGACTAGTTCAGAGTCTTTTGAAGCCTTTACTAACCAACCACTAACGAGACTGGCAGGAGTCTATTTTGAAAACTTAGGCGACCTTCTTATTTTTAGAGACCACTGGAAGTTTATTAGTTATGTAAATCTTGCGCCATTGGAAGAAAAAGAAAAAATATTGAAATTTTACGCGGAGAAAACCGAAATCTTATGTTACAGCAGATACCATATGTACGGAAACAATATAACATGTTCAGGACTACAAGAATTAGAACGTATTAAACGAAGATTAATAACATTAAAAACAGAGCGAGAAACTATCAACGACATGGTAGGACGATTCGATGACGAAATCCGTTTCAACAACCGCGGAGCGAGAGTCAAACGTGGTGTATTTGACTTTGTAGGACAAATTTCGAAAATTTTATTTGGCACACTAGATTCATCCGATGCTAATTACTATAATGAACAAATAGATCTCGTCTATAACAATTCAAAACAGCTAACAGAATTATACAAAAAACAAATCAGCATTATGCGATCCACGATTAATCAGTTTAGTCTTGCCTTTGCAGAAAATAAACATAAATTTGAGGAAATTGATTTTAATTTGTATAAACTTAACGACGAAATTTACAAAAACACGGGAAAATTAAACGCATTACAATTAAACACCGAAACAAATTCATATTTGTTAGAATGTGCCGAATTGATGTTAGAATATGAACTAGATTTAACAATACTTACCGATGCTATATTACTAGCGCGCCGAGGATTACTCCATCCGAAAATACTTACACCTAGAGAATTATTTAATAATTTAAAAGATTCACATTATATGACAAACAACAAAAGATTACCTGTAACTTTAGACCCTAGCCAACTTAATAACCTAATCGATGCTAGCGATTTAAGTATATTTTATAAAAATCATAGGTTAGTTTACATTTTCGAAATTCCATTAATCGAACAAAATGATTTCATATTATACCATATGATTCCATTACCGATCAAACAGAACAAAGAAAACGTTTACGCATTCATAAACCCGCTACACTCGTACATAGGACTCAGAACTGACAAACAATTGTATACACACTTAACCGATCGAGATATCACAAAATGTAAAAAGATTAACGACGCAATGATTTGCAAACAAACGGACCTATTGTACCAGATTTCGACCGTCCATACTTGCGAATCGGAACTACTGAAATCCGCTAGATTAGAAAACATATTGAAAGAATGCGATATCCGTGTAATGAAAATTCATAATACTGTCTGGTATCAATTACAATCTGCGAACTCGTGGCTTTATACTGCGCCGCGGGAGGAGACCCTTCACATTTTATGTAAAGACGACAAGCCGTGTCAAACACAACTACTTTTGACTGGTTTAGTTAAACTATCCCCGGAATGTGATGCCATTTCAGATAATGTTTTATTACATACCCAAACTATAAGCATAATCGATACCATTGACAAAGATTTTATTCCTAACGTTAATCTTAGTACAAACAAATTATGCGAAGATATCAAAGAAAGTAATGTTAATATTTCAGAGCTTCAATTGTTAAACATTGGTAAAACACCTCACTTACCCGGTAAAAAATTTCTCATATATAATCATGTAGCATTTAATAGAGTTATACAATATTTTACGTAATTGTGTAAAAATATGTATAATTATACATGACGAAATATAAAACGTTATATATATATATATATATATATATAAATGGAGCGACTGCAGTATAGAATTACATGTAAGTACTTTTTATACATACTTATATATAATGTCCACAATATTTTATATATAATTATATATGAATCTCTGTTAGTCTAATATATGATTATGTATAAGTCTTGCATCATGTATAAACATATATAAGTAAGAAGCAAATTTCAGATATAGTCATACGCAATTGTATATGATTTTGTATAAACGAGAAATTCTGGCTAATTGTGTCACTTTTTCCTTAATTTCACTTAATGCCTTGATTTAAAAATATTTTACTTTTCTAAAAGTTTCTATACCTTTTTCTCATTGCGCGCGTGCATGCAAGAGAGGAATATAAACAAAATAAAATAAAAAAACACTATTTTACATTTATAAGAAATATATGTTATTTATTGTATTTCTAAATAATATGAGAAAAATAAATAACATGAGATATAAATACATTTTATGAATGATACAAATAGTTCGAAAATTAGTGCTTGGGGTATTTAAAGAAGAGATTTTTAAGAAAGGACCTCATCAAGTCACTCTTACTGCCCATACAGCACAGAACATTGCAATTACATTGCAGCAATGTTACAATCTTGCAAGTTGCAATGTAATATTGTTGAGACATTATTGCAACCTGTAATTGTAATATTTCATGAGAATGTGACAGCAACATTCCAGTAACATTGCAATAGCAATATTCGGTAATTGCTAGTTCGTTCGTTTACCGCTATGCGACGCGCGTTGCAAAATCTATCTCGTATTTAAGTTTTAGTCATGATGATTATATGAAACTTGCAAAGAGTGGCTAGTAAGATTAAAGACATAGTAATTATTTTTATCAGTTTAATTTTTCTGATACGACCTCAACACAGGGAATTCAGATATTGAACTGATTGTTCAAAAATTGGACAGATAAATGTCCGAATAAATAAAAATATATGCAACATTATTCTAAGATTGCAATAACAATGCATTATTGCAAATTCATTACATTGCAATATTACTGTAATCTTTCGTTACAATCTTCCTAAAAGCGGACATTTTAACGTTGCTGCAATCCCACAGCAATGATGCAACAACATTTTGCAGTGAATTTGCAATATTGCAACATTGCGATGAAAGATTGATGCAATGTGTATGCAATCTTTGTGTACTGTATGAGTATATATATATATATATATGATGTGATGTATGTATGATTATGTACTTTATGTTTGCGCAATAAAAACACAACAAAATAAAACAAGAAAATGTATATTTACTCATACACACCTTTATATAATCATATATAAATATATATATTCATATTCATTTATATATAGGTGTATCTATTTATGTATGGACAAATTCGGTATATAATTTTGTATAATTAGATATGTACTATTTTTGTCTAATTATGTATGAGAAATTTTTTACCGGGTAGATATTAATTTATTAAAAACAGCTAGTTCTAGTTTGGACGAATTATATAAAGAAGCAAATGAGATAGGCAAACATCACCGAACTAAAACCTTATATGAAAAGACCTTGAGTTGGTTCTATTATATATTATATACTATGATAGGATTAGTTATTATCTATATAACGGTAAAATGTTCATTGATTAGTAAGTTCGTTCATATTTTTAAATTATGTTGTATACCTAAGGAAGGCTGCGTTCAGTATTTTAACAACTGTTTTAATAATAATATAACCACTCGTAGTGCTCATCCGACAGCTACGCAACGCGAAGTTACCTTTATATCGGTACCGACCGACAGCGAAGAATCCCTTCGTATCGAAAGAGAGGGACATGGAACAAATAACGAGATCCGACGTTCTCGCTCTCGTAATAATCGATTGTCAAGACTTGAACGCGTGTAAGACAAAACACAACTATTGTATCGTCTTAAGGAAATTTAACATTGCGAATTAATGACATAGTATAAGAACCTATATATGTGTATGTTAGAGTATAAGACTACGTTATACCTCATTGTTAGAACATCGTTGAATATTAATTTTTCTGATCATTGTAATACTAGATTAAGTTACTGCGTTAATTTAGAAATAAGATCTTAAATGTATTTTTCTACTTCGAGAAAGATCTTCATTCCTAAGGGGGGAGATGTTACGTGCCGCAACTTATAGTTTCTTATATTACTCTTTTTATTCGAACCTTTGAACCTTTTTTTATCTTTACTCCTTCTTGACCCTAAACACATGACCCTTCGATGACTGCAATAAACATAAACGCTGTCCCTATGCCTAACGCATATTTTCTTTTTGACAAAACCGCTTCCTTCCAATAAACATTCCGCCGCTACGATTTTCCTACAGCACCTTAAACGAAGATCATTCTCGCCAGTTCAGTTCTCGATCAAAGCTCAAACCAGCAACACCGAATAAAGACTTTTTCCACAAACGTGTCCCGACTTATTCTAAATAATCTATTACGTAGCTATACGCTCGTAACAGCGATCGGGCAGTGGGCTGACCGTAGCGGCGGTGGCGATAACGCGCGCCGTTGTTGACACATCTGGGCGTACGGCCCATCGCCTGCTCGAAACGCGCGACTGCTGCTCGCGACGAATCGGGCGGAAGACAACACAAAAAGGCGACGCATAAACAATAACTTTTCGTCTTGCGCACGCTGTCGTGTCCGAGATTGTCGCGCGTTTCTTTCTTGTAATTAAAATAATAATTCAATAAATAAATTAATAAAAATAAGTAAAAAGAAAATTTTTGTGCCATCTTTTCCACAGCACCTAGCGGTAGATAGCATAGCGCGTTTTTTTTTTTTAAAGTGGTTTCTCCAATAGGCCTAATCCACGTTCTACTTATTATAATAATTATTATAATAATTATAATTGTTCAAAATGCCGGCCTCCCTCTTGTATACAGATTTCGGCTCTTCGAATTATGTTGCGCGTCGCACGGTTTGCCATGTCCGGCGTAATGGTATCGAAGGCCGCAACAATAGCTTCACGGACTTCTTGCTCTGTACCATCACGCCGATGTTCTATTAAACTTTTAATATGACCCCATACAAAATAGTCTAGAACATTTAAGTGAGGTAACCGTGGCGGCCAGATGATTGGGCCACCTCGACCCATCCACCTTTTCGGAAAACGCGCGTCTAAAGTATTCCTTGCCTTTGAAAATGGACAGGAGCTCCATCGTGTTGGAAGATCAACTCCGCTTGTACGTTGAGAGGGATATCTTCGAGAAGTCGACGGGGAAAAATACGGACCGATATGAAAATTATCATTAGAATCATTAGCAGTTCAGAGAGAGAGAGTTTCGCAGAGTTTGCGAAAGGAAAGTCGCTTAATGAAAAAAATATTCACTACTTGGTTTCCAATTATTTCGGCCCAAACATTGATGGTCCAACGATATTGGAATTAAGCTTATCGCACGGATTCTCTTCTTGCCATTGCAAGAAATTGCGTGAATTAAATACACCGTTTGGTGTGAAGGTGGTCGTCCATCCACAGAATGCAATCGGAAAAAGAAATATTTCGCCGATGCTGCGCGAGAAAACCTACATTTTACAGATAACTAATACACATAAAAATATTGCAAATCTTAAATGAAAATAATGAAAATACCTTCACAAAACCAGATGCGTTGTTCTGCATCTCTGGGAAGAAGCTGTTGTACCCGTTGATAATGATATGGGTGCAGTCCATTCTCCCACAATGTTCTATGAACTGCGTGCCGTGATATGTCGAGTGCAGCAGCTACTCGACGCACGCTATTTCCGGGATTCCGTTCGAAATCACGTAAAATTCTTTTCTTGACGCGGACGTGAAGATGCACTCGCCTGCGATCGGGTCGTTCGCGATTTGGGAGAAGAAATCCCGTTTCTTGCGATCGTTGGAAGCATCGCAGAATTGTTCTCCAGGATGAATGTCTACGTTCAGGGAATCTTTCCGCGTACAAACGTTCCGCAACTATTGCGTTTTTGCCCGCTCTTCCGTATGTAGTTAACATATCTGTATATTCCCTCGCTGTAAATTGCTCCATAGTGCAACAATAATTTGTTCATACAGAACCAAGACGAGCACTGTAATGTACGTACTGCGTTGGACGAGAGATAAAAACAATTAACAATCGCAGACAGTCGACAAAACACAACCAGCCAGGGCCAGTAGAAAAATATTCCGTGCTTCCGACTCGATTTTTTAAATACAAAAAAAATTTACTCTAAAAAAAAATAACGTTTAGCAAATTCACGAACGTAATCCTTTTTTTGTATGTGCATTGTTGAAGATAATTCGACTCGTTTTCTTTTAGATGGCGCTTTTTCGTTCGTTTCCGCGCTGCTGTTTCGGGCGTGCATAATAACCCTTTTTTTGTTTAGTAGAGTCGACTCTCTGTAAAACCTTCGAACACACGTTGGTGGTTGACAACGCCCCTTGTTGTGCATATAAGTATTGGCTTATTCTAATAATAAAAGGAATTCAGTTTCTTACAACCGAAAGTGGTGACATTTTTAATATACAAGCCTATTCACATCCATTTCCGTAACAGGTTATGGGCCCAGTTGGTCGCGTCTACGCCCAGTGAATAGGTTATGTGCATTGTAGTTACGCACACTTGAGTTAAGGAAAAACTGTCTGTCTTACAAAAAGGAAAGCCATAAATAAAATTGCCGTCACGAAGTTCAATGGAACAGATTTCGGGCTGTGGAAGTACCAGATGTCAGTCTTCCTCGAATTTCACGGATTATATGATGTCGCGAGCGGCAAGGATGTCAGACCACAAGAACGTTTCGAAAACTGGGATGCTACAGATAAGAAAGCTAAGTATGCATTGACTCAGTCGCTTGAGCTATCTCAGATACGTCACATTGTAAATTGCAGAACCTCAAACGAAATCTGGACGAGGCTTGAGGCACTGTACGAGCAAAAGAACGAAACAAGCGTGCATTTGTTGTTAGCAAGATTCTTCGAGTATAAGATGGATCCAAATAAAATGACGGTGTCGGAACACGTCAGTAACGTTGAACAGATGGCTCGACAACTTGAAGACGTTGGCCATAAACAAGATGAAACAACAATAATTACGAAGATTCTGCATTCGTTACCAGCAAGTTTTCGTTCTGTAATATCAGCTTGGGATTCAGTACCAAGAAACGAACAAAAATTAGCTAATCTGCTGCCTCGTCTCATGAAAGAAGAACAACTGGCTAAAAGCTTCGGTGAGCTCAAGATAAGTAGCGAAGATGAATCTGTTGCATTGTGGGCTAAGAAGTCAAAGCACATCAAAAAGCCTAAGCAAGATAAGAAAACATTCAAAGGAAAATGCTTCAATTGTGATGAAGAAGGACATACGGCTCGACAATGCAAGAAACCTAAACGAGAATCGAAGCAAGCTAACAGCGCATCACAAGGTAAAAGATCGCCTCATGGCGATGCATTCACAGCATCATTCTCTACGGCTCAGCGCGAACGCCCGAACGAAGATTGTTGGATAGCTGATTCAGGAGCTAGCAATCATATGACGTTTCAACGAGAATGGTTCGAGACATTCAAGGCGATTGACGACAAGTCTGTACCGATAACTGTAGGAAACAAAAACATTGTTTATGCAGGTGGCCAAGGTAATATTAGAGTTATATCAACGGTAAACGGTAAAGAACGCGAAGGTACACTATATGACGTACTCTGGATTCCGGACTTAGGTCGTAATCTATTAAGCATCGGCGCAAGCGCAAAACATGGCAACAGAACAATCATCGAAGAAGATCAAATCAAGATCGTCAACAAAAGAAACCAGACACTCATGACTGGTTACAGTTATGAACGAAATTTGTACACGATGAACACACAAGTTGTGCTACCAGAACATGAAGCTCATCATGCCGAAAATGATGTACAACCGCTGTCGGTGTGGCACGAACGACTCGGTCACGTGAGCTATGAGAAACTGGAACAAATGGCTACTAGTGGCACAGTTAAAAACGTGAACGTCGCAAAGATCAGTAGTAGCGAAAAGTTTTGTGAAGCCTGCATCTTTGGCAAGCAGACACGCAAGCAATTCAACGAATCGGACACTCGTGCAAAGCAGCCAGGTGAATTGATACATTTTGATGTCTGCGGTCCGATGTCAACTCCGTCTCTCGGTGGAAATACTGTATTGGTAGTTTTTGTAGACGACTACACTGGATTTCTAATCGTTCGTCCTATGAAAAATCGCACTGAAATTGTCGACGCCGTCGAAAGTGTTATTGCAATTTTTAATTCGTATGGACACACAATAAAGCGTTTTCGGTCCGATAACGCACGAGAATTTATTAGCAAAGACATGAAGCGAATTATGAACAGAAACAAGATAGTTCATGAATTTTCGACGCCGCGTGCACCACAACAAAACGGTCGTGCTGAACGACAAATCAGAACAATCGTCGAGACTGGACGCACGTTGCTGGCTGCAGCAGACTTACCTTTATCGCTTTGGGCCGAAGCTGGAAGAACAGCCGCAATTATTCGGAACCGAATACCTTTGGATCGACTTGGTGGCAAAACACCGTGGGAGATGTTCACAGGTGAACAACCAAACGTCAGCTTTTTACGTATCTATGGTAGTGATGCGTACGCTCATATCGAAGATCAATTTAGAAGCAAATTCGATAAGAAGTCAAAGAAGCTTGTACTTGTGGGTTATGAACCAGGCTCGAAAGCTTATCGTCTCTGGGAGCGCGGCACGAAGAACGTGTATGTGCGATGCAACGTTAAAATTGTCGAACCTCGTCCAATGGCAGCCGTTAAATTCATTGAAGAAGAAGATATAGAACAATTAGAAATAAAACAGGAAAAACAAGATACTGACTCCGAACAAGATTCAAGTTCAAGTAAAGATGAAGCAATTGCGACGAGAACCCGCTCAAAGGAGAAAAGACAACAAACTGAACGAATAACTGAAAACAATGGAATTGCACATCGAACAAGAAGCAAAACTCAACATGTTGGCACATGTTCATGCATGTTAGCTGAAATCAAGATACCTGAAGACTACAAAGAAGCAATCGAATCACCTGACAGAAAACAGTGGGAGCAAGCAATGTATGAGGAACTTGATTCGCTAAGAAGAAATAATACATGGCAATTAGTTGAACTACCCAAAGGACGTCGAGCAATTCAAAACAAATGGGTTTTTCGGGTCAAAATTAAACCAAACGGTGACGCCGACCGTTATAAAGCAAGGCTCGTCGTAAAGGGTTGCAGTCAAAAACAAGGCGTCGATTTCAGCGAAACGTATTCTCCAGTAACACGCTATGACTCAATTCGAATGCTGATAGCTGTTGCAACTCACAAGGATTACGAGATGGTACAATTTGACGTCAAGACCGCCTTTTTATATGGTGATTTAGACGAAGAGTTATATATGCTACAACCCGAAGGCTTCGACGATGGAAGTAGAAAAGTATGTAAACTTTTGCGCAGCTTATATGGTCTAAAACAATCACCGTTACAGTGGTATAAGAAAATCGACTCTGTACTAGGAGAATTAGACATGAAGCCGACCAACTACGATCCTTGTGTTTACGCAAATGAAGAAAAGGATTTGTTAATCGCACTCTATGTAGACGATGGTCTAGTAATTGGAGCATCAATAGACAAAATTAATAAACTATTGAAATTACTTAAAGTGCGATTTGAGATTACACAGAACGAAGCAAGATTCTATTTAGGACTTGAAATTGACCGTGATCGACCTAACAAACAGACACGTCTACATCAGACAGCATATACCATTAAGATGCTTGAAAAATTCAATATGTCAAATTGTAATCCAGTCAGCGTTCCTATGGATCCTAATGTCGTGCTAAAACGAGAGCTCGATGAAGATGGCAATATTATCAAGGACGAAGAAATTCCATATCGTCAGTTGATTGGCTCGTTGATGTTTTTGGCAATTGGATCAAGGCCTGACATATCGTTTGCAGTAAGCAAACTTAGTCAGTTTCTGGAAACGCCAACAGCAACACACTGGCAAGCGGCAAAGCGTGTACTTAGGTACCTACAAGGTACAAAATCACTGGGTCTCACTTATGGTACAAAGATTGATGAGGACAGTCAATTAGAGGCCTTCTCAGATGCAGATTATGCATCTTGCATGGATACGCGAAAATCAGTTTCTGGCGTCCTGTTGATGCTGAATGGTGGCCCAGTTATTTGGTCATCTAAGAAGCAAACAATAGTTGCTACATCAACTACAGATGCCGAGTATATAGCGGCCCACAATGCATCGAAGGAAGTTGTGTGGACTCGTGGCCTATTACGAGAAATTGGGTACGAGCAAGTTAAACCAACGACTCTATACTGCGATAATACGGCAGCAGAAACATTGATCAAGAATCCAACGTTTCACAGGAGAACAAAACACGTGGACATAAAATATCATTATGTACGAGAAGTAGTCAAGAATGGACAACTAATGGTTACGCACGTTTCCAGCGATGAACAACGGGCGGATTTATTAACAAAAGCTCTTTCAAAGCAAAAATTTATAGCAAATTGCAAACTTTTGAATATGACTTTGTAAACTCGTCGAGTGGGAGTGTTGAAGATAATTCGACTCGTTTTCTTTTAGATGGCGCTTTTTCGTTCGTTTCCGCGCTGCTGTTTCGGGCGTACATAATAACCCTTTTTTTGTTTAGTAGAGTCGACTCTCTGTAAAACCTTCGAACACACGTTGGTGGTTGACAACGCCCCTTGTTGTGCATATAAGTATTGGCTTATTCTAATAATAAAAGGAATTCAGTTTCTTACAACCGAAAGTGGTGACATTTTTAATATACAAGCCTATTCACATCCATTTCCGTAACATGCATGATATGATTATTTTGATATTCCCCGGACGTAAGCGACATCCATCCTGCAAAACACTTCTGCGATGCGTCCAACGATCGCAAAACACAAGATTTCTCCTCCTAAATCACGAACGACCCATTTACAGAGTGCATCTTACGTTCGCAATAAGGAAAGAATTTTACGGAAATTCGAAAAAAAACTCCGGAAAGTGCGTCGAGTAGCTGCTGCACTTGACATATCACAGCACGCAGTACATAGAACATTGCGGGAGAATAAACTGCACACGTATCATTATTAACGAGTGCAATAGTTTCTTTCCAGAGATTCAGAACGACGCATCTGGTTTTGTAAAGGCATTTTTATTATTTTTATTTAAGATTTGTAATATTTTTTGTGTATTAATTATCAGTAAAATATAGGTTTTCTCGCGCAGTATCGACAAAATATTTCTTTTTTCGATTGCATTCTGTGGATGGACGACCACCTTCACACCAAACGGTGTATTTAATTCACGCAATTTCTTGCAATGGCAAGAAGAGAATCCGTGCGATAAGCTTAATTCCAATATCGTTGGACCATCAATGTTTGGGCCGAAATAATTGGAAACCAAGTAGTGAATATTTTTTTCATTAAGCGACTTTCCTTTCGCAAACTCTGCGAAACTCTCTCTCTCTGAACTGCTAATGATTCTAATAATAATTTTCATATCGGTCCGTATTTTTCCCCGTCGACTTCTCGAAGATATCCCTCTCAACGTACGAGCGGAGTTGATCTTCCAATACGATGGAGCTCCTGCCCATTTTCAAAGGCAAGGAATACTTTAGACGCGCGTTTTCCGAAAAGGTGGATGGGTCGAGGTGGCCCAGTCATCTGGCCGCCACGGTTACCTCACTTAAATGTTCTAGACTATTTTGTATGGGGTCATATTAAAAGTTTAATAGAACATCGGCGTGATGATACAGAGCAAGAAGTCTGTGAAGCTATTGTTGCGGCCTTCGATACCATTACGCCGGACATGGCAAACCGTGCGACGCGCAACATAATTCGAAGAGCCGAAATCTGTATACAAGAGGAAGGCCGGCATTTTGAGCAATTATTATAATTATTATAATAATTATTATAATAAGTAGAACGTGGATTAGGCCTATTGGGGAAACCACTTTAAAAAAAAAAAAACGCGCCATGTTATCTACCGCTAGGTGCTGTGGCACAAGATGGCACAAAAATTTTCTTTTTACTTATTTTTATTAATTTATTTATTAAATTATTATTTTAATTACAAGAAAGAAGCGCGCGACAATCTCGGACACGACAGCGTGCGCGAGACGAAAAGTTATTGTTTATGCGTCGCCTTTTTGTGTTGTCTTCCGTCCGATTCGTCGCGAGCAGCAGTCGCGCGTTTCGAGCAGGCGATGGGCCGTACGCCCAGATGTGTCAACAACGGCGCGCGTTATCGCCACTGCCGCTACGGTCAGCCCACTGCCCGATCGCGCGCTTATTGGCCAATCTTTTTTAATTAATTACTCGAAATTTTACGTGGTGATTTGCAAAATGATATAGGACTTTTTTGTTCAGAATAACGAGATCTATTGTATCTATTTGTATCTTTTCGCTGAGAATACTTTATGACAGACACCCTGTATATCTGTGGCTTGGTGCAAAAAGTGACAATATCAATATTCATCAAGTTGAGATATGTCCGTTAGAGATATGTCAGTTAAAAATTTTTTTAGTTTGATTATATAACTTGATGTATAAGTGGAAGCTGTTACCTTCATTTTTATTTAGATTTTGACATTACCATTTCTTGCACACAATGTACAAGAGTTTTTAACATATTTCTAGTCTTAGCTATTTAAGCAGAAAGGATCCCACACAAACCTTATGGAAAATGGCTCCCGGTGGATTTGGTTGAAACTTTGGAAATTTGTAGTTTAGGGGAAGGTGGGGTAAGACGGACCCCCTCAGCGAAAATGGCCATATTTTTTATATTAATGACAAAAAATAATTGAAATTTCGTATAAAGAAACTGTAGAATGTTTATTATAAGATCATAATGTAAAAGTTTTAAAACTTGCAAAAGTTTGAATTATTATTAAGATTTAAAAAAACTCAATTTTGGTCCGTTTTATCCCATAGGTGGGGTAAAATGGACTATCCCATGGGATAAAATGGACCAAGCCGAGATAATGGACCAAGAAATAATTTAACAGATTAACTCAAAATCAAAACTATATATTATTTATTAAATATTTTTTAATAAGAATAGAAATTAATTTAACATTAATCATTTTATTATACACACAAATCTTTAAAATAATTATAATCTTTATAATTTTTAAATTTATAACTTTTAAATTAAATATAACATTTTAAAATAAAGCATGTAAACTAAATAAATAATTATTATAAAATCTGTTTTTAATTGGACATTATTTTCAATAAATTTCAAGTTTCTTCTACTTTTAACAGTGCGTTTTTTATTTTTCATAGCTTTTTCCAGTTGAAGTTTGTAAGGAGAATCAGTAATTATTGCTGTTTTTCTATGTTTACTTGTTTTCCTTTTGTTCTTATTATTAACATGAGGTTGTAATTTCTCAGGAGAGATTGTAAAAGAGGAAGTTAATGAGTCTTGAGATGTTGCAGAAGATAAGACAGAACATTGAGAGATGATAGTGAGGAGGAAAGCAAATAATAATAACACCATTATCTCGGGCTTTGTAGATCAATTCAATGTTTTTCATATAAGTTGCGTGATCATCAAGCAATAAGAGAACTGGGTTGTCTTTTGAGGCATTTGTAAACTGAATGAAATGCTCAAACCATTTTTTAAAAATGTCGGTTTGCATCCAACCCGACTTATCACTTTCAGCCTAAGCCCCTGGGAAAACACTGTTATTCATCAAAAGAGGGTTCATTCTGACTCGGGGAAAAATAAACATAGGTGGCATATAGCTACCAGAAGCCGAAAAACATATTTCTACAGTCACGGTTTGACCTCTTTTTGCAGAAGAAAGTATGCCAACTTGCTTACGACCTTTTTGAGCAAGAATTTTAGATACAGACTTGGATACTGTAGAA
Organism: Linepithema humile; assembly: GCF_040581485.1. Lineage (NCBI taxonomy): Eukaryota > Metazoa > Arthropoda > Insecta > Hymenoptera > Formicidae > Linepithema > Linepithema humile. Next base: position 14,924,402 of record NC_090130.1, on the reverse strand, counting down.
ATACCGGTTTCGTCACAATTAAAAATGCGGTTTGAAGAAAATTTATATTTGTTCAAAACATTACCCAATAGTTCATAAAACGTGTTAACAACTTTGTTAAAACTCATGGCACGAGCTGCGCTTGTAGCTTCCGGTTTCCTGATAGAAATTTGAGAATTGCGTTTTAAAAATCCTGCAAACCAGTCTTTTCCAGCAAGTTTTGTTTCTTCAGAAAAATAATGTTTTATAGAATTTTTTTCTGCTAATTCATAGGCCAGTTTTCGTACATCATAAGTAATTAAACAAAAAAATCTTTTTTCCATATCTAAGACGTAATTTGGTAATTTTTTTTCTTGTTCATTTGAAAAAACAGGCTTTCTACTGCCTAATTTTTGTGTAAGATTTACTTCTGATTGAGTTTTCAAAGCTTTAAATCTGCGAAAAAGGGTTGTAGCTGGAAGTTGGTTATACAGAGAATCTTCTTGCAGCTTCTCGTTTACCAATGTTTTCTTCTAACATGGCTTTTAAGGCTTTGTATAAATTTTCCGCATTTTATTTACATCAATTCGATTTTCTTTTATAATTTCTAGGCATCTTTAGCAACTAGAAAAACGGTTAAAAAACAAAAAATTGTTGAAAAAGAAAATGGTAAAATATTTCTCAAATCAGAGTAAATATATAAGCGGAAAACTATAAGTAGAAAGTATAAGTAGAAAATATAAGTAGAACAAATATATAAATTGGTCCGTTTTACCCCATTTAAATTGGTCCATTTTATTCCACATAACAACATTAATATTATCTTATTTTTATTTACTTGTATCAAAATTATTTTTTAAATATAACTGATGAAATATTACTTCCAAATAGCCAGAAATATGGAACTTGTAGAAAAATTTAAAAATATTAAGTTTTGCAATTTTAGTCACTTAAAATGTAATACTAAGAAATTAGATTACGAGATCTATTTGCAAGAATTTGACGTTTCTTTATAAATCAAAAAAAGTTTTCCTCATAAAAAACCTTTTTAAAAAATTGTACTTTCAAAAATATATTATATTAAAAAAAAGTTTTCCTCACAAAAAACCTTTCCAAAAATATATTATAAAAAAATCTTTTTAAAAAAATTGTTTATATTTATTATAAAAAACCTTTCCAAAAAAATTGTACTTTTAAAAAAAGTTGTATATACCAAATAAAAATTCGCTACATATTCTGCATATAAAAGAGGTAATATCAGAAAATGACGCCAAGTTTAAATAAAAAACCTTTCAAAAAAAGTTGCATGTATATCTAGTTATTTATTTAAAAATAATATTTATGTTTATATCTAGTTAATTCTTCTTAAGAGGATGCTGAAGTCATATTGTTAACGACCGAAACTTCAATTTTTTAAAAAGGGTGGCGTTTTTTATTGCTTTAATTAAATTACAAATCCTTTGGTGTAAATAAAGTACATATGCTAATCTTTCGGCTGTTGGTCAAATTTAAACCAAAAAATAAAAAAAATTTTTGAAAATTTACCGACAATGTTATCTCAAAAAATTATATCTTTTATATCAAAATTATACTGCTTCAATCTGCAAAACAAGACCATGTGCCGAAGAAGAGCGTATGAAACAATAATGGAAAACCAAAAAAATAGAACTTAGAGACTTATTTTCAAAACGCCACCCTTTTCCAGATTTATGTAAAGCATGTGTGCAATATAGAAAGAATAAGGTAAAAAAGAGCTATAGATTAATTCCGGGATTTTGGGATAGAGGCGCTATACAGTTCTCAGTGCTATCTGTCATATACAGAATCTTTTAGGTTAGTTATGTGTGTGTTAGTTGTGCGTGTGTGTGCGTGTGTTTGTGTTATGTGCTACGAACCCGGCTAAAAAAAATGGGTTGAAGGCACTCCGAAGGATAAAAAAGTGTATGTATTATACATAAATTTTGCAACATTTTTGCAAACATTTATATTATTTAGTTACATACATTCATATTCTAATTTCTGTAAAATACTTTTATTCATGTGCTTCATGTGTTTATATTATGTATATTATGTGCTTCATATTATGTATATTCATATCAAAGTATCTATGTAAAAAGTTAATATCATTTTGTATATTGTTATAATAAATGTATATGTCATATAACTTATTTATAAAGCATGAAATATAAAGGTATTTTTAGTTTCTTGTATGTATCACTTGTAAAAAAATCTTGATAAAAAAACATTAATTTTGTGACTTGCAATAATCTGTTTCAATATATACTTCTTTTAAATACTTACAATTAGCCTTATTTTATGCGTTTACCTTGGTATCTAAAATACACATCAAAATATAAAATTAATTTCTAGTTCAGTAGAAAAAAAACATTGTAGTCTTACACCAGAGAGGAATGGTAAAATATCATGTATATGTAATAACAAATAAATCACTTTTCCACTGACATTATACACAACTTTGCAGAAATAATTTTATTCTGTGAATTTTGAATGTGTAGTGCAGTTTAAAACACACAGTCGAAATATGTCTATATTTTTAAAATAATAGTTCTAATTTTTCATGAATCACAGTGGTTTTATAAAATGTTCAATTTTAACAGTTTTTATTGGACTGTACTTTAGACAATATTATATTTTGCCATTTCTCTCTGTTGTAAGACAAGAATGTTTCGTTTCTACTGTAATAGAAATACATTTTCGATTTTGATACGTATTTTAAATACCAAGTTAATCACATAAAATAAGGCTAATTGTAAGTATTTAAAAGAAGCATATAATAAAACAGATTATTGCAAGTCGCAAAATTAATGTTGTTTCTTTTATCAAGATTATTTTACAAATGATAGACACAAAAAAATAAAAATATCTTTATATTTCATGCTTTAGAAATAAAAAATATGGCATATATCATATACATTTATTGTAAAAAAGTATACAAAATGATGTCAATTTCTTAGAAAGATATTTTGATATGAATATAGATAATATGGAGCATATAATATACATTATATACATAGAGCATATGACGTAATAAAAGTATCTTACAATAAAGAATAAGACAAGCCAGAGGCGGTTTTCTCGTGGACTGGCATTAGAAAATTCTTATTCTTGTCTTCAAGCCAGAGGCGGTTCCTCATGGACTGGCAATATAGAATAAGACAAGCCAGAGGCGGTTTTCTCGTGGATTGGCATTAGAAAATTCTTATTCTTGTCTTCAAGCCAGAGGCGGTTTCCTCGTGGACTGGTAATATAGAATAAGACAAGCCAGAGGCGGTTTTCTCGTGGACTGGCATTAGAAGAAAATTCTTATTCTTGTCTTCAAGCCAGAGGCGGCTTTCTCGTGGACTGGCAATATAGAATAAGACAAGCCAGAGGCGATCTAACGTCAGCTAACAATTTTTAATAAATATAGTCAGAGGCGATCTAACATCAGCTGACCGTTTAGAAAAAAGAGAGCCAAAGACGATTTATTCGTGAACTGGCAGATTTTAAGAAATATTGTCATAGGCGATCTAACGTCAGCTGACAGATTTGAAAAAATACGTATTTATTTTAGTTAGCAATTTACTGCACGTGTGGTCTGTTTATATTTTATCAGATAATTTATAAGGTCATTTAACCTTTTTTCTCGCAATTGAAATTCTATCGTATGGCTGAATGATGTACATATAAGACAAAATAGACTTATACAAGGTGTCTAATAGATATAAGTTAGATATGATAAAATATTTTATTTGAAAAATGTATGTATAATACTATATATCTAATTGGAAAAATATGTTATATGCTTTTCCTATTTTTATTCTTATGTAATTAATACAAAATAAATAAATAAGTTAATTAATTATTGAATACATACCCACATAGCAAAATTTCATCCTACGGATGTCCGTGGGATGTAATGTAAAAAATTTTCAGATATCCCTGGGATGTCTGTACAAAGCCGTAGGATATCCGTAGGGCATCCGTGGGATATCCAAATGTCCGCTTTTCAGATATCCGTAGGACATCAAAAAATAAATCCCTGGGATATCCCTGGGATATCCTACATATGATTAAATTAGATCCCAACAATGTCCCCTGGATATCTTTTTTTATTCAGATAAAGTCCAAATAAAATTATTGAATATAGGATAGTGTAAATAATCCGATCTTATATTCGAAATCATTTTAAAACCTCATTCAATCAACAAAATGGTTGCGCAACATTATTTCATTGTTGAATGAAATCATAAGACGATTCTAAATATAAAATCGGACTATAAATACCACCCAGAAAAATATCTATTTTAAATATTTATTTAAAATGTCTTTAAAAAATATATTTTTTTAAAAGATTTAAACAGAAATTGTTTAGTTTTAAGTTAAGGAAGCAATAAAACAGTAATCTTAATAAGTAACGTTTCTCTCTTTCTCTCTCGAAAAGTTTTATATTAATTATTATTTATATTTTAAAAAATTACGACAATCTCGCTTTAATGACATCACTATCAAGATATTGTTTTATTACTATTTTTTATTACTCCTTTAAAACTAAAGAATTTTTGAAACATTTTTTCAAAATACATATTTTTTTCAAATATTTTATATAGACATTTGACATGTAAGTATCTTTATGAGCATAAAGGAAAGATTATTAGCAAAATTTCTTCAAAATAAAAGCTTCTATTATATTACATTATTTTAAGAAATAGACATATTTCAAAAAAGGTAAAGTACGTATAAGTAATATAAATAATAGTACATTTGAAGCACATTTTATTATAAAATATGTAATTTTTTTTAAATTTTTTATTTACTATATAATGTAAAAATAGTCACAATAAAAATAAAATTTGTATATATAAAAACAAAAACTAAAGATACGTCTTGTACATTTCAAAATTGCACAATTGCTAGTCACAGTGTTAGATATAAATTAATAAACTTAATATTACTAAATATTATAACTTAATATGAATAATATTACATACATAATATTTTATACATAAAATTGCTAATATTATGTATAAATTATACACATGAACAAAATATAATAAAAAAGTATTGAATATTTTATCGTGCAGCATTCAGTTTTTTTATTTTTTCAGTTGCATGACGAAGCCATGATTTAATTGGTTCCGAAATTTCGTGCTCGGTAGCTTGCGGGTATTTTAATTGAACTGCACCTACAAATACGTATAAACATTTATATAACATAAATATAAACATATATCTCTCAATATATTTTTAATTTTTTTAAACTAGATGTTTAATGAATTAGATGGAAAGTTAATCTAATTTTTATAATTTAATAACTAAATCTAATGACGTTTCCGAAACACTATAATGAAGTTATTTTTCATTAAATACTTTTCGAGTTATGAGGCTTGAAAATTACAGCATTTTGACACAAAATACAAAATATCTTGTAAAACATTCAATTTTCGGGAATCTTACCTTAATACTTTTATGCATAAAATAATGAGACAAATCGATTGATATAAAGAAAACACATTGTTGCTTTTAAGAAAAAATATGTAATTTGCAACATGCAGCTGCATATTTTTTTTACTTGTACAAAAAATACTTGTACTTTGATACTTGAATACTTGTACTTTACTTGTACTTTAATCTTAACAAATGGACGGATTAAAATTATATTTGTATGTTATATGTGTGTCTACGCATGCACACAAAATTAAATTTGTTCTCTGTTCAAATTAAGCAAAAAAATGTCTTACTAGAAAATATTTATGTAAGAAATCTTTTGCTAAATTTGAAGAAACAGCAATTTTAATGTACGTATATTTTTTTGTGCTAGAAATATCTTCAGGAAATCCTACGAATAACTATTTATTATCGATCTGTATCGTTCAGATCATTTTGATCAAAATGGGATGTCCTGCGGAGATCGTACATAAGATATCCACAGGACATGCTACACGGGATACCCTCAAGTAATCCTACGGATAACGTTTTGCTCTGGATCAAACTGGGACCATTTTGATCAAATTGGGATGTCCTGGGGAGATCTTTGCTATGTGGGTACATATACATATTGAATATAGTTATCTGTATTTTGTATTTTATATAACTGAAATGATATATACTTTCATTATTTCAGTCATTATCATATAAAATACAAAATAAAGATAACTATTTATTCAATATATGTGTATATGTATATATTAATTAATTGATTAATTAGTTATTTAGTATTTACTACATAAGGATAAAAATAAGAAAAGTATATGACATTTTTCTTCAGTGATATATATAGTATTATATGTATATTTTTCATTTATTATTTTGTCATATTTAGTTTGTATTTATTTGACACCTTGTATACGCCTATGTTTTCTCGGACATTATATTGCAGCCTTGCGACGAAATTTCAGTCGAGGAAACAAGCGCAAGCATCGTTTGTTTACAAACTTCCGATGACACACGTACACAAACCACACGTCAGTGTAGTGAGTCACCACTACAAACAAATGCGTACACACGGACCTACGCGGCATAGGTCCGTAGGCTGCGCCGATAATGTCATTTCATTTTTAGTACCATCGAAATGATGGCGCTTTCGCGTCGGAGTTCGCCCTAGAGACCCTTTAATAAGAGACTGGCCAACTTGACAGTTGCAACCATGTTTCAGCAAAATTCTGCGAGAGAGACAGGAATCACTAGAGAGTCTCTAGTGTATATATTCCTGTCTCTCTCGCAGAATTTTGCTGAAACATGGTTGCAACTGTCAAGTTGGCCAGTCTCTTATTAGAGGGTCTCTAGTTCGCCCGTCACTTCAGCGTCCTCTAAGTATATTTTTTTAAATAATTGCATTTGTATCTAGTTATTTTTTTTATATCTGTATCTAGTTAAATAAAAAAATTTTTCAAACTTAATCAAAATAAAAAAATATTACAAAATTTTGCAAAAAACTTGGCGCTGCTATAAAATAGCCTTAAAATTTCAGCTCAAACAGACTAGAGCGACGGAGCGGCGAGCGGCGACGTTATAGCCAATCAACTTACAATTTTACCGTAAGAACAAGAGTTTAATTGGCTATCGCGTCGCCGTTTGCCGCTCTGGTCAATTTGAGTTATTATAACACTTAGGGTGTTTACGATAATTCAAGTTCGAGTTAGTTTTACTAGGACCGAAAAATGAGATAGACATAACCATCTAGAATCTTTATGATTTATGACAACTCAACGCTGTCTTGTATTGCTTGAGTTAAATTAATTGAATTTGTTGAGTTTATAGAGCAAATTTTATTGTAATAAAAAAATGTTAACTGCAAATCAGTCTATGAAAGAAACAAATAATGTTGGTATGTATGTTGGTATACCTCTTTAATAGATATAATTATATATATATGTATATAATTATATTTATTAAACTCAACAAATTCAATGAATTTAACTCAAGCAATACAAGACAGCGTTGAGTTGTCATGAATCATAAAGGTTCTAGATGGTTATGTATATCTCATTGTCGGTCCTAGTGAAACTAACTCGAACTTGAATTATCGTAAACACCCATTATCATGTAAATAGTAAAATTATTGCTCATTTTCATTGCTCTATAATATTTTAAGATGTATAATAATATTTTAAGGCTATTTTATAGTAGCGCCAAGTTTTTTGCGAAATTTTGTAATATTTTTTTATTTTGATTAAGTTTGAAAAATTTTTTTATTTAACTAGATACAAATATAAAAAAAATAACTAGATACAAATGCAATTATTTAAAAAAATATACTTAAGAAAAATTAACTAGATATAAACATAAATATTATTTTTAAATAAATAACTAGATATACATGCAACTTTTTTTGAAAGGTTTTTTATTTAAACTTGGCGTCATTTTCTGATATCACCTCTTTTATAGGCAGAATATGTAGCGAATTTTTATTTGGTATATACAACTTTTTTTAAAAGTACAATTTTTTTGGAAAGGTTTTTTATAATAAATATAAACAATTTTTTTAAAAAGATATTTTTATAATATATTTTTGGAAAGGTTTTTTGTGAGGAAAACTTTTTTTTAATATAACAAGGCGTGTACTTGGCGCCCTTTTTTTACCTTTTTTTAAAAAAAAGGTTCTTTTGTGATATCATTTCTTTTTTTTAGTAAAAATAATTTTAATAAATATGATTCTTTTTTTTTAGTAAAAATAATGGTAATAATATCCCACCATTACTCCTGTTATATTTTCAATACGATTATCCTCTTTTTGATTATAGAAATCTTAATTTATACAAACCTAATAATTTTTTTTATACTTTGCAACATGTTTTATAAGAAAATTATTAGTGATCATAAAAAGGGTATAAAAAACCATCTGTATTTCTAAGTTATTGCGTTTTTTTATATATAAAAACAGATTACTTTTGATCAAATTTTTGTAAGAATGACAAAAATATCTTTAGCACCTCTAGGCTATTGTCTTTTTTTAATTAGCGTATCGTCAGCTTCAATCCAAGTGTTAGACATTTCTTCTCTATAAACATTACATACCTGCCGATTCCACCAATGAGCACAAAGTACACTTTCTGTCCACTAACTACAGAAGACTAACAAGGGAACGTTCACAAGTGTTCCCCCCCCCCCGATTTGATTCTCCTTGAAATATGTTGTAAAACATACAATTTGAAAAGACACGTATTTTTTTATAGCGGCCCTAACTCAAATTTAAGGGATAAAACACTCCTTTGAAAAAAAAAACGGTTTTTTTCTTTGTGTGTAACTATCGCCAAAACCGTAGGAGATAAAAAAATGTTTAAAATAGAAGTTGTATGGCTTGTAATGGATTTTATAACTGTGTAGTTAAATTTTCAAAAAATGTAATTTTTTAAAATTTATTCCCACCCCTTGTTATTATTTTTTCAAATTTAAAAATTTTTGTAATGACAAAAGTTGTAGCATTTTTTACGCTGAATTCAACCATATATGATTTTATTATGTTTCGAAATCGCATCTTTCAAAAATAAGTCATCAGTATCACATTATATGTGTCGCGCTGCATGACGCATTGTTTATACCGCCCTTGTGTTGTGCATAGTCGCAAAATAAATATAAAAATGACATGTTATTACATATTTGAGAATGAAAAGTTAACTAAAATTGTTACTAAAGCATCCCTTCCACATTACATTCTTATAGATAATCGCTGCATTTCGTGCGCAGCGCGTTGTCGTATACAAGTTAGCTATAAGCGCACATTACACTTTGAAGTTTTGCTTGCAGTGACCACGGGAAAATAATTTATGAAACGAAAACAGTGAATGAATCAATCTATTCAACATATATCCACCCTGACTCTACCCTCTTGGCCCGACTTGACTGACAATGAATTGAAATATAAAATTCTGTACAGTTTACTCTTTTTCAATAATTTTAATATACTGCGATTCTACATGCTATTACATTCCACTAAATTACTACGATTTTTTTAAACTATGGTATATAAAATCTTGAAATATAAAATGTATATCATAAGTATAATTATAATATATACAATAAATAAGCTTTTATATATATATATAAGCTTATTTATATATATAATTTAAATATAAAGAAAAGGGTGTTTCACCCCTTAAATTTGAGTTAGAGCCGTTATAAAAAAATACGTGTCTTCTCAAATTGTATGTTTTACAACATATTTCAAGAAGAATCAAATCGGGAGGGGACACTTGTGAACGTTCCCTTTAAGAGTGTTGTCAAGCATGTGTCTTGCTACACTTCTACACTTCAAGACGAGAAAAATTTTTTTTATAAAGAATATTATTATTTTGATATACACTATCTCTATTTGTCTCCACAACACGTTACATATACATTTTATGACCGATATTAATTACAATCAAAGTGATTAATATCATCAAAGCTGCGAGCTGACAGGTCTGAGCGCCGCTATGTTGGAAAAAGACAGACGTCTTTTAGAAAAAGAAAGGAAAGAAAAAGGACGGTCTTATGCGGGAATCGACATTTCGCGGGCTGTAGAAAAGGACAACCATGTCGCATTTTGATGCTTTTAGTTGACAAAGGACAAACTTATATATTAGAGAAGGATGACGAACAGACGACGACGACGACCAAACTTACATAGATTTTGGCATATTTCGACTTTGGCAAACTTTGGCAATTAATATATTTTTTTAGAAAGCATGTACAAAAAAAGTAAAGATACTTTTATTATGTAAGTCGCATGTGCTCTATCGATTGAGCCTATTATAAATTCGATCGGTCCACGCATTATTGAGATATAAAAATCTCGACTCCTGTCAGCTTATGTGCTCGCGTTAATAGACACAGTCGGTTTCGCGTCACTCAGCGCTGCGCGTGAACTTGGCGCGAGACACGACCGTGTTTCTTGATAACTCACGATAGTTTTATGATATAATGACGTAATTTTTAAACAGTTAAAAAGCATCAAAAAGGAAATTAATTTTATGTTTATCCAGCAGACAGAGGTACTTACTAATAAGATTTAGCAAATGGACCATTTTACCCCGCGGTCCGTCTTACCCCACCTTCCTTTACGTGATCCTGATGAAAAGTTCTCATTGCCCCAACTTGATTCATTGAGCCGTTTGAGCTCTAGGGACCGTTGAAAGTAGGAAATAGGCGACTGCCACCGCCACCGTGTAGGAAATCATCTGATATTGCCTCCCTTTCCTCCCCTCCTCCATTCCTTTTTCTCTCTTTTCCTCTCCCCCTTCTTTTTCCGCGCGCACGCGTGTGTGTGCGCGCGCGTGCGTGCATGCGTGTGTATGTAGAACAATAAACTAATGTTCAAACATCAATAACATTTGATACATTATTAGGATTTTCTTGCGGTGGCCTATTCGCTGTATCGCAAATAGTATAAAGGAGTCTCGATGAAGGATACCGAACATGTTCGTGTCGTGCGTATCTAATGAACCATAAAACACTCGCAATGTGTGCACATGTACCCAGAATTCGAGCACCGGATTTGCAAGTGCAGTAGTAACCTTGGATGTGAGGGCCGTCCTGAACATCCATTCCATCATCCATATCATGATCGTTTGTCGGTCGATATGATATCCATAATTGGTATTTCGCTGCATTGCGAAATCGAGAATACACTCTAACTCTTATTAAATCAGGTTGTGGTATCCTCTGTATGTCCTTCAACATTTCAATCTGGAATTCTTCCGACTCCTCTCTTTGTAACTTGTCCTGTTTATACGATAGTGCTAAATGGATTTGGTAAATGTCAACAGTAAAATCCCTTAGAAAATGTAAATCAAAAATTGGAAAATCAGGAACATGTTGGGCATTCAAACGTACTCATCTCTGAGCGTTACGAGTGTTCAGATGTTCAGCCTCAACAAGTGCTTGGACAACATTCACTTTATTTGCTTTCTCCAGTAATTGGCGAACCAACTCTCTATTAGCTCCTTCCATTTGAACAGAAGGATGATACCTATTGATTATCGCACCAGCAATACGATAGAAATCACCCAAATTAGGAAGATGAGGAATCGATATTGTTTGCTGGAAGAATTTAAAGATAGATTTGATATGGCCATTCCTGAACTCCATGATCTATTTCGTCTCAGTGATTATCCGTGAATCATTAGCTTTATCTGTAAAGAGTTGACTTTAAGAAGTGCTGGCATCTTCCACCGAATCCCAAGGCGAGTGAGTAGCTCTGTAGCATTTCGATATCCTCTATCTACTATCATTAGATCTCTTTCTTGGAACCATTCTCGCATTCTCTCAACATCCCTATGAAATTCATTCTGAAGGATCGCAGCATTATTATTTCGACTGTCTGAAAAATATAGACCTTGAATATCGAGTATGTAGCCATCGGGTGCGACTATCAGCACAGGTTTGAGTAAATGTCGTCCTTTATGAAGTCAAAATGACTGTCGGAGAATACGAAAATTGCTACTCTTAAGAATGTAGCTATAAGTACCGTCAATGTACGCGATTACACGACGAATATGTGATTCGGGATTATATAATTCATTAGCGAAATCAGTTACATGTTTTTGGATATAATCTCCTCTCGTGATTGCATTCAAACCGATGTTTGTCGGAACAAAACGTTGCATCAAAGATTGTCGAACAGTGGAAATGGCTAAACTCATTACTTTCTGCTCGGATACTCGAAGATAACTTTAAGAAAATTATCAGAAAGTCCTTGTCGCATTTTGCATAAGAACATTAACAAGTTTTTCTTAGAAACATATCTATAGCCGCCTGGACAAGACACCCTATCGCGATAATCAAATAGTTCCAGAAACTGCTGTTTCGTCACTGGAGAAAAAGATTCGAATTCAGCATCTGTGAAACTGTTCTCATCAACGAATCTTCTTTGATTCCTTGCCACATTTCGGAATCCTTGCAGGAACATTTGAAGTTGCAGTCCTTTGACGTATGTTAATGGATCGCAAGCCAGGTAGCAATGCCTGAAGGAAAAAACCTTGATCATCCAGATGATGTTGACATGATCTGACATCTTCAGGAATGAAAATATCTCGTAAAACAAAAACGTTTACTCTACATTTAAGTGTAATCCTGTGAACATCGGCATCAGCATTACAAATCACACAAGTACGATTCGCAGTTTGTGTCAATACATTGAGTCGCAGACAAGTATAATCGCGTTCCATTTCTGTTATTTCATTGCGAATAAGCTGATTACATGTAATACAAATCCTTGTAAGATTTGTCACGGCGAGAGGTGGCCTCTGGAATTCATCACGTCTACGGATGGCAATCTCACGTTTGTTTGCATTTTCATCTCTATCTATTCGACTCATTTCATTCCGTACAAAATCTCTATCGCAAATGTAACAATTCAAACGATTTCTCCAAGCCATAGTTAGCTATTGAAATACGCTAGGAAGAAAATGTTTGTATTGACTAAACCAGATTATCAATGTTTTCTTCTGTTGATGATATACATCCAAAAAATAAAGTCACCAAATAGAAATGCCTTTAATATTAACTATGCAGGATAAGAGAAAACAAAAATATACATGTGCCAATCTGAAAATCGGATATATCGAATAACTATGGGATAACTCGGGGGTAACAATACAGAAACACAACGTGTATGGTATCATAGATGGTATCTTTTATAGATTCCCAAATATTGGATCTGAGAATTGTAGATCCGTTTTCAGTTTTGTCTACGAAGTAGAATGATTTTCTGGCATTAACGACAGAATGATACATTTGCGGAAATGACGAACTGTAGGGTTCACATCTCTGCTGTAACGCACACGCGTGCGCGCACGGAGAAGGGAGGGGGAGAGGAAAAGAGAGAAAGAGAAGTGAGGGAGAGGGTAGGAGAGGGAGGCATTATCAGGTGATTTTCTACACGGTGGCGGTGGCAGTCGCCTATTTCCTATTTTCAACGGTCCCTAGAGCTCAAACGGCTCAATGAGTCAAGTTGGAGCAATAAGAACTTTTCATCAGGATCACGTAAACTACAAATTTCCAAAGTTTCAGTCAAATCCATCGGAACCCATTTTTCATAAATTTGTGCGGGGTCCTTTACAAATAAAAAACCTGTTTTATAATATCTTTCTTTACTCTTATTTTATTTATCTTTCCCATATGTTTTCTGTCGTAATACATTCTAATAATTCTTGTATATATTATATATATATATATATATATAAAATACTTTTAAAAACCGCTGCATTTTAATATAAAAAACGTTTATTATTCTTTTTATTTCATATTCAGCTCACAATCAGTAATTCGATGTTTAAAACTATATTTTGTCATTAAATGTTCGCATTTCACACACTAATACAGACCATATTGCAATTTACATTAGCATGTATATAACAGATTCTATACTATTATGTAGAATATATTACCGTAGCATATTTTGTGATTCCATATTACTGGGATTTAAACATAGTAACAATTTTATCTGGAAAATGCTTTTAATAATGACTATGTAAAGTCGCTGCTTTAAATTTACCGTTCAATGTGATGCCTTGGAGACAGTTCCTCATTGGTCGCTTTCTACAAGATGCGCAAAAGCATACTCTTGTATTTATATCATGGAGGCACCCACATTGTCTCCAACCCCGCGGGCAGCCCACTGGGCGTATCAGCGAGCTTGTGCACGGCCAGCTTCTCTTTTTTCCCCTAAAATATAAATATTGATATATGTAAATAATTAAGAAAATAAAATTATTGTATACATGTATTAAGAATGTAATAATTAAAAAATTTTTTTTATCGCACTGCCACGCTGTCATCTGTCGGATTAGACAATAATCAGCACAGATATCTGAACCGAAGTTCTATTGTTGTGGTTTGACACTGGTTAGGATTCCAGCGAATCCTATATCCATATTAGAGTTTTTCCCTGGAGATTCAGAATCTGCGTATTAGATCGAGTGTGCTTGTTCTCTTCAACCTCTTAAAGCGAATGTTTCTTGAGTCGAGTAGTTTTGAGGCCAGGTTGTTAGGGTGTTCAGTGAGATGTGTCATGTATTTTATACTATGTTTACTTATTTCAGATTGTACTGTGTTGATTTTTAGATCTTCGTAAATGTATTTGTTACTGATATATGGTAATAGGGAATATTTAGCATACTACGTAATGTTTTCATTTTAAAGCGTTGAATAATGTCTATATCACTTTCTTTGGCAGTTCCCCATAGTTAGATTCCGTAGGTCCAAACCGGCTTTAGTGTGGACCTATAGATGGCAATTTTGCATTCGGGGGATAATTGCGAGTGCCTGCCAGTAAGCCAGTATATGTTGCGTAGTATCTAGTTGTCTGCGTTTGGTCCTGCGACACTTTTCTTCCGTCTCATGCGTAAAACTACAGGAAGGTGGTCGACAAAACTTCGTCATTTACGGTAGCCAAAATCGGTATCCACGACAAGATAAACTTATGGGCGCCAGGCGCATAGAAATTGCGCCGCACAGAAAGTTCTTTAATTCTTGCGAAAACGACGGCTTAACTCCGGTTACCCCTTTTTTACCAAATAATAGAGGGACGAAGTCCTTCTTTATGGAGACGTATTTGGAGAAAGAGGATAGATAATAATCACGACAGCATATAAAAATAGGATAATATGTTTAATAAGATGAATAACGGGTGACATATGGTAGTATAAACCAGTGTGTGCCAAAAGGGCGGACGATATCCGTGTTTCACCGTAACGAGATTCCGAGCTTAAATTGCATAACCCGGAATAATAGATGTTACGTTTCGATACATTTTTTAGGCGATCTTTCGCTCCGTGGAGTGCGTGATACTCGGTAGCAGCAGGAGGCTCTCAAACGCGACCATTACCTCATTACAGGCAGAATTTGTTGATGGTTTTATTCAACGGATACATAGATAATTCACCCAAATATTGCTTATGAACGTGACGTGATTCGGGAACGATGACTAAGGCTTTTCCACCGATGGAAAGCCGATACTTCGCACGGTATACTAAGACGTAGGCACAATATCCTGAGAAGCACAATTAATCGACGATTGACTCGATACATACAAGAATTACGCGACACGAAATTCGTACAATGAACGACCGTCGGCTCGGCAACTTCGGGGGGAAGAGTAAAATACTTTATCACAAAATCTCAGCGGGAATCGGTGCGGCAAGCGTCCGTCCGGCGATCTAATCCGCTGGCCTCAATAGCGACGATACACTAAATAAGCACAAATTAGTTCGACATTAATTAATGCGAGTTGTCCGGGACGCTATGCCGTGAGCCGCCTTCGCGCTTATTGGAGAGTCGAAGTAGTGGTCTTACAGAATATGATGACGTCCGGTGGTGCCTCTGGGTCCGTCCGGTATGCCGCCTAGTCGAACAGTGACGACAGTGAGGCTCGCCGGACATCGTTGACAATCCGCGCATCGTATTGCGTACATAGATCCTTTACTATTGATGAGGCGTAACTCGATCTTTCGCGTCGCTTCTTGATCTTTCGGTCCTATGTGGCGCTTTTCCGAGGCGACACCGATTTCCTTGCGGCAGCCTGTTCGTACATCCTTCTCGGTTGTTTCCCTTGCGGGGCCTGACCGTGTGTTGAATTGGCTGTGAACTGACCAGGTTACGGCTCGATTCTTTCTATCCGGTTCGTTACAACAGCTCCTCTCAAAGGTTACTCCATCGGGTGGAGTCCACCCCTGATGTTGAGAGTGCGCGCTATCCTTCTTGGCGTCCATCCTCTCGGCGCGTTCACTAGCCTTAATCGTTTTAAAATCTGTAACATTAGATTCGGTAGGGACATTTTCCTCGGGATCTGCTCGAATATATTGAAATACTTTCACGTGACCTTAGGTCTCTCGGTCCGTCCACTCGATGTCCGGGCCTCCGTCATTTTGTCTGCTGAGTTCCCTTCGGATCTTACGAAGGCTGCTCCTTGGTATACGGCCACTCACTTCTCTCCCGATTTCTCAGTTTACGCTCGCTAAAATACTAAGGAGAAAGGGATTGCTTCCTCCTTTCGGTGAGATGTGGTCCCAAATTATTCTCCCTGGCCGGGCGTATCCGCCCTTGTGACGGGCGTGTAAAACGTCACGTCACGTCACGTTCATATATGTTTCCTCCAGGTGAGGTGTCTGTCCAGATGCATGTCGAGATATTTAGTTTCTTCAGCTTGTGGTATTAGAGTCTGGTTTATACAGATCTGGGGACAGGTTTTTTCGCACAGTGTAAATGTCACGTGGATAGATTTGGCTTTGTTTACTTTAAATCTCCACCTACTTAGCCATATTTTTATTTTTTTAAGGTTCTTTTGTATATTTTTAGTAGCTATTTTGGGATCCGAGTCCGTTGAGAACAAAGCAGTGTCATCCGCAAACATACTTATATGAACTTTTGAGTGTGTGAGAAAATTAGTAGTATAAATAATATAAAGAAGTGGTCCAAGGATACTTCCCTGGGAGACCGAAGCTCTTATAGGTTTTAGTTGTGACAGAGAATCTTGGTATCTGATCTCAAAACGTCTGTTTTTTAGATATGATTTTAATAATGGGTAGTATTGTTGAGGCAGGATTCTTTTTAACTTGTATAGGAGTCCTGTATGCTAGACTTTGTCAAAAGCCTGGTTTATGTCAAGAAACACTGCTGAATAGTATTTCTTCTTCTCAAGGGCTTTATTAATCTTGTTGACTATTCTATGAACTTGCTCGATTGTACTGTGTTTTTCCCTAAATCCAAACTGGCGTTGGGGAATATGATCATTGACTAGGGGTTTTATTCTCTCCAGTAACAATCTTTCAAACACTTTAGAGGTCTGCGGTAGAAGGCTAATTGGGCGATAGGATGAGACCTCGGTTGGGTTTATTACGGGCTTAGGTATCATGATAATTTGCGCGATTTTCTATTGCGCTGGGTAGCATCCTGTCCATTGAATATGGCGGTTATGAGAGTAATTCCTTTCTTGGAAAGTTGTATGAGTACTTCTGCCGTTATGAGGTCGTAGCCAGGGCATTTTTTATTTTTTAAGTTTTTGACTGTTTTATATGTCTCTTTTGGAGAGATGCTAGTTATGGGTAAAGACATTGTTAGTGGAGTGTCGAGGTATTCTGCTATCTCCTCGTCATTTGATTCACGCGCCGGAAGTGGTTCAAAAACTTTCTGTAAGTGTTTGGCAAAGTAATCTGCTTTTTCTTGGCTGCTTCTTGCCGATTTGTTGTTATCCATCCTGATGGGTGGGTTATGATGTATAGGTCTTTTTAAGTTTTTGGTGACTTTCCATAGTGAGTAGTTGGTGTTTGCGATGTAGGGTTAGTGTGTAGCCTTTCTTGAAGTGATTTTTCTTTCATTGTTCTTATCAGATGCTTTAATTCTTGGGTGCATCTATTAAAGTTTTGTTTATCTACCGGATAGTGTGTTCTTTGCAATATAGCTCTTAGTTTGCGTTTTTCTTTTATTTTGTTTCTAATATTTAGTTGATACTCTTTACCTTGGGGAGTTTTACTTTCGATAGCAGGAGTTGCTTTCCAGGTAGCAGTTTGTATTACATTAGTAAAATGTTTGACCGCTGTTTCTATCTGCTTTGCATTTTTAAGGGTATATTCAGTGTGATAGAGTCATTTATATTGTTTCTAAAGATCTAGTCTGTGCGTTTATTACTTAGTTTTTATGTTTCCTTTTTGAGTAATATGTTTGTGTTAAGTAGTGTTAGTATTGTTGGTGTATAATCGGAAGAAAGATCGATAACGGACTTTACCTGTGGGTAATTTAAATTAATGTTTTTACATATATAAAAGTCAAGAAGGTTCGGCGTTTTATTTGGATCAGTGGGCCAATAAGTAGGTTCACCAACGGAAAGACGCATTCTAGATTATGTTGTCGTATATAATTGTACAGTTGTCGTTCACGCGGTAGCGTTAATCTGTATCTCCAATATGTGTGCTTGGCGTTCCAGTCACCATCTGCTATGTATCTTGGGCCAAATGTTTGGAAGTAGTCGTGGAAGTTGTTCGAAGTTATGGTATGTCTTGGAGGACAGTATATGGCTGAGATGTGGAGCGGGCCATTTGTATCGCCTATGGCCACTGTGGTTGCCTGTAAGAAGTCACTCTCGAAATTGGGAAGAGCGTATTGTTTTAGTTTGTTCTTGATTAGTATTCCCGTTCCTCCGTGAGCCTTTCCCGATGGATGATTTGTAAAATAACAGTTATAGCCTTTCATCGAAAAGTATGATTTTTGGGTAAATCTAGCCTCTGATATCAGCATTATATCAATGTCATTTATGTTTAAGTATGTTTCGAGTTCAAGTCTGCGTTTAATAAGCCCGTTGGCGTTCCATTACGATATTCTTAGATTATAGGTCATTTTTGATTGTAAAGGACTTGGCTAACGAGCTGAATCATTCGATCCATAGTACTTTCTAGTAACCGCTCCATTAGGTTTTCGATTCTTTCGAACATTATGTTTATTGCTGATATGATGTCTGCTTGTATTGTCTGAAAAAGCACAGGGAGTCCCCTTATTTTTGATTATTTCAGCACAAGTTGCTTTCTTAAGTTGGTATGCGCTAGGTTGTTTTGAGATTTGTAGAGGCTGTAGCCTGTGCTTGGTCCGTCCACTCGATGTCCGGGCCTCCGTCGTCCTGTCTGCTGGGTTTCCTCCGGATCTCACGAAGGATGCTCCTTGGATATACACAAAAGTATACGGCCGCTCAATTTTCCCCCGATCTTTTACTTTATGTTTGCTAAAATGCTAAGGAGAAAGGGATCGCCTTCCCCTTTTCGGCGGGATGCGATCCCAAATTATTTTCCCCGGCCGGACGTATCCGCCCTTGTGATCGCGATATCCGCCCGGGCGTGTAAAACGTCACGTCACATTCTGTGCTGTTTGGTTTGATTGTTTTTATCCTGTAGGATGTTCTTATTTCGTTTCCTCTTGTTTCACGATTTATCGAACTGCCATTTTATGTCTGGACAAACGTTGCCTCCCTGTGCTTGCGGTTAATAGTTATTTTTATTTTTATCAGAGGACGCTGAAATGTTGAAGTTGTATGAACTCAGTGAGTTGCTTCTTGGTCCTGAGGTGTTAGTTAACATGTTTTTATGAAAGGTTTGTTGTATGAGTTAACTCCGCTATACCAGTCCCAAGCTTGGGGTTACATCACGAAAGAGATGAGAAAGGAGGAGGGATAGAGGAGTAACATTTCTCTAAAAAACCAGGGTTTATCTGACCCGGATGATAGCACCCTGTTAGGGTTTCTGGCTGGGGTTACAGATCGAAGAAAGGAAGGATCGATCTCTAGAGTCATGAAAGACAATCGATCTAAAGGAGGAAAACCTTGATTAAGAACTATCTGACCCTCCAGGTTGGGGGTTTAGTCGTCAGGCTAGTTCCCTGTCATTTAAAAAAACTTTAGTCTACTAAAAAGACTAGCAGAAGCCTCGGATGTAAGGATGGAAGCAACGGTAAACGGACCAGGTTACGCAAAAGGATGATGAGTATCGGTACGGAATGGAACGTACAAGAAATGAAAAATAGAACGTACAAGAAATCACAAGTCAGGAAGTACACTTGATGTTCATTGACCTTAACAAGGCGTATGACACAGTACCGGTAACAAAGCTATGGAAGGTGCTACAAGAAACCAAAATTAGTCATACACTGATAAAGGCCCTCAAAAATCTGTATGACAACTCAAGATCGCATGTAAAAATTGGCAAAAAAACATCAAAAGAGTTTTACATTAATAAAGGCCTACGTCAAGGATGCTGTGTGTCTCCAACACTTTTCAAAATATATATCTCAAAGGCACTGTCGAATTGAAAAAGGAAATGCCAAGGGTGTAGACCTGAGAGATGTGTGTCTATATACGCTTCAATATGCTGACGTTCAGGTTGTTATAGCCAATGACAAAGACGACCTAGAATACATGGCACGAAAGCTACAAGAGGAATATAGTAAGTGGGGCCTAGAAATAAACACTCAAAAAACAAAATATCTACCGATTGGAGCAGAACTGTTTAATATTAAATTGGAGAACAACGAGGAGATTACCCCCATGTGAAGACTATACTTACCTAGGTGTAACATTCGACAGAACTGCAACCAACAACAGAGAAATTCAAGCAAGAACAACACAAGCTAGAAGAATTATCGGATGCATAAATGAAATCCTCTGGAGTAGTGAAATTAGCAAACAAAGGAAATATAACGTCTACAACACTTCGGTAAAAAGCAGCCTACTATACGGAGCAGAGACTTGGCGCATCACTGAACAGAACAAAAGAAAGCTAGAGGCAGTAGAGATGGACGCAATAAAAAGATCATTGAGAATATCAAGAAAAGATCGAATTCAAAACGAGGAAGTACGTAGAAGGATGGGTATTGACGGAACACTATACGACGATATTGAAAGGATGCAATTGATCTGGTATGGCCATGTTCAAAGAATGGGAGAAGAAAGACTTCCAAAAAAGATAATGAAATGGGTTCCTCAACAACGCTGTAAACGTGGAAGACCAAAGAAAACCTGGAAGGAAGGAGTGGTGAGAGCCATGAGTACGAGAGATCTGAGAGACGGTCAATGGGACAACAGACGGGAATGAAAACTAGGCATCGGACAACGTCGCCGGACGTTTTGAAACCGATATATATATTGTTGTATGAGTTTATTCGATTCCATGTGATTCCTACGAGTAGGGACGAAGTAGTCGGTCACTCATGAGAAGGCTATCTACAACGACAGATCGCCCATTCTGTCGAGGTCGTACCAGCGTTACCAATTTTTGTCCTGGGTTTCGGCAGTGAACTCGTGGAGAGGGTACTTGAACAACGCAAGAACTGAATACGTGTTCGCTTTGCACTTCGGCTTTACTTCGGATAGTAGAAAAAGACAGACATATTTTATACCTAGCTGCTAGGTTCTAGCACATGTGTAACACATGATGTGTTTTTTCGCGCGACAGTAAATGTCTGTTTTACTTCTTGATATAGCGCTAAATACTTTTCCATGCACGATTACACATATAAATATATTTAACGATGTCGCAACATGAATTACATACAAATAATAATGGAAAAGTATATATTTATAATTAATATAGGATTGTAATAGAATATATACATCTGTAGAATGTGATTTTTATTGTAAATGTTTACTTTTAAAAAAATTGTCGTATATATTAAACCTTTCAAAAAAACCTGTCATAGATATTAAAACCTTTCAAAAAAAACTTGTATGTAGTAAAATTTTTAAAAAAGCTATTATATATACTTTCTACAAAAAAATATGATATCAGGAAATGGCACCAAGTAAGACTAAAGAACTATGAAAAAAGTTGTACACTATTTCTATAAAACTCTTCTATAAAACTCTTGTACATAAAGCTGTCGTATATATAATTAACTATATTATATACTATATATATTATAAAAAAATAAATACATAAATAAGAAAACAAAAAAAAAAATTAAAAAATTTTTTTTAAATATTTAAAAAATAAAAATATTTGATTAAAAAATGAAAAAATATAAAAAATTTAATCAAAATAAAAAGATATTTATTAAAAAACGCAAAAAAACTTGGCGCTGCTACAGTAAACTGCATGTTAATTTCATTGCTTTATAATACTTTGTGGTGTAGCAGCGCCAAGTTTTTTTGCGTTTTTTAATAAATATCTTTTTATTTTGATTAAATTTTTTATATTTTTTTATTTTTTAATCAAATATTTTTATTTTTTAAATATTAAAAAAAAATTTTTTAATTTTTATTTTTTGTTTTCTTATTTATGTATTTATTTTTTTATAATATATATAGTATATAATATAGTTAATTATATATACGACAGCTTTATGTACAAGAGTTTTATAGAAGAGTTTTATAGAAATAGTGTACAACTTTTTTCATAGTTCTTTAGTCTTACTTGGTGCCATTTCCTGATATCATATTTTTTTGTAGAAAGTATATATAATAGCTTTTTTAAAAATTTTACTATATACAAGTTTTTTTTGAAAGGTTTTAATATCTATGACAGGTTTTTTTGAAAAGTTTAATATATACGACAATTTTTTTAAAAGATAAAACAATATGGTTTTGTTTTAGTTGTGACAAGAGCGTGTACTTGGCGCCTTTCTTTTACCTTTTTTTAAAAAAGGTAATTTTTTGAGAGATATTATTTCTTTTTTTGTAATATATATACGACAGCTTTTTTTGATTTAATATATAGGTACGACAATTTTTTGAAAGGTAAAACAATACTGCTTTGTTTTGATTCTGATAAAATTGACTGAAAATTATAAATGTTGAAACTAATTTAGGATCTGTCAAGAAAGCACACGTTTCAGAAATTTTGTATGATTTGTCTAAAATAAATAAAATTAAATACCAAAGTTTAATATTTCTGTTCTATGTATCCTAAATTAATTCCAACAATATTTATAATTTCCAGTCAATTTTAATCAGTCAAGAAAGCACACGTTTCAAGATTTTAGTATAATTTATCTAAAATAAATAAAATTAAATGTCAAAGTTTAATATTTCTGTTCTACGATCCTAAATTAGTTCCAACAATATTTATAATTTTCAGTCAATTTTATTTTGTGTATTACAAGATTTCTCGAGTTTGTTTATAATCGAGTTTGTTTATAATTTTTGTTTTTTATTTTCTATGGACATAAAATTGACTGGAAATCATAAATATTGGAACTAATTTAGGATAACTACAAAAAGTATCTTATGCTATATTTTTTTATATATAAAATAAATTTTATATATAAAATATAAAATTGACTGGAAATTATAAATATTGTTGGAACTAATTTAAAATACATAGAACAGAAATATTAAACTTTGAGATATTTAATTTTATTTATTTTGGACAAATCATACACTAAAGTCTCGAATGATGTGCTTTTTTGACAGAATGTATTGTAAAATTAATTTATACAATCATACCAATCATCACTATGTTTTATAAGACCATTGTTTAGAAACTTTAGTGTATGATTTGTCTAAAATAAATAAAATTAAATATCAAAGCTTAATATTTCTGTTCTATGTATCCTAAATTATTTCCAACAATATTTATAATTTCTGGTCAATTTTAATTTTGTGTATTACAAGATTTCTTGTCGAGTTTATGTTTATAATTTTTGTTTCCTATTTTCTATGGATATAAAATTGACTGGAAATTATAAATATTGGAACTAATTTAGGATAATCACAAAAAGTGACTTATGCTATATTTTTTTATATTTTTTTTTATATTTTATATTTTTTTATATTTTTTATACAGATCATATACTAAAGCTTTTTGACAGAATGTATGGTAAAATTAAAACACAATACTTATAACCTATATACATATACACTTATTTTACTTAATACATTTATATTGAATTTGATCACTCGCACTACACTGCACTACACTACTCTGATGAACACGAATAAAAAACTGGTGAACATTAAGCAGCCTTGAGTGTGCACCAGTGCAATGTAGTGCGAGTGGCCGAATTCAATATTATTCTTTTGACACATCTTCTGTAAGGTTATTTGGTATGCGCGGCTATTTCCTATAGCGCCACCAACACAAACCCAACTACTAACATCACTATAGCCATCTAGTGTGAAAAATGTTGACTGTACATCCTAGAAATTGAGATAATATTTTTGACATTTCGACTTTGGACTTTTATATATTTATTTATAAAGCACGTAGAGCAAAAACAAGCATACTTTTATTATATATTTTGGGTATGCGCTATTGATTGAGACCATTATTAACTCGATCGGCCCAGGCATTATTGAGTTCCAATAATCTCGGCTCTCTGGGCTCTTCGGGCTCGCGTAAAGATACACGTTCGGTCTTGCGCTGCGCGTGAACTTGGCGCGAGACACTACCGTGTCTCTTGAAAATAACAATATATAAAGTAATGTATTAAATGTTAAAATTATATATATATATATATATATATATATATATATATATATATATATAGTATATATATGTATATGTATATATGTATATATATCTCAAGTGTGATATCTTGTCTGCCCTTGCTCTAAAAATTATTTTATTAAATTTAATTTATAATTAAATTATAACATAAATAAAGGATTGTACATTTCCAATTGTAGCTGCACGTAAAAGATGTCGCAAAATTATAATTGCCTTTTGTACATACACATGTAACAACTTAACAATGATCTTTGTCATTTAAGAGTGTGCCACACGGTAACGAGTTTTCTTGGATTTTGAAGTACTGAAAACCAATGGAGTCTTTCCGTTGAACCTCTCACTCCTTTTCCAAGCGCTACTTTGCCGCAAAAGATATCCGCGGATTTTCTGAATGAGTTGACTGAATCTTCACTATCACTCGCATGATCAGTTGCATTAGTGGATGATCCTTCCAGTAAAACCTGAAATAGATAATAACAAAACTCTGCTTTATCATATTACAGTACTCGCAAAAGATATTTTTATCTTATATAAAATAACTTTTTATAGAAAATTATAGTCTCTAAAAAAATATTATTTGTAAACACTATAATATGACAAAACAATATAATTTTATATTGTATAACATTTTTTTATTATATTGTATTTTTTTACATTAATTTTTATATGAACGCTTCAGAGGTTAACTGTTAAGTCACAAACATAATTTTTTAGGAGAAGGATCTAAAGAGATTTTTGGCTTTTGATATTCTCTCAGTCAAATACTCATAATGATTTGCATATTTTTTTTGTATTCACAGATATCAAACTTCGATATGTTTTAGAAAATAGAGTTGTGTGATTACGGAATATGATTTTAATGTGATTTAACACTGTTTACCTGGTGATTGTGACTTAACTTTATACAGTCAAAATTTGCCATTGGGTTAAAATTGGTGTATAGAATTTTGTAATAACAATAACTCAATTTTCGAAAAAATGTGATTAAACACAGTTTACCTCTGAGGCACTATTATATAAATAATTTTTACAAAAATTTTATATTTTATATTACAGAATATAAGTATTTTTTATTTTAATTACAATACACTTAAATTTTTCCGAAACTATGATAAATAACAAGTTGTATCTTTCTTTAAGATCACGTGATTTCAAGAGAAACAACTTTTATAAAATAGTTTTATTCTTAGATGCAAAGAATAAAATTATATAAAGGTTTATTTATCTTCATCTTTTAATTTAAATTAAATCATAATTATCAAATACAATATAATAGAAGAGCATTAAGAACAGTCGCAGGATGTTAGTGCGAAATTTTAATTTTTCTTAAAGAAATTAATTAGTCTATATGAAACAGTTAAATTGTTTAGCCACTCGCGCCCTGATATATTTTCTCTCTCTTCCTTTCTTTCCAATAATTTCTATCAGTACATTATAATTCTCCACATGCGAGAGCAATGTACTTAATTTTTCATACACTTTATGTATCTCGATCTGAGTTCGGTGTACAATTTAACTGTCTCATGCAGACTAATTAATTTCTTAAAAAAAAATTAAAATTTTGCACTAACATCCTGCGACGGCTCTTAATGCTCTTCTATAATATTATATTGTATTTGATAGTTATCATATGAGCCTTTCCATTATATATATTTTAAATCATAATTGTTTAATTATTTGAATATATTGTTTTGCTTATTAGATAATTTTGCTATCTTTGCAAATCTTGTTATCTCTTGCTATATACTTATTATATTTTTTAAATCATTAAATACAAATCTAGTGTCAGATTTGAAAAATCCAAAGATCCAATATGGCGATTGTAAAGTATTAAATGATTATGACTAAATATAATTTGAGTTACACCAAAATAGATTGTTAAAATTGCTAATCACAAATCTAATGATAAATTTAAAAAATTTAAATTAACAGATTCAATACATCTGTTGTCAAATAATAATATTATAATAATATTAATGATCTTATATATGAGATTAATATTAAAAACTAAGGATATAAGGAGCAATGCTAGGATATTTAAAAAGTATAATCACATGCTTATTTAAAAGGAAATATTCCAGAAAGATAAGAAAAATTTAAAGGGTTAAATATTTATCGTTATTGTGAGTGTTTTATCATTTAATCTTAAATTGGCTTTGTATCATAAGTTGTTAAACTTGTCTTGAGAAAAATTATAAACATAGATATTTAAAAAAAATGGTTCCAAAAAAATCTATGGTTCAAAAAATAGAGATGATCTTTATATAATTTTGCTATTTTTATTTAGGAGTTCCTGTTTCTAAAAATTTATTTATGAAAATTTATCTTCTTCGAAACCATGTAATGTAAAAAAAGATCAGTTTTGTATCTTGTTCAATTCTGAAGAAATTCAAGTGTATTAATAAAAATGAGAAACTTTATAAATATTTAGAACTAGAAAATATTAATATGTGATTTACCTTGCTGCAAAGCACGATTAAAAATTGCACGGTATCAAGTTGAGTGACTGCTAGATCAAACGTCAAAGTCTCGTTAAATTCAGGATGCGCGATAGCGCATAAGAATCTGGTCTTCTTTTTTTTTATTTTTTTACCCGTTTTTCCGTTCAACATTAATACTCTAACGTACGGATCTACAATAAATATTAAATTAAAAATTTCTTCTGTAAAGTGATATGTTGACGTTTCTTTCGATAATACTTACTAAATTTATTTAAACTTGACACCGCTGGCGTAAATTTAATGTCGCGTAACTTCATGATGTTAATAGTCAGTCTTTGTGCGGTGGGAAGATAGCTTATGGCTAACAAAATATTTCCAAACTCCTGAGAAATAAATGCCTGTTTATGCACATGTTTCACAAAAAAATAAAAATATCATTGCACTTGAAATTAGTTTTTGTCTTTAATTTTTCAACATTTATAAATTATAAAAGATTTTGATAGATTTTATTTATGTAAAAATTGAAAATGTTATAAAAATATCCGCATTCAATTAATGTGTTATTAATGAATTTAGAGATCATCAGTCATCATTAGCTATTTACGGTGGCAGAGAATATTAACGTATTAAAGAATGCATCAAGCATAAATTTAGATTAGAAGCAATTTTAATTAGAATCGATGTTATTTCAACAAATATCACGTTTCAAAAATTAGTTAATGTCTTAAAACATTATGTTAAAAAAAATTATGATAGCAAAATCTAACGCTTGAAGTTGATTGTGTTTGCGCTCTCACTCGCGTAGTCATGTCTCACTTGTGTTAGCAATATAAAAAAAAGGACACCAAGTACATGTGCTTTTCAAAACATTAATATACGTAAAATAATATTATTTTGAGACTAGTGCCAACTATAAATGAACAATTATACACAAAATTCAATTCCTCTATTTAATTAATTAATAAAAATAAAATATATTTAATAAAATATATTTAATATTTAATAGAAAAACCTTGGTGTTTTATTAGACCTTAAAATATTCTGGAATACAATAAAGATGGGTAAAAATTATTTTAATTTAATGTTACATAATTGTGTAACACTACTAATAACTTAATAGTATATATCAATTATATAATATTTAATTGTAATAATAAATAACTAATACAAAAGATAGAAAATAGAACTTGGAAAAAATGTTCAGATTAGAATGTTTAGTCATTTTACATAATGGTTTACTAGATCAAACAAAAAAAGCTGAAAAATGTAAATTTTTATTATCTTATATCATCTTTACTTGAACCTAAAATATTGTTACCAGTAAAAATTAATACCAGTAAAAAAGGAGATAAAACCATTCGATAGAGCGCAGTTTCAGCTTTTAAATAATATTTGGTAGAAAACTATACGATAATTAATTACAAAATTATAAGCGTTTAAAGTAAAGGAGATTATTTTTCCTTTAACTCTCCATAACTTGATAACGAAAAATCGAACAGCAATCATCGATCATTTAAATTAAAGAAAAAAAACTGAGTTTTTGAATACAGGTAATGAAACTTTTTTCAGAGTTTTTTGAGCCGTGCATGCTCGCAAAATTAAGCGAAAAATTTCCATTTTTAGGGTTTTTCTTTTTTTGTAAATTACAATAAAATAAAAAAAAGATAATTAAAAGCAGCAAAATATATTTAAAAGTAGAGATTTCAAACTTTGAAATGTTTTGTTCAAACATTTTGAAAGTTGATCAGATACATATTTAAAAAATTACCTCAAGAGATCTTTTAATTATTTTGGGAATTATAATACGACATATGCAATAATTTTATATTGGTAAAGCAATATTTGTAAGCAATACATGTGTGTCATTATTATATTTTGGATTTCCCGAGTAGACAATAGAGGCGTAAATCTGACTGTGCAACCTCCATGCAGTACACCTTGGGTAATGCTAATGTCAATGGTATTATAAACTTCAAAGCCTTATAACTCGAAAAGTGCTTAATAAAAAAATACTTTATCACAGTGCTTTGAAAAGCTCTCGAGGTAAGCTACAAAGCAATAAAAAATAGGAGTTCTCATTTCAGAAATTGAAGGTGACCTTCACATCATGATCTTTAAACAACTATTCAAGGACAAACCAATGGCACCATCTTATGTCCCCCTCGAAGTCATAAAACTTTTGTATGAACTATTTTTTTCTAAAATCCTGTAATTTCCAAATATTTGACTGTTTAAAATAAAATGGGTAAAAAGATTAATTATTGTTTTTTTGTTATTTGAAGGAATTGTTTCAATGTCCATTGATATTATTTTTTTTTAATAGTGAAAATTTTCATTATGATCATGATTTTGAAACAATTCCCAAATAAATAAACCAGAGATGAGCTAATGCACAGATATGTGTACTATAACTAAATCGCTAACTTTCATTGATCTTGGTACATAAAATTGGTACTCGAAAATCATGTAATAATATGGTGGTTCCGCATACGAAATATTAGTAAGAAAGTAATATGGCGGATATCAGTGCCGATACCTAACCTAGCCGATATGTACACGTATAAACATCGTTTATAGTGGTTCATACAATGCTTACAACTTGTAACATTAAAGGGTGTAAGAGTTTATATATTATAACTTTTTACGACAAATATTGCGAAGAATCGATTTATATAAAAAAATTAGAGTAGTTTTATTTTAAAAAAATGAAGATGACCTTCAAATCTTCGAAGCGCTTCCACCCAAAATGAAACTAATATTTTTATCTTTTTTCCCCCTCCAACCCCTGCAACTTTTATTTGAAACATTTTTTTATTTAACGCGGTGTTTCTGAGATATTTGAGTGGATTATTTAACCTTGGGACACCTTGTATATCATATATAATATCAACCAATCAAAACGTGACTGTTGTCCTACCAACGTTACGCATGCGCGAAAATTTAGTACATAGATTTTAGGGTCATGATTTGACACGAGTAGCGATCTAGCATATAAGGTGTCCAAAAAGTGCCAGAACCTCTTAATATTTCGGAAACTAAGCACTTTCAAAAGAAATGTTCCATACAAAAGTTGTAAGGTTTTAAGTAGCGCATTAGACAGAAATATCACTGTGACTTTGGCTAGCGCTATTAAGGTAATATGCCACTGCAACATTTTTGTATGGAACATTTCTGTCACTTGTTGTAATAAATGAGATAACCAGTGCTCAAAATCAGGTAGAAATATAGAAATATATTTGTGTGTATAAGGGTGCCGTCACATACAGCCCGTAATCCGTAATCTGCACTAGAAGTCCGCAAAAGTTACTAGGTACTTTGTCCGTAACGTTACGTGTGTTTTTATCTCCTTGTGTCCCATAGAACCGTAAATACAGACGTAACGGTAGTACTATTTTTTATTTAACAGATTATAATTGTTTATTTGTATATTATTCATAAGAAAACTGCAGAATATATTATGTTTTTAACAAAAGTTTTAATTAAATCGTCAAATTTAGTTAATTAAATAAAATTAGAATAAGCATTACTAGTAATAACTAGTAACTTGTAGTAACTTTTACGGAAATTTCATGGAATTACGGCTTCATGGGACACAAGGGGATAAAAACACACGTAACGTTACGGACAAAATACCTAGTAACTTTTGCGGACTTCCGGTGCGGATTACGGATTACGGGTTGTATGTGACGGCACCCTAACATACATACAGCGCGACTAGCGAAACGTAAACAAGAACATAAACTAATTAAGCTCTAAAGAAAGTAATGCGCTTATAACGCCTACTGCCTAATGCTATCTATAGCACGTGAGGACTCAACTCCTAACACTCCCACTGAAGCCTCGAGTGCATAGCCAAAAGTAATTTCAAATTATTGAATTGAGACTTTGACAAAGCTTTGGTTAAAATATCTGCTAGTTGAGTTTCTGTCGGACAGTACTTAACAGAAATTTTCTTTAAATCAACCACTTTTCGAATGTATTTATATTTAATGTCCACATGTTAGGTTCGTTGATGAAACGCATCATTGGCACTCAGTTGGATTGCTGCTTGATTGTCTAGATTTAGTTCGGTAGGTTCTGTTGTTTCTTCTTCCACTCCGTAGAATGTTGCTAACATTAGCCTCAACCATTCAGCTTCTTGAGATGCCTGTGAACCAGCTACCAGTTCTGCCTCTGCAGTCGACAGTGTGACAATCTTTTGTCGACGAGATGCCCATGCCACCGGAGCTCCGTGCATCAGTGCCACATAACCGGAAGTAGAGCGACGCTCATCCTCATCTCCCGCAAAATCTGCATCCGAGTAACATGTGCATCCGCGTTCTGTCACCTCGTTGTTATATGAGATTCCTTCGTATCTTGTTTCCTTTAAATATCAAAGGACTCGTTTGGCAGCATTCCAGTGTCCTGGTCTGGGATTTTGTAAATAATGACTTAGTAAATTAACACTGAAAGCAATATCAAATCGTGTAATATTGGCCAGGAATTGTAGTGATTCTATCAATTCACTGAATGGAACTTTTGACATGGACATCCTCTCTGCATCGTTTAATGGACTCATATGTTTTGTCAGTTTTACATTTGGATCAACTGGAATGGAGACGACCTTTGCTTCTTCCATCTTGAATTTTTCAATTAACTTCTTGATGTATGTGGCCTGATGAATCTTGATTATTCCGTGTTGTTCATCTCGATTAATTTCGATTCCTACAAAGTAGCTTGGCTTGCATATTTTGATTTCAAATTCTTTACTTAGTTGTGTAAGAATTTATGCAGTATTTCCGACGATTTACAAAGTAATAGACCATCGTCTACATACAGGGCCAAATATAACTTTTCCGTACTGATCACGCCGATATATATGCAGTCATCACCTTCTGATCTTAGCATGTTGTACTTCATCAGGACTTCATTAAATTTTTTATTCCAACAATGTGGAGATTGTTTCAATGTATAAAGATTTATGAAGTTTTACGACACGTTCGTCTTCTGACCAGGGTTCTTCGGGTAGTTGAATCCAGATGTCTTCTTCTAGAATGCCATAGAGAAAGGCAGTTGTAACGTCGAATTGTAGCATGTCCAGTTTTTCTGCAGCAGCCATAGCTAGAAGCATACGAATACTTTTGTAGCGCACTACCGGTGCGTAAATGTCCATATAATTGAGTCCATGTAGTTGCATGAATCCTCTTGCCACCAGCCTAGCTTTATGTCGATTTGGTTCGCCTGGTGTTACCTTCTTTTTGAATATCCATTTACAGGGGATAGCTTTCTTGTTCTCAGGTTTCGGTTAGCCAAGTTCTATTTTTCTTGTGAGCCGAAAGCTCTTGTCGTATTGCAATCTTCCACTGTTTGGCTTTTGAACTATTTAATGCCTCTTCAAAATTCGTTGGCTCGGTTTCAGCGATATTTGTTTGTGGATAAGTAAGCCTTTCAGGCCTTTTTATCTTCTTGCGGTCACGTAAGGTTCTCACATTTGTTTCCTTAATATTTTCCTGTTTAGATACATTCTCTTTGTCTGTCTCGTCAATATTAATTATATCAGTGATTTCTGCTTCCTGGTTTAATGTATCTTCCGGATTATCGTTTTCTAAAAGGACGAAAGATTGTGTATCTTCTACAGCTCTCACTGACCTTGAAGAAGTGTAATAAGATGTCTCTTCATAAAATTTTACGCTGGCCGCCACAGTAATTTTGTGAGTTTTCGGATCAAATAGTCTGCAATTGTCGGAATATCCTTGATATCCTACGAAAATCATCTTTTAAGCCTTGGGATCAAGTTTTCTTCTATGTTGATTTGGTATATGCATATAAGCAGTACAACCGAATATTTTAATCTTCGACAAATCAGGTTTCTTGCCAGTCCACCTTTCAAATGGTGATTTGTTGTTGTTGCTTGTTATAGATCTATTCATAATGTATGCAGCCATATTGATAGCCTCAGATCATAAATATTTAGGAAGATGCCGGTCGTAGATCATGGACCGTATCATTTCGTTGATAGTTTGTATGTCCCTTTCGAATTTGCCATTTTGTTCGGGATTGTAAGGAGCAGTGGTTTGATGTTACTATACCACATGATTTAACAAACTTCTTGAATGGCTCATTTATATACTCTCGTCCGTTGTCCGATTTTATTATCTTGATTTCTTGCTTGAAATGATTACGTATTACATTAGCATAATGGACAAATTTTTCAAACACATCTGATTTATTTTTAATTGCATAGATATGTCTGTATTCACTGGCGTCGTCCTTGAATACAACGTAATATAGTAATCTGGCTCCGTTGTATGATTCTGTCTGAAAAGGTCCACACACATCCGAGTGTATCATCTCACCGGGCTTGTACTGTTTCTCTCCTCGAGGTTTGAATGATTTTCTCTTTATTTTTCCGAAGATACAGGCTTCACATTTAAATTTCTGCAGATCTTCCTTGTTGAGATCAACCGTGGGATTGTTTTTAATCAATTCCTTCATTGTAGTTAGTCCAATGTATCCAAGGCGCTTATGCCATAATTGTAATTTATCCGCCTTTTGTTCTGCCGCATTTGCTTCTGCAAAAACTGGTTTTCTGAAGTCCATTACGAATAGGCTTTTCTTTCTTTTAGCGGTTGCATAAACTTTGCCATTTTTAACAACTTTCATGTTTGATTTTTCAGATTCTATTGTATAGCTATGGTCCATGCATTGAGAGAATGAAAATAGGTTTGTGCGAAGATCTGGCACACACAAGACATCAGCTAAGCGGTATGGTTTTCATTTTCCATCAACGAGAGCTTCTATTTTCACGTCTCTTTTTCCGATTACTGGCACACATCTTTTGTCTCCTAGCCTGATGTGAAACATTTCGGCTTTCCTCATGTTCTAGAATACAGATTTATCATGTGCCATATGATAGGATGCACTGCTGTCAGCTAACCATATTTGTTTATCTTCTTCAATGGTATCAGTACGTGCGAGCAATACTGCATCATCCGTATCGTCTTCTTCTTTATCGGCGTGTTTGGACTTTGTATTTGTGTTATATGTGCCTGGTTTCCTTGTTTGACTTTTCTTCTCATTTTTGAATTTACGACATTCAAATTTTCTATGTCCTACCTTTTTACAGTAGAAACATTGACCATCAAACTTTTTGTTTGTGTCCGTTTTCAGTGGTTTGCCCTTGTGTGTCGTTGATGCTGCCATTGCTGAAATTTCTTCATCTTGATTTGATATGAGCTCTTTTGCTGCCATTAATTCCGTTTCTAAATTTAGCAATGATTTATCTGTGCTCGGCTTGCTGTCCCATCCAAATAGAAAACCGCTATATTTTACAGATGGAAGTCCTTCAATAATTATGGTTTGTAGCATATCATCGGATACACCTCGATCACCTGCACCTTCTGCTGTGCAGCTAGATTGCGAGCCTCTGCAATGTAATCGCTTACCTTTTTGTCTGAGCCGAGTTTGAGGTTATGCAGCCTTCTTTGCAGCATCGTTACTTGTGCCGCTGATTTCCTCTCGAAAATGTTACAGAGTTTCTTCCACATTTCTTTGGCTGTTTTACGGTGGAGAATATGCTTCGTAAAACGTACGTCGATCGTAGATGCAATGCAATAACGCGCATCACTGTCCTTCTTGCGCCATACCTTGTATGCCATAACGTGTTTCTGTCGGCATCTCTTTGTTTCCTTCAACGACATCCTTGATATCCTTTTTCTCAAATAATAAAGACATGCTAAACTTCCAAAACTTGAAGTTATTGTCGTTAAGTTTATCTATTGCGATAAATTCTTTGTCCGCCATATTTTTATATATACGTGTAACTCGTGCTTACCGAGACTGACTGACTTTGACTAAGAAAGAACTTTCACTTATTACTTTATTTGACACCTTCTATGCGCAGTGGAAGCGTACTGGGCCCATAACCTGTCACTTGTTGTAATAAATGAGATAACTAGTGCTCAAAATCAGGTAGAAATATAGAAATATATTTGTGTGTATAACATACATACAGCGCGAATAGCGAAACGTGAACAAGAACATAAACTAACTAAGAACTAAAGAGAGTAATGCGCTTATAACGCCTACTGCCTAATGCCATCTATAGCACGTGAGGACTCAACTCCTAACAATTTCTTTCGGAAATGCTTAGTTTCCAAAATATTAAGGGGTTCCGGCATTTTTTGGACACCCTGTATAGTATAGATGTCTGTGAACTAATGTGGGCTGGCAATTTTTAATATATAGAGCCAGAGGCGATTTAACGTTGGCTAGCATTTTTAATAAATAAAACTGGAGACAATCTAACATGAGCTGGCAATTTTTTTAATAAATAAAACTACAGGCGATTTAATGAGAGTTAGCAATTTGTAATAAATTTAGATATAGGCGATTTAACGTGGGCTAGCAGTTTTCGAATAATACATTTGTTTTTGTTAGTAATTGAATATACGTGTGATTTGTGTACATGTATTGAAAGCTTTATAAAATTCACACTTTCTTTCTTAACCGAAATTTCATCGTATGGCTATGATATAAATGTACGAGACAAAATAGGCACATATATTCTGTCCAGCGAGAGAATAGTTTCGGTCTGCGGATAGGAGAAGCATAGCGGGCAAAGTGGGGACAGCGTTAGCATTGGCAAACTGCACGAGCAGTACAGTCCTGTAGAGCGGGGAGGAGGGGGGGGGGGCTTTCTAAGCGTTCCGTGTAGGGCAACCTGCCTTCTCTCTCGCTGGAAAGAATATACATACATTACACAAGCCTGCATGGTCCAGCATTCTGGAAAAGAAAAGTAATTTCCTACGTAATTTTGTGCGCTGAATCCGAATTCGGCAATGAAATTGCACTGTCACGTCAGATTTTTGAGAAAAATGAGGTTAAAAGGGTCAAAAATAACGTTTTTGACATATTTATGATTTTTTCGCAGGTTAAATAAATTTTTTTTTATTTCAGTTTACGCCTTCTTAAAGTGCCAACTTTGATCTTCAAAACTGATTTTTTGAAACTCTACGATTTTTTTTCGTCAAGTTAAACTCTTTGCTGTCAGGCGAAGAAGAACATTTTGTGTGAAAAATGTTTTTAAAAAAATATTTTTAGGAATTGTATGATAATTTTAATATCAAGGTTTTTGAGGTCGCTGAATCAAAATCTAAAATCAGATTTTTAAAATTCAAAATGGCGGATCCAATATGGTGGACAAAAGTGATTATTTTCCTTTGACCTTGGTTTAGGTTAGCAAACTAAGGCAAGATCAAGGGATTACCCAGCCAACAAAGGCAAGATTCGAAGATGATCCAGCCAACGAAAGCAAGATTTGAAGATGATCCAGCCGACGAAGGCAAGATTCGAAGATGATCCAGCCAACTAAGGCAAGATTCGAAGATAATCCAGCCAACAAAGGCAAAATCAAGGGATTACCCAGCCAACGAAGATCGGGAGGTGATTCTGAACAACAAATTTTTGTAATGTTGGACAACAAATTTGATTACTTATTCAGATACAGAATCAAAAAACCGTTTCTTTGACTGTCTACTGTGAGCCGCATGAGGAATGTCTCGCTTGATGCTCCAACAGTAGTCCGCTAACATGTTGATTTAGCGACCTTGATATCTTCTTTCCATCTCTTTAATATTCTGATGGAACCTTTCACTTTGTTCCTCACTTTCGCTTCCTAAGCTACATTTAGGGAAGTAGTCAAGATGGCTGTACAAAAAGTGTATCTTCAAGTTTATGTTGCATTTTAATTTTCTAAATTTATCGAGCATATTCTTTATCAATTCTTCGTATTTTGGATCATTTTTGTTTCCCAAGAAACCCAAAATCACTTTCTTAAATGCAATCCAAGCTTTTTTTCTGAGGAGATCATCGTTTCTTGAAACATTTTGTCCTTGGTCAGCAATCTAATTTGAGGCCCAAAAAAACGTCTTCCTTAATTTTCGCGTCACTGAGCTGAGAAAATTTTGTGCAGAGGTACTTGAAGCAATCTCCTTCTTTGTTAAGAGCCTTCACAAATTGCTTCATGAGGCCCAGTTTTATGTGAAGTGGAGGCAGCAGAACTTTAGCAGGATCAACCAATGGTTCATGTATCACATTGTGTTTACCAGGTTTTAAGCTTGTTCTTGTTTTCCATTTTTTATCTGTCCTGTGGAGTTTTCTAGCCCTACTGTCCCATTCGCACAGAAAACATGGAAATTTGATATAACCTTGCTGTTGACCTAAAAGCATACACAAGATTCTCAAATCACCGCAAAGTAACCAATTGTGCTGTTTATAGTCAATAGCTTTCAACAGTGTTTGTAAGTTCTCATATGTGAACTCCTCTTTTAAATGGACTGAGTGCCCAATAGATACTGATGCATACTTCCCCCCATTGTGAAGGAGAACAGCTTTTAGACTTAGTTTCGAATAATCGATAGAAAGTCTCCATTCATTTGCTTCATAAATTTTCAGTCCTAAAGTATGCATTAAATCAGGAACATTATTGTAAAAAACTAATGAACTTACCTGGGAAAAGAAAGGAACGAATTCCTTTTCACGGTTTTTGTACCAAGCAAACATTGTTCCCGATTCTAACAAATTTCTTTCTTTCAATCTTGATCCTAGTAATTCTGCATCCTGTTTAGGCAGACCTAAATCTCTTATAAGATCATTCAAAGCAGATTGATCGAAAGGCTTTGGATTGTTATCAATCAGCTCGATTGCATGAGGCTCAAAGGCCACATCATCACCATCAAGATTTTTAGAATACAATGATGGTGAGGAAGAAACATTCATTAATGGAGAAGGAATAGGAACATCAAGTCTACGAGGAACAAGTCTTGTCGCGCATGATAGAGTAGGATAGGAGATACTTTGTTTATTACGACCACTGTAACTCTCAACACGACATGAGCAAAAGTAGGACCTAGTTATATGATCAGTCGATTCACGCCAGATCATCGGAATACCATGTCACGAAATCGTATGCCACTTCTTTCTCCTTTCATCCAATACCACAATGCTTGATAACATCCCCTACAGACTTTATGAGGAACCCATGATTTATCGAGATTTTTCATTTCCATTTTATTCAATTTAATTTCCATTTTATTCATTTCCAAATATTCAAAATAGCTTGTTTTGATATTTTGCGTTATAGGAATTCTTTGTTTCTCTGTGAGATATTCACCATAAATGTAGCAAAATTTATTTGGATTGTTTTTACACTTCCATGAAGCGATTCTGTTCAATGTAAAGGTAATAATAATTACAAAACACAAAAAGATTATGTTTGTTTTATATTAAAAGATTAAATGAAGGAAACTATGTATACTCTATGAAAAGCAATCCAATAAGAAGATGATGATTTAATAAACATTTAATCTTGGAAAAAAGAACTCATTCCGAAAATTGGAACAGAGAAAACCCAAACGGACGACTATTTGTCGTATGTTGGATCGACCACTTGTCGGTTTATTTCATTCGTTTATGCGACCAACATCTATACTCTCCGGCGCGCAACTTTGCTTTGGATTTGTTTGCCGCCTGGCGCATAGTGGGACGAAACGCAGTTTTTTTTTAAAAGTCGCCACAGCATTCAATTCTTATTCATGCAATTCCTAAAATTTTTTTTTGAAAAACATTTTTTATACGAAATGTTCTTCTTCGCCTGACAACGAAGAGCTTAACTCGACGAAAAAAAATCGTACGGAGTACGATTCAAAAAATTAGTTTTAAAGGTCAAAGTTGGCACTTTAAGAAGGCGTAAACGTGAGTAAAAAAAAATTTACTTAACCTGCGAAAAAATCAAATATGCCAAAGAACGTCATTTTTGACTCTTTTAACCTCACTTTTCTCAAAAACCTGACATGATAGAGCAATTTCGTTGCCGAATTCGGATTCAGTGCACAAAATTATGTAGGAAACGACTTTTCTTTTCCAGAATGCAAAGAAAAGTTAAAATGTTGCAGGATTGTGTTATATTCCAGTCTTACGACGGAATTTCGGTCGAGGAAAAAGTGCAGGCGTCATTTGTTTACAAACCATCCGATGATATATAGACAAACCACACGTCAGTGTAGTGAGTTACTGACCAACAAATATATATACACGGACATTATGTCAGTAATGTTAATCACATTTTTAGTTTCATTTAAATGATGGCGCTTTCGCATTTAAGTTTGGCAGGCACTACTTAATATCAATTTTATATAGCCTAATGTAATTTGGTGATTTTAAATAATATTAAACAAAGTTGATTTGATTGTTTAAAATACATCATTGAAGCAAGCATTAAATTTTAAGAGTTTCAAAATTCAAAATTAAGATTAAATTATTTCAAAATTAAGATTAAAAGTAAAAGAAAAATTTGAACTTAGAATCAAAATCTTTTATTAGTCTATTAGTTTGTCTAAATAAGCATAAACTATCCTTAAAAATGTCAAAGAAGCAAAATTATATGACTCAAGTAATGATAGTTATATAAACAAATGTAGCATTATTAATCACCTGATTGGAAGGCTTCATTCTATAATTGAACAAATGAATTTCTGGGTTGTAGAAAATCTTTTTCATGTCTTTTAGCGATATTTTGAGCGAACATAATTCCGTGTGATTTGCATATCTGTCGTGGTCGTACGCCATGATATCTAAAATCCATTCCTACAGAAGAAAATAATCATCAGAGAAGTCACTGCAAACAATTTGCTCTCATAAAACTTTCTGCTTGCGGCAGAGTACAACAGTTTGCATATCAACCATCAATTTACAGGGCACGTTGTGCATATTTTAAATTTAATATTCTGTACATAATTTAATTGAATGAAGAACTTTTTCGAGAAGAAATCAATTAATAAGTTAACAAATGTTATTTAATACATATAATAAAAAAATATAAAAACTAACAAGGCCACGTAGCCCTCTGTCTCACCGATTTTAATAAAAAAATTTTTACGAGTAGTTTTCGTCCAATAAAGTTGCCGCAAAGTTATTCGATGCACTTCTCGGAATTTGCAGAAAAAAAATTCATAAAGTTAAACACGGCGTATATAAACTTTACTGTTCGTAATATCAGTTTATAACACCAAAAGAAGAACATTAAAATTGTGAAACTTTAATTTATTATATCTCTTAAACCAATGCTGTCTTCCACTTGATTCTTACGAGGAATTACTTAAAACAATCTTCTCTACAACATATTTAAATGGCGATAAAATCGGAGGTATGACCTAAAATGCATATTTACCGACAATAACCATAAAATATAAAATTAAATATTATTTAGCATAACAATAAAATATAGATACAAATAATCATTAAACAGTAATACATATGATAATATTGCACTGCTGATAATAAAATATATTGTACTATTTATTGCTATCTCGCGTTTTTAACTCTGTATGTAGCATATACAGGGCGTTTATTATAAAACTTTCCATCCTGTTTATTTTGTGACCGATAATTTTTATGAAAAATGCTAAAAGAGGTCAACTTCGTTTTTGAGGGGACGTATATATATATTTTTATTACTTCAACTATTGCCAAAAAGGGACGTGTAAATACAATAAATTTAATGGTCGTTTTTTTCCGTTCTCTACACAATAAATACACAGTAAATCTACACAATAAATAAATTGTATAATTTATTGACTGTTTTGTTAAAATAAATAATATAAATGACGTTATAATAAATCACAAAGTAAATAAATTATACTCTACATTGTATCATTGTACTTAAAATTTTTTTTCATACATAAAACTTCTAAGTGCGATTTCTCAAGAAATATCCACTGAAATTTAAAAAATCAAACGCGGTTGTAAAAAGAATTAAAAAATTTTTAAAATGATGTGTCACTTGACCTCTATTGCCATTAAACATTTTTGAGCGGGTAGTTACCTCTACGAAAAGGATAAAGCAGTACCATTGAATTTATCGTATTTACACGTCCCCCTCGACAAGTTGACCTCTTTTGGCATTTTTCGCAAAAATTATCGGTCACAAAATAAAGGATGGAAAGTTTTATAATGAACACCCTGTATATACGAATTCTGAGTCCTATCTGTCTCCTATCTGCTCGCCAAAACTGGGCGCTCCGCGCTTGTTGCGCCCGTAACATAGCAACGTGTGTACGTAGTTGGAGATTCTTATGTATGCGCGCGCAAAAGTTTATTTCTGGCATTACTACCTCCGGGAGTGTCAGTCAAGTCCTGGATATTTGAGGCTGTGCTAAGGTGAAATCGCATGACTGCGATACTCGTGGAATAAAAATGGAAAATTTTTCACTATCGCCACTCAAAAAGGCCGTCCAGGGCGTGACTTTTCGAGGAAGCGAACAATCGGAAGAATATCGAACGGGGAGAGCGGACTTATCTATAAAAAAACCCGTCCAAAAACCCGCCTTAGGTACAACGGCGTCGCCAGACGTTATTATAAAAAGCAGCTTCAAAGGAAAAGAGGAGTAATCAAGGATTAAATCAAACCCCTTCAAGTTGCTTCGAACTTCGAGGACAAGGGCCTCCACAGAGGCATCAGAACGTTCCAGGCCGGAACATAATACTCCCAGTCCCTCAAAGATTCGTCAGGACAAGAAACCCAAGATCACTAATGAAGGATCGTATGCTAAGGTAACAAAAGGATTAATCAGGTTACCTCTCGTCATGGAAGGGTATCCTGAAAGAAAACTAGGTATCGGTAAGGTGGTTAAAATTAAGAAACTGATTAGACGGCATTGTCTCCAATTTTCGGAGGGTACAAAAGCTCACACCTTTCACTGGTTCCTAGAAAAGAAACGGTACACTGGTTTTTGCGTGTGTCGACGAGCATCGGGAGTGGCTTAAAAACCTCTCTTCTGATACTAAAATAAGGAAAACTTCCTTACGTGTCTTGCCTGTCAATGAGCTGCTAAAGCGACATCAAGTTGTAGTACATATAAAGGAACATGCTTATCGAGAAGGCCACGAGGCTCCTCAATATATAAAATGAGAGCTTGGCGATTAAAGAAAAGATCATCTAGAAGGAACGATAGAAGAGGTACTACAAGCATTCACTTTGGCTGTTTGTTTGAAGACTCCTCTCTGAAAATCTTAAAGGCCTGCAAAGATTTTTCTGCGGACTAAGACAAGCAACCGTAAAGCAATGATGCTAGCCGTGCGTATTTGGGCTGCACACGCACACAACATTTATTGTAAGGGCTTTCTCCCCGAAGGGACAAAACCTCTGTTGCCTGGGCGCAGAAGCGATATACGCCACAATACTCTCCACTATCTAGCAAAACCCCAAAAGCCGGACGATAGAAAAATCCAGCCGCGCCTACGGGTTCGCACGCAGGATGAGCAGTTTAGCCGGTGCAACCACCTCTTTACACACCCGGAAAAACGACAGGACACGCTACCCACCTGTTATTGATGAACGCGCCCAGCCGCCGCTCCCTGTACCCTAGCCACGCCCACGGGGAGGCCTGCTCATTCGTGTCCCGTACCTGGACACGCGCTCTGACCCTATTAGGTAGGAAATAAGGAAAGGATCAAAAGGAAGAGAATCATGGGATCGGAGGAAATGGTTAGGAGGGAAGGATATGACAACTGTGTCATTGGATTTTAAGGTTGGAAACTTTACCTAATATGTATCTAATGCCTACCTATCTTTTCTCTAACCTTTTGGTAACGCAGTTTACCCGAGATGCTTATGGGGCTGCGCCTCCATGCTCGAAAGTTCCGATGAAAACCCACGAGTAAATGGCTCAGAATCTATGACTATCTACGAATCGTACGCGCCTTTACCTAGCCGAAATTTCTACTAATTTGCCTTGTTGAACCCTTTCAGCTAAAGAGACTCTTTACAGAAGTCGCCGAACAGGGAAAAGGCCCTGGAGTTTCCACCAAGAAGGGTGCCACCTCCGGCTATCTCCAACTGTCAACCCCTATCATTTCGCGCAGAGCGATTCTCTGCATTTCGAATCTTTCGCACTTGAGAAGGAAGTGCGGTACAGTGTCATCGCCGCCGTCACAGTCACAGGCGCCGCTGTCAGCGAGTCCGAGCGACGTTAGGCGTGCCCGGAAATCGCCATGGACCGTAAGCACCTGCGCGCTCCAACGTTCAGGCCGAATCCACCGCGCGTCCATTCTCCCAGAAATGTCCCTGAAGAACGAATAAGTAGTACGGCCTTTTGTTAAAGAATTCTACTTGGCCTGCCACATCCTACTACCTTCTGTCCTGATACGTTTTACCGCATCCTCATCAGCTGCTGAAATTATTGTATCTCCTATCTCGACGTCCCTACCTCTTCTAATTTCATACGTAGCCCTGCTTTCCTAAGGAAGGATTTCGACCGGGGTCGCACCAGCGACAACGCACAATGATTCTCGCGATGACGTTCTGTACGCGCCTATCACCGGTATCAGCGCCTTGCGCCGTATACTTTGTAATTTTCTAATATCGCGTTCCGTACAAAGGTCTGCCCATCCCGCTGCGGCATACGCCACAGTCGGGGCGAACACTCCCCTGTAAATAGTCGAGAGCGCCGTATACTTAAGACCTCATGACCTAGTTAGCTTGCCCAATCTCGCGAATAGCAATTCTACTCTATTCTTCAAATGTTCGCAATGGGATTTTACTTCCATATCCTTATCAAAATAGACACTGAGATATTTAACTAAATTCCTAAATTTTATGCTTTTATCTCTTATTGTTGGAGGCTTTTCTGCAAGATCTGTTTTCTTTATGTTTGATTTCCGCTTCCTATCCGGGCGGTCTCCTCCCCTTCTATTAACAGGTGCTCTACCTATTTCCTTGCTTTTCAAAATTATCGCTTCCGTCTTATTTTCGGAAATTTCTAGCTTCGCGGACTTGCACCAATTTACGATCCACAATTTTTTGACCCTCTAATTCTTCTCTCCGCGAATTTCCTCTTATCACCGTTACTAAATCGTCCGCGTAAACTGCGTATTGTCTCTGAGCTATTTCATTTAATTCCCTAAGTAATCCGTCGAACATATCGTTCCAGCAGGTGGGATCGAGAACGGAGCCCTGCGGGCATCCTCTCGTGGCCTGCTTGGAAACTTTCCCGTGCCCTAACTCTATCTGCACCTTTCGATCGCTGAAGTAGCTCCGGAGCACTTCGAAAACGTTCTTGGGGCAGTTCCTATCTTTTAAGCTATCTAATACAAGGGGCCATCAGACATTGTCGAAGGCACCCGAGATATCGAAGAGTAGGGCGACGGCATACCTCTCTTCAGGCAGAGACCATCCTCCGCAACTCCGCAATAACATCCTCCGTCGACCTTCTGGGCATGAAACCGAACTGTCGGCCGGAGATATTACCAGGCGTCACCGACGTGTCCTCTAGGCAAAGCTTGATAAGCTTTTCAAAAAGTTTCCCTACTACAGAGAGGAGACATATGGAGACATATTATAAGATTTCGGATCCTTCTCGTCACTGTCTTCGCTTTTCAGAAGAACTCATAATGAGCCCTCCTTCCAAGTCGAGAGAAAAACGCCCCACTAAAGGCACCCGTTAAATAACCTAACTATCTGACCGGGGATTGTTCTGCACGCTACTTTCAAGACACTGACCTCGATTAGATCAGGTCCGGGTGCTTTATAATTTTAAAAACTTCTAATTACCTCGACGACTTTTTGC
This sequence comes from Linepithema humile, assembly GCF_040581485.1. Taxonomy (NCBI): domain Eukaryota; kingdom Metazoa; phylum Arthropoda; class Insecta; order Hymenoptera; family Formicidae; genus Linepithema; species Linepithema humile. Next base: position 14,879,999 of record NC_090130.1, on the reverse strand, counting down.
TCCATGAAGATAAAAGCATCAGCCGTATTTGGCGCAAATTGTGCGTTTTCCCTAACTAACCTTTGATTTTCAGTATCTTCATTCTCCCAGTCATCTGGAATATGGACATACAGAAGGTAGCTGGCTGTCTTTTCTACGGTGTTGATAGAGTATTTGCCACATCGGAGAGTGTTAAGCATTTTCTCAACTCGAAGTTTCTCAGCTTGTTGCTTGTAAACGTAACTCCAAGCCTCCAAGTTGCCGTGTGACGTGACGAATTTTCGCCAGCTTACGAGCTTCGCCTTCCTCATCTCCCTGCTGTAGTTCCGCAGAAATACGCGGTACTCTTGGCGCGGTACTCTTGGCGCAGGGTGAAATAATTGGGCTTCTCTCGTCCTATTTGGGTGGCACGTTTCAACCTATATACTATGACTTTTTGACGACAGACAATTCTCTGGTGCACCACGGATTTCCTAAACCTTTGTTTCCTTGGCATAGAAGACGTACAGGTCTCTTGGAGCACCGTAAGTTTCTGCGTCATCAACTCTACATCCCCCGCAGACTGCAGACCAAGGATCTCGAGTTGCTAGATAGATCGCGCAGGCTCTCGGCGAACTGATCCCAATCGGTCCGACGTGTGTCTAATCGGTTAGTCTCAGCCCCTCAGTCATTGTCCGTTGCTCTTGGCACTCTCACTCTGATGTCCACGGAGTTGTGATCGCTGCTCATTCAATCCTGCCTCACCTTACACTCGCCGATGAATTGGCTCATGGTAGGGGACGAGAGAGTAACATCTGTATAAGACAACCCTCCCGCCGTCCAGTAGGTGAGAGGCTGAGCAGCATTCAATATCTGGAGACCAAATGAGGTCCTTGAGTTTGCCACCTCTTTCGTCTGTTCTCTAAGGACCCCTGAGAAACGACCGCGCATTGGCATCTACTGCAATTAGCATTCTCTTCCCCCTTGTTAGGGAACTGACCATAAGGCTCGATATATCTCGATATATATCGAGAGCGGAGACACGATAGGGCATTGACAAGTGTATGAGAGAAAAGATAAAGAAGCTTAATAAATGCAGTTATCGTATTATAAGATAAATCCCATCCTATATTTAATTACTTAATTGTGAAGTATAACATGGCGCAGTCGTAGTCGAGAGAAGTTCCAAAGAAATACGGTAAAGAAATAAGTACAGGCACTCGGTATCGAGAACAACGAAAAATAACCTCAAAACACGTGCACGAGACGACTGGTACGAGCACGACGAGACGCGATGGGAGACGCAAGAGGCATCAGCCCTATGAGAATGGCAGGGAACATTGCAGAGAACTGGCAAATGTGGCGTAGTAGATTCGAAAACTATCTGAAGGCGTCAGAAGTATCGAAGAAATCACAAGAGACCCAGTGTGCGCAACTCTTACATTACATAGGGAAAGAAGGGTTCAAAATTTATAAAACCTTTCCTATAGCAGAAAATGAGAAAGATAAACTACCAATCTTATTAGACAAATTTGAAGCTCACTTCCTACCAAAGGAAAATCTTTCGTATGAAAGATACGTCTTCTTCACAATGAGGCAAAAATCCGGACAGTCACTGGAACAGTTTGTGGTAGAACTGACAGAACAAGCGCAAAAATGTAAACTAGGAGAACTACAAAACAGCCTGATCAAATGTATGATCACCTGCGGAGTCCAGAGCAACCCGATGAGAGAGAAGCTGCTGCAGGATGACTCACTAACGCTGGAAGAGGCCATTCATCAGTGTAAAGTAATGGAAAAGGCGAAGATCCAAAGCAAGGAAATGGAAGCTCTGGGAAAATCTACGGGAACAGTCAACGCAATTAAATTATATAAGAAAGCGGGTCAAAAACAAGAAGTGAGGGGTAAGAGTGTCCACAAAACAAAAGATAAAATGATTTCTAATTGTACAAGATGTGGAAAGAATCACATTGTAAATAACTGTCCAGCATACGGTAAAGTATGTGGAAAATGTAAGAGGCAAAATCATTTTGCTGCTGTTTGTAGAAGTCATAATAAAATAAAAATAAATGAGTTAGAAAAAGAAAAAGGGAAAGTAGACACTCTTACGACTCACGAAAAAGGCGAATACTTAATTATAAGTGCGGTAAATAAGAACAATAAAGATGAGAATGCGTGGTACACAGAGTTAGAAATTAATAAGGTCAAAGTTAAATTTAAGGTAAATACGGGGGTAATGTGTAATGTATTATCAATGAATCAGTTAAAGGTGATAGGATTAAGTAAAGTTAAAATTGAACCTACAAAGGTAATGCTCAAATCATACACGGGTGATAAATTACAAGTCAAAGGTGTCTGGTCGGCAAATGTTAAAAGAAATAACAGAGTATACAAGATAGATTTTTATATAGTTGTAACCAATACACCAGCAATACTAGGATTACCCTCATGTTTAAAATTAAATGTGGTTAAGAAAGTCGACAGCGTAGAGGAAAAAAACGTATATACAGAACTAACCAAAGAATTTAGTGATACTTTCTCAGGGGTAGGTTGCATAAAAAAACCATATCACATTAAATTAAAAGAAAATGCACAACCTGTGATACATCCCACACGTAGAGTAGCTCTGGCGCTAATGCCTAAATTAAAAGAATGCTTAACAGAATTAGTAAAAGAGAAAATAATAGAAAAGGTAGAAGAAGCCACCGATTGGGTGAATGCTTTAGTGATAACACAAAAACCGAATGGCAGCCTAAGAATTTGCCTAGATCCAAAAGATTTAAATAATAATATAAAAAGAGAACATTGTTTAATACCAACATTGGATGAAATTACAACTAAATTAACCGGAGCCAAAGTATTTAGCACATTAGATGCAACAAGCGGGTTTTATCAAATAACATTAGATTCAGAAAGTGCGAATCTATGTACATTTAGGAACCCCTTTTAGTAGATATAAATTCCTTCGACTGCCATACGGAATAAAGTCAGCGCCGGAAGTTTTTCAGGAGAGATTTAAACAAATTTTTCAAAACTGTGAAGGATGCGATATATACATAGATGACATAATAGTGTATGGTAAAGACACAACGGAACATGACACAAGACTGAAAAAAGTATTAGAAACTGCGAGAAAAAATAATGTCAAGTTTAATTTAGACAAATGTCAGTTTGGCAAAGAGAGCGTTAAATATTTAGGACACAATGTTAGTGCCAGCGGAATAACGTTAGATGAGAATAAAATAAAGGCGATCAAAGAACTGCAAACACCACAAAATAAAGAAGATGTACAACGCGTGTTAGGTATGTTAACATACGTAAGTAAATTTGTTCCAAACTTCTCAAGTGAAACAACACCGTTAAGAAATCTATTAAAGAAAGATGTAATTTTTACATGGAAATCGGAACATGAAAAAGCTCTAGAGGTTTTAAAAAATAAATTAATGACAAAACCGGTGTTGCAATTCTTTGATGTTGGAAAAGAAACAATTGTGTCTGTAGATAGTTCCAAATCAGGCGTAGGGGCCGTCCTATTACAAAATAATTTACCGTGTGCCTATGCCTCGAAAGCATTGACGGAGACGCAACAAAGATATACGCAAATAGAGAAAGAAATGGCGGCAATATGCTTCGGTCTAAATAAATTTCATGAGTATATCTATGGAAAAAAAATAATAGTTGAAACAGATCACCAGCCGTTAATTTCTATATTTAAAAAAGCAATAAATAAGTGCCCTGCAAGACTACAACGGATGCTATTACAAGTACAAAAATACGATATAGAGCTAAGATATAAGCCGGGTAAACAATTAATAATTGCAGACACGTTGTCAAGAGCATACATAAAAGATAAAGCAGATGAAAATTTTGACAATGAAATACAAGCACAAGTATGTCTCATAGAATCAGAATTAAGCGTTACAAAACAGAAGCTACAAGAAATTACTAAAGAAACGCTGCAAGACGAAGAGTTAACAGATTTAAAGTTGGTTATCAGAGAATTGTGGCCAAAAAATTATAAAAAACTAAAAGACAATTTAAAACTGTATGCTAAATACAAAGATGAATTAACAGTAAGCGGAGATCTTATATTTAAAGGGTGCTGTTTAGTCATTCCAAACAAAATAAGAAAAGAAATGTTAGATAAAGTACATTACAATCACCTGGGGGTGAAAAAATGCTTGTCCCTGGCAAAAAAAATTATTTTTTGGCCAACAATGCATAATGAAATAAAACAAAAAATTGAAACGTGTCAATTATGCATAAAATACGCAAATTCACAATCCTCTGAACAGTTAAAATCGCATGAAATAGAAAAGTTACCGTGGAATAAAATCGGATGTGATCTGTTTGAACTACAAAGGAAAAAATATTTGTTAGTAATTGATTATTATTCTAAGTACATAGAAGAGTTAGGAGCAGACACCAGTAGTGTCCAAATAATTAAAATACTAAAGTCAATGTTTGCGAGACATGGCATACCGGTAACAGTAGTTAGTGATGGGGGACCACAGTTCTCGTCACAAGCGTTTGAAAACTTTGCTAAACAGTGGGAATTTACTCACATAATGACATCACCTACTTATGCGCAATCGAATGGAATGGCGGAAAGAAATGTACAAACAGCTAAGAAAATCTTCAAAAAAGTGTTCGAAGATGAAAAAGATATTTACTTGGCGCTATTGTTTTACAGAAACATGTCAATTGAAGAGAATTTTTCACCGTCGCAAATTCTGATGAGTAGAAAATTACGCACTACAATTCCGAGTAGGAAGAAAAAATTAATACCGAAAATAATAAACAGAAAAAGTTATCATACTACTTTAGAAAAGAAACAGGCAAATCAACAAAACTATTACAATAAAAAAGGGATAAAAGAGTTACCAGAACTCCAAATAGGAATAAAAGTAGGAATACAGTTAAAAGCTAAATCTAGATGGATACCAGGAATTGTAGTACGTAAAATTAGAGATAGAACATACGTTGTAAAAACAAACAATGGACATGAGTATGTTAGAAACAGAAAATTTATCAAAGTAATTAAAGAGAAAAATAATAAAAAGATAGACAAGGACCATTGTTTGTTTAAACCAAAGAAAGAAGGAAAGGAAATAGAGTTCCAAAAAAGCTATATAGATCTAGGAAGCGACAATGGCGAAACTGGCATAGAAAATAGCGAAACAATAGATTTAAGTGAAAGCTTCGAGTCGGATTATAATGCTGCGACTAGGGAAGATTCAGAAACAGAAAGTGAAAGAATAGAGCCAAGTGTAAGTGACACTAACTCAGAAAATCCAGTAGTTACGAGAAGCGGTAGAGTCGTGAAACGACCAGAAAGGTTTAATTTATAAATTTTAAAATGGTGATACACGCTTATTTATTGAGCCTTAGCTTGTTCTAGGTGCTATTTATTAATATATTTTACATGTGTTTGTCGTATATCTTACATCTAATTGTCGAACGTTTCGGCACCTTTTTTTGGGCCTTCTTCAGCGCTATAACGGATAAAATTTACATTGTTTTTACTACTGAAAACTTACATATAAACTGACTACTTGTAATTTTTGGGTCTTCTTCGACCCTATTGCTGTTTTTACTTACAATCTAATTTTTGTTGCGTCTCTTAGTCAAAATTTAAACTGGTTGTTTTTTTGGTGTAGGTCTCTTTTGTCCATTTTTACGAACTTTTTGTCCACCTCTTGCTTTTTCCTCGTGTGTCAGACATGGCAACTGTTGATTTTTATTTATTGGTTTAATGTTCTTAGTTTGACTGTTCTTATTTAATTAAATTGTGTGTGCTGTTAGTCGTTCTCACCTTAATTCTTCTGACTGTCTGGATTGATTTTTATTGTGACTTGTTACTTTTGGTGTTGTTCGTTTCTTACTGAGTCGTCTTGTCTTGAGAGATCGTTACTGATGGTATGATTATTTGTTGATTGGAGGGAGTGATCTCAGTGTAGGTAAGTAAGTATTTGGTAGGAAATCCGTATCACTCTGTTTATTTATTGCTTGTGTGTGTCTTTTTATGTGTATCATTTCTGATATTAACCGTTTTCTGTATGTTGGTTCCTTGTCTAATATTTTAACATTGTCCCATTCAAATTCATGGTTATACTTTATTTTATGCTTTGATATTACTGATAGTGTTCCCGTTTTTTTATTTATATCTTTACGGTGTTCTTTTATTCTGGTTTGTAATTGTCTACCTGTTTGTCCTATGTATGTGGCTTCACATTGACTGCAATTTATTTGGTATACTATGTCATTTTGTTTTTTGTGTTCTAATTTGTCTTTACCGGTTTTTATGTATGTATTTAATTTATTGTGGCAACTATATGCGGGTGAGAATCCGTGTTCTTTGATTTTCTTTTCTAGTTTTTTTGTGTCATTTTTCATGTATGGTATAGTGAAATATTTCTTTTCTTTTTCTTCTGTTTTTTTGCTATGTTCTTTGTTTACCGTACTTTTTTTGTCATTATTATATTTGTTAATCCTATTTCTCATGTTCTCGAAAATAAATTTTAGTGGGTATCCGTTTTCAAGTAATGAGTTTATTGCTTTATTAAGGTTGCTCTTGTGAAATTTGTGATGTGACAATGTTAAGATTCTATCTGTCATATTGCTAATGATTGCTCTTTTATGTTGTATTGGGTGGTTTGAGTTAAAATTTAATAATCTGCCTGAATTTGTGGGTTTTTGGTAGTGATTGAAAATTATTTCATTTTGTTCTGTTGTAATGAGGGTGTCTAAAAAACTGATTGAGTTGTCTGGTCTTATTTCTATGGTGAATTTCAGTCTGTCTTCTATTGAGTCGAAAACGTTCAATGTTTCTTTGAGTTTGTCTGTTCTTGTTGCAATTAAGATGTCATCTACATATCTTATGTATATATTGGGTTTGTAATTTAATAGTTTAATTGCTGTGCTTTCTAAATCTTGCATTACCATGTCTGACACGATTGTTGACAATGGTGAGCCCATGGGTGTGCCATAGATTTGTTTATATATGGTGTTGTTGAATGTGAAATAAGTGGAATTCAGTATTAAATTGATTCCTATTAAAAATTCTTTAAGTGGTATGTTAGTTTTTTCTTTTATGTGGTCCCATCTTTTGCTGATGCTTTCATTAACTTTTTCTATTGGTATGTTTGTGAATAGTGATATTACGTCAAATGAAGCTAAACTATGGTCTGTGTTAAATTTTTGTCCTGTTAGTTTTTTTACTAGTTCATAGCTATTTTTTACTACATTTTCTGGTTTAGGGATGTTGTCGTTCAGAATTTTGTGTAAATATGTTGCTATTTTATATAGAGGGCTATTTATTGTAGATATTATGATTCTGAGTGGATTTCCTTCTTTGTGAATCTTTGGCACACCATATGCTCTCGGGAGAACACCATCGGTTTCTAATAGACATCTGTATGTTTTTTCATCAATGTATTTTTGGTTTTTCCATCGTGTTAGTACGTTTCTTAAATTTGTCGTTAATTTATTTGTTGGATCTTTCTGTATTGTGTTGTATGTGTTTTTATCATCTAATATTTTTTCCATATCTATTATATATTTTGGTTTATCTATTGCCACCGTGGTATTCCCCTTGTCTGCTCTTGTAAATATTATATTGGGGTGTTTTTCGATGAATTCTTGCGTTTGTTTTTTATATTTGATAATTAACTTTTCCTTGTGGTTTATTTTTTTGTTATTGTTCCATATGTTATTTATTGTTTCTATGGTCTCATTTCTTACCAGACTCTGCAATTCTTCGTCTTTTCTTTCTATGTTTCTTTCTATATTTTTGATGAGTTCTATGGTATTTCGTTTTTTATCGTAATTCGGAAGATTGAACTTTTCTCCTAATTGTAATAAATATTGTACTTCTGTAGGTATTTGTGTTTCTGTCAGATTAATAAACCATTTATCTTGTACTTTGTGTAAATTGTTGTTATTGTCTATATTGAAATTCATAGGTGATATGATTTGTTCTACGTTATTATCTTTGTTCTTATTCTTTTTTGTATTGATTATTATAGGTTTTATGTTTGACTTGATTGCAGAATGCCGTTGTGAAATGAGCCACTTCAGTTTTTTGTCGTGTTGTTCATTTATGCATTTCCAAATTTTTTGTCTTCTTTTATCTTGGAAATACATAAATTGATTTATAATATTTGTTGGTAATCTGTCGTATAAAGCTCTGAGGATTTTGCGAATTTCTTTTTTGTGTTTTTCTAATTCTAAGTAATTATCTTTTATTTCTAATTTTAATATTCTTGTCTTTATTGTTTGGATTAATTTTTTAAAAGCATTTTGGTGTCTGTTGTGTTGCAATTTTATTTGTTGTTCAATTTTTATATTTAAATGTTTTGGTGTGATATTTTGAAATTTGCATTCCCTCAAAAACCCTATTCGACTTCTTATGTTAGTACTTAATTTTACAATATTCATGTATCTTTTTAACATGACGCATGTTGTTTCCCCAAAGTTTACTCTAATAAAATGTAAAAAGGTATCCTGTCTACGCATATTTTTCGCGTTAGCGTAATTTAAAACTATAAAAAGAATTTTTTAATTAGGCTCAGTTTTTCAATTACAACTTTAAAATGGTGAAACACGCTTATTTATTGAGCCTTAGCTTGTTCTAGGTGCTATTTATTAATATATTTTACATGTGTTTGTCGTATATCTTACATCTAATTGTCGAACGTTTCGGCACCTTTTTTTGGGCCTTCTTCAGCGCTATAACGGATAAAATTTACATTGTTTTTACTACTGAAAACTTAAATATAAACTGACTACTTGTAATTTTTGGGTCTTCTTCGGCTCTATTGCTGTTTTTACTTACAATCTAATTTTTGTTGCGTCTCTTAGTCAAAATTTAAACTGGTTGTTTTTTTGGTGTAGGTCTCTTTTGTTCATTTTTACGAACTTTTTGTCCACCTCTTGCTTTTTCCTCGTGTGTCAGACATGGCAACTGTTGATTTTTATTTATTGGTTTAATGTTCTTAGTTTGACTGTTCTTATTTAATTAAATTGTGTGTGCTGTTAGTCGTTCTCACCTTAATTCTTCTGACTGTCTGGATTGATTTTTATTGTGACTTGTTATAATCATACCATCAGTAACGATCTCTCAAGACAAGACGACTCAGTAAGAAACGAACAACACCAAAAGTAACAAGTCACAATAAAAATCAATCCAGACAGTCAGAAGAATTAAGGTGAGAACGACTAACAGCACACACAATTTAATTAAATAAGAACAGTCAAACTAAGAACATTAAACCAATAAATAAAAATCAACAGTTGCCATGTCTGACACACGAGGAAAAAGCAAGAGGTGGACAAAAAGTTCGTAAAAATGGACAAAAGAGACCTACACCAAAAAAACAACCAGTTTAAATTTTGACTAAGAGACGCAACAAAAATTAGATTGTAAGTAAAAACAGCAATAGGGCCGAAGAAGACCCAAAAATTACAAGTAGTCAGTTTATATGTAAGTTTTCAGTAGTAAAAACAATGTAAATTTTATCCGTTATAGCGCTGAAGAAGGCCCAAAAAAAGGTGCCGAAACGTTCGACAATTAGATGTAAGATATACGACAAACACATGTAAAATATATTAATAAATAGCACCTAGAACAAGCTAAGGCTCAATAAATAAGCGTGTATCACCATTTTAAAGTTTTAATTGAAAAACTGAGCCTAATTAAAAAATTCTTTTTAATTTATAAACTTGTAGGAAAAGGGGGATGTTAGAGAACTGACCATAAGGCTCGATATATCTCGATATATATCGAGAGCGGAGACACGATAGGGCATCGACAAGTGTATGAGAGAAAAGATAAAGAAGCTTAATAAATGCAGTTATCGTATTATAAGATAAATCCCATCCTATATTTAATTACTTAATTGTGAAGTATAACACCCCTCAGCAAATGACATACCATTTCAAGGTGTCTGAGGTGTTTTTCGATCTTGTCGCTGTACTAGAAGTAGCACGATACGACGTAGAACGAAAAATTGGGGGCTTGCACTTCCGCACAAACGCAATGCGTAGTACTAAACTGCGAGACAAATAACATTTTTAGATTTGAATTATTTATGGCTACTGCCGCTCGGACGTTGCAAACGAACAGCAGCAACCCTAATTTGCCTACCTAGCTCATAAAATACGTGGCTTAAATTCTGCTTCCTGACGTATGGTTCCTGCAATAACAGGACGTCAAGTCGCTTTTCAGAGGTCAGTTGACGAACCTCACCTGATACTACTTGTGAACGACGCATGTTCAACTGTAGTATCCTAATTGCCGTGGACCGCGCGCAAACTACCGTTAGTTCCGTGGCCACTACTAAGTTCTCCGTCGAATTAGACGAGCTAACATCATTCGATGAGTCTTCCAGGTGGGTCTGAATGGTGTCCGCGAATCTAACGCGTCTTTTTCTATCTTGTTTTGCTTCGCGTGGCCTAACATTTCTTAACATACTATTAATCCCTATAAGCTTATCGCATTTTTCTACTGTTACGCGCGTTATCCCATCACATCTTCCTACTACAATGCGGACAGTGCGAGGACACTGCAACCCTGGGACTGTGCCCCACCGCGTCCAACGCGAACCCGCTCGGGCACAGTTCGGTGAGGCGCTCTTGAAGAAGCGGAGGCCACCATCGAGCCCACGAGCAATCGCGCACGGAACCCAGCGGCGGGAGCTCTCACCACTTCCCTACTAGTGGCCCTGTCTGGTCGGAAGCGGCTGGCCAGACGGGCACTCTTCTTCACCTGGTTTAAGATATTGCAATTTATTTCAGGGTAATTATACAGTATCGCTACCTCACCTCCGATTTTGATCCAATTAGGCTTATTCGATGCGTTTTTGTGTGAAATAAAACTTTTTTATCTAAAAAAAGTGTTGCTCTGCCTCGCGAAGCGAGATATTTATCGTTAAAATTGAAAACTTTTCGGGTTGAAAAAGCAAAATAATATTTACGTTAAAAATACATTCTTTTCTGCTATTCAAAGCTAATTTTAAAACACATAACGTATTTACATTTTTTTATGAAAGTTTGTTCCTTTTTTTGGTTTTTACATCGGATAAAGTAGAAAATAATCTTTCTGCATCAGCATTGGAATTTGGAAGTGATCTGATAGTATTTACAAGAGATTTCAGATTGCGATACTTATCAGTTGCAGGGATCGGCATCATCGATATTTTCAGTAATAATTTCAGCTTGATTAACAATCACTTAGATAATCAATAATCAAACTCGAAAATTATTTGATTACTCGATTAACTAATAATCAAAGCAAAAAATTATTTAATTACTTTATTAATCAGTAATCAGAAAATAAAAATTTTGATTACTTGATTAATCGGTAATCAAAGCACAAAATTATTTAATTACTTTATCAATCAGTAATCAAAAAATAAAATTTTTGATTACTTGATTAATCGGTAATAAAAGCGTAAAATTATTTAATTACTTTATGAATCAGTAATCAGAAAATAAAATTTTTTATTACTTGATTAATCGGTAATCAAAGCAAAAAATTATTTAATTACTTTATCAATCAGTGGGACTTCCGTTTCCGGCGCAGTAGCGAGAGACACGTGGTAAATGAGCGTGAGTGAGTGACGGAGAGGAAAGAGTATGTGGAAGGAGAGGAAAGGTAGGAGTGTGTGGAGGAGAGAGTGGAGGTGTGAGTGAGAGCGTGTGAATGTGGTAGGCATAGGGAAGGGCAGGACAGAAAGGAAAAAGGGGCCAGAGTATAGGATGACAGGTGAGCAGGCATAGACTACGGCGTGTAAAGAGAGGAAGAGGTGGCGCGAGTGGGCCGGGATAAATGGAAAGGCGCGATCTGGCGGGATGGAAGGGAGGAAGGCAAGGGAAAGATACCTGAGCTTGGGGAACGTGGAAGAAATGTTCAAGAGGAAGAGAGAAAAATCAGAGGAAAGGAGGAGGATGAGGAATTTAGGAAGAGTAGAAAAATGCAGAGATCGCCAGAGAAAATGGAAAGGGAAGGAGGAGGAGGGACAAAGGGATTGGAGGAGTTGATCAGGAAGTGGAAAGGGAAATGGAAGAAGTTATAGAGGAAATGAGAGGGGAAAGGGATGGAGGGAAGAATTAAGGGCGATGAAGGAGGAGGTAAAAGAAGGGATTAAAGACAATGGAAGGATGGTAAGAGAGGAAATAGAGGAAATAAGGGGGAATTTAGAGAGAGGGAGAGGAGATGGATGGAGGAAAGGGAGGACATGAAAAAAAGTATCAAGGGCCTGAAAAAAAAAGTGGAAAGAATGAAAGGGAGGAAGGCGGAAAAGGGAGAAGAGGGAAGGAGGGGGGAGAGAGAGAGCAAGGGGGAAACGAAGGACAGACTAAAGAGAATAGAGAGAAGAATGGAGATGAAGGAGAGGGAGGAGAGGAGGAAAAATATATTGATAAAAGGGATAGAGGTGAAGGAGGGGAAAAGGAAAGAGGCAGTGGAGAAGATATTTAGAACCTTGGGGGCGAAAGCGGAGGTTAAAGAAATTAAGGGATTAGGAGAAGAGGGCGGAAAAGAAAGGAAAATGCTTTTGGTTAAGTTGAGTAGCGAGGAGCAGAGAAGGGAAGTGTGGGCAAAGAAAGGTATGTTGAAGGGCAGGAAAAAAAGAATCATGGAAGACTGGACATGGGGGGAAAGAAGGATGAGATGGAGGTTGGTGGAAATAGCACGGAAGGAGGAAAGGGAGGGGAGAAAGGTGTGGATAGGATATGGCAAGGTTAGGATTGATGAACAATGGTGGAGGTGAGACGAGGAGGAGGAAGTGCTAAGGGATGGGAAGAGAAACATAAGACAGGGGGGACAAGGGGAAGAGGGAGGAGGAGAGAAGAAGGAGGAAAGGAGGTAGGAGGGGGAAGAAGAAAGGGAAGGGCAGAAGAAAGTAAAAATAGGGTGGAAAGTGACGTTCTGGAATGTTGCGGGGATGGGAAAGAAGGACATAAAATTTTGGAGGAGCCTAAAGGAGTGGGACGTGATGATTCTCTTGGAGACGTGGATGGATGAGAAGGGATGGAGTAAAATAAAAGAAAAGCTCCCAAAAGAATATAAGTGGGGGGCACAGTTAGCGAAGAGGAAATGCAAAAAAAAGAGAGGGATAGGGGGAATGGTGATGAAAATTAGAAAGGAATTGTGGGAGAAGGGGTCTAAAATAGAAGTGGAAAAGGAAGGGATGGTAGTAGGAAGAATGAAAGTAGGTCGGAAAAGGTGGAGGATAATAGGGGTATACGCGGGGGAAGGAATAGAAAGGACGCTGCAGGGGATAGAGGAATGGATAAAGGATAAAGAGGGGAGAGTAAGGAAGATAATAGGGGGGGATTTTAATGCAAGAACGGGTAGAGAGAGGGGAGGGGTGAGAGGGGAAAAAGAGGAGGAAAAGGGGGAGATGGGAAAAAGGCGATCGAAAGACAAGAAGATAAATGGAGAGGGGAAGAAGCTGGTGGAATATATAGAGAAAAGAAAAGGGGGGATTTTTAATGGGAGTATAAAAGGGGACTGGGAGGGAGAGTACACATTCACAGGAGGGAGGGGAAATACAGTAATCAATTGTATAATAGGGGAAGGGGAGATTAGGGATAGGATAGAGGAGATGAGGATAGGAGACAGAGTGGACTCGGATCACCATCCGGTGCAGTTATGGGTAAGACGAGAGGCGGAAAGGAGGAAAGGGAGGGAAGAAGAGGGTAAGGGCAGAAGGGGGATATGGAATCGAGAAGGGAGAGAGAAGTTTTCGGAAAAATGAGAAAAACACGGATAGGAGGGAAGGGGATGGGAGAGGAGTGGGACAATTTGGAGAGCAGGATAAAGCAGGCGTTGAAGGAGACGGAAGAGGAGTTGGGAAGGGGGGAAGAGAGGAGAAAGGGATGGTGGGATGAGGAATGTGTAAGAGAAAAGAAGCGGATAAGGAAGGAACTAAGGGATTGGAGGAGGAAAGGGGGGGAGGGAGAGAGGTATAAAAGGGAAAACGAGAGTATGGGAAATTGTGTAAAAGGAAGGAGGAGGAGAACAGAAAATGGGAAAAGCAAGCGGAAGAAGCGAGAAAAGAGAGTGAGGTGTGGGAGATTGTAAATAAGGAGAGGAGGAGGAAGAAGAGAGTAAATGAGGGAATAGGGATGCTAGAATGGAAGGAGCATTTCATGAGGACATTAGGGGGAGTAGAGGGGAGGGTAGTTAGAGGGGGGAAAGGAGGGGGCAGGAGGAAAGAAAGGAGGAGGAGGAGGAGTTAGATAGGGAGGAGATAAGGAGAGCATTGAGAACGCTAAGAGACGGAAAGGCGGCGGGGATAGATGAGATACCAGCGGAAGTATGGAAGTATGGAGGGGAAGAACTGGAGGAATAGGTATGGGGATTTTGCAATAGGGTTTGGAAAGGGGAGGGATGACCGGAAAATTGGAAAGAGGGGGTAATAGTGCTGATAGTGAAAAAGGGGGAAAGAGAAAAGGTGGAGGAATATAGGGGGGTCACGCTGATGCCGACATTGTACAAGGTGTATGTGATAGTGCTGGCGGAGAGAGTGAGAGAGATAGAGAATAGGGGAATAATGCCGCACAATCAGACCGGCTTCAGGAGAGGAATGGGGACGATCGACAATATATATGTGTTAAATTATCTGGTGAACAAGCAATTGGGAAGGAAGAAAGGAAGGATGGTGGCAATGTTTGTCGATTTGAAGGCGGCGTTTGACTCAGTGGAGAGGGGAGTTTTGGTGGAGGCGATGAGGGAACGTGGAATAAGAGAGGGATTGATAGTGAGAGTGGAGGAGATTATGAGGGAAACGAGGAGCAGGGTAAGGGTAGGAGGGAAAATGGGAGAGGCTTTCTGGACGGCAAGGGGGTGAGACAGGGGTGCCCACTTAGCCCGCTGCTTTTTAATGTGATAACGGCGGATATGGAGGAGGAGATGGGAAAGATTAGATGGGGAGGGGTGAGGCTGGGAGAAGGGAGAGTACATATCTTGGTTTACGCGGACGACATAATCATGATGGCGAAGAATGAGGAGGAGATGGGGAGTATGATAGAAAGGTTGAAGGGGTACTTGGGGAAAAAGAGACTGGAGTTGAATTTAAGTAAGACAAAGATTCTGAGATTTAGGAAAGGGGGAGGGAGGATGGGGAAGAAAGTTTGGAGGTGAAGAGGGAAGGTGATAGAAAAGGTAAAGGAATTCAGATATTTAGGATACACACTGAAGAGGAACGGAAAGCAAAAAGAACATGTAAGAGAAGAAGTAAAAAAAGCAGCGGCCATAATGAGGCAGGTGTGAAGGATTGGTAAGAGAAAGTTCGGAAAAGATTGGGGGAGAAGAATGTGGCTCTTCGACAGATTGGTTTGGACGGTGATGGGATACGGAGCGGAAATATGGGGTGGAAAGAAAGAGAAAAGATGGAGAAATTGGAGGAAAGATATATGAAGTGGGTGCTGGGAGTAGACGGAAGAACGCCGGAGTATGTGATAAGGGAGAAGTTGAAGAGGGAAAAATTGAGAGGGAGGGCAGGGAAAAGGGCGTGGGATTTTGAGAGAAGAAAAAGGGACTGGAAAAAGAGACTGGAAAAGGGGAAGAAAAGTGCGTTGGCAAAAAGGTGCTGGGGGGGAGATGATGGAAAGAGTAGGAAAGGGAAAGGCAAAGTCAGAGTGGGAGGGAGAGAGGAGGAAGTTCTTCGAAGAGAAGGGAATAGAGTCGGAAGAGGCGAAAGAGAGGAGGGAAAAAGGGGATTTAGAGTACGGGAAGATTAGAAAAAAGGACAGGGAGATGCAGGAGAAAGAAAGAGAAGAAAAGATAAGAGGGTCAAGGTACAATAGATGGTATGGAAAAATAAAAAGGAAGAGGGTGCCGGGCTATCTTAAAAAGGGATGGGGAAAGAGTAGATGGAGGACGGTGGCAAGGTTTAGGTTAAAAAGTGAAATAAGGGAGGGAAGGTATTGGGAGACGGAGGAGAAGAGGAAATGCAGGTTATGTGGAATGGAGGAGGAGACATGGAAACATACGTGGGAGAGTTGCAAAGAATGGGAGGAAGAAGGAGGAAGTTGACAGGAACAAGTGGGAAAGATTTTGGGAGGAAAGGGGGAGGGAGAATAGTGGATGAGAGAGAGGGGAGGAGGGAGAGAGAAAAGGAGGAAGAGAGAGAGGGGGGAGGAAGAGAGGGAGGGAGGGAGGGAGAGAGGGAGGGAGGGAGGGAGAGAGGGAGGGAGGGAGAGAGGGAGGGGGGAGGGGGGAGGGAGGGAGAGGAGAGAGAGAGAGAGAGAGAGAGAGAGAGAGAGAGAGAGAGAGAGAGAGAGAGAGAGAGAGAGAGAGAGAGAGAGAGAGAGAGAGAGAGAGAGAGAGAGAGAGAGAGAGAGAGAGAGAGAGAGAGAGAGAGAGAGAGAGAGAGAGAGAGAGAGAGAGAGAGAGAGAGAGAGAGAGAGAGAGAGAGAGAGAGAGAGAGAGAGAGAGAGAGAGAGAGAGAGAGAGAGAGAGAGAGAGAGAGAGAGAGAGAGAGAGAGAGAGAGAGAGAGAGAGAGAGAGAGAGAGAGAGAGAGAGAGAGAGAGAGAGAGAGAGAGAGAGAGAGAGAGAGAGAGAGAGAGAGAGAGAGAGAGAGAGAGAGAGAGAGAGAGAGAGAGAGAGAGAGAGAGAGAGAGAGAGAGAGAGAGAGAGAGAGAGAGAGAGAGAGAGAGAGAGAGAGAGAGAGAGAGAGAGAGAGAGAGAGAGAGAGAGAGAGAGAGAGAGAGAGAGAGAGAGAGGACATATTTTGATATAAAATCTAAAATCTCTTAAAATATTTAGTTATGGATATCCTTACCGTAATATTTTTATGCACAGAATAATGAAACGAATCAATTCGTGCAAAAAAACGTATTATTATTTTGAAGAAAAAGTAGTTGTAATTTACAATGTATTTTTTTTTTAACAATTATGCGTTTTTTTTTTATACCACTTGATTCTCATTATTCTATTCATAGAAGTATTACGGTAAAATTATCCATAACTTAATATTTTCTGAGATATTTTAGATTTTATATCGAAATATGTCAGATTAAGATATAAAATAACTCGAAAAGTATGAAAAAGAACTTCTAAAAAGTATGAAAAAGAAAATTATATTCTTTAATCTTGTTAATATTTTATTAACAAATAAACTGCCACGTAATAAAATTTTATGAACGTATTAATGAACGAAGAATCTCTTATCGACGTCGACGTCGATCCAGTCGCAAAACTTATAATGTAATATTATAGTAATAATATAGTTAATATGTTATTAAGTTAATATAAATGTTACATCCAAAATGTAGAAAAATAATTTCAACAATCTCTCGGTGATATCGTTACATCGCAATGATTTTAATCGCAGCTTTAATTGGGAAGAGGTGAAGATAATGGACAGGGAGAATTCTTATTGGAAGAGACTGACATCTGAGATAATTCAAATTAAACGCCAAAAATCGGCCATAAATAAACAGAATGACACAGACCTTCTGTCCGAAGCCTATTTACCACACATAAAATTGTTACCGTCCTAATTCTCCTTCCAAAATTTTCCCTCCCACAATACTGTTAGTTTCTTCCGGTACCATACGTTTTACCCGTTTAGACCTCACACAGTCAGCCACTGACATCACTAGGCGTTAGCAGCAAACTCGTCTCACAAGTAATTAATAATTTAGATATTTTTTGGTTTTTTCAATGTGTTTCTCGTGATCAGTTTCTTTTCTTTCTTTTCTTCTCTAATTCTGGTCATTTTTTATTATACAGTATTGTTCACTTATCACATACAACATGCGATTCAGACTGTTTTAAATGGATTCTTTAATTACCAGATATGTAACAACGAATTAAGTTACACTGTCAAGAATGTTTTTGTAATTTTTAACTGTCGAATTTTAGCTATTGTACTGAAGATGGCCCGATAGTGGCCGAAACGTATACTTATTAATAAAGAAAATTTGGAAAAAAAAAATCAGCAAAGAACATCTGGCATTGGCTCTCGATCTCATTAATCATTATATTTTATATATACTTATACTTTCTAAATGTCTTTTTAGATATTGCATTTAAAAAACAAGTCAATTATAAATTATTAATTTAAAACAATCGCAAATATGTAAAAATGTACAAATAATTTTAAAAAGAATTGAAACACAAGAAGATAGAACATTAATAAGAAAAGACGAAGACAGTATTTTTAATAAATTTGACTTTCCTCTGAAAAACATTTCTGAATTAAATGCCGTAGAAGAGTATCTAACCAATAAAAACAATACTAACTACGATGAATACAATACTAACATACTTGTAAATAGAATTTTAAATTAAAAAATAAAAGAATAAATTAAAAATGTCTTTATATTTTCATTAATATATTATAATTTAACAGGTAATAGAATTATCAAAAGTTGGGGGAGCAACGTATAAGCATACTATTAAAAGAATAATGTTCCAATTATTTTCAAATAAAGTAGCCGAAAAATATAGTTGGATTGGATTTAAAGGAAAGAATAAGTTTTTCCTTTTACGTATATCAGCTGCTATAATAAGTAAGTATTAATTAATTAATTTCATCTACACATGCATATAAATGTGTGTGCGTGTGCGTGTGCGTGTGCGTGCGCGCGTGCGTGCGTGCGTGCGTGCGTGTGTGCGTGTGTGGAACTATGTAATATTTATATTTTACTAATATAATATTTATTTAATTTATAGAAGTAGTGCAAAAAATACACATTGATATAAATAAAATAAGTGATATTAAAATAGTAATGAAAACATGTCTTGTAAGAGCAAAAGCTGGAAACGCAAAAAATGTAAAATAGTGTTATAAGAGCAATACTTATGTATCTTATTATAAGAGCAATACTTAAGTATCTTATTATAAAGTACACTATGTACACTCAAAAGTTTGGAGCACTTTATAATTTCTAGATGAAAACATTCTTTACAGATGTAATTATTTTGTTAAAAATATTATTTTTATTTTTATTTTTGAAACATATTATTAGAATAAAAAATTAAAATAATAAAAACTTTTTTTTTTATATAGAGGTACTCCAAACTTTCGAGCGATAATATTACTTGTTTTGTATTATATATATTTTATTGTAAGAATGTGTGCAATTTTAGATGTAATTATTTTGTTAAAAATATTAATGTTTTTTTTTGGATTATGTTTATGTTTATATTATTGGAATAAAAAATTAAAACAATAAAAACATTTGTTTAACATTTAATATTGGTAAAGTTAATTAAACCTTTTTTTTATATCAATGTATTTGCATAAATATTTAGAATACTAAAAATAATTTAGTAGAATATTCAGTGAATGTTCTTTACATGGTAACATCTTCTCTCTTTGAATATTTCTGGAATATAATAAAAAATATTTTTTCAACCTATCTGGAATATTAAAATTGGTCTCATTTGAACGTTCTATGAAGATTTAAAGAACATCTTTTAGTACATTAAAAAAATATTCTAATATTTTTAACAAATATTTATAAAATGTTTATAGAATGTGTTTGTGTTATCTAATATGTTTAACTAATAAAGCTTAATAAATAATCAAAATTAAAAGAATTAATCTATAATAATTAAAATTAATAAATTAAATCAATAGAATGAAAAAAATTATGTCTTTCATTCCCATCTTAATTAAATATCATAATTAAATTCAGACAATCTGAATATTGGTATGATACACACACACGCGCACATCATACATATCTAAAAAATATTGAAGAAAAAATTTTTAATTTACATTAATAATTATGCGTGCTGTTAAATCATTGTAAAAAATGTTACAAAACTATTTTAATCAATTAATAATAAGTTACAATAATATTTTTTTTTAACTGGTTATCAAAAAGTGTGTAATAAAGTGTGTAATATGTACAATAAAAAGTTTACCTTAACTTCTTGCGGCTTCACGTTTGCAATAACAAAGGTTTCTTTATAAATTGGACTGGCGGTGTGCCTGATGCCCCTCGTTCTAAAACTGTGCAATTTTTGCCGCTTTCTGTGGCTCCATGATTGCTTCGCGATATTCAATGCTACATATGGTTCCAGAGTGCCGTTGTATTGCTTCGGAGGAAGGCCACATAACGCCTATAAAATATGGAATACTGTTTCTATTGCGTCATATTGTTTTATGTAGGGTATATTATTTTAAATTACGGATTACACAGATTACCCTGGTATAAGATTTTAATGTATTGTATATTTACACGGCTGTTTAAAAAAAATAAATTGTATTTCTTTAATAATTAATTAATCATTTTAGTAATTTAATGAAGTAATTACTAATTTTTCTTTTAAAATAAAGAAATATAATGAAAAAAATGTATAAAAAGTAAAAAAATATAATGTTGATTATCTCTATATAATATACTTTGTGTGAATAATGTTCAGTAGAATTAATATTACTCATATGACTAGACTCGTATACCTTAATAAACTCACGATAAATATGACTATATCTTAAAAGCTTACAAAGAAAAAGCAAAATTAAAATAACAAAACGGAAGGGTATCCAGAACACGCTTATATTTATTATATATTAGCGCGTTAACATAGTTATAAGTATGTTCTGAATATAGACCTAGATCTATTTGTACAAAAGTATACATTACAAAATCGTTATTTTTTCCTAATTTATTTAATATTTTAAAGAAAATTTAGTATTATAAAAGCATAAGTTAAAAAAGTATCTTTCTTAGGACCACTTTTTTCAACGTCGGTTAACGTTAACCGACGATTTCAATTTGTTAATAGAACTGCTAACATAAATGAAATATGGTCATCAAAAAAGAAAAAAATTTAAAATTTTTGTTACCTTTAATAAAAATATTTTAATCTTCACGTTAGCAATTCTATTAACAAATTGAAGTCGCCGGTTAACGTTAACCGACGTTGAAAAAAGTGGCTCTTAGAAGAGCATAGTAAACATAAATCGCTATTTTTATATTTTTCTTTTATTTTCTCGAAATATAATGTATATTGTACATACATCTTTTAAAGCTGAATTCAGACTCAGCGCATAAAACATTACAAAAAACTGCTCTTTCTTCTCGAACAACAGACTCATGCAGGAAAATGTTTTCCATTTTAACCAAATTTTTTCTTATAACTTGCTTATACAGTACATTGATCGATTGCTAACAACGCACTTCGATACCGATAACAAGCTTCCCGGTGACAATGTCATCGCAGGGCGGCAGGTACTGCAAGCTCATTGTTAATTCAGTCGGAAACTCTTTCACTTTCTTATCGCTCTTCTGTTTGTCCATCTGAATCAAGTTCTGCAATTTTTAGAGATAAATTACCATCGAACAAACGCAATGAGGCAATAAGTCTTGTTCAACTTTATAGTGTATAGTTACCAGAGTCGAGGAGCACTCCATGTTTTCACATTGAGCACTGGCAGAATTATATGATTCTCTGTGAGATTCCGCATTCTCGCTAATAGAACCTGTGTATATAATATTCTGTGTATGTAATATAATATTCATTTTTGTTATTTTGCTATAAGTTTGTTAAAAATTTCTCAATAGTAACAAATATTAATTGAGTTGCTTAAATCTATGATGATTTCAACTGGAATGAATTAATCTCTTGAGATCACCTGAAATCTTTTTAACTTAAATTTTAGAGTTTTTAAAACATAATTAACAATATAAAGTCACTTTAATATACATAGATACATGGACATCAAAGAACGAAGAGGCAAACAGACTAATCAAAACGGGGACAACAGAGAAGAATCCATTCGAATCAGAGTACTAGACAAAATGGTTATAAAAAACTGCCTAGATTGAGACATCTAACAAGAACATTTGACAAGATGAAAAGTCTGTAAAACCTGCCGACAACTGCTTTAAATTGTTCATGATAAAATTGTTACCAAATAGAATGTACAAACTCCTGGCGATGGAAAGAAACAAAATCAGAATAGTATACATACCCAGTAAACATTCGATATCCTATGTATATACATGAAATATCCATAATGTGAAAAAAATGTACTGTATATACTATGTACATACATATAATATACGCTGATGTAGATACATTTGTGGATATACATAAGATATCGTATGGATATACATACAATGTATATTTGAACGAGATCGCTGCCTGTATATGTATACATAGAATATACCTCGTGTACATTCCATGTATATACATGTAACGTACATACATACGATATACGTTGAAATAGATACATTTATGGATATACATAGGATATCGTATGGATATACATAGAATCAGTCATTAGTTCGTTCGCTTGCCACTATATGACGCATTATGCGCTATCTATTTCGTATTTAAGTTTTAATCATAAGAATTATATAAAACTTACAAAAGGCGGGTAATAATATTGAAGTCTTTAATTTGAAGATGTAATAACTTTTTCTATCAATTTAATATCTAAATCCCAACACAGGGAATTTAGATAAACTGATTGTTCAAAAATTGGGTAAATAAATATCCGAATAAATGAAAATTGTTTATTATTAAAAAACGTACTGTACCATATATACTATGTACATATATAGAATGTACCTCATGTACATGCCACGAATGTGTATTCCACATCCTCGGAATATATTATGTACATACTGCGAACGTGCACTGCACATCTTCGGAATATACCCCATGTATATACCACGAATGTACACTGCATATCTTTGGAATATACCTATGTATGTACTATGGACATTCTATGTACATAAATGTGGTAATTATTTCGCATACATAGGATATGCGCTTTATATACTTTTCACATTCTCTGTATATACATAGAATATACAATATACATATATGTATATACATAGGACGTACATAGAAGGTCCTAATGTTTATTGGGTATTGAGTTACAACCGGCCATACGACTCTGAAAACTCATCTCTACAATCTTGACTAGCGGAGAAAACAACATGCTGGCTGTGCAGAGCAAATAGGGAAAACAGCATACACATAATTTCCATGAATGTATAAGAGATATAACCTCCTAACCTGCATATTTCTAGAGCCTGAGAACTCAAGAGGATCCTGGAATCGTCTATTTTACCGACTAAATTCTATATTTCCAAAAAAATGCAGCTTTTTATTGGTTGCATAGAATTATAAATCTTTTTGCAGTTTTGAAGTATAGACACTAATAAAGTTGGGGTTGCATAAATTTTAAGCCAAGAAATAAAAAAAATAAAAAATGTGTATTACTGTTTACGAACACAATTAGTTGAATATAAAATTATGCAGTTTGTATGTACAAAAACGAGGTATCCCAACATTAGATTATACGGAAGAATGATGACCCTTCAAAACGCACGCAGAAAAATTATTCTGTGATCTCTGGAAGCTGATTGTGAGATACAACTTAAAAATTGACAAAATTTGCAGGTTTTAAAGTGCTCCCCTAATTTTTGTGCGTAGTGTATATACATCGATCTCATTTTCGAGAATCAGAATGTACGAATTAAAGTAAGGAAGTTATTTAAAAGGAAGGAAGAACGAGAGAAAAAATATCAGGACGCGAGTGACTAAGCCAAGATCTGAATCCAGGTCTTCCACTTTCCGGGCGACTGTTCTTTCCACTGAACTACTCAGACCCCACACTTTTAACATTCAACTCTCATTGGTTTTTAGGAAATAAACAAATCTGTAAGAGAAAGACGCTACTTGAAATCCGCGTGATTTTGAAATCCATATATAAGAGAAATCCATATGAGGAATAAGCTCGTATGATAATATCATATTAATATATATGTACATTAAAAGGCTTCTCGAGCCATCGCTGGTTGTTAGTGCGAAAATTTTTAATGTTTTATATAAAAACGGCTTAGCCACTCGCGCCCTGATATTTTTTCTCTCGTTTCCTTCTTTTCAAATAACTTCCTTACTTTAATTCGTACATTCTGATCCTCGAAAATGAGATCAATGTATGTATTTCTCGTACATTTTAGTATTTCGAATCTGCGATCAGTGTACACTTTAATAATATCTCAATGTAGACGAATCAAGTTTCTATGTAAAACATTAAAAATTTTCGCACTAACAACCCACCGATGGCATGAGAAACCTTTTAATATATAATATATATTAATGTGTTATATGCATTTAAAGTTTCACAATTTGTTCTTATTTTTCTACTGTACCGCTTTTTCTTTGACTGAGTGTACATATAATAAAAGAACATACGCGGAATAAAATGTAATTTTATTTTTGAGAAAATAAGTATTAAACTTTTTTGAGAAAGAATACTTCTGAGAAAGAATACTTTTTACCATACTTGTAGTTACATAAATGCATCATATACTAACAAGGGAACGTTCACAAGTGTCCTCCCCCGATTTGATTCTTCTTGAAATATGTTGTAAAACATACAATTTGAGGAGACACGTATTTTTTATAGCGGCCCTAACTCAAATTTAAAGGGTGAAACACCTCTTTGAAAAAAAACGGGTTTTTTCTTTGTGTGTAAATATCGCCAAAACCGTAGGAGATATAAAAAAATGCAATAATAATTGGTTATTGCTCTTTCTTAATTAAATTAAAAATCGTTTTAATATATATAGCCAATAGAGCAAGAGCTGGATCGATTTGCTCAAAAATTCCTTTTATTTATAAAATTCTACAGACGTTTCGGCCAAGGTACGTGGCCATCTTCAGTGTAATACAAATTATAAAATTTAGTACATGATTAGAGAAGCTTTGGTACTATTTTTGACTAAGGAAACGCATCCTGTTAAAGTGAAAAAACCAAAATTAGGGGTATTCTCACGGCTCAAACAAGTTGTAGAAAAAAATTTTTATATAAATACCTCTGATAAACGTGTAGTACAATGTGGTTAGCAAAGTTATATACGTGTGAAGCCACAGACCGTCTAACTTGCAAAATTCGAAAAAATAAACCAGATTGAAAGCAATTATAAAAAATTAGATAAAACAAAGATATGAAACCATAAAATAAAAATAAATTAATTTTGAATATCAATACCTTAACGGTTCGTCACTAATATGTAAAAGCAATTAAAACTGTGACATGTGTCCACGGATGTGAGTGGGACTCGACTGGTAAGGATGTAGGATGGAAAGGAAAGAGAGGATAGGTAAACGAAAACTACAGGGTGGGGAATTTTTTGAGTATTGGAAGATATGTATCAGGTAATGATTCTGTGTCCTCCTGTTTGTTCAGTCCTGTATTCTGTCTTTTTATATGTAGCATTTCGGAAGTTAATCTTTTACTGTAAAAAGGAAAGAGGGGATAGGTAAACGAAAACTACAGGGTGGGGAATTTTTTGAGTATTGGAAGATATGTATCAGGTAATGATTCTGTGTCCTCCTGTTTGTTCAGTCCTGTATTCTGTCTTTTTATATGTAGCATTTCGGAAGTTAATCTTTTACTGTAAAAGATTTACTTCCGAAATGCTACATATAAAAAGACAGAATACAGGACTGAACAAACAGGAGGACACAGAATCATTACCTGATACATATCTTCCAATACTCAAAAAATTCCCCACCCTGTAGTTTTCGTTTACCTATCCCTTCTTTCCTTTCCATCCTACATCCTTACCAGTCGAGTCCCACTCACATCCGTGGACACATGTCACAGTTTTAATTGCTTTTACATATTAGTGACGAACCGTTAAGGTATTGATATTCAAAATTAATTTATTTTTATTTTATGGTTTCATATCTTTGTTTTATCTAATTTTTTATAATTGCTTTCAATCTGGTTTATTTTTTCGAATTTTGCAAGTTAGACGGTCTGTGGCTTCACACGTATATAACTTTACTAACCACATTGTACTACACGTTTATCAGAGGTATTTATATAAAAATTTTTTTCTACAACTTGTTTGAGCCGTGAGAATACCCCTAATTTTGGTTTTTTCACTTTAGCAGGATGCGTTTCCTTAGTCAAAAATAGTACCAAAGCTTCTCTAATCATGTACTAAATTTTATAATTTGTATTACACTGAAGATGGCCACGTACCTTGGCCGAAACGTCTGTAGAATTTTATAAATAAAAGGAATTTTTGAGCAAATCGATCCAGCTCTTGCTCTATTGGCTATATATATTAAAACAATTTTTAATATAAAAAAATGTTTTTAATAGAAGTTGTATGGCTTGTAATAGGCTTTATAACTGTGTAGTTGGATTTTCAAAAAATGTATTTTTTTTATTTACCCCCACCTCTTGTTATTTTTTCAAATTTAAAAATTTTTGTAATGACAAAAGTTGTAGCATTTTTTACGCTGAATTCAACCATATATGATTTTATTATGTTCCAAAATCGCATTTTTCAAAAATGAGTCATTAGTATCACACTATATGCGTTGCGCTGCATGACGCATCGTTTATACCGCACTTGTGTTGCGCAATAGTCGTTAAATAAATATAAAAATGACATGTTATCACATATTTGAGGAAAAAAAGTTAACTAAAATTATTGCTAAAGCATCCCTTTCACATTACACCCTTATAAATAATCGCTGCATTTCATGCGCAGCGCGTTGTCATATACAAGTTAGTATACAAGTTATCAGCGCATATTACGCTTTGAAGTTTCGCTTGTAGTGACTACGGGAAAATAATTTATGAAACGAAAACAGTGAATAAATCAATCTATTCAACATACATATATCCACCTTGACTTTACCCTCTCGGCCCGACTTGACTGACAATGAATTGAAATATAAAATTCTGTACAGTTTACTCTTTTTCAATAATTTTAATATACTGCGATATATTCTACATACTATTACATTTTATTAAATTACTACAATACTTTTAAACTATAAGGTATTTAAAATTTTGAAATATAAAATGTATATCATAAGTATAATTATAATATATACAATAAATAAGCTTATATACAGGGTGTCTCAATAACTATTAGCACCTTAATATCTTCGAATCTATAAGGTTTAGAGAAAAATGTATATAACCAAAATTGCACGGTACAAAGGGGGCTATCATATGAGATTCCGAACAGAAGATTGCTAAATAAGTTTGTATTTTCTTCAACATTTCAACGATTGAAAGAAACTCAATCATTTAATATGGTGCCCCGCTGCAGAATGAAAGAAGAACAGCCATCATATTGCAGCATTTTGACCAAAGCCTATCAACAAATGTCCGAAGATCTGGTTGTGAATTAGGAATTTCATCTACAATCATATGGAAGACGCTTTCAGCTGATGGACGTTATCCATACCATCTTCAACGTGTCCAGTATTTATTACCGGCTGATATGGCACGTAGGAGAGTGTTTTGCGATTGGTTTTTATTATTGGTTATTATTTTGTACGAATGAAAGGAGCTTTGTTTACAGTGCGAACATAAGTCTATCAATGATTTAGGATCTTCAAAACAAAGCAAAAAGCGACATTTCGACATTATACATTCCTAAGAGTTCTGTAACTTAAGAAGTCAATATCTCTTGAACGAAGCGTTTGCGAGCATTCTTCCAAAGGAAATTTTTCTTTGTTGTGAGGTCCTATTTCAAGTTTGGCCATTTAACCCGGAAACACCCTGTATATATATAAGCTTATTTATATATATTATAATTATATTTATGATATACATTTTATATACCTTATAGTTTAAAAGTATCGTAATAATTTAGTGGAATGTATTGTAATAGTATGTAGAATGTATCGCTGTATATTAAAATTATTGAAAAAGAGTAAACTGTACAAAAATTTATATTTTAATTCATTGTCATTATTGTCCCGTGCGGGGTTGCTAGTCCCCTTATCGAGCGCTTCCCCCGGTGGCGCATTGGGGAATGCTCGCCGGCTTGCCGGAGGGTACTGGGGAAATAAAATACCCGGAGTGGACCAAAACTAGCAAATCAAGCAATGGATAGAACTAAAGCGGAAAAAAGGTGATATTCCGGGTAAACCGGGCAATCCACCCTCCTTGGAGGCAGGTCTCGCGGATTCTGGGGGGGGACCAGCTATTGCTTAATGACAGGGAAAGTACACCAACATCCCATACTCCAACTGGAGATACGAATTACTATCTAATGTGGCAAGAAGAAATTAAATTGAGGAAACAACTGGAACAGTGGATGAGCAGCATGCAAAAACATATCGCAGAACTAGAAAAAACAGTAAATGCGCTCAGTCTAACAAAAAATCTGGTTGTTATGGAAACAAACTATCATACCGATGAAGAGGAACTCAAAAAGGAAACAGACTAGATCTTAAAGAAAAACAGGAGGACCAGTAAGAAAAGGAAAGCCATACGTAGTCCTGAAATAAATGCAGAAAAAAATGAAGGGAGCACAGGAAACCGGACTGAGGAAGAAACTACTAAAAGTGACAATAGCAAAAAAATTAAGGGTAAACTGCTAGCTCCCCCTCCCATAATAGTGTCTGGAGTTAAAACGTTCAGTGAACTAAAATTTATTACCCAAAAAGCACCCACGGAAAACTGTAAGTTTACCTCATACAGTAATAATGTATGGAAACTAAATGTAAGCAAAATTAACCAGTTGAGTGGTAGACTTGGTCCGAAAGATTTGTGCCAAAAGTGGTAAGAGTCAAAAGTTAAAATATCGAAAAACGGTAAAACATGGGTTCAAAGTTTTCGAAAAAGCAACTTTTCGGAATGGGTGTGGATCCCCCACCCATACTCTGGGGGGACGGGGAAGGCAGAATAGGGGTGGAAAATGTTAAATGGCACTATGGGTCGAGTGGGGACTCATTTAAAAGGGCGTTTCAAGATGAGAACAATGATTTTTGAAAATGTTTACTACGACCTTTCAGTCAAAAGTGGAGGTGGATCAAAAAGGGGGGTGGACTTCCAAAAAGCTATCACCTCCGATTTGATTTATATTCAGCCTAAATACTTATTTTATCTAGTAAATAATATTCCCAAATAGATTTTTGGCGCAAATGCCCCCTCCGCCCCCAGCCCCCTTTAAAGGTTCAAAGGTAAAACTGTTCTTGTTAATTATTTCAGAAAATATTTATTGTACGGAAAAAATTGTCAAACAAAAAATAAAGCTCATAAAAAGCAAATGAAGTCTTATACATATTTTGCCTAACTCTAATATTTTAGTCGTTTTAACAATTAACAGTCGCCATATTGGATCCGCCATTTTGAATTTTGCAATTTTGACAACAGATTCGAATTCAGCAGCCCAAAAAACCTTAGGATATCAAGTTTTATGTAAATCTGTTGAAAATTATTGGAGTTATTTAAAAATGTACATATATGATACATTATCACGTTTGGCACTTTTTTTTGCACATATATGATACATTACCACTCAACTGATTAATGCTTACAGAGCAGTCATAAGCGCTCTAAATGCGCACAAAGTGCAATGGCACTCGTACGAAAATAAGGCGTCGAAGCCAACTAAAGTAATGGCCAGAGGACTTCACCCTTCCTGTGAGGAAGAGGAAATAGTCCAGGACCTCAAAAAGAAAGGTTTACAAATCCTCGAGGCAAAAAATATAATAAAAAAAGAAAAAACTGAAAATGATAAAGGAGAACCAATTATTAAAAGGAAAGGCTTGCTGCTGTTTATGCTCACTTTCCACTACAATGAAAACATTCAAAACATCTACAATATAAGAACCATAATGGGTCTAGTAGTTAAGATAGAACCCTTACGTAATAAATCCAACCTAATACCTCAATGCAAACGTTGCCAAATCTTTGGACATACGCAGAAATATTGCATGAGAGATTATATATGCGTCAAGTGTGCAAGTAAGCACTCTACAACTGGTTGCCTTTCTAGCAAAGATAAGAAAGCAAAATGTGCCAACTGTAAAGGAGAACACCCAGCAAGCTATAGAGGGTGTCCAATTGCTAAGGAACAACAAAAAGGAAGAGACAAACAATCTAACTCCAGAAAACTCAAGCAGAACAGAATTATCACTGAAAATAAATTACAAAACCTAGGTAAAACATCTGATAGCGTAACTGATTCCAAAACATATGCGCAAGTTACCAAAAATGTTTATAAAAAGGATCCTATTAGGGCTCGAAATGGAGATTTTGATAATAATCGCAAAGAAAAACAAACTCTTGTGGAAGAGACTCTTTCCCTCATACTCCTAACACTTGAGAACCAAGAAGTAACAATCAACAAGCTTCGTAATGAAGTTGCTGAAACTAGAAACAATAACAAAGGACTCAAAGCAATTCACCCATCTAAAACAAAATAGCAGGCCTTCTAAAAATAACCACATGGAATGCAAACGGTCTTCTACAACATTTATCGGAACTGGAAATCTTTCTTAATAATGAAAATGTAGATATATGTTTGGTATCTGGAACCCATCTGATTAAAAACGCAAAAGTAAAATTAAGGGACTATGTCTGCTATCATACTCCGTATCCTGATAACACAACTAGAGGTAGTTCAGCAGTGTTAGTGAGAAACCACATACAACATCACCTAGAAGTTGAATGTAGCAACCAACTCTTCCAAGTTACTACTATTACGATTTAAGTTAAAAATAAGAAACTAAAAGTGGCAGCCATTTACTGCCCACCTAGAAGTTCCCCCTCCATTGAGGACTACTATGGCATCTCAAGATATTAGAGAACTACTTTATAATTGGGGGTGACCTTAATGCGAAACATATGTATTGGGGCTCAAGATTGACAACAAGCAAAGGTAAAAAACTCTACTTAGCAGGGAAAAAACATAAATGTGAATTCTTATCATCTGGTTCACCTACATACTGGCCCTCAGACCTAAGAAAAACTCCAGACCTAATCGATTTCTTCATTGTAAAAGGGATTTCGAGAAATCATTTGTCAATAAAGAGTAAAGTGAATTTATCCTCGGACCATACCCCTGTCCTCTTGTCTATTTCAGAGGAAATCATACCACGAAAAAGTACACAAAAACTTTGCAGTAAGAAAACGGATTGGGATAAGTTCAGTAAAACTCTGGAACAAATGACCAACCTAGAAATCCCAATAGAATCCGAAAATCAGATAGATGCAGAGGTTAGTCAAATCACAGCTAAAGTGCAGCTAGCAGCTAAGATACGTACACCCTCCCATCCCAAGTAAGGTTCTTTCTGAAGTTAAATATCCAGCTGAAGTAAGGAGACTAATACTGGTAAAAAGGAAAGCCCGCAAGAAGTGGCAGACAACCAGATACAAAGGCAATAAAGTAACATTTAATAAACTAAATAATCTACTCAAAAAAAGAATCAGAGAAGCTAAAAATGACTCCTTTCGAGAATTTATTAGCAACCTAACGGCAAATGAAAGCACCGACTACTCCTTGTGGAAAGTTACCAAGAGACTAAAAAGGCCTCAGGTACTAGATCCTCCCTCGAGATCCCAAGACGGCAAATGGATTAGTGATTCCAAGCAGAAGGCAGAACTTTTCGCAAAACATTTAGCTGAGGTTTTTAAACCTTTCCCACAAAGTACAATCAAAGAGAACGTTACGCATATTATAAAGAATGACAAAGAGAATATACCATTTGTTACTTTAAGAGAACTTAAAAAGTTATGCAGGTACAACCTTAGCAGCAAAAAATCGCCAGGAAATGACCTTATTACTGGACAAATTACAAAACAACTACCGGATCTAGTTCTGCAAAAGTTACAACATACAGGGTGAGGCAAAAGTATGGAAACCCCCGAATAAGTTTTGAGGAAGGCATTTTACGTGAAAAAAATGTTAAATACAAAAGTTTTAGGAAATTTCTCTGGCTTTTCAATGGTGATCTTGGATTTGACCTTGACCGTGACCTTGAAGGTCATTTAAAGGTCAGAGTAATTTTTTTAAATGGAAACCCCTATTTTTTATTCCAAAATCTAATAGCTGGTGTCAAGAGCTTTTCAAAACACTATAATGAAGTTATTTTTCATTAAGTACTTTTCGAGTTATGAGGCTTGTAAATTACAGTATTTTGACATAAAATACAAAATATCTTGTAAAACATTCAATTTTTGGGAATTTTACCTTAATACTTTTATGCATAAAATAATGAGACGAATCAATTGGTATAAAGAAAACACATTGGTTTTAAAAAAAAGTATGCAGTTGCATGTTGCAAACTACATATTTTTTCTTGAAAGCAACTATGTGTTTTCTTTATACCAATTGATTCGTCTCATTATTTTATGCATAAAAGTATTAAGGTAAGATTCCCAAAAATTGAATGTTTTACAAGATATTTTGTATTTTATGTCAAAATACTGTAATTTACAAGCCTCATAACTCGAAAAGTACTTAATGAAAAATAACTTCATTATAGTGTTTTGAAAAGCTCTTGACACCAGCTATTAAATTTTGGAATAAAAAATAGAGGTTTCCATTTAAAAAAATCACTCTGACCTTCAAATGACCTTCAAGGTCACGGTCAAGGTCAAATCCAAGGTCACCATTGAAAAGCCAGAAAAATTTCCTAAAACTTTTGTATTTAACATTTTTTTGTAAAATGCCTTCCTCAAAACTTATTTGGGGGTTTCCATACTTTTGCCTCACCCTGTATAATAAATGTTTTAAATTAAGATATGTTCCAAAACCCTGGAAAACTGCAAAAGTAATCGTCACCAGGAAAACCGCCTGCTGAAGTGACATCGTATCGGCTAATATCCTTACTTCCTATTATGTCAAAGATTTTTGAAAAAGTATTATTGAAAAGATTAAATAGCATAATTAAAGAAAGACAATTGCTCTCGAATCACTAATTTGGTTTTAGGACTAATCATTCTACAATTGATCAAGTACATGGCATTAGAAATAAGATCGAAAAGGCTTTTGAGGAGAAAAAGGTCTACACAGCAGTATTCTTAGATGTAGTCCAGGCATTCGATAAAGTCTGGCACGTAGGTTTAGAATTCAAACTACATAGAGATCAAAACAATATTATGAGATCCTTAAGTCTTATCTATCGAACAGGAACTTTAAAGTACGCTATGGCAATCAATACTCTGAATCGAAGTAGATTCTAGCGGGAGTACCGCAAGGCAGCGTACTCGGTCCGGTATTGTACCTCCTCTACACAAGAGACCTGATAATTAACGAACAAGTAATGACAGCGACATTCAGCTAGCGATGATACAGCTATTATCACAGCGGACAAACACTTAACGGAAGCTACTAAAAAACTTCAAAACGTAATAAATAAAGTAAGTCAATGGACACAAAAATGGCGGATTAAATTAAATGAAACTAAATCTACTCATATCATCTTTACATACAATAAAGTAAAACCACATCTTATATTTATTAACAATAGAGTTATCCTCTATGCTAATACAGCAAAATATCTGGGAATGAATTTAGATGTTAAATTAAAATGGAAAGACCATATAAAGAAGAAAAGAGAAGAATTAAACATAAAATACAGACAACTTTACTGGCTGATAGGACGAAACTCAGAACTTTCGGTTTTGAGAATAAAATAAGAATCTATAATAATATCTTAAAACCAATCTAGACCTATGGGGTCCAAATTTGGGGATGTAGGAAGAAAACAAATGTCCAACAGATACAAACATTCCAAAATAAAGTACTACGAGGCATTGTCAATGTCCCATGGTACGTTCGGAACAGTGACTTACACCGCGATCTACACATTAAACCAGTTGCTGAAGCGATTAAAAAATATGCAACTAACCACAATTTGCGGTTGCAAAAACATGAAAACTCCGAGATGAATGCAGTCCTCAACGCAGCAAACATACCCCGACGACTCAAGAGAACTAAACCATACAAACTAATGGTCTAAAATCCAAGAGGAGGCTTATCCTATGTTAAGTGCACCACCCATGTGATTATTACAAAAATGAAGCATAAGTCGCTAGTCGGTTTACTTTAAGTCGATTAAGGTGGCGGTGTTTTTTTAGTGAAAATCCCACACTACCCGCTGCTCCAACGTGGGTGTCTTTAGAAGATTTTTTCACCTCCTACTAAAATAAAAAAAAAAAAAAAATAAAAAAAATTTATTGTCAAGTCGGGCCAAGAGGGTAGAGTCAGGGTGGATATATGTTAAAGAGATTGATTCATTTACTGTTTTCGTTTCATAAATTATTTTCCTGTGGTCACTACAAGCAAAACTTCAAAGCGTAATATGCGCCAATAGCTAACTTGCATATGACAACGCGCTGCGCACAAAATACAGCGATTATCTATAAGGGTGTAATGTGGAAGGGATGCTTTAGCAACAATTTTAGTTAACTTTTCTTCCTCAAATATGTGATAACATGTCATTTTTATATTTATTTAACGACTATTGCGCAACACAAATGCGGTATAAACGATGTGTCATGCAGCGCGATGCATATAGTGTGATACTAATGACTCATTTTTGAAAGATGCGATTTCGGAACATAATAAAATCATATATATGGTTGAATTTAGCGTAAAAAATGCTACAACTTTTGTCATTACAAAAATTTTTAAATTTGAAAAAATAATAAGGGGTAAGGGTAAATTTAAAAAATTACATTTTTTGAAAATCCAACCACACAGTTATAAAGCCCATTACAAGCCATATAATTTCTATTTGAAACATTTTTTTATATCTCCTACGGTTTTGGTGATATTTACACACAAAGAAAAAACCCGTTTTTTTTCAAAGGGGTGTTTTACCCTTTAAATTTGAGTTAGGGCTGCTATAAAAAAATACGTGTCTCCTCAAATTGTATTGTATGTTTTACAACATATTTCAAAAAAAATCAAATCGGGGGCGGGGGGCACTTGTAAACGTTCCTTTGTAAGTAAAAAGAAAATAATTTTAATTCTCAAAAATTAAATTTGTATCTATATTAAATTTTATTTTCTTCAAGTTCTTAATGTTTACAAAGCATTTGTGTGATTTTGAGTATTATAAAAAATATGTTTTAATCACATAAATTTAATAATTATTTTCTCAAAAATAAAGTCAAATTGCTGCATTATTGCGTATGTATGTTCATGTTTATATATACAAGTTATTTTAGCTTTTTTCTATTTTTTCTAAAATCATAGCAAAAAAATCTTTTTAATCAATGTTATGCTTTGATTATTTTGTATGGAATAGAATAAGTAAAAAAGCAATGAGTTCGCAAGTCTATCAGGTGTCTGTATTTTATTGATAAGAAATTCTCTTCTGTATATTTTATTGTTATTATTAATCAATATAAGTTATTTTAATATGCACATAATATTTATCAACAATTTATATACATATACACACATACATACATACGAAAATATGAAATGTATGATAAGCGGACACTCGCTAGCCTTACTACGCTACTATCTTCTGCCGCAAGACGTCTAAGCATTTTCAGCTAATACTCGTATCTCGGACAGAGCATTTACAGAGACAAGGAAGTATTTGTCCTTGTTCGAAGTTTCTTAGTTTCCCCGCATGAGGTCACCAAAATCCAGTCCGGACTCGGGCCGTCACTCTTGTCGATCCTTAAGCTATGAATAGACTATAGAATATTTGCCGTAACTGAACAGCGTTTCGAACAGATTACTGTAATATGTTCGATAGTGTGTACGGGTTTTATACCGCCCGAGTGTCACAAAATCTGTTTGTTAGAAAGGAGTGCCGAATCGGACAGAACACTGAACCGAATAGTGTTCTGTTCGAAACGCTGTTCAGTTACAGCACAAATATTCTATAGTCTATTCCTAGCTTAACCTGGGATTGCTGCTTTAACTTTAGACTACCAACGAGTAGTTATAGAGAAACAAATGCACTGAGTAATTTATTTAAGGCCTATATGTCCTAGTCTCACACGCTCTTATATATCACTATTAATTAAACTAAACTAGGTAACAAAACTAGGTAAATTTATAATGTTTACAAAAAGAATAAATATATGTTTATAAGAGAAAAATGTTTATAAAAAATAATAGTATTTGTTTTATGATGAGCGAAAAATAAATATTAAATAAAACTTGTTAAGATTAATTTTGACAAGATCTTTGTGCAAATAACTAATTTAGAATTATTTTACAATAGCAATTTATTAAAATTAATATGAATATTAATATGTTTTAATTAGTTTGATTAAAGTGTTATTAAAGTAGTGTTTATTGCAGTACACATGTTGTTATCTACAAACTCTGATTTGTTTAATAGTACATAATTTTTACTTGTTTTGTACTTTTTTTGCATAATACAACAAGTGACAAATTATAGTGAAATATAATTGAAGAAAATGAAATAAGCTGCAAAATAATTTAAGAAACAAATAAAGCCAATAAAAAAAAATAGTCTCT
The DNA here is from genome assembly GCF_040581485.1 of Linepithema humile. Taxonomy (NCBI): domain Eukaryota; kingdom Metazoa; phylum Arthropoda; class Insecta; order Hymenoptera; family Formicidae; genus Linepithema; species Linepithema humile. The sequence goes on along the minus strand of NC_090130.1, from coordinate 14,843,827 downwards.
CAAGTGTAAATTAAAAAATGGATTGTATGTTAAAGTATTGGCAAAATGTATTTTCTAAATATTTGCGTAAAACCTAGAAATCATTTTCTGATTAGTTAAAAAATTATTGAATGTTTCCATTGATTTTTATAGAGAATATACTGTAGCTTTTATTAATAAACCTGATAAAAATAAACATACCTATCAGATTAAATTTTTTATATACTATACTAACAGAATTGTAACAAATATTCGTAAACTTTTTAAATTTACTAATCGGTTAAAAGTTATTTGCGTAAAAATGCAGTAAAATATAAAAATATAAGAAAATATTAATTACAAATATTTTTTACAATAAAAACGTGAAAATTTATTATAAATTTGTAATATTGTAAAATCCTCTGCATAATAGGAATTTATTAATATGAAACAATCTATTTTAATATGAAACAAGAAATAGATTGTTTTTGAACTTCAATACTTTTTAGTTAAATATTATACATATAGTTAATATATTTTCTTAAGTAAAACATAAGTAAAAGATTCATACCGTTGTTGTCATTTTCATAAAGACTGCCCAATCTCCAAGATCTGTAACTGACATCACTCAGCTTTAAGTTTTCCTTTTCTCGATTCGTTTCTCGCAGATGAACATTCTTGTCTTCTTTGCCTATGAAAAATCATTTTAGGAATATTATATTTATTTTTGTCTTAGATTACAATGATTTAAGAATATGTTCTCACATTCTTCATCGAGTATAAATTTTCGGCATAGATCTTATGCATTATTTATTACGACAATTGTACTCTCTCTCTCTCTCTCTTCAGCATTTATATAATATCTGAATATTTTTACTATACAAGCAGCTTTAAATATCAATTAAGCTATTGTTGCTGAATCTTATCACAAAGGCTATGATCATTGATAATATTTGTATAATAGTTGCATAACACAGCATGTACTAAATTTAACTTATAAAATTGTTAAACTCAATAGATGCACATAAAATATTCAAAGTGGCGATATAACATCACTCGGACGTTTTCCCGCAATATTATCGGAAGGTTATGCATTGTGTCGGTTAGCTGATGTGTATAATTACATAACGCTGCTGAAGAAACGAAGGAAACGTCATTTATTCAAGTCTATACATATATGTCATGCTACATAATGCAAAGGCGTAAGTTGCGCGTATTCGCAAAATTATAAATATTTATTACTTAAGAAATTATTATAAATAAATTCATATATAATGAATGCTCGTTACAAAAAAAATATTGTTTTTTGACATAAGTGTCATCGTAGATGTGTTTGCTATAACTCAAAACTAAATTTACCAAATTTTTTAGTAGGAAATAAATTTTTATTTGTATTTATATCAGTATTTGTATATAAATAAAATTCTATTTTTTATTTGTTGAACATTAAATAATCGAATGTGCTTCAGAAAAATTAATTAAAAAATAAACAGTTATGTAATTATTAAAAAATAAAGAAGTATCGAACGTTATTTTAAAAATGGCTGTTTTATTTTTATCAGCAACCAAAAACTATCCATTATATATGCAATAATAATTGCAAAAACGATTACAGTGTGATCTTTTTGTGATGCTCACACACTTTGTGTACGCAAATATGTATATACGCATAAGTGCAGAGCTCGCACACGTGATTAGAAAAGCGAAATATGAAATTGGTACGTCGAGTAGATCGGTGCCAAGTATTTTGCACCAAAAACAACGCATAATCATGCTTAATTGGCGCTGCGCTTAACGACATTAATTTTATTAAGTTGTTACTTAATGTCAGCTGTCGAACATTCCGAAACTGGGTTGCAGACAAACAATCATGCTTAATATAAAAGAAAGAGATTTAATTAAAACATTTAATAATCTTACTTTGTTTCCTGAAGCACTCATAGCCGATGCAACCAGGTGTCAGAAAGCAGGCAAATACAAGCAACGCGATCAGAACGATTGTTACTCCTATCACGATTATAATCAGCAGACCCCACGGGCCTCCGAAGAGATCCTTGTACAACATTCACTGAAATAATATTATATTTCAAAGTTACATTATGCCAACAATTGACCATAAAAAAAATAGCAAAATGAATAAACTGACGAATTGATAATTTCTTGAAACTGACATCCGATCAAAGTTGGATAAATTTTATTTCAAATAACGAATAAGAGAGTAATAAATTTATTTATAACGAATAAATTTTTATTCAAAAATAAGTTTATTTATACTTATGTATCAGAGTTTATAAAGATAAAACTTTAATTTTTATTTATTAGATATTTAAATAATGAGTTGTGTATTTAAGATAAATTTATTGAAAAACAGATTATGTAACATGATATGTAATAACTAAAAATTTAAAAATTTAGAATATTATTCAAAATTATTAAATTATAGTTAATGAACAAGGTCAAAGTTCTCTTATTGAACAAATAATAAATAACAGTATAGCCAAAGTTATTGCTTTTTTTAAATACAAATACAATACAATACAACAATATTAAACAAAATGTTTCGACTATAAGTTTTGATTATTTTCAGTTGTGAAATGAAACAGAACATAATAATAAACGTAAGTTAAATAAATAGTAACATAATAGATGTTCCTATTCTTGGATTGAGTAGAATGTACAGTCATATTCGTCAAATTATAATTGTTTAACAATGAGACTGTAAAACATTAATTTAAACAAGACATAAAATAAAAGAAGTTAAATTATAAAATAAAATTAATGAAACACGCACCTGAAATTAATATGTATTGCTCCGAAATCGTTAGATAAAAGAATAGACATTCGACAAATCGCAAAATAAAAATCGACCAAACTAATAATTCCAGGAAGAAAGAAGTAAAGAATTAGAGAGAGTTGAACATATTTAGGACTAATAGATATACAGGGTGTCCCAAAAATTTTGACACAGCGGCCGTATGCCGGTAGAGCAGACCAAACTGAACCGAAAAGTCCTCTACCATTTTACAATTTTCACAAGGGTTAAAGAGATATTAATTATTAAAGATTACCGAATGCGAACGCACGGCTGAGATACGACCGCCTACAGACTACGGTCGCTAGGCGCGCGGCGTGCGATAAGCGGCGAGCGACAAGCGGCGCTCGCCGCTCCCCGCTCGCCGCTCCCCGCTCGCCGCTTACCGCACGCCGCGCGCCTAGCGACCGTAGTCTGTAGGCGGTCGTATCTCAGCCGTGCGTTCGCATTCGGTAATCTTTAATAATTAATATCTCTTTAACCCTTGTGAAAATTGTAAAATGGTAGAGGACTTTTCGGTTCAGTTTGGTCTGCTCTACCGGCATACGGCCGCTGTGTCAAAATTTTTGGGACACCCTGTATGTATGTCCGGGAGGAGCTTGGTATCACTCTGTTTATTCAATCCACAATTATACCTTTTTACGTGCACTATCTTCGAAACAATTTTTTTGTAAACAAAAATTATCACTCTTGTATTTTTTTCTAATCAAAATTTTTTATTTGTACAAAGAAGATCTTTTTCTACATTTTATTCGTTAATTTAAAGAATATTTTTATTTTAATAAAAAAATTTATTTTAGCAAAATAAAGTGATATAATGAGTAATCTTCTGCAATCCTACAGAGTTATAAGATGTAACATGTTTTTAAAAATTTATTTCTTTGATGTCCACTTAAACTTCTTCCTAAAAAATCTCGAGGCTGCCAGTGATGGCATGAAGAACACTTTTAACAGAAAATTCGAACAATAGAAAAGCGGTATCAGGACAAGTAGAAGCCTAATATGCTGGCTAATTATTGTTGGATAATAAAGAGATAATGAAAGATGTTTTACAATCGAAATAAATCAGAAAATTATCGTCTGTTACTTTTTAAATAAAGCAGCATTTATTTCGTATTATTATTTAAATATTCAATCATATGTCACTTATTAACCTTGTCTGATAGAAAAAATCTAAAAACATATTTGATTTCAGCATAAACGGTATTATTAGATTCACTTACTTAAGTTCTTGTAATAGGAAAATATTTTTTTTAAAATCATTATAAGATATAAGGATCGTATGATAAAATATCAATTAATGTATATTAAAATGCGTCTCGAACCATCACTGGATGTTAGTGCGAAAATTATTAATATTTTCATATAGAAACTTAATTCGTCTACTAGAGACATTATTAAAGTATACACTGATCTCGGATTCGAAATACTAAAATGTACGAAAATTCCATACATTTACTCTTTACCATTATTTTTGCTTTTTAGTCTAATTTATAAACAATCATTATTCATTCAATTTATTATTAATTTATAATGTTATTATGATTATTATTAGAAGCTATTTTCTTTTCGCATAATACGTGCATAATTCTGGCGTGAAGTGCACAATATTTAACTCATAAAAAAAGAAAATGATACTTGTAATGATACTTTATGTGATAACTTAAAAAATTCTTCTTTGTTTTGCTGCTTCTTTGCTGCTATTTAAATTCTCGTTATTTTACATATTTATTATTAAAAGTTATTTTACTCGTATATGACAGTAAAGTGACGAAATATTGTCATACTTTTAAAGAATTCAAAATTTTTAAAAATTAAAATTTATTTGTAATTCTATTTAGCCTATCTTAAAAAAGGCATATAAATTTTTATTATTGTCTCTTTTCCGCGATGCTGATTGATTATCTCGATTCGCATTATGTGTTACTTCGTGTAGAGTGTTTGTTATCATCACGACGGTTGCATATTTTGTCTGCTCGCTGACAGGTTTTCATTAAGTGAATGTGTAAAAAGATTCCTATTTAATAAGAAGGTTCCAACAAAAAGATTTCCGTGCAAATACACGCAAGTAATAATTTATTTTATATACATAATTTCTTTTAATTTATTTTAATTTATTTTATACATAAAATAAAATGTTCGATTTCGTATATTTAAATCTTTCGATACTAGAATTTTAAAATTAACATTTTTGTTTCTTCATATATTTTATATTCTAAACAGAAAGGTGGTAAAATTGAGTGTTAAAATGTATATTTTCTTTATTTATATGCATTTGGTGTAAGTCTAAAATGTTAGAACTCACAATTTCTTTATAGTGATACCTACATTGAAATCTTAAAAATAAATGAAGTAAAAAAATAAAAAGTATTAAGCATGAAAATAAATAAAATGTACATTTTAATATTTATAATATTTAATTATATATTTTATTTTAATATTTTATTCACTCTTATGTCTTAGAATTTTATGTCATGTTATTTGATAGGTCTAGAACTTTACTGCAATACATTGATATCTTATATTTTAAAGAAAGAAATAGTTTCTTTGTTTAAAATATAAGATTTTAATATATCAAAGTAAACAAAATGTGAATTCTAAAATCCCAGGCCCACCAAATGTTGATATAAGATTCTACAACATTAAAGTAAAAAAGTGTACATTTTAACATTCTATATCACTTTTTTATTTAAAATATAAAATGTTATGAAAAAAATGGTAAAGAATGGTTTTCACATTTTACAAAAATGTAAAAGAGAATGAAGGAGAGAGTGGAGGAGTGACAGAGTGTGTATGAGTGTGAAGGGTATAGGACGGGGTAGGGTATAAAGGAATAAAAAAAGTTTGGAAAAAGAGAAAAATGTGAGATTAGGCTGAAAACATAGATAATTAGAAAAGAATTAATAGAGAGGAATAGGCATAGATTAATTGGCTGCAGGAAGATTGGTTGTAGAAAACGCAAGATGGAAGGAAAAATAAGGAGAAAAAGGAGAGCGAGAGAAAAGAGTAGAGAAAGGAGTTTTAAGAATGTGAAGGAGATATTAAAAAGGAAAAGGGAGGAGTTGGGGGAAAAGAAAGATGGAGAGGCTATATTCAAGAAAAGTAAGAAAACACAGAGATTATCGGAAAAAGGAAAAATAAGAGAGGAGAGTGAGATGGGGGAGAAAATAAAAAGATGGAAAGAAGAAATGGAGAAGAATTTAATGGAAATGCGAGGAGTAAAAGGGTGGAGGAAAAATTTTAAACAAATGAAAGAGGAAATAAAAAAAGGGATCAGAGAGCAGGAAAAGATGTTAAGAGAGAAGATAGAAGAGATAAGGAGGGAATTAAAGAATAGGAGGTGAAGAAAAGAGGAAAGAAGAGATGAAGGAGATGAGAAAATGTATTAAGGTTGGAAAAAAGTAGAAGAATTGAAATGGAAAAGTAAAAAAAGAATAGAACGAAGCAAAGCAGAAAGGAGGGGGGGGGGGAAGAAAAGTATGAGAATAGAAGACAAAATAAAAGAAATTGAGAGGAAAATGGAGATGAAAGAACGGGAAGAGTGAAAGAACAATTTGATGAAAGAGATAGAGATAAAGGAAGGGAAAAAAAGGAGGCGGTAAAGGAAGTATTTAAGATTATAGCAGAATGTAAATATAGAGAAAATAAAAAGAATAGGAGAGAATGTAAAAAGGCAAAGGGAGATGGTATTAGTGAGGAAGGAGAATGAGGAGCAACGAAGAGAAAACTGAATAAAAAGAAAAATTTGAAGCGCAGGAGCGAAAGAATTACGGAAGATTGGACATGGAAGAAAAGAAAAATTACAATAGATAGAAACTGGAAGAGATAGCGAGAAAGGAAGAGGGACGGGAAAAGAGTTTGAATAGGATATGGAAAGATAAGAATAGATGAACAATGGTAAAAAATAAAGAAAAAAAATAGAATAAAATAAAAAATATTTCCTTACATAAGAATTAAAAAGAAATTGAATTATATACTGTAAGAAAGTTATTAGGATGACAGAGATTTAGAGAGAATAATAGAGAATAAAAGAGAATAAAGGAGATTGATTGAGAGAAAATGATTAAGAATAAAATAGCATAAAGTAAAAAAAATATTTTATTGAGTAAGAATAAGTGAGAATTAAATTATATGCTGTGAGTGTGAATTATTAGGAAGATGAAGATTTAGAGAGAATGATACAGAATAAGAGAGAATGAGATTGATTATGAGGAAATGATTAAGAATGAGATAGAATGATGTAAAAAATATTTTCTTCAGTGAAAATAAGAGAGAATTAAATTATGTCTTGTAAGAGAATTTTATTTTAATGACAGAAACTTGAGAATGAGAGAGAATAAGAAAGAATGAGGTCAATTGTGAGAATGATTAAGAATGAGAGAATAAAGTAAAAAACAATTTTTTTTAGTGAGAATAGAAAAGAATTAAATTACATATTGAGAGAGTTATTAGAATGACAGAGATTTAGAGAGAATAAGAGACAATGAAATTGATTGTGAGAGAATGATTAAGAATAAAATAAAATAATGTAAGAAATATTTTTGAGTTTGAGGTTGAGAGAGATAAGGGAGAGATTGGAGAAAATGAGAGAATTTGAAAGATATTGTAACTGAATTTGAAAAAGTGAGAAATAATCGAAAGATATTAAAAAAGAATGACAGAGATTTTGAGAAAATAAAACAAAATAAGAATGCAAAAGAAAGAATGAAGTAAATTGTGAAGAAATTATTTCGAATAAAAAAGAGAATAAAGTGAGAAATAATAGAAATCAAAATAAAATGGGAGAGATTGATTAAGATTAAGATTAGATTTAAAGAGAATAATTAGTAATTAGTAATACTGAGCGAGAATGATAGAACTTTTGAAAAAAAATGATAAATTATAGTATAATTGTGGACTGATTAAGCAAAGTGAGTACCGAATTTTTTCCGGATATGTATCTGCTAATCCTATATAAAATTCAAAAATCTTCTGTTTTTATTAGTAGAGAGCTACGATGATTAAATGTTTCTCGTAGTAAAAATGGGGAATGAGTGAGGGAGGTGGAGAGGGGAGGGAAGGGGGAGCGCGAAAGAGTGAGAGAGAGAGTGGAAGAACGGTGGAAAGAGATGGACGAAAAGGTGTGGAGAGGGGACAGAGTGAGGGCAGAGGAGGGAGAAAATAAAGAGTGGGCGGAGGGAGGGAGAGATAAGTGGAGTAACAATTAAAACAAAAAGTAGTGGAAGTCGCCATAACGGTATAGGTGGTGCGTACGTTCGCGCGTGTGCGTATTGGGCAAGGTTGGTGTGGGCCAAGATCTATAGAAAGAAGGTTACCTCATGCGCAAAGAGGGACGAGCGGCAAGAAAGGCAAGTGCAGAGAGAGGCGAGCGGCAAGAGGGACAAATGCAGAGAGGGGCGAGCGGCAAGAGGGGCAATGATGATCTCATCGGCGAACAGAAGCTATCTCAGACAGCTACTGTTTGTCGATGAGATCATCATGCTCTCCCCTTCCTTCATCGCCCCTCGCCATCAAGCTGTTTCTAGCTCCCCCCTTACTTCATCGTCCCTCGCCCTCAACCGGTTTTACTGAGGTAACCTTCTCTTTATAGATCTTGGGTGTGGGCGCGTGTCAGGATTGGCGACATGACACTAGTGGCGCATTCAGAATATTTTTTCGGGGGTGGTTTAAAATTCACACACATAAAATAAAACAGTATGACCAAAAGTTAGGATAATTTTATATTGCACACTAAAAAATATAAAAACGTTACATCGTTAGATAAAAAATACAATTTATTTTTGTAATAGCATAATTATAAATTGATATCGAATTTTCGTGGTTTTTTTTAAATAATTAAATTAACTGGATTGCTTAAATAATTAGAAAATTTGTCTATACAGGGTGTCAATTAAGTCCCGGGACGGCTGAATATTTTCTCATGTAAGGTATTTTTGAAAAAGGTCAAGGTCATTTCTGAAGTAATTTTCAACGAGGAATTCAACGGTGACCTTCAATTTGACCTTGAGCTTGACCTTCAAGGTCATTTCAAGGTTAGGTTAGGTTTTTTAAATAGAAACCCCTATTTTTGATTCCAAAATCTAATAGCTGGTGTCAAGAGCTTTTCAAAACACTATAATGAAGTTATTTTTCATTAAGTACTTTTCGAGTTATGAGGCTTGTAAATTACAGTATTTTGACATAAAATACAAAATATCTTGTAAAACATTCAATTTTTGGGAATCTTACCTTAATACTTTTATGCATAAAATAATGAGACGAATCAATTGGTATAAAGAAAACACATAGTTGCTTTCAAGAAAAAATATGTAGTTTGCAACATGCAACTGCATACTTTTTCTTGAAAGCAACTATGTGTTTTCTTTATACCAATTGATTCGTCTCATTATTTTATGCATAAAAGTATTAAGGTAAGATTCCCAAAAATTGAATGTTTTACAAGATATTTTGTATTTTATGTCAAAATACTGTAATTTACAAGCCTCATAACTCGAAAAGTACTTAATGAAAGAACATAAAATTCTGCATTAAAATTGTCTGACACGTTTTTCATGAAAATCCATAATTTTTTAGGAAATTTAGCAAATTTAGCAACCCCAAAAGTGAGAGGCAAGAGGACTCACGTAAATCAAGCACTCCGATAGAATCAGATTTTTGTCACGTCCACGCCGTTGATTCCGGGTAACTCTAAGAACGAGAAATGTTCATGAACAAATTGATGCAAGATTTTCTTTACGAAAAACAAACATTTTTTCTTTAATTGCTAAATTTCCTAAAAAATTATGGATTTTCATGAAAAACGTGTCAGACAATTTTAATGCAGAATTTTATGTTCTTTCAGAATATGCAATAAAAAATACTACATTTCATTTAAAAAAACAAAGTTGACCTTTATATGACCTTCAATTTTACCTTCATCAAAAACTCAAGCCCACCATCTTATGTCCCCCTCCGAACCCTACAACTTTTGTCTGAAACATTTTTCTCTAAACTCAACAGCGTTTGAAATATTCGCCTGGCTAGATTAAAATAAAACACCCTGTATATATATATATATATATATATATATATATATATACAGGGTGTCCCGTAAAGACCGTAACAACGCTTAGGAGTATATTTCTAAGATAATTCTGAGCAAAAAATCTTAATACCAAAATACTCAGGGTGTAACGGTTTTTGAATTAGAAGCATTTAAAGTTAGCGAATAAGATAGCCGCAAATTTGCGCGCTCAGGTGTGTACAACGTACAGTGATAAAAGCGAAATTGACTGTCGCTCCCCTGTTGTCAGTATTAATATTTAAAAAATAAATTTGCTAATACATATTAACATAAATATTGTTTACGCAATTAAGATTTTGTTGAAAATATTATAAAGAAAAAAATATTATGATACACAAAACGCAAGCTGTCAAAAATTACATTTCTTTGACATTTCTTTTTATTTTACAGATATTTGTACAATAAAATTATTAAATAATTGAAATAGTTTCACAATATTTTATTTTAATAATAGTTAAAAATAATTAAATAATATTGAATATGCAAAGACTCTTTGCGCATAATCTTGAGGTAATAAATGTTGTACCTTTGAGTAATAAAACGCATGCATTTAATTTTTTTTAAATATTTTATGAACCATTGTTTTTGACATTCCAACTTGACGACTAATTTCACGAATACTCATTGTAGGATTTTCTTCTACATTACGTAGCACTTTTTTTTCATTTTACCATAAATGAGTAACATATCACAATATTTTGTACAAATAATGAGTAACATATCACAATATTCTGTACAAATATCTGTAAGATAAAAAGAAATGTCAAAGAAATGTAATTTTTGACAGCTTGCGTTTTGTGTATCATAATATTTTTTTCTTTATAATATTTTCAACAAAATCTTAATTGCGTAAACAATATTTATGTTAATATGTATTAGCAAATTTATTTTCCAAATATTAATACTGACAACAGAGGAGCGATAGTCGATTTCGCTTTTATCACTGTACGTTGTACACACCTGAGCGCGCAAATTTCAGGCTATCTTATTCGCTAACTTTAAATGCTTCTAATTCAAAAACCATTACACCCTGAGTATTTTGGTATTAAGATTTTTTGCTCAGAATTATCTCAGAAATATACCCCTAAGCGTTGTTACGGTCTTTACGGGACACCCTGTATATATATTTCTTAAGTAACTTATTTAAATCCTTTCACAATATGAATATCTTAAAGTAAATATTATATACGTTCGAACAGCAGTATAGCTGGAAAAGCTATCATAATTATTTGTGTGCAAGGATATTGGTATGAATTTTGAATTATTAAAATTGTGACTATAGTTAATAACAGACAAAAAATACAAATGTTTGAACGCATTTTATTTAACTACAGATTTTTTACTTTTTGCCGTTAAGTTATTAAAAAAATAAAGTATATTGATTAAATTTTGGAGGAGAGTTGAACCCCCCCCCAAACCCCTCCCCCCATATGTGCGTCACTGCATGACACTCACCATACAATAAATTAAGTAGGGATGTTATGGATAGATATAAGTAAAGATAAGTGATAAGTTAGGTTAGGTTAAGGATAAAGTGAAATAAATGTTTTTAATTTTTACATATAAATTGTTAAATTTAAAAAAAATAAATTTTATGAATAAATTTGAAAGGAGCGTAAAGAGCCAACAGCCAGATGTTCGTGCGAAGGTTATCGTGTATTAATTTATAACCATTGAACAATACATTAAAAAACAAACGTTTCAGCCTGTCATCAGGCCTTTATCAATGTTATTACAAAAATCAATCAATACGCAACGCAAAAATTAAATACAAAAAACGAAGTAAATTAACATAATTAACCGAAGAGTAGTTAAAACCACGTTAAACTGTAATAAAAAAGAGCCAAATGAGAAATTCCCGTTACAAATTGAGCGCAAACAGAAAAAAGAAACAATTTTTACATACTTGTGTTAAACATAGTAGAAAGCTCATCCACACAAGATGGAACGAGGTAGGAGAAAAATCTTAGATCCATATAATATGATGGTTGAAACCTCAATGTACGTGATAGAATAACGACAAATTCAAGCGATGAAAGATTAGTGAGAGGGCGGTGGAGAAGGGGGGGACGGAAAGAAAAAGGAGTATGGAGGGGAGGGTATAAGTACCCAGGAGGGGAAGACAGGAATTAATATATGAAAAGAAAAACGATACAATTATAACGGGGGAAACAAATTAATAATGGGGAGATAAGAGTCCGGTAACCGTTCTGTGTCATTTTGATTGTTCAAGCCTGCACGTTGTCTTTTAATAAACACCATTTCGGATATCAATCTTTTTCCATAAGAAGGTTCTCCGTCCAGAATTCTCACATTATCCCAGTCAAAATCGTGAGAAAAATCTAATTTATGTTTGGATATAACAGAGGGGGAACAGCTCTTTTTGTCATTCTTGTGTTCTTTAATTCTAGTATTAAGCTGTCTTTTTGTCTGACCCACATAAGTTTTCTCACAATCTCGACATGATATCATGCATACAACCTGACAATGTGAAAATTTATTCAAAATGTCTTTGCCCGTCCGTATGAATTGTGTTAGATTGTTAGGAATTGAACATGATAATTTTAAATTGAAGCTTCTGGCTATGGAGTTAAAATCTTTGTAAACAGAAGGAATGTAAGGAATAGTAAACAAAGTCTTGAAGTCATTATTGTCATAAAAATTGTTTGAACAATTACTAATTAAATTAATGTCACTAGATTTTTTATGAATTAAAAACTTAAGCCTATTATGTATAGTCGAAAAAATAAAATTGATAAGAAAACAGTTATTAAGTAGGATATTGATTGCCATTGTAAAATTCTTGTTATGAAATTCAGGATGAGAAAGTAAAAAAATCCTGTCCGTTAAACTTATAATGGTCCCTTTTTTGTGCGATATAGGATGGTAAGAATGATAATTTAATAGTCTACCTGAAGAAGAAGGTTTCTGGAACCAGTCAAATGTGATAGTGTTATTTTTCACAATAAGAGTTAAATCGAGGAAATTAATGCGATTGTCCAAACCAACTTCCACAGTAAACTTTAGTCTCTCATGGTAGGAATTAAAAACGTCACTGATAAAATTTATGGAATTGTTAGGTGCAGCTAAAATGATATCGTCCACATAACGGTAATAAAAAGGTAACCTAAAGGGTAGTCTATCTAACGCACTGACTTCAAGGTCCTGTAGTACTAAGTCTTATTATAGTGTTTTGAAAAGCTGTCGAGATTGACTACAAGAATATGCAATAAAAAATAACGAGTTCCATTTAAGATTTTTATGTTGACCTTGACCGGGCTTTTCAAGGTCATCCCAAGGTCAAATAAATATCATCAGCTAATAGATTTTTTTAAACCCTACTCTTTTTGTTTGAAACATTTTTCCAATAAATCAATATTTTTTAAAATAATTAGCCGTTCCGAAATTTTTGCCACTCAATATAAAGTTGAAATATACACTTTAATTATTTTTTCTGTAATAAATTAGTGTCTGATTTAATTAATCTTTTACTTTAATATTTTTAAAAGACTATTAAGGATTGTATGAAAAAGCGAGAAATTTATTTAACTCACGTCTCGTATTCGTTGTTGTACATATGTCGATGCACTCCTTGCGACGTACGGACGTGAAAAATAAGCCTCATTAGCATGTACACATCAATGCTACGGATAGAAAACACTTGTGTCACCAATGATTCATGACTACGTTTGAACGAAAGTTAGCGAAGCAAACAATAACATGATACGACCGCGATAAGAGAACACTTAAAATGTATTAGGACAATGAAATTTATTGTTTTCCTCAATTAATCGGCCATGAAAACAAAAATGGAAAAACATTGATTAGAAATATATTTGTTAATAGAGATTATGTGAAAATATGCTATATGCTATATACATTTATAAATATATATAGCATGTGAATATATTCACACACACACACACACACACACACACACACACACACACACGCGCGCGCGCGCGCGCATTTCGTATTTATATCCGTATAAATTCAAAATAAATAATTAAAAAAATATTCAGAATAAATAATAAAATAATTGAAATTATTTAATAATTAAAATGAAATTTATTAACCATTTTGCCAATATTTTAATATATGATTTGAAACTAATGAAACATTATAGACAAAGTTACAACAATTGAATTCGGATGTAATTCATCTCCAAAAGTTTTATTTTCGCTTGTAAATATTACTGTTTTTATTTAAATAGATATTAAAAACGATAAAGAAAAGATGCCAACATATTACTTATTATTGACTCAAACGCAAAAGAAAAAAATTTCTCAGTGTATTTAAAGTTATAAATGACTAAATATGTATTGTACTGTACTTTTGACAAAGATAAGAAAGAAGAATATATCAGAAAAATATATCATATTCTTTTTTGAAATTTGATTTTGCTTCAAATATTGATTTTAATGTCATATATTGTTTGTGTGCAACAAAGTAAGTCTCAACTTTGCTTGTGAATAACTTAAGATTATACAATAATATATTGAATTTTTGCATTGTCATGAACACGATTTATTGCGTAGATCAGCATCGCGAAGGTATTACACGGAGAATTAACAATTTTTATACACGATGATTAAATCATAGAAGATATTAAATTATAGAAGATTGACAACGAAGCGATGATCACTTTGCTACGATCAACTACAATGGAACATATGCTTAATAATAAATAGAAACATGCACATCGTTATACGCGTCTCACATGACGTGTTTCTCATTATATATGTGTCAGCGTTAATTTCGATAACGACTAATAACGTATCGAGCATTCTGATATGTTTAACGTGACATGGTCCGCAAAATTTGTCGCATCTGCTTTTTTGAATTTTATTATATAAATGTAGTACCTTTATTATTAGTAAAATTATTAAATAATTATTACTCATTAAATTAAATTTTATAATTTATACAAATTTTATAACACTTTTTGTGATAAAAATATAATTATTAATAAATTCTCTTTTGTAAAATTTAATTTGTATTGAAAAATTTATTTTATAACAATTAATTTCATTACAATTATAATTACAATAATAAATAAAAGTTTTAACAATTAACAAATGTAAATTGTTTATTAATATTATGTTTCAGTTTATGTTTAAAACAATTTATAAATTTATAAAAATAAATTATAGTAAATTATAATTTAATGAATGATATTCTGCTACGAATTGCACGATCAACTTTGGTGACGCGTCAGCATTTTATATATTTCTGTCGAAGACATATCTAGCTTATGTTGCATTTGTAATTTATCATCAGATTTTCAATTCACAAATGAGACTTTACCTGCAAACTTATGATGCATAATCACTTCGAACTTGATTCTGAGTTAATCTTTCGCATTTGCGAATACCAACTCAATGTTTGCTCGATCTATATGTTGCAATCCCATGGTGATGTCATGTAAACTCGCGGTTTTCGTGTCTGCACTCGCGAAAACAATTTGATGACTATATTCGATACCGATTAATCTGATTAAAACCGTTTCGCTTTGCTTCGTAAGCGTACTGTGTACCACCGTGTACCCGTATACGTGGTCGTTTCGCGTCTCCAGCCTGGCGAACAAATGACAAAAAGTATGTTACAAAGTCGGAACGACGATAGGCGGTCCCCTCCTGTGAAGTTCTACGTCTCTGACTATCCTGCTGAGAATAGTTCCCGGATAAATGAATAATATTTATGCGTTACATTGACAACTTCTATTGAGGACATGGGATTATAGATCTATAATTTTAAGTTCAAAATTAAGCTGTTTATTAAATTCTTTCGATCCTGCACTGCAGTGGTTCTCAGTTTGTTTCAGAAAATTTTTATTTAATACGTCGTTTTTGCGCAAAAATTTATAAAAAATTTCAAAACTCATTAAATTAAAAAAAAAATTTTTTTTGCAAATTAAACTTCGAAGAGTTAAACTCAAAAAGTTAAAACCAATAGACACTATGTATTATAACTAATTTTATAAATAAAATTAATTAAAAAAATTTTTAATTTAAGACTAGATTAATTTCAAGTAAGATTAATGATAAAGTTACTAAATTAATAATTTTAAGTAGATTTTAAACTAAGTTAAACAACCGTTTTATTTTACCATTTTAGTTGACAAAATGGGGAAAGATTGCTTTTTTCGAAGACTTTAATTTAAAAAAAAAATAATTCAAATTAATCATTTTATTATCATTTATTTTAAAAAGAAGGTTTTTTTATACTATTTATTTTATTTCATTTTTTTAATATGAGAGTAAAAGTTTCAAATACTTCGTTTTTTTCCAATTTTTCTCTATTTGTTATATTATATAATTCACACATACACAAGTATATTAAATGTTAATAATATCTTATACTTCCCGTTTAGAACTTTTCAAACCATGCATATCGTATCTAGATATTTGTACATTATAATTGTTAACAAAAATCTGAAATTAAAATGTTGTTAACTTACTTATTGTATAAACTGTTAAATATTTTAAGTTTACATTTAATCTCTTAAAAACTTTTATAGAAATTCAAAACATAATCCTGAGTCACATACCTAAAATATAAATAGCTAGGCATAATATATACGTCTCGGGAAGTTCTAAAAAGCAGAAATGTGATTATTAACGCCTGATATTGCATGTATACATATATATATATATAGATCTATGTCAATGAATTGTTTTTGTCATTACACGTTTTTGTTTCATAAGATCTTTGACATGCATCTGTGAAACCTTGAGATTTTATGGAATCCATTTTGAGAAACACTGCTATATGTATGTATATGCTATATATATAGTGTCCCATTTTATTTTAAACAGTCAAATATCTGGAAATCACGGGATTTTAGAAAAAAATGTTTCGTACAAAAGTTTTATGACTTCGAGGGGGACATAAGATGGTGCCATTGGTTTGTCCTTGGATAGTCGTTTGAAGATCATGTGAAGGTCACCTTCAATTTCTTAAATAGAAACCCCCATTTTTTATTGCATATTCTTGTAGCTTACCTTAAGAGCTTTTCAAAGCACTATGATAAAATATTTTTTTATTAAGCACTTTTCGAGTTATAAGGCTTGAAGCTTATAGTATTAACATTATCCACCGGCATTAGCATTACTCAAGGTGTACTGCGTGGAGATCCGACACAGTCGGATTTACACCTCTATTGTGTGTATGTGTGTATGTGTTTGTTGCGCTTGCACGCGTATGGAGACACAGACCTTACGACTCGTCACTTCCGCGGTATTTTGCAAACCATTCTCCAATCGCGTACCGTACAGCAACTGTATCGATAACTTCAGTGGGAGAATAATCTGGTATCAACTCTTCTTTAATCAGAGCGACCAGATCATAAAAATTTCGGTGTAACGTGCTTTTATCGATGAGTACGATGGTAATGGAAGAATTGTAATATGCGGTCGTAAGTTTAACTGTCAGAACGGTTTTTTAGAGAACAGAATTGTCTCACATCTGTCGGGACGATGCCAGATTACTTTCAGGTTGACGGTTGGAGAGCGGTTTGGAGTTAGAAAATACCGCGGAAGTGACGATATATATGTAGAGAGAAAAGTAGCCTAATTTGGACCAGTTTTTAATTTTTCTTTTGTACACAAACATAAAACATTGCAGGAAGGAAACAACTATGGAAATAAGACAAACATTATATATAATATATGTATAATAACTTTTTTACTCAAAATGTGTGATACCATTCGTAATGCATTGAATTATGCGCATTATATTTCAGAGAAACTGATATATATGATGTTTCTATTAGTAATGCACATTAATTGCATTTATTATGTTTCAAAAAGACTATATATGCACGCTCATACATCGTTGTATCATATTTGGTGAAATTTTAGAAGGCAAAGTGAATACTCACGCATGCGCGCGCATGTATGCAAAAACTACGTGTTATCGCTGATAACATGCAGAAGGACACGGATACGTATGCATACATAATGCGCGCTTATTGTAATGGAGCTTGATTGTCGACGAACAATATATGTATATGGTACGTCCCGAAAAGACCGAGTAAAGACACTGATTTGCAAAGTTTTTTGTTATCTGGCAAAGAAGAATAGTTTTCCGTAATTTTTATGTGTTGAATCCGTTTTTAAAAAGTGTATAACGTATGGAGATTTTGAGAAATTTAGAGCAAAATATACAAAAAATAATACTTTAGACTACATTAACAATTCTATTCCAAGAAAAATTTTTTTTTAATAACTATTACAATATTTTAAAGTACTAGCTTTTTTCTATAAAATAAACAAATAAAATAAAATAATATAAAATAAAATAATATAAAAAAAGAGTTATTGCATTTGATCAGCATGAGGCAATGCTAACTCAGGTTAATAATGATGAAAATGATAGTTATTATGAGCAATATACTATATATTCTTTATATGCAAAGAAAGCAAATAAAACTGCAATGGCTTTATATCAAATGTTAAAAGTTCACAAATTACTCCTAGATAATCGTGAAAAATATTTTTTTTTATTATGTTTTCCAGATTTATATCCTAATGATATTAATGGACAAAACAAAATTAGACAGGTCAAGTTTTATGATCATAAATTTATTAAATGTCGTTTGATGTCTAAACATCCACAGTTCAGATTAAATCAGCAATATATATTTTATTTGTTACACAATATGTGTCAGTTAAATCAAGGAATTTATCATAAAATGAATGTAACTAATCCCCAAGTTTGTTATACGGCTGCGGAATATTTAGAAGCAATATCTAAAGAATTGTCTAAAGAATTCTTAGAATCTAATTTGAGTACAATATTTTTCACACTAAGGAATACGGAACAATTCTGGCGTAAACCGAAAAGTGATTTAAATTGTATGACACAACATTACGGACCTGCAACATGATTTCTGATATTACATTCAAGCAAACAAAAGAATTAATTTTTATTATGTTACTTATGTTTATTATGTTATGTTTATTATGTTTTATTATGTTGTCGGGAATCTTACCTTAATACTTTTATGCACAAAATAATGAGACGAATTAATTGGTATAAAGAAAACATATAGTTGCTTTTAAGAAAAAATATGTAATTTGCAACATGCAGCTGCATATTTTTTTTTAAAAGCAACTATGTGTTTTCTTTATACCAGTTGATTCGTTTCATTATTTTGCGTATAAAAGTATTAATTAAGGTTATTAAGGTAAGATTCCCGAAAACTGAATGTTTTGCAAGATATTTTGTATTTTATGTCAAAATACTGTAACTTTTAAATCTTATAACTCGAAAAGTACTTCATGAAAAATACTTCATTATAATGTTTTGAAAAGCATTTGACACTAGCTATTAGATTCTGGAATAAAAAATAGGGTATTCCATTAAAAAAAACAAAGTTGACCTTCATATGACCTTGGTACGTACACCTTAGGTTAAAGAAAAATGTCACCATCGGATGTCCCCCTCCAAACCCAACAACTTTTGTAGAGAATATTTTTTTATCTGACCATTTCCTGCGAAGTTAACAGGAATGGTCAATTAAAATGGGACACCCCGTATATTGTATATATTTTTTCATTTAATTGGCGTTAGTTTTTAGTTAATGTAAGTTTCATAGGAAATATAAAATAATTTTTTCTTTGTAATAATGATATATATAATTTTTTATTTTTACTTGGCAATTTTCTGATATCATATTTTTTATAGGTTTTTATAGGCAGAATGTATAATAGATTTTTTTTATTTAAAATTGTATAACTTTTTTTAAATAAATTAAAATATATACGATAGCTTTTTCTGAAAGGTTTTAATATATATAACAGTTTTTTTTTTTTTTGAAAGATTAATATACAATTTTTTTGAAATTTTTTACAAGTTTTTAATATATAGGATCCCAGTCACCTGCGCCACTCATTTAAAAACGAAAGGAGTAGTTTCAATCAAAATCCCGAAAAATCCTAATAAGTAAATCGGGTAGTAGTATAGCAACACGGGTTCTAACTCAGGCATCTGAGGGGGTGCGCGGGTGAAGGGGGGGAGAGGTTGAGGGGGAGGGGGTAATGACGTCATCGTTTTGGAGGGGAGGGGGTAATGACGTCATCGTTTTGGAGGGGAGGGGGTAATGACGTCATCGTTTTGGAGGGGAGGGGGTAATGACGTCATCGTTTTGGAGGGGAGGGGGTAATGACGTTATCGTTTTGGAGGAGAGGGGGTAAATTTGGAGTGGAGGGGGAGACGAGGGAGGTGCGGGGGAGAGGGGAAGGTATCGGATTACAGGGGGAAGAGGTTGAGGGGAGGGGGTAATGACGTCATTGTTTTGGAGGGGAGGGGGTAATTACGGAGTGGAGGGGGTGACGAGGGAGGTGAGGGGGAGGTGCGGGGAAGGTATCGGATTACATAAATTCCTGGAAAAGATAAGATAAGGATTGTTTATATAAGGATTCCTGGAAGAGATAAGATAAGGATTGTTTATATAAACATGAGTCATATAGAGATAAGGATTGTTTATACAAAGGGTATCGGATTACACTGCGTCAGCACTTTTGGAGTGGAGGGGGTGACGAGGGAGGTGCGGGGAAGGTATCGGATTACATAAATTCCTGGAAAAGATAAGATAAGGATTGTTTATATAAGCATGAGTCATAGAGAGATAAGGATTGTTTATACAAAAATGATTTATAGTTCCGAGAATTGTTTATATCCTTTGCAGGTTCGTGCAGGTTTTAGCGTGACATCATCGCTATTTTTAGATCATAGGCCCTTAGGCAGCCACTTTTAGGCGCCATGTTGCCAGATTTCAATTTGCGTGACATCATCGATATTTTTAATTAGTGTCGTGTGCGATGAGCGGGTATAAAAAGCTCGTGAAAAAATATAAATTGTCACAGTTGTTCAAAATGGAGCGCGATCTCACCGTACGAGCAGTGAATATCAAAACGTTGGGAGAGTTTCTCCCATGGGACTACGAGTGCGACGAGTACCTCGATTCTCTGAGGGAAAAATGTCGCAAGAGACAACGAACCGGAGTAGTGAACTCTCTGGTGGCGCAAATTGTGCGTCTGGAGGGTGTGAGGAAGATCATTCAAGAGCGTTTTGTGCCCATCGGTGCTGGATACGGCGGATACGAGAAGAAGGGCTACACGTGGAAGGAGATTGAGACGGCGTTTAGGAACCGTGTGCTGACGGGTGCGGTTGTCAATCACGAATACATCGATCCTCGTGAATTTTTGAAAAATATAAAAAATACGGTTATTGAGCGGATCCAGGGCGTCATGATGGAACACAACAGCGTCAAAATTAACACCGCGTTCAACGGGGAATTCATCGCGGGCGACAAGACTGCCGTGAAGACCATCGCCACGAAGAATCAAGAGATATATCCAACATCTGATCTAAACGAGTGGTACACGAAGCATGTGGTTGACGTCATACAGGCATCTCTGGAGGAGTTTCAGGAACGTGATAGCGGATGGGCGTTGTCACGTATCCTGAACCTAACAATCAACGTCAACAAGTTGAATCCTCTACGCGCGGGATGCCACATCGAGTTACCGCGGAAAATTATGCTGAAAAAGGCGGTGGTCAACGTGAAATCAAATGATAATGCGTGCTTCGCGTGGGCAGTCGTCGCCGCTCTATATCCGACGAAAAGAAATTCGGAAAGGACGATAGAATACCCACATTACTCGACGGTGCTCAACCTGTGCGGCATAGAATTCCCCATGACGCTTCCGCAAATATCAAAATTCGAGAAACTGAACACCATCTCCGTCAACGTCTTTACCACCCAAGACTCCAAAATCATCCCTTTGCGCCTCGCCAACAAGATGGAGAAGCACGTCAATTTGTTGTACGTGCACGGAAACAACGATGCACATTTTGTGTGCATTAAGGATCTGTCTCGGCTAGTGAGCTCGCAACTGAGCAAAGAAAATTGTAAAAAATACATTTGCGATCGGTAAGTAAAAACACATTTATAGAATAATTCGAAACTTTATTAATCATACACAAATTATTACAGGTGTTTACACTATTTTCGGACAATTGAGAAATTATCGGCGCACAGCGTCGACTGCGGCAAGATGAACGACTGCGCCGTTGTTCTCCCCAGCGAGGACGACAAGTGGCTGACGTTCCGCAATTACAACCGGAAGGAGCGGCTCCCGTTTGTTGTATACGCCGATCTCGAATGTACGCTCGAGAAGAAGGATGGACAAGACGGCACCACATACGCCTATCAGCATCACAATGTGTTTAGCGTAGGATATTATGTAAGTTGCACGTACGATAATTCTTTATCCGGGTATAAGTCGTATCGCGGTGAGGATTGCGTGACGTGGTTCGTCAACGAACTTCACGATTTGGCGCGCCGTGTGAAAGCGATCCTCACCACCATCGTCCCCATGGCGGATCTTACGCCGGAGGAATCGGAAAAATTCCGTAGCACCGCGACGTGTCACGTGTGCGAGAAACCGTTTACACCGGATGATACGCGGGTGCGCGATCATTGTCATTACCGGGCGTTATCGAGGTCCCGCGCACTCGTCGTGCAATTTAAATTACAAAGACTCCCACGTTATCCCGGTGATATTTCACAATTTATCCGGTTACGACGCGCATTTCATCACAAAGATGTTGCCAATGCTTTCGCAACATTGATTTACTGCCGCTGACGAAAGAACGTTACATTTCATTCACTAAAAACGTTAAAGATACGGAGGATGAAAATTCCAAAATTTGCGAAATTACGATTTATCGATTCATTCAGATTTCTCAGTACAAGTCTTGAAAAATTAGCATCTTATCTGACAACGGACGAATTAAAAATTACACGATCGGAATTTAGCCATTTATCCGCGGAACATTTCAATCTGCTTACTCGGAAAGGTGTGTTTCCCTACGAGTACGTCGACAGCGTCGACAAGCTCCGGGACACAAGCCTACCATCGCGCGAATCGTTTTACAGCTCGCTCACCGGAGAAACGGTATCCGAGAGCGATTACGCGCACGCGACAAACGTCTGGCAAACCTTTTCGATCGAAGATCTAGGTCAATACAGCGATTTGTATTTGAAAACAGATGTTCTTTTGTTGGCGGATATTTTCGAAAATTTCCGAAACACGTGTATAAAGAGTTACGGTTTAGATCCCGCTCAGTATTACACATTACCGGGGTACACGTGGGACGCTATGTTGAAGTACACGGGCATCAAGTTCGAGTTGCTCACAGACATCGATATGGTGCTGTTTGTCGAGCGCGGTATACGCGGCGGTCTCAGCCAATGCTCCAACCGATACGCCGCCGCCAACAACAAATACATGCCATCCTACGATCCATCGAAACCGTCATCGTACTTAATGTACTTTGATGTAAACAACTTGTACGGGTGGGCAATGTGTCAACCGCTACCCTACGCCAAATTTCGATGGGTTGACAATGTCGAAAACTTTGACGTAATGTCCGTTGCATCCGATTCGGCTACCGGTTACGTGCTGGAAGTCGATCTCGAGTATCCGGTGAATCTTCACGACGCGCACTCCGACCTGCCGTTCTGCCCGACGCGCGATAAGCCGCCCGGCAAGCGGGAGCCCAAGTTACTCGCAACGCTGTACGATAAGCAGCGTTATATCATTCACTACCGTAATCTGCAGCAATGCGTGCTACATGGCCTGCGAATTGCAAAGATTCACCGCGTACTGCAATTCGTGCAATCTCCATGGCTCCGCGGATACATAGAACTGAATACACAGTTTCGGACACTCGCGAGTAATGAATTCGAGAAAAATTTATACAAATTGATGAACAACGCGGTTTTCGGCAAAACCATGGAGAATGTGCGAAATCATACGGATGTACGGCTCGTTACACAGTGGGATGGTCGGTACGGAGCGGAGGCTATGATCGCGAAACCGAATTTCCACAGTCGAAGCGTGTTCTCGGAGAATCTAGTCGCCGTAGAGTTGCGAAAACTCGAAGTAAAATTCAACAAGCCGATCTACGTGGGTATGTGTATCCTCGACATATCCAAGACCTGCTTGTACGAGTTTCACTACGAGTACATGGCGCCTCTCTACCGCGACAATTGCAAAATTATGTATACCGATACCGACAGTCTGATATACTTTCTACAATGCGAGGACGCGTATCGGGATATGAAACGCGATATTTCAAAATTTGACACGAGCGACTACTCCGAGAACAACGTTTACGGTATACCGCGCGCCAACAAGAAAGTACCCGGTCTGATGAAAGACGAGAACAACGGCGCGATCATGACGGAATTTGTCGGACTGAGGGCGAAGATGTACGCGTTGAGAGTCACCGGACAAAAAGATGTCAAAAAAGTTAAAGGCGTAAAGAAAAATGTAGTCGCCAGAACTATAATGTTCGACGATTACACTCGGTGTCTCAACGACGAAATCGAGCTAACACGGCGTCAATCGTGCATCCGTTCAAAGATGCACGAGGTGTACACCGTGTCGGAGTCGAAGCTCGCGCTCAGTCCGTACGATGATAAGCGACACGTCGTATCCGAATCCACCGATACTCTACCATGGGGACATTACAAGATACAATTGTAAATAATGCTTAGTAATTTATATAGTTTAATATTTTATGTATTATTGTCTTTATTAGTTTTAAATGTATATATTGTAACATGTGTAGTAATAAAGAACATCATTGTATATATATGTATAATAGTTTATTATAATGCAATGTAAAATATACATAGTTTATTACAACACATCGTCTTTATTTATCCAAGAGTTGTGCGAATTGTCGAATCCCAACCACTTTACAAACACCTTGTCGTCCTTTCGGCGCAACACCTTCTCCACGAGATAAACGTCGGGTTGTGCGGTCTTGAGCAATTCGTGCTCGTAAAAGCCTCCCGCGACCGGATCTTCGCGATAATCTTTAATCAAATACGTCACAGGATTGGTACGTTGCACCGTGGCGATCTTAAACACCTCCGTCGACCAATTCGGCGTGTATCCTTTCTCGAATACAGTTTTGAATTTGCTCACGCGCACCGGATCACCCACCCTGAATTTCGCCGGCGCGGCAATTTTTATATTACCGTACACGGTGCTCAAGAGCCCCTTTGCGATCTCGGGAGTGACATCGATCGGGCGCATACCGATCGTACGATGTTTACAACCGTTGTATTCCGAGACCAATCGCGGTAAATCGTCGATCCACTTGTACGATCCCGCGAGCGTAAAAAACTTCCACATTTTGTTCTTCAACGTGCGATTGAATCGTTCCACCACCGAAGCCTTCATGACCGAGTATGTCGAATAATGATTGATGCCGTGTTTCTTGACAAGATTTTGGAAATCTCTGTTGTAAAATTCTTTTCCACGATCGGTCTGCAAGTTTTTCGGAATTCTCTCCCTAAATATCGCGGAAAATGCTTTGGACGTTTCAATTCCACCTTTGGTCTTTAAGGGCACGGCCCACGCGTACTTGCTCAGCACATCGATAACGGTTAGAATGTAGTTGCAGCCGCCATTGGATCGCGAGTACGGTCTCATCTCGACAATGTCAGCTTGCCACAAATCGTCGTATCCTTTCACGACGACTGGCCGACGCGTAAAGTTTCTTCTCGCCGGTGCGTGGAGCTCGTCCACGAGCGATCTCCTCTCCAGGCTCACCGCTTCCTTCTTGCTCATTGTGATTCGTTTTGCTTCTTCTTCTTCATCGCATCATCGTAGTATTCGATGAAATTTTTGCAGCTTGTTACGACAGTGTACTCGAAGACTCCGAGGAGGAATTTTCGGTGTTTTTGAAAGAATCTATCCTACCGATATTGATGCAAAAGTTGTGCTCTTCCATCGAGTAGCGCCACACTCTCGTCGAGGAGACCTCTCAGATCGTGAATCTGTCGTTCCAACGCCACGTATCTGGTCTCGATGTAATCGTCGTGGTCTCTCTTCCAGGTCCGCTCGGTATTTTCCGAATCTTCGAGTCTCGAAAGTACTTCTCGCTTAAAATTTTCACAGAGCATACGATTTCGATTCTCACGATCGCTCATAAGCTTGAAGTGATGATCCAGATGCAGCTTGTTGACGGCGTCGGTGTCCGCTTCAGGGTCGGCGAGATGTCTGATCACGCGTGACTTGGCGTTGAAAACCTCACCATCCTTGCAGAGACAATTCTCGCGCACGTAATTCTTCGAGACTTCGCCGCTCTGTCTCGTCACCCTGGCGCTTCCTCCTCCTAACTGTAGTCCGAATTTGTTGATAGACATTCCTGTAGCATCACACGAGCAATACTGGCGATAGTTGAAAAGCTGTGATCAATTTATAATCAGACCAGCTTCGCGCAGTTCCTCGATAATCGAGAGAAATTCGTTGTCGTGCGCGTTGTTTCCCGCCTGACGGGAGGCGTCCAGCAATCGAAGGCGATCCACCAATTCGTTCGGATCATCCCAGTGCACGTAATCGACCGCGTTGTCGGTCACAGTCATGGTCTGTGGTACGTTACACTTGGGTAACGTGCGACCCGCACCTCTCCTGTCGAGATGTGCAACACCTCCACCTTTCTTAGATATCAGAGGTGTGATGATATGTTTGTATTTGTATCCTTTGTTTCCCAAAACAGGTAAATGCGCGTTATGACCGCGTCTGTGAGCGTTAGTAGCGAGTAGTATGCTCTTGTACTTTTGTTTGTCAGCCTCCGTACACAGCGTATCGTCGGGAAGTCTTTTGAATATTAATTCAAACAGGCCGGGTGTGCCAGCGTATTTCACACCGTCCACGATCACATTGTCGTCTCTATCAATGTCGAAGGCCTTGTCTCCGAGAAACGTTCCCGCATCGTTGAAGTATACACCGTACACGTTGTCGATCCCTCTCTTCTTGTCACCGCTCAAGAGCTCACCGATGTACTCTTGGCCCAGCGGACCCATTTGACCGTACAGAGCTTCCCGACCATCGGACGTTTGCATCGTCTGTCTCACGGATGTCGCGAAAGACGGGTCCGTGGTTTCGAACACGTTTTCGATCGGTAAATATGTCGGCGCTTCAAACACCAATTTTTGCGGCTGGAACGGAGTCGAGGCTTGTACCGGTGGCGTCAATGGGGTCTGTATCGGTGTCGTCAACGAGGTACGCTTGATTTTCTTCTTCTTCTCAGAGCTCGACCGCTTTCGTTTGATGTCCGGTTCGTTTTTAATCTCGAGATCGTCAACCGAATCATCGTCACCCTTGATGTTCTCGACGATTCGTTTCAACGGTTCTACGATCGGTTTCAACCGTTTCTCCAATTGCACCTCTTGCTCCACTCTACCCGTCTTCAACGTCCGATGCTTCTTGCGAATCGACTCGCTCGTACGAGCGATTTCCTTCGCGATCTTCTCCCTCTCGTCGATATCTTTCGTGTCAAGCGTCATCGTCAACGTCTCGAGAACAACTAACCATTCCGCGGTACCGCAAACTCGTTAAAACCACGTCTGTAACGTCCATCGTTAATCGCACTATCCTTGTCTATCACTAAAAATCCGTACTTGTGCTGCCAACATGCGTGACACAATGTACCGAAATCTTCGTACGTCATGTCCGTATTCACATGATCGTTGTAGACGTGCTTAAGGTTTGTTCCATCCTGCTTGAATATTACGAGTAAATTCGCGTTGTCGCGCACGAGATGTTTAGGTATTTTCGCATACGTTTGGCACAGATAGAAACAATCGACCTTCGAATGTCGACCCATAGCAAAGTACTCGCGTATCGCATTCTGCTTGTCGCACGCTATATCGTCGAAGACGAATACGGAATTCGGTAACGCCTCGCTGTGCGGTACAATTGTGTTGTTGTCCGAGAACGTAAAGTAGCCGATTTCATCGATCGATCCGAGCAATCTTTCGAGATACCGATACTTTGGTTGATTCAACGATTTCGAGTACACGTACACGTTTTCGAAACGTACACCGTTCGGACTTTACAGCAGACTAATCATTACATTGGTTTTACCGCAATTCGAGGGACCGCAAATGATACCGCGTATCGTGTTTGGCAGCATTTTACCGTGTCTGCACGCCTTCTCACAAACCCCTTGCCCACTCTTATCATCCATGTTTTTCACACGGATCGTGTACGGTTGTTGTACAAATTTCATTTTTTACCAGACTCTTTCTCATCCTTGTTATTACGCGACGAGTGCGCAGCATCGGATGTCGGAAAGAGCGGTGCTCGGATATTCGTCGCTAGATCTAAAATATCTCTATTTCCATACATGATTCGGACATTATCCTGAAAAAAAAAAAAAAAAAAATATTGTTTCAAACACACGATTAGCGATACACGTTTGCGACAATCACCTCCTTCCGTTCCTTCTTATTATCCCGGTTATTCATTGTACTTTGTCGTCCGACAAACTTTGATATTCTACTGGTTAATGATCGATACGCGCCTCCTATTTATAGGTGAGCGCTGTCGAAACACACCTCAGTTGGAAATATGATTTACACGCGATACGTTAGAATTCGCGCTCTATGAAACGATACAAGGGTGCCGGTTTACTGAACAGTGTGATAAATCGACTACCGTTGGAGCTGCATATACCCGGCTACCAATTTTGCGGGCCGGGGACTCGTCTGCGGAAACGACTCGCGCGAGGGGATCGAGGTATCAATCCGTTGGACGCGGCGTGTCGCGATCACGACATCGCGTACTCGCAAAACCGCGAATCAGCGGACCGCCACGCAGCCGATCGCGTTCTCGCCGATAAAGCGCGGGTGCGGATCACCGCTGCGGACGCGACTCTCGGTGAGAGGGCTGCTGCTACCGCCGTATGGGCTGCTATGAAAGCAAAGACGAAATTGGGGATGGGTATGACAAAGGGAAAGAAGAAGAAGAAGACCAAGAGGAGAACGCTTCCGACGGCGAAACGCGGTGGTATGTTACCGTTGTTACCGCTCTTGGGAGTCATCGGTTCGCTTGCCGGTGGAGCGGCGGGTGTTGCAAAGGCGGTGAACGACTCTAAGGCCGCGCGACGACAACTCGAAGAGACGAAACGTCACAATAAAGCTATGGAAGGATGGGGGATTTATCTCGCTCCGTACAAGCGGGGCAAAGGATTGAAGAGAAAAAAAAAAACGTCGAAAAAACGATAGAGATGCCCACGGGTGCCACCACCAATCTACAGTTGTTACAAATAGCGAAGCGTATGCGAATACCGTATTTCCGAGGTGTCTACATGCGTAACGCTTTACCCGACAAGATACATAAAAACGAGAGCGGTATCGTGAATTTGGACGATGTCGACGGGCCGGGCACGCATTGGGTGGCGTACGCCAAGAGAGGCGATCGCGCCGTATACTTTGACAGCTTTGGCAATTTGCAACCGCCGAAGGAGCTTACACGCTACCTCGGAGACACCGATACAACGATAACGTACAATCGCACGGTCTACCAGACGTACGATCAAACGATCTGTGGACAATTGTGTCTCCTGTTCCTCCAGAAAATAGATATAAAAATCGATCAGCCATCGATCGACATCAGTCGTCGATGGAATCTCGGCAATGTCGCTGACGCCCACTCTAAGCGGTAAAAGCAGCGTTCTCACGGTGGATTATTTTCCACCGATAGACTTGAGCGATGGGGACTACGAGCTCGGCCTAACCACGATGGAGACCTACAACACGATTCCGAACGTGACGGTAGCGAACAATAAATTTTATTTCGACGACAATGACGAAGAAATTACAATTCCCGAAGGATCGTACGAATTGGACGCCATTGCTTCTTATCTGAAACGCGCGATACTGCAAAAACGAGGAAAAAGTGAAGAGCAAGATTATCCATTGTCACTTCGTCCCAACGTTAATACCATGAAGAGTGAAATCATGTGCGCTTTTCGAATAAATTTCGCCAAACCGAATACCATCGGACCGCTGTTTGGATTTTCGACGGGTCGTATACTGGAACCGAGAAAGTTGCACGAATCAGATTCCTCGGTAAACATCGTCAACGTAAACATTATTCGAGTGGAATGCAGCATAACCACGGGTGCGTACGCCAACGACAGGTCGGTGCACACGATACACGAATTTTCACCGAACGTGCCTCCGGGATATAAAGTCTCGGAAACACCGGCGCAAATCATTTACCTTCCGGTCATCGCGAGGAGCGTTACCGATATCACCTTGCGTGTGGTGGATCAAGACGGACGATTGATCGATTTTCGCGGAGAGGAGATTACCATCAGACTGCACTTGCGGCGACGTGGTGCGAGGAAATGCTCGTGTTGAACGAACAGCGAGTGATTGAGAGAACAACGAAAATTGGGAAAACATCGCCATTCAAGAGGCTCAGTACGACGAACGTAAACTTTTTAAAATCGTTGGGATTCGTTGTGAGAAACGCTTAAAGAGATGGATATACTCGACATCGCTGACGAGCCCGTCTTCGACGAGCGTATCGTGAAATATGAGATGCACACGTACAATCCGTACGCTAACACGACGTTGGGACACAGCGACGAGATACGAATACCGATACAGCAACAGGATTTGTACACGTTACCGTGTGAGAGTTTTCTCTACGTTGAAGGAAAACTCGTTATGAATCCTACCGGTGAGAATAGAGATAACGTGTGTATAATGGGTAATAATTGTGTCGCGTTCATGTTTGATGAAATGCGATACGAGCTCGACGGAGTTGAAATCGATCGTAACAGAAACGTTGGAATAACGAGCACGATCAAAAACTATGTATCGCTGACGATGGAGAAGAGCAAGACGCTGAAATACGCATCGTGGAATCCGGATGGAAATCCGTTGCTCGATGGAAACTTTAATTTTTGCGTTCCGCTCAATACTCTTTTAGGATTCTGCGAGGACTACAAACGGATTGTAATCAACGCTCGTCACGAACTTGTATTGATACGATCGCGCAACGATAATAATTCTCTCGTTGGACGAGTCGGTACGAATCCGACGATCGAGCTACTCAAGATACAGTGGCGAATGCCTCACGTATCTCTGAGCGAAGTTAACAAGCTGTCTCTTCTTCGAACTTTGGAAAGCGGACGATATCTGAGCGTGTGCTTCCGTTCGTGGGATCTGTACGAGTTTCCTCTGCTGCAAAACACGACCAAGCATTCCTGGGCGGTCAAAGCTGCGACGCAATTGGAAAAACCGCGATACGTAATCTTTGCTCTCCAAACCGGTCGAAAAAACGTACTGTCTGAAAACGTTACGCAATTTGACGCTTGTAAACTCACCAATGTGAGACTGCATCTGAATTCAGATTTTTATCCGTACGACGACATGAATTTGGATTTCGACAAGAGTCGATACGCTATACTGTACAACATGTATGCGCGTTTCCGCAAAGCCTATTACGGACAGGACGATACGTATTTGGACATCGATGAATTCTCGAAAGCCGGTCCGTTCGTAGTCATAGATTGTTCGCGACAAAACGACTCTGTCAAGAGCGCCACCGTTGACGTGCGAATAGAATTTGATTGTAAGGAAAATATACCGGCCAACACCACCGCCTATTGTCTCATTATACACGATCGAATGGTTGAATATAATCCGCTGAACAACATTGTGCGCAGACTCGTGTGAAAAGTTATAAATTAGACGTGTGCGAATGGGAATGTCAGTTTTCCGACGGTCGACGACGATGTCGAACGTACCAATTTTCGTCGACTTGCAAGGTTACGCGTTCAACAACATTTTTATCGTGAAAGAGGTAGCGGTACTTCGCGATGGCGAAACGCTATCTCATTACGTATTTCGTGAACACGTACCGTGGTATCTGTTGACGAAATCGGAAAAATCGCTGGCGTGTTGGTTACGGATACACCACCACGGCTTCCGATGGGAAGATGGACACGTCTCGTACAGTCAGATGAAAAGTCTTATCAACAATGCCATTGGTACGGAACCGCCTCTGATATACGTGAAAGGACTCGAGAAGAAAAATTGGCTGTGCGAGATTTTGGAAGATGATGTAGAGATCGAAACGATCGATACGGATTACGAAGATATCGCACGCCTGACGAACTTGGATGTAATCGGAACCTTGCGCTGCGCGTATCACACGAGACATTGCGCTATGCGGAATGTTTGCAAATTGTACAAGTGGTGGTGGTTTGAGCGTAACAAACGTGTAAAACAACTATGATTTATTCTAATAAAATGATGTATATCACACTCGCATGACTTTTATTCAACCTTTTACCCGTTACATAATCCACCATGTAATATGACCTATCGCTTATATCGTACATCTTTCAGACATTTATTGAACGTATATTGAACGTCTATCGAACACCTATCGAACTATTTTTAACATCTATTGAACGTATATCGAACGCCTCTCGTACATCTTTGAACGTCTATCGTACGTCTATCGAACGTCTATCGTACATCTATTGAACATCTTTGAACGTCTATCGTACGTCTATCGAACGTCTATCGTACATCTATTGTACGTCTTTGAACGTCTCTCGTACGCCTCTCGTACGTCTATCGAACGTCTATTGTACGTCTTTGAATGTCTTTGAACGTCTCTCGTACGTCTATCGAACATCTATTGTACGTCTTTTAACGTTTATTACTACAGCGAAATTGACGTTTTTGCGTCGAGCTGTATATAAGGTGTGCGGAAGAGAGTAATTTATCAGTTCAAAGTGTGCACGCGGTGGAGAAAAAAAGTATAGAAAATGGAGCGTGATCAGAATAGAAAAAATTCCGAATACGAGAAGTGTAAGGATTGCGGAGTGTACCACAAGCCGATAGCTGTGGTCGAGCCTCGTCCGAGGACGACTCAAGCGCCTCCCCCCGTTCCCCCTCGTAATCGTGAAAGGCGTTAGAGGCGCAGTTGAAACAATTTTTAACATTTATCATACATTAATTTAACTTATCATGATTGTAATACATCCTTGTAAGATAAGTATTCACGTGTGTCGTACGTATCTTTTGTTTTTGCAGCAGTAGTTTGTAAATAATAGTAATACATCCTCGTGAGAGAAGAATTTCATGGGTGTCAAACTCATTATATGGAGTCGCTATGATATCTCTTATGAGATTTGTTTATGCCGCGGTAGTTTATACTAAATCTATCGATTGATATTCGGTTACTCGGGAGAAGAATTATGTTTCAAAATTATAAATTTGGAGTATGTTTGAAAAGATAACCCCCCCCGTAGAGCGGTCACATAGATTTGCACCACATCTATGATTGTAATACATCCTTGTAAGATAAGTATTCACGTGTGTCGTACGTATCTTTTGTTTTTGCAGCAGTAGTTTGTAAATAATAGTAATACATCCTCGTGAGAGAAGAATTTCATGGTTGTCAAACTCATTATATGGAGTCGCTATGATATCTCTTATGAGATTTGTTTATGCCGCGGTAGTTTATACTAAATCTATCGACTGATATTCGGTTACTCGGGAGAAGAATTATGTTTCAAAATTATAAATTTGGAGTATGTTTGAAAAGATAACCCCCGTAGAGCGGTCACATAGATTTGCACCACATCTAAGGGACGTACTATAAAAATGCTTCGGAGGTTGGGACCGTCACAAGTCTCCTACAGTTCACGAGTTTGTGAGTAACAGTTTGTGATTTAAAAAAAAAAATGGCACAATTATATACAATTGAACTACAAGAGATCGAGCAGTTGATGAGGGCTGTGACGGATCGGATCGCCGTCCTGCACGGTGCGGTGCATCATTTTGAAGAGGCGACGAGAAATGTGCAGCAACAACACGTGCTGCACAATTTTCGAATTGAATATGATGTGCATGGGCGTGAAAACGGAGTGATACTAACATCGCTGTAAGTATTGCTATTTAATATTACGTATGACAGATTTAATCTTCATCGTATATTATTTTGTTTTTATTTTGCTTACAGGCAGGATATACGGGTACACTTGCTAACGGTGTACCGCTCATTTGATATTTTGACAACACAATTCCATCAAATGGAAAGCGATGTGGCGCGCACCGCTGACGTATTGAGAGCGGTGAGAGAGGCGCATTTTGCTGACGATGATGTACAACCGTAAGTATTACATTCGATAAGTATCACACTTAATATTTTCAGATTATTAATAGAATTTTTCTGTTTCAGATGATGGTCCCACGATTTTTTTATTATATTATTATAGTTTTTATTATATTATTATAGTTTTTTTTATTATTATAGTTTTTATTTTATTTCACACACACACACACACACACACACACACACACACACACACATATGTATAGTACACACTTTTTAAATAAATATTATATTTTTTATAAATATATTATTGTATTTTTTTTTGCCTCCTCCTATCCTTGTGTTATACTATATTATAATATTATATACTACTTGAAATTAATTTTTTATAAATATATTATTGTATTTTTTTTGCCTCCTCATATCCTTGTGTTATACTATATTATAATATTATATACTACTTGAAATTAATTTTTTTTAATAAATGTTATATTTTTTTGTCTTATCCCATCCTTGTGTTATACTATATTATAATATTATAATATTATAATATTATATACTACTTGAAATTAATTTTTAATAAATGTTATATTTAATAATATTATATTTAATTATATTATATTTAATTATTAACTTTATAATTATTTGTTACAATTAAAAGGGAAAAATGATAGTCACCGGTTCGCTCGTTTCCTTCTATCATGTAGTGTAACATGACGCGCGCGCTTATCTCGCAGTAGGATAGGTCAGTGAATATGATGTGGTACAGGAAAGATGGTATAATAAAAATTAATTTAATGTTAAATAATATTTATTAAACAGATACATCTAATAAATACATTATGATAGTGAAAATATTTTAACAATAAAGCATGTGATATGCTAGAATTATTGCGATCCAAAGACCTGAGCTAACAGCTCACAATCGATTATATCATTCTTATCGAACGATTCGCTCTCACGTATCACCGCGATGGGGTCCTTCGCACCGCTCGCGATTTTTCGAAAGTGTGCGAACTTGGTGTCGACCATACCAGTGACGTTGTTCAACGATTGAGCGATATGATCCACACAATACTCGAGAGCGATTATGTTACATACGGTGTTGTGTGACATTACTAAACACACTGTTGATGTTTCCAGACGCAGTACTTTTAGATTGTTTATCTTTCCAAACCGTAGCGTGACATGTTCGATGGTTTGAGACGGTGCTTCGTTCGCATCATTGTTAAAGAAATGGTGGATGGCGTGTCGTTGGTCCAGGACGATCTTCCACATGTTGTATGTAAAATGTATCTCTTTGCCATGGTTGTCACCGAGAGCGATTTCTATGTGGCTCGGCGTAGAAACATTGATTCCAATATCCAGATATTTATAACCGGTTTTTGTCAACGGGTATCTTCTAGCTAAAATTCTGGGAGGCGTGATCATGCTTCCATCGATACTTGTCGAATTACTTTTATTTCTGTGGATAAAAGCTTGTATAAGTTTGAAATGTAACAATAGCAGTAAGTTTAAAAGTGTAAATAGTAATAGAGTCAACTTACACGTTGGGTGAGAATTTCCGCTTCTTCGCATCCACACCTTGCTGTTTGTCAGCCGGATTACTCATAGTTGTCTGTTGTACGGTAGAAAACATCGTTGCTATAATTCAGATGAAGCGTTGCAGCGATGTAGTGATTGTCCAAATGGTTTCGGATAACTGATGGTTCCTATTTTTTTTCCGCGAGCTTTTTATACCCGCTCGTCGCACACGACACTAATTAAAAATATCGATGATGTCACGCAAATTGAAATCTGGCAACATGGCGCCTAAAGTGGCTGCCTAAGGGCCTATGATCTAAAAATAGCGATGATGTCACGCTAAAACCTGCACGAACCTGCAAAGGATATAAACAATTCTCGGAACTATAAATCATTTTTGTATAAACAATCCTTATCTCTCTATGACTCATGCTTATATAAACAATCCTTATCTTTTCCAGGAATTTATGTAATCCGATACCTTCCCCGCACCTCCCCCTCACCTCCCTCGTCACCCCCTCCACTCCAAAAGTGCTGACGCAGTGTAATCCGATACCCTTTGTATAAACAATCCTTATCTCTATATGACTCATGTTTATATAAACAATCCTTATCTTATCTCTTCCAGGAATCCTTATATAAACAATCCTTATCTTATCTTTTCCAGGAATTTATGTAATCCGATACCTTCCCCACACCTCCCCCTCACCTCCCTCGTCACCCCCTCCACTCCGTAATTACCCCCTCCCCTCAACCTCTTCCCCCTGTAATCCAATACCTTCCCCTCTCCCCCGCACCTCCCTCGTCTCCCCCTCCACTCCAAATTTACCCCCTCTCCTCCAAAACGATGACGTCATTACCCCCTCCCCTCCAAAACGATGACGTCATTACCCCCTCCCCTCCAAAACGATGACGTCATTACCCCCTCCCCTCCAAAACGATGACGTCATTACCCCCTCCCCTCCAAAACGATGACGTCATTACCCCCCTCCCCTCAACCTCTCCCCCCCTTCACCCGCGCACCCCCTCAGATGCCTGAGTTAGAACCCGTGTTGCTATACTACTTCGGGTACGCTCTATCGGGGTGATATTTTCAACTTCCGGTTTTAATTGAAAGTAGGCTATCCAGACCGGAAATCAATTTTTAAATGGCACGTGGTATTTTTGGTAAATATTTACATAAGGTCAGCACCTCCAAAAGTCAATGACCTTGACATATGTTGTATGTCAAAGTCCCCCCCGAATAACAATCAAAGGGTTTTAGCCGTCGCTCGTTGTTTATTAAAAATGAAACCGTGTAAGCTTTTTCGGGCGCGGTATAGCTCGCCGGAATCCGGGTTCGTTCGATTGGGGGTACGCCAAGAAGAACTCACGTTTAAGAGAGATGATAGTAAATTAATATGTTTATTGAAATAATAAGCTTGATGATTGTGTGTACATGTGATGTATGTAGTGTGTGAAGTGTATGATTGCGATGTGGATTCTGTATAGGAATAAATGTACTCCGTATGATTTATATAAATGCGTGAGTGAATAAAGGCGATGTGAATCTGTATAAACGTTTGAACATATGACGGCGAGGTATGATTCGTCTACGCGTGACGTGAAGCGTCTTGGTGCGATCGGCGGAATGATTAGCGCAAGCACATACGATCGAGTCGTAGCGGTTGGCACGACGGAGCGCCTGTCGGCGGGTGCGTTCGTAGAAGTGTCGCGAGTTCGTTCGATAGTCGATCGATACGGGTCGCTCGGCGGCGCGGATTGGTCGATGCGGTTTTACCTGCCGGATGAATTTTAACTTCAAAATCCCGGTGCACGGAAACGCGATATTTGGATTGGGAAGCCGAGTACGCTCGGCGGGTACACGAGAACGCTCGTGTCTTAAGAGGTGAGGAGCCGAATACGCTCGGCGGGTATACGAGAACGCTCGTATCAGAGGCTTGAAGCCGAGCACGCTCGACGGAAGTACGAGAACGCTCGTACGAAGGTGGATTTAGAGCGGCGGTCCGGCTGGGTACACGGAAATGCCCGTGCACGAAGATCGGTGCCTGGAAGAGCCAAGTACGCTCGGCGGGTATACGAGAACGCTCGTATGCAGAGGAAAGAATACCGAGAACGCTCGGCGGTACACGAGAACGCTCGTGTGTTTAGAAAAAGGCATAGAAGCCGAGTACGCTCGGCGGGCTACGAGAACGCGTAGAGGGAGGTTCGCTGTCTAGCAACGAACAGGATCTGGTGAAATAGACGTACAGCCGGGCCTCTTTTATACTCGGCTGGCGGCCGACTGACTTCGGATCGGCAAGCATCGGCGGTTTCGGCGGCGGGCCCCCACTAAGCGGAATTCGGAACGGTCGGATGTGGGGGTCCGTTCGGCGATTGACCGCCGTTGTTTATTACAAAGTCTTATTGGCGCTCGATGTGCCCTTGGTGGGCTACGGACGATGGACGGTCCGTAGCCGTAACGATGCAGCTTGCGGGCTGCACCGTTACAAAAAGTTATTAAAAAACATTTATTGGATACATCATTGTACACTTTTCACGCAAAGCAAGATTTCACATGGGTTTACAAATTTCTACGCAAAGCGAGATTCAATCCAGATTCTATGTATAGTTTTTTAATGGTGAAGCCCCCTCCCCCTCCCCCCCCGTAGGAAGGAAGGGGCGGAACACACTGCCTCTACGCATACACTTTCCACGCAAAGTCAGATTCCACATCGGTTTACAACTGAAAGTTAAAAACCTTGCGTGAAAGTTGCAAACCTATGTAGAACCTCGCTTCGCGTGGATAGTGTATACGTGGAGGCAGTGTCTTCCGCCCCCCTCCCCTTTCGGGGAAGCTCCACTACCAAAAAACTAGACACATAAGTTTGGATTAAATCTCGCTTTGCGTGGAAACCTTTTGATTGTTACTCGGGAATATGTCCTTGACAACATATGTCGAGATCATTGACTTTTGAAGGTACTGACCTTATGTAAATATTTACCGTATTTTTTATCGCAGATTCGAATTCTATATGAAAAAATACGAAACTATTGTTTGAAATATTTTCTCCCATAGGCCGCCGAAATGTGGCGCGTGCGGCTGAATGAAGTGCCAGGAAATGACATTATTGGCAGTTTCCTTCATGATGCAATGCTGAAATTCTTCCTTGTTGAAAAGATCGTATAATTCCTTTAGTTCGCGGTTTGCTCCAACAAAATTCGTCCCGTTATCCGAGAAGATGCTTGATGGTTTTCCTCTTCGGCCCATGAATCGTTTAAGAGCGTTCAAAAAACCTTCGCTACTCAGGTCGGATACCAGTTCGATGTAAACCGCCTTCGTGGCCATGCAAATAAATATGCATATCCATGCCTTTGATGTTTTTGCGTTACGGCGCTTACCTTCCTTTATTAATACTGGGCCACAATAATCAACTCCAACGTTATCAAAAGGACGTGACGAAGTAACCCTTGCTGAAGGAAGGTTGCCCATAATAGTTTTAGAGGCTCGAGGCCTCGCCTTGAAACAAACGACGCATTCGTGGACTACCTTACGTACCATTCTTCGGCCTCCTAAAGGCCAATACTGCGACCTCACAAACGCCAACGTAAGCTGCGGTCCCGCGTGTAAGGCTCTTTCGTGCTCATGCTTAATGATCAATCTCGTAAGTCGGTGATGCGCTGGCAAAATAGGTTGATGCTTTGCTGAGTATGATAGTTCCGAGTTCTTTAGACGACCACCTACTCTTATTAAGAGACCCTCGTTTATGAATGCATTTAAACTGAGCAAACGATTGTTTCCTTGATCAATGCTCCCTTTTTTGATGTCTTCAATCTCTCTTTGAAATGCTATCCGCTGAATCTGTTTGATGAGACGTTTTCTAGCTACTTCAAGTTCTTGCGCCGTGATTGGGCCAAGATTTCTTTGATCCATCTTAGCTCTTAAATTGTGTGTAAAACGCAGACACAGTGAGACTGTTCTTGTCAATCGAGCATACGACGAAAATCTCTCTATTATATCGAACTCATCCAGCGTTGTAGAAACAGCGATTACTGTCTTTCTTTGGTCAGGTAGCTCTTCCGAATCTAAGTCTGGTCATATAAATTTGGACCATTGTGATTCATTACTGCGCAACCAACTGGGTCCGTTCCATCACAGTTCCGATATTTTGAGGACCTCTGAGCATGCTCCCCGCGATAGAATATCGGCCGGGTTGTCAGCAGTTCCCACATGACGCCAGTCCTCAACTTGTGTGCGTTCCTGAATCTCTCCTATCCAATTAGCCACAAACGTGTTGAATCTGCGGCTTGGAGACTTTATCCAACCGAGGACTATCGTTGAGTCTGTCCAACAGCAAGTCTGATGTATCTCTAAGTCCAAAATTGGAATTATCTTGTCAATTAGCTGTGCTAGCAATTGAGCGCCACACAACTCCAGCCTGGGTATGCTTATTGATTTTAGTGGTGCGATCCTTGACTTTGCGCATAACAGATTTACTTGATGAGTTCCGTTTTGATCACTGACGCGCATATATATACATGCTCCGTACGCTTCTTGACTCGCATCACAAAAGCCGTGTAATTTAACTCGCATTATTGCATGTACAGCCGCAACCTTGCATGGTATCCGAAACTCATTTAGTTGCATTATCTGAGACTTGTACCTGGTCCAATCTGTGTGTAATTCAAAGGGTAATGATTCGTCCCAATTTACTTGCAAGTTCCACAGTCTTTGAATAATTAATTTAGCTAATATAACTATCGGCCCTAGGAAGCCCAATGGGTCAAATATTCGCGAAATGACTGCCATTATGATTCTTTTAGTAACTCGTTGATTCTGCTTCATGTCGACGGATATTTTGTACTGAAACATATCTTCTACGGGATTCCAATGAATGCCTAGTGTTTTAAGAACACCTCCCTTGTCCAGCGATCTGGTCAAGCCTGCGGAATTAGCTGGTACATCCTCTATGAGCGTTCGTTCGTTGGAAGCCCATTTTCGCAGTATGAATCCACCCTCGGCTAAAAGCTTCATAGTTTCGTTGCGTATTTGCAATGCGCGCTTCATCGAATTTGCTCCCGTAATCAGATCATCCACATAGAAATCTCTTAGCACAATCTGTGATTCAATTGGGTATTTCTCCTTCTTCATCCTGGCCAGTGTTTGGATTGCATTGATCGCAAGGAACGATGCCGGTTCAGTGCCGTAGGTTAGCGTTAATAACTCGAACTCTTTCAACCGCTCCCTTGGATCGCCTCGCCAGATTATGCGTTGTAGTGGTACCTGCTCTTCATCCACCCATACCTGGCGGTACATCTTTGTTATATCTGCAATCAAAACATACTTGAATATCTTACGACAATTGATAGCAGATCTTGCTGTAACGTGGGACCGACTAAAAGCGTGTCATTGAGGGAGACACCGGATGCTGTCTTGCAGGAGGCGTCAAACACCACCCTCAACTTAGTTGTAGAATTTTCTTCCTTAATGACGCAGCGGTGGGGTAAGTAATAGTGCGGCATCGCTGTTGTATTCGCAGTCGTGACTTCTCTCATGTGTCCTAATAGTTTGTATTTATTCATAAATTCTACGTATCTTCTCTTAATTTCCGGCTGACGTTCGAGTCGTCTTTCCAGTCCCTTGAAACGAGATATCGCCGTATCCTTAGACGGTCCAAGACGCGCCATTTCTTTGCGCTTAATTGGGAGCTTGGCGACAAATTTACCTTCCGCGTTTCGTTTAAAATTCTCTTCAAAATGCCTTAACCATTTTCGTTCTTTATGCGACATTTCTTGATTCCGCGCGCCATGCTCGATTTTCCAAAACCGTTTTATATTTTGATTTAATTCTTCGTTT
The DNA here is from genome assembly GCF_040581485.1 of Linepithema humile. NCBI lineage: Eukaryota > Metazoa > Arthropoda > Insecta > Hymenoptera > Formicidae > Linepithema > Linepithema humile. The sequence continues at coordinate 14,802,671 of NC_090130.1, read as the reverse complement.
GTAGCCAGAGTGCATGCTGTTGTTGCTGAGCAAGACCTTGTTTGAATTCCACCCGCTACAATCCAGCCCAAATGCGTTTTTTGCCAGCACGGCTGACTCTCCATTTTCTTTATTTGTCCTACGCACATGAAATCCCAAAACACTTCAACCCCTAAGAGCATGTCGATTCTTGACGATTCCATAAAGTCGGGATCCGCCAAAGTGATTTCTGATGGGATTTAAACATATTCTCGCTTTATAGAAGTGGCTGGCAGATCCTGTGTTATTTTCCGAAGCACTAGGCAATTAAGGTCTACCTTGAATCCATTAAAACGAGACTGCATGCATATCTTGACAGAGCTGTGCGTGTCAGTCCCTGCGCCACCAACACCGCTGATTGGAACGCAGCTATAAAACTGCCTCAACCCGAGCCTTTTCACTAGGTCGATCGTCACAAAATTTGACTGAGATCCGCTATCTAGAAGTGCTCGACACGAATGCAGACTTCTCTTGGCGTTCTTGACTTGGATGATTGCCATTGACAACAAGAATTGATGTCCTTCTTTACAGGCTATATGATTCACGCTGGCGGCTGACGGTTCTGGATTTGGACGAGAGCTTGATGCGTCATTTTCCACATTCTCGACCTGCTTGTTTGACTCGATGTGAATTAGTGTATTATGTCTTTTGTTACACTTTTTGCACGATCCGGCGGTGCACTGTTTTGCTCTATGCTCAGTAGATTTCAGACAGTTTAGGCAAAACTTGCGTTCCTTTACTTCTTGTAGCCTTTTGTCGCCGGACAGCGCGATGAACTTGTCACAACGGAAAATTGGATGATCTCCTTTACAAAAGATGCATGGCGTTTTAGTGACCGCTACATGGGCGGTCGTAGCTTTCTTCGTGCCGCCTTTGTCAAACTTACTGGGACACGCTGCGATCTGCGGTTTCCTATCGACGGCTTCTAACGCTCGGCATTGCTGAGATAAGAATTCGATCAATTCCTTAAACGTTGGAACATTGGCACTCTTTAGGCTGGTCTCCCATTCCTTGTTCGTGATAGGTGCCAGCTTGCTGGTGACCACGTGAATAAGAAGGTCATCCCAATGATCCGTGCGACGTTTTAGAACCTTAAGGGCCCGTAAATGCTTCAAAATTGTGTCTAAAAGCTGCCGAAGCTCCGTGTGACTTTCTCTTGATAATATTGGCATATCAAAAATGGTTTTGATATGCTTCTGCACAATGACTCGTTGATTGTCATATCTCTCATTTAACATCTCCCATGCTTCAATGTAGTTTTCAACCGACAATTCGAGCACTGATGATAGCAGCCGCCTCGCTCTTGAGAGATGCCTTGAGGTACTGCATTTTCTGAATAGCCGGCACTATGGCGTTTTCATGAATTATTAACATGAATGCGTCACGAAACGGTCTCCAGTCTTCATAGGCGCCTGAAAATGAAGGAAGATCAATCCTTAGTAATCTCACGTTCATATTTGGCACCGGGACGTTGTCGCGTATGTTTTGCAGCGCTCCGAAAGGATTAGGTCCAAGCATGGCTTCATTTGCAGCCGCCCTTGTAATGAGCTCTTCTAGTTTTGCGTCTACCTCAAAATATTTATCCTCGAAGATACGCCGCTCTTCATTATGCGCGACCTCATGCTCTTCAGTGGCTTCCAACATTTCGATTCGTGATTGAACATCTTCAAAGATCTGCCAACACTCTCTCAATTTCATCTGTCTCTGTCGCAACTCCGAGACTGATACTTGTCTGTCGCCTAACTCTTCGACGAAAGTTCTTGCACGTGTGCAAGCCGCCTTTGCTTGCTTTCTTTTTGCCTTTGCTGCAATGTGTGCATCCTCGTTGTCCGGCATATTACTACCTTTATTTGCTTACAAGGTGATATTAATATGCTGAAGAATCGTGATAAGGAATAAAAAATGTTTGCGGAAGGAAGTTGGAGACTCACCTGAAATTTGTCGAACAATGCCAATCTGCAAACTCCCTTGTTATGTCCACTGCCCCTTGCTTGGGCCTGTCCGTATAGCCGGGTCTACAATGAGTCGGTAGTCGGTAGTCGGTAGTCTTAAGTCACAATTGGTGAGTGGAAAGCGAGTCTACAACGAGTCGGAAGAGTAGTCGGTAAGTCGTAATCGGTCAGTCGGTAGAGTTGGCCAATAGCTAACTTTAACGACACCGACTACCGATTTTCTTACGACTGGCCAATCAAACGCCCCGACGTTCTAGGCATGCATGCCTCACGTGTTTATGTGTGTTATCAATGTGTGTTTATCAAAATGAATCTGGACGACCTAGAGATAATTAAAATTGTGCATAATTAAAATTGTGCCTATAATATTAAGTAAATTGGCTATTAGTTTATGCTAGAAAACATGAGCAAAATAAAGCAATTCAAATTACTAACCTGTTCTCGGTTTGATTAAAGCAGCACCCACTTGCTCTCAACAATGTTTTTTATCTATATTTTTATATGTTTTCACATTTTTTGCGTACAGGCAAGAATTTGCCTCCATTGCACCAGAACCAGATGGAATATACTCCATTCGTTTGCGATGGGCTCGCACAAACATTGTACGTAAGTTGTCCCAACGTTTCTGTACAGCTTCGCCTATAATATTAAGTAAATTGGCTATTAGTTTATGCTAGAAAACATGAGCAAAATAAAGCAATTCAAATTACTAGAGATAATTAAAATTGTGCATAATTAAAATTGTGCCTATAATATTAAGTAAATTGGCTATTAGTTTATGCTAGAAAACATGAGCAAAATAAAGCAATTCAAATTACTAACCTGTTCTCGGTTTGATTAAAGCAGCACCCACTTGCTCTCAACAATGTTTTTTATCTATATTTTTATATGTTTTCACATTTTTTGCGTACAGGCAAGAATTTGCCTCCATTGCACCAGAACCAGATGGAATATACTCCATTCGTTTGCGATGGGCTCGCACAAACATTGTACGTAAGTTGTCCCAACGTTTCTGTACAGCTTCGCCTATAATATTAAGTAAATTGGCTATTAGTTTATGCTAGAAAACATGAGCAAAATAAAGCAATTCAAATTACTAGAGATAATTAAAATTGTGCATAATTAAAATTGTGCCTATAATATTAAGTAAATTGGCTATTAGTTTATGCTAGAAAACATGAGCAAAATAAAGCAATTCAAATTACTAACCTGTTCTCGGTTTGATTAAAGCAGCACCCACTTGCTCTCAACAATGTTTTTTATCTATATTTTTATATGTTTTCACATTTTTTGCGTGCAGGCAAATTCTTGCCTGTACGCAAAAAATGTGAAAACATATAAAAATATAGATAAAAAACATTGTTGAGAGCAAGTGGGTGCTGCTTTAATCAAACCGAGAACAGGTTAGTAATTTGAATTGCTTTATTTTGCTCATGTTTTCTAGCATAAACTAATAGCCAATTTACTTAATATTATAGGCACAATTTTAATTATGCACAATTTTAATTATCTCTAGTAATTTGAATTGCTTTATTTTGCTCATGTTTTCTAGCATAAACTAATAGCCAATTTACTTAATATTATAGGCGAAGCTGTACAGAAACGTTGGGACAACTTACGTACAATGTTTGTGCGAGCCCATCGCAAACGAATGGAGTATATTCCATCTGGTTCTGGTGCAATGGAGGGTCCAGATGAGAGCAATGGGATAGATTTTGCTTATTACGTGGACATGAGCTTTCTTATTCCTCATTACAAGCCTCGAATGTAAGTTGAAACAATGAACATCTTTTCTTATGTACAGCACAAAACTTAATCAACGTATCTAACTTTCTCATGCATTTTAATATGCAGGATTTGTTCGAACATGAAGGCTCCTATCTCCATTCAAATACCCTCATCCACTTCACCATCAGCTGTAGCTGAAGAGTCTGCATCAATCATTACTCTTCCAACTAATTCGACTTGGAACCTAGATCTTACAGATTCCATAAGTATTGTAGGTAAGTCTCAGGTGTCATTGGGTATGTCCAATATATTCTAGGGCATCAGTCATGTAATTTTTTCCTAAGAATAAAATGAATAAATGAAAGCTTTCACGTGAATTCAACAATTTTATTCGTCAAATTAACATAAAACTTTTTACTTTCGCATTTCCGCTCCTCGAAAAAAAGTACATGACTGATTCCCAGATTGGGAAATATCATTTTAATATGTCTCGTTTTGCAGATAATGATGACAGCTGCTCTCTACCGTCAATGTCCACAAAATCTCCATCACCTACTTTGTCTCCAACATCTTCGCCAACGCCTGTAAATAAAATTTTACAAAAGAATTTAAAGCAAGTCGTGCCATTTTTTTTCCATCTATCAAGGCGATGAATTCCAAAAATACATCAGAATCAGAATCAGGATTTTCTGGCACATCTGTTGCCAGTAAATTCAAACACAAAGCGAATACCAAAGTTGTCATACCTCCAAGTGACATTTCCTTTAAACGAAAGAAGAATGCCATGGATGGTTTCCTTGGAGAGACTGCAAAAATGATGGACAGAATGGCTTCTACTGTTGAGACAGTAGTCTCAAGCCGAAGAACTAAAACGTCATCACTTCCTCAAGATAATGAACTTACATCACTATCAGTGACAATTGCTTACGTAATGCAAGATGTGCCAAAAACGAAAAGAAGATTGTGTTTGGTTAAAATTCTTCAAATAATTGAAGAATTTGTAGAATAATATTTCCTTATGTATCATGTTTTTTTATTTTTATTTTTATATACGTTACATTAATTATACGTATAAGAAACTACTGTACTGTATGAAAATTTAATGAAAATTTAATTATTTTTGTGTTTGAAGTTTCCAATTTAATTTTCTTACATAAGTTTATGTATTGGTATATACAGTCATGCACATAATTGTGTATTAACCTGGATTAAATTTTAGTAAAAACTGTGATACAATGATATTTACTTATGTATTATTATTTTTATTTTTAATTTTATATGTGTTACATTTATTATAGTATAATAGTATTATAATATAACAAACTACTGTATAACAAACTACTGTACTATATGCAATGTAAAAAATTTTATTATTTTTTTTGAAGTTTCCAGTTTAATTTTCTTACATAAGTTTATGTATTGTTATGTTATGTGCAATCATACACATATTTATGTATCAACCTGGGTTACATTTTAGTAAAAATTGTAATACACAATGTTAAAAAGTTTGTGATAACTAACTATAGCTTTATACCTATTGTAATTATTGAAGCATTTCTTAATTAACAATAAATTTCAATTAAAGAGTTATGGTTTTTTATATTTTTTTAAATCCTGAATAATATTTATATTATGAGTTGTAATTTTTATTAGATTACTTTTAATGTATATACCCCAGATAGCAAGTTGCCCGCAAGTTGCTATTAATTTGCTTGAAATTGCTTTATTAAAGTTGCCTTCAATATTGAGGAAAGCGGCTTCCGATTTTGTCTATTGGATTGTCGATTTTTATTGCTAGGAACAGTTACAAGCAACTTGATGGCAACAGTTGCCTTCTTACGAATCAGTCATATAATAGATTGTTGGAAATCATATGGCAACATGACGGAAATAGTTTCCACCTAAAATCTTAATTCCATTAGTTGCTAATAATCTGACGATAATTTGAAGGAAACCGTTGCCGTTAAAAAAAGACTCATCTGAGACATTGATTGTGTATCATGCAATATATATAGTGAAAATTACTAAAATGAGCAAATTTATTAATGTATCTGTGATTTGAGAGTCAATTCTGTATCATGAAATGTAGTGAAAATTACAGAAATAAAAAAAATTACTAAAAAAAAAATTTACTAAAAAGTATATAATCTTATTGTTTAATAAGTAATAAAATTGCTTACTTTTTGTAATTTTTACTACATTGCATGAATACAGAATACAAAATCGACTCCTAAATTACAGATGCATTCATTGCATACAGATGCATAAATTTGCTCATTTTTGTAATTTTTATTATGTTGCATGACACAATCAATATCCTGGTAAGATTTTGGTAGGCTATCAAGGTCATGCTTCACAATAATTAACCATAATTATATAATTGGATTCAAAAGTTTATTTAAAAAGTATCTTTTCAACATTCTTTTAGAATTTTCTTTATTAATGATTGCCCATATTCTGGGAAAATAAAATTTTTATAGCTATTATATATTTTATTGCTACCCAATTAAATAATAAGTGTCCTTACAAAATTAAATTAGACTTTCCAAACACTTTACAAAAAAAACAACACACTTATTGGCCAATCCAACACTATATAAATGAATATTTGTATCTACGCATTTTTTATATAAAATATATTTATGAAAATAAGAATGCACGTTAACAACATAAAAGAAACCGAAAATAAGAATGCACGTTAACAACATAAAAAAAACCGAAAAGATAACTTTAAGATAAAGATAACTTTATGAATCATTTGATGAGTGCTCATTTTCATCGCTATCATTTTCTACGTCTGTAACGTTATGTTCATTTTCTGAATTTCTATTATCCCTGTCGTTATCATCATTTTCTGAATTTCTATTATCCCCGTCGTTATCATCATTATATAATGCATCTGCAGTTGCCTGCAAATTTCTCCGATTTCCTTGTACACCTGGATGTCTACCTCTGGCATTCCGGAATCGTTGTTTGGCAATTTTCAAGGATGCGACGATATTTTTTTGGAATTCTTCTCTGGTTGGTTTAGGATAATACCTATTTGACGCTACGGCTTCTGAAAAATAATCAATATTATAATCAATATTGTACACACAGTGGACTAACAAATATACACAAATATACATACGGTAAATCGCTTGACATAAAATTGTATTATAGAATGGGAATTTAATATCATTAATTCCCCACCATGTCATTTGTCCGGCTACTTGCATCGTTAAAGCTTCTTTTATACATTGATGCACGCTATCTTTTAATGTTATGCAGTTTAAAAATTTAAAGTACTGTACCTATAAACATACAAATTATTGCAATAAAAGTAAAAAAGGTTAATCAATAAAGAGATAAGTTAGTTACATGCTATTTAATATTCTGAATTATGTATATGTGTAAAAGAATAATTCCGCAAACGTTTCGATCTGTAATAAAGTTATTTTCGAATACGATGATAGTCATTTAGAAAATAAACATTAAAAATAAATAAATACAATATTAATTAAGACTGATTCTAACAAGATTAACGATTCAAAACTGTCGAGGTATAAAACAAATTCTGAAGATATACAAATTATTACATAATATAAATTGAAATATACATCTATAAAGCAATTTCTTATGTGTATATTAAATATGAATTAATTTAATATTTACAACTTCTTCATAAACGGCGTTATCCTTTGTAAACATTTGTATTGCTTCTATTGTCGAAAATGGAAGAATTCGCGGCTTTGTAGGAATTGTATTAATAACGTTGCAATCGATTTTTCGCTCTATTGTATTCAATCGTTCATTTGTTCTTCTGAAATTAATTGATTATAATTAGTAATATTAATAAACAATGTGTGTGAAAATACTAAGATAAATATTTAACGGTAATAGTCCATCTAATTGTTTTAATGTGTGATTAATATTTCATATTCATCAAAACTTTTAAATAGATTGAATGAAACAAGTATATGTTTTTCTGAGAACAAAAATCAAAAATATTATAGATTATAAGAAGTTTCAAATTGAGAAATGTTTAAAAAAAAATTATATATATAACGTAGTAAACATATTAATAAAGTATAATTAGAAGCATATATTCTGAAACCAATCAATGATATCAAAACGATAATAATGTTCAAAATATGTTAGTTATTCTTGCATTCCTTTATTTAGAATCATTCAGAATAAAAAAAGAATATTTCATTACTTATTTAGTCATATTGTTTCAAATATATTTTACAAATTTTTGCTCAGAAGCAAACTTGTAACGTTTAAAAATTTTTATGAACTATTTATTAAAAACTTTTAGAGAGAAAGTAAATATATATTATTCAAAACAGAGTTATTATCTATTTTCAATTTTAGTTAAAATAAGAAAATATATACGTACTGCATTTTATGCTGTAAGTCGCGAAGTATTTCAATTACTTGCGATATTTCATTTTTTTCTCTTGCTATTGGTGCATTATTTTCCAATTGTATTTGATGTGATGGTATAACTTTTTGAAGTGGTTCAATTGATACGGTATTTCCCAATTCTTGTATGTGATATGATTCTTGCACTAATGAATTTGCATTTTCAACATTTGATACAGGTTGACAACATGGTTGTAAATTGTGTAGCAACTGCATCTCATTCTCCAAAGGAATACTATGTGGATAAATGGGTGATGATGTAATATTTTCCGAAACTTCTTTATGTTGTATGTTATTCTTCATTAAATTTCTGTTTAATTCTTGAGTTATATGATGAAAACTGTTTCCATTAATGCCAGATTGTTGTGGTGATATACTTGTTGCATTATTCGCTTTAAATGATTGAAAGTTGTTAATAGTCTGTTGCTGTGCATTTTCTGTAAAATTGTCTGTTGCATTTTGTCCAGTATTATTAGAAACATTTTGTCCAGTAAGAGGTATTGGGTGATATGGTAATCGATGTTTTTGATTATACGTTAGTGTGTATGGAGTATTTTGATAGGTCTTATCAGACATAATGCGTACCCTTGTACAGTTTGAATCCTTATTGAAATTAGAATTACACGGCACATTTTCATTATTCATAACATTATGGATATCTTGTAAAGTAGATGAAACTTTTTTCTTTGCTTTTTCTTCATTAATATACTTAGATTTTTTTTTAACCTTCACTCCTTCTTCGCTCGAAGTAGTTTCGAATCGATGTGGTTTTTTACATAATCTTTTTGGACGATGTATGGATCTAAAAACAAGACAAAAATAATCTAAACATTAATATTGTCAACATAAACATAAAATAGTAATAATACTTTTTCTGTAACAGTAACTGTAATTGTAAAAAATTCCCACAATATTTTAATAAGCACAATATTTTGAGCGCAATATTCATCACGCTATACAGGGTGTCAATTAAGTCCCGGGACGGCTGAATATTTTCTCATGTAAGGTATTTTTGAAAAAGGTCAAGGTCATTTCTGAAGTAATTTTCAACGAGGAATTCAACGGTGACCTTCAATTTGACCTTGAGCTTGACCTTCAAGGTCATTTTAAGGTTAGGTTAGGTTTTTTAAATAGAAACCCCTATTTTTGATTTCAAAATCTAATAGCTGGTGTCAAGAGCTTTTCAAAACACTATAATAAAGTTATTTTTCATTAAGTACTTTTCGAGTTATGAGGCTTGTAAATTACAGTATTTTGACATAAAATACAAAATATCTTGTAAAACATTTAATTTTTGGGAATCTTACTTTAATACTTTTATGCATAAAATAATAAGACGAATCAATTGGTATAAAGAAAACACATAGTTGCTTTCAAGAAAAAATATGTAGTTTGCAACATGCAACTGCATACTTTTTCTTGAAAGCAACTATGTGTTTTCTTTATACCAATTGATTCGTCTTATTATTTTATGCATAAAAGTATTAAAGTAAGATTCCCAAAAATTAAATGTTTTACAAGATATTTTGTATTTTATGTCAAAATACTGTAATTTACAAGCCTCATAACTCGAAAAGTACTTAATGAAAAATAACTTCATTATAGTGTTTTGAAAAGCTCTTGACACCAGCTATTAGATTTTGGAATCAAAAATAGGGGTTTCTATTTAAAAAACCTAACCTAACCTTGAAATGACCTTGAAGGTCAAGCTCAAGGTCAAATTGAAGGTCACCGTTGAATTCCTCGTTGAAAATTACTTCAGAAATGACCTTGACCTTTTTCAAAAATACCTTACATGAGAAAATATTCAGCCGTCCCGGGACTTAATTGACACCCTGTATAAAGATTTGAACAAGCAACATGTATCAAATTCTTGCGAAATAAGTTTGTTAACGACGTGAAAATACATACATGAAAAGTATAAAATGTACATACACACATATACAATTACCTTTAAATATTTTAAGATGATCGATGTGATATGTGATGTGACAATTTTTTTATGCAAAAAATGTTTATAATCACTTTTGATAACAAAGTTTATTGTTATTTACATAAATACCATACTTTATAATTATATATATATATATATATATATATATATATAATTAATATATTATTATATATTATTATATATATTATTGATAATATATATTATTATTATATATATTATTATTATATATTATTGATAATCAATAAAAAAAGAAAATTTTTCTTTATTTTATAGCATTACTGCAACGATAAATTCGTCTTTTATTATATTATCTTGTATTACTTCATTATTAGAAAGACAACTAAAATAAGGCATTTTAAAACATTTAGCTTTGATATTTTTTAATGGAATAATATCATAATCATGAGCTAATCTAGAACACTTGTAAATACCGACGGAGGATGAGTTGATGCCAATATTGTTAAAATCTGTTACTCGTAGAAATTTTTTAATAACAATAAAAAAATTATTTTCACATTGTAAAATATTTTTTACGCAACATATATTTGAGTCTGATAAAATACAACAATCGTCTTGTTGACTAATACCAATTGTAATATCCAAAGTTTTTAAAAATTTGTACTGGTCATACATCCTAGAATTATTGTCAGCATAAGGTAATGGACCCTGCTCGTGTTTTTTCCACACTTTTATATAATCATTTTGTACAATAGACTTCCTTTTGCATTGTTCTTGCTCCGCACGCCTTGCAGCAATTTGTTGTAAGGAAAGATGTGGTTTTCTACACATTCTTTTGAAATTAATTATGCTGTTTTCATAAGGAAATGCTGAATAACTATCTAAAGGGCCAAATCGAAGTACATCTTCGATTAAATGTAGAATTCCATGTATATTGTATGATAAAAAAGTTGGGCCATAAATGTCTTCAGAAAGCAACACAAATTTCTTTATAGCTATTTCAGAAAAAACTAGATTTCTATTTGTATTATATACCGACGAAACAAGAATGCGCATGGAAATATGGAAAAGTAAAAAATGATTATATACGTAATCTTTAATAACTCCTTTAAAACATACTATTCCAACATATAACATAATTTGACGCCACTGGGTGGCTTTAAATTGGTCACAGTCAACAAGCGATTCAACACGGCGTGCAAATTCTCGTGGACAATATTTCGATAGAACCTTCAACCGATTTGAAATAATTTCGATTTGAATTCCCGATAATTTAGTATTTTTCGTATAAGTCCCGCGTAACCATGTCAAAGTTAATTTTTTCATTACTCCTAGACAACACAGATGCATATATTCAAAGACAACATCTTTAACCATATTGAAAGATAAATAAGATAATGGACTTGAGCCTTTATGATGCTCCTGATCTATTTGTTGTTTGTATTCTTCATTTGTGCGTTGTGTATGCTCAACACCTCTAAGTACCATATATCTTCCAATACTAAACCCGTTAACTGTGCATTTTGAGCATGGACTGGAAGAACAGTGACCTTTATGTCCTAAAATAAATGCTCTAGCTGGCGCATCTGCGATAAAGCATCGTAATTTTATTAAGAATTTTTTATTTTTAAAGATAATTCCACCTTCATTAAAAATTTCATGTAAATCGGAGTTACAATACTGGAAAAACTCTTCTGCACTGTTAGGTTTTTTTGGACCTTTATATATGCCTACAGTTTCTGGAATAGATTTTGGAATATTAGCAATTCTGCATTGAATTGGCCAAATATCATGTTTCCCACTTTTATATAATTTTGCACCATCCGTACTAATATCAATTTCGAGAATTTCGGGAATCAATAACAAATTTACATATTCAAGGGTTTGAGCCAGACATTTCTTTACCCCAATATGTAAATATTCTCCTGGCTCAATTTTATATAAAATTGAACGAATGTGTGGTGTGAAGAGCAATGTTCGGATATCTTTGGGTAAAAATGTTAAGCAACTATGACTTCTTAAAACTGTTAAAATACGGTTACCCAAAATGTGATTTGCATCAACTAGAACAGCTGCTAAGTTTTTCTGAAAAATTACTTTATTATTTGTATTCATAACTTTAATCCTATCTACATTGTTTATACATGAATGAAGAGAATATTTATTTGCAGCAAGTTGTGCAATCGGAGCAAAAATTTCTTGTACAAAATAATTTTCGTTGCAGTCTTCAAAATTTTGAGGTTTTATAATATATTCTTTAACATTTTGAGATTCTATATTTTCAGCAAAGTTTTCAAGCGAAATATTTACAGGACTACTATCTATCAAAAGTGATTTTTTAACACTAATTGCTTTTTTTATCATTTGTTTCTGATAGGCTAATCTTAACCTTTGTTGCCTTTTTGATACAGCATGAAGAGACTTGTAGTAGCGCGAATTGTTAGTTTCCAATTGAATTTGCTTCATTTTTAAATTTGAATTAGATCCAGATTATTTACACTGCGAAAAAATTAAAATAAATAGGTACATGTAATTAACATACAACTTCTTGTTCAGTGAATGCATATAAATTGTTGTATAACTTTAGGAACGAAATTTAAGCGCATAATCTTTTATATTGTAATATTTTCTATTATATAATGAAAGTTTTAAAATAGAAAAGTGCAAAAAAGTTTCCAAGCATAGAACTAAACCACATAAAATAAAGTTTTTATTCAATAAAGTCATTGTATTACAATGTGACTTTATTACCAATGCTTTAATAAAAATGTTTGAATCTTTTATTCATACTACTGGACATTTAGATGTATCACTAAAAATCAAAATACAATGAATCATATTGGAAACTCACTTCGCTGGTATTCTAGTAATCAAACAGCTACGATATATAAAGTTTATATAAAAAAAATATCGAAGAACATGTATGTACATACATGCGTGCAGGAAGAAACAGAAGAAGAATAGAAACAATTAAATAGTGCAAGATTAATTTGATAAATTATAAATAATTAAAATTTCTTTAAATGTATTTTTCTCATTAATTAAGTTTATGCAAATATGCACTACTTTAAAATGTTCCACATATGCATCAGTTTAAAATTAAAAAGTTTTTAAGATTATTGATTGAAAAATTGACATTGAGTATACTAACAGAACAGAATTTGTAATGTGTTATTTCAATTTTGTAATATAAATACATATACAAATAATTAAATATTTAATTTTTTAAATAAAATAATTATCAAATAATTACCACTAAATTTACTTATATAAAGATTCTGTTCTATTAGATCTTTTGTTAATCTTTAATCCAAATTTCATAAAAATCCATTGAAATTTGTCATATAAAATACATTCTCTTCCTAGAGTATATTTTTCATGCATTTAATCAATATAAAAATGTTTGTTTAGATACTTAAGTCTAAGTTTTTAAATTAAAATCACTTTTTATATGCAATATGATAAAAAATATTATAAATAAAATAAAATAGTATGATAAATATGATAAACATAAAATAGAAAATTTAAACATTTTTTAATTCCATGCAACTAAATTTTCACTTTAATGATACAGTCTTTTTAGAAACAAAGATTGATTATTTTAAAATATGACTCTTTCATTTGGCTCCATTTATAAAATATGTTGCTATAATAAAGTTTGAATAAATATTTCTTATTGTTATTTGTTTTACATTGTTCAAGTAACACATGTAACAAAAAATTTAATGAAACAGTCTAAATTTTTTAATAATCTGTATTTAATTTTAACACTATTATTACTTTAAGATTCAATGTTTCTTTTGAAATATTTATGAATATAATTTAGAAGATATACAAAATCTTTAACAATAACATATTTTAACTAATAATGGGCTCTTTTTATAAAATAATTTTAATTACAGAGCAGTATATTAAGAGTTAAAAGCTAGAACTCAAATACATTAATGTTTTATTTTAATTTTTATTAATTAATTTATATTAATTAATTTGTATTTGCAAGTAATTTTAATTTTTATTAATTAATTTGTATTAATTTGTTAAATTGAGCACCAAGATCTAGCTTAGACTCTTAATACACTACTTCATAATTTAAATTACTAAACTTTTAATCAATATATACACAAGTAAAAAGAGTAAGAGAATCAATCTTTCAAATATCTTTTCTAAAAATTACTCACTATTTTCGACTGAAGCAAAATTGAAATACAAATTTTTTTTGCTACTTTATTCATTTATTCTCCTCATTGTAATTTCAATTTTTTCATCGACAATAATTGAATGTTGTCTAATATTTTAAATATTTTCGTAGATTCTACCAATTACTTTTAATTTGTAATCAATTAATCCAAAAACATAATATAGAGCAAAATAAATAAAATATTTCAACTAAATATTATTTCATAACATTTAATGCAATTTAATATAATTTAATAAAAAGAATTAATAGTGCAAAAATACTGTCGTAGTGAAAGTTTATAGAAAATTTTTTTGAATGTGAATTATAATGTACAATATATTTATACTTACCGCATCGCAGTAAAACTTTTTTCGAGAAATGATATCAAAAAACGACAATGCTAAATTTATATCTATTATATAGTATATTATACATATATAGTAGTAAATAAACTGTGATACACTGCCAATTTTAAATCTGAAATTATTTAAAATAAATGCACAATTAACATATAAAATATTATTTAATAATCAATCCTACGGAAAATATGTGATTTACTTACATTATTCGCACTGATTATTCTTAGAGTTAGAGGTTATTGTGCGTCTTGCGACGTAGTAGTGTACTGCCGAGTCAGACTTTGTTATTCTTCTTTCTTCTAATGATATCTGCTCTCAAAATGAGAGTCCTCAACATTTCACGTATTAAATACACATAGAAGACACAATTGTGCCGAAATTGTTAAAATGTTGTATAATAAAGAACAGCGAGAAACGGATTACGCACGTGCACGCACGCGAGACCGGAAGAAACAATGCTGCCAACGATCTGGGCTGCGGGCGGCAACGCGCACATCATGCCGCCCGCAGCCAATAACGCGCTCTTTTTAGTCCAAATGTAAAAATTAATATCTTGCTTATTATTGCTCAAATCGCAAAACTATAAAGGATTTTTCTACTCGGTTTAACCCACTCTACCTGTATAAGAAAGGTGTTTCATCATGTCGGGGACACTCTGTATATATGTATAGATATTTTTTTTTTATTATGTATATATATATATATATATATATATATATATATATACCATATATATATATATATATATTTAAATAAATATCCATTAAGGTCCGCGCGCTTATAATGCATTTACTACGGTACATGAAGGGCAACTCGGCCCATTTAACAGCATTGAGAGAAGATGTAAATTACGTCTTGCGTTTCCGTGAGACACTAAGTTTCATCCATATATTCCCAGTATTACAATCACTGAGCGGCTAAGGCTGTGTCCGAAATTGACTGCCGGTATTGAAAATCTGTAATATACGTAACGTGAAATATAGATTTTTAGTACTGGCAGTAATTTTGGAATGCAGCCTAAATAGTATCGAATGTGATTAGTTTTTCAAATTATTATTAAATTTGAATTATTATTAAATTATTATTAAATTTAAAGATAAAAATATTAATCATTATTTATGGCAATACTCCTTAGTGAGAAATACAAATCGAAAAAATGTCTATTAAATATCTATTATGTCTATTAAACGTTTTTCCATTCACTCAACGGAAATGTGAAATAAATATTTTACGAAAACGATTTCCAACAGATTGTAATAATTTTTATGACAATAAATGTGCTACAGCATTTCCGCTTGTTTGCGCAGGCAATCGTTGTCTGCATAATGCCTTTAGTTTGACCTAAACAAAATTATTATTGTCTCGATAATAGCAATATGATGACAACTGAAGAGAAACTTGTGTCAAGCAATCATTTTCCTTTTTGTACCAAAGACGCTTTTGCTATCTGGGTACATATTTTTTAAATTATATACTATTAATAAAAATAGTTAAAAAAATTGAAAACACGACATTGAAAATAATAATTAATTTATTTAGAATTTTCGATCTTTATACTGAAAAAAATGAAAAATATTAGTTTTATTTACAAAGACTTTTAATGAATTATATTCATACTTTATAATAACATTTTCTAAAACTTTTATATTTATTATAATTACATATCACATCATGCTTGGGAAAAATTACATACATACGTAATTTTTCAGCACAGAAAATATTGCAAATTAAATCTTGTAAATATACGAATATCTATGTGATATAAATTATTAAGTTGTAAAACACGGGAAGTTTCGGACAAATCGGTCTTGAAATCCTATGCGATTTCACGAACCAAGCGTTGGAACGGCAATTTGGCAATTTTCGTATCAGCAACTCACAATCAGTTACTTCTGGTATCTTCTAATTTCTCGAAAAACCACAGTACCAGGCCTGCAAAAATTACAAAACATTCTATAAATTCTAGACATTGCACAAAAATTTAATCAATAAGCTGCAACAAATAATTACAAATCTATGTACAATAGTCTATAATAATAACCTTTATATACATGACAGTTATAAACTCTACAATGGTCCTCTCATAATAGGATTATTTCGAGTAGCAATTTCGTATTGCCATTCAATTTCACCAGCTTCGCTTACAAAGTAGTCCCTTAAGTTATTTCTAAGTTTGATGGCATCAGCGGCTGCATTGTTATTACCCATCCTTCCAATTCGTTGGAATATATTTATATCAGGCACTTCTCTACGCCATGCACCATTTTGAAATAGCTCACCATGTGACCCTTCCTGGTCAGTCAACCCTTGAACATTGTATCAATGTTGTTGATTGGCAATTCTTCTTCAGAAGACAGGAGGAAATTATGGAGCACCATCAAAGCTAACACTATTGTTTCACAGGTCTCCAAATTGCAGGCGATGCTGCCTTTCAAAATGGTCCACTTTGCCACAAGAATACCGAAGGCATTTTCTATAACTCTCCTAGCCCTTGAGAGTCGGTAGTTGAAAATCATTTCTGGCATTCCCAGGCCCACAACAACATCTTTGTCGTAATAATTTTCTTCATTTCTTTCTTCCTCTTCTTGCTGTCCTTGGTTTCTCCTTCGCTTGGGTTTTGCATACGGTTTCATCATAAAGGTTTTAAGAGGAAATGCAGCATCACTGACAAACGTAAAGGGCATTGGTTCCACCATTCCAGGCCAATGCTGAAGGAAAAGTAAATCCACTTGTCCTCTGTCCAGGCTACGACCAAAGTCGGAGTTTGCCCACACTCCACCATCAGAAATGCCACCTGAAAAAAATTAATAGTTCTTATTTAGCAAACAAGCATTATCATAGGTTTAATTCCACACAATACCTTAATAATACACATACCATAGTCACCTATATCTACCCATGTAAATTTATAGTTTGCATTGCAGGCTGCCATCAAAACAATTGAAAAAAATTTTTTGTAGTTATAATAAAGTAAGCCTGTGCTGGGGGAGCTTGAATTCTAATATGTTTTCCGTCTGCTCCCAAGCAGTTGGGGAAATTCCATTGGTGCCAAAACCCTTGTACAATTTCTTGCCAGTTATTCCTCTGCATTAGAGGTAAATATATTGGCTGCAATGCTATCCATATTGCGGCACAAGTCTCTGGGATTATTTTATACACAGTTGAACGTCCAATCCGAAAACTCCATTTCTTCTGCCACACACTATCGGCATGACCAAGATATCTACAACATTAAAGTAAATATAATCTTAACTCCAATATAAAGACTCAAATAATATCCAAAATTAAACAAAAATCAAGAACCAAAAAGGATATCCAGCATCAGACTCTTTGACTCTTAATTTTTGTTTAATTTTGGATATTATAATTTTGAATTACAATTTCTGATTATTACACTACGGCATACATAGAAAAAACAAAATTAATTAATTTACTCCAAAGTGACGGCAAGACGCAGCTCTGGTGGAAAAGGTCGTCGCATGCTCTTCTTCTTCAAAAAAGGACCAACTTTTTCCAACAACCAGTCCAACCAAATTGTGTAGGAGTCATTCTTGTGTACTTATAAAATTCTTCGTGATCTGTTTCTTTTAATTCATGAAACAAGTTCATGAAATTCCCTTGCTGAGTGAATAGCCTGTTCACAGGTCTGCCCCACCACCTAACATTATGTAAATAAAAAATATTAGTCACCTACTTCGATGTTCCAATAGCTAGATAAATCATTTTTATATTTATACTAGATAAAGAGAACTAACCTTCGACCATTATGTCTCATGAAGATGTGATACGCTCCCACCGTGAAAGATTATAACATCATTTACATCACCATAATTATAATTATTTCTTCATCGTCCATTTTCACAGAATTTTCACTTTCGTCACTCATCACGTTTCACCAGCGATCACCGGTATAAACAACGACAATGGTTTGAGGTCAATGAAAGTCAACAGTCACCTTTTCAAAAAATCAGTTTTCCTATTGGTCCAGCTGAGAGATTCGCTTTACGACTAGCGACTCATTGTGGATACGAAAAATTGATAGAGTCACCGACTTAGGTTAAGACTTACGACTTCCGATTTCCGATTACCGACTACCGACTCATTGTAGACCCGGCTTATGTCCAACAAGCCGCGTGACGAGCGACAAAAAGGAAAACTTCGTTGTTCTTGTCCCACGCTTGCTTCGTGCGGTTACTGCGAGCAGGGCGATGCGAGATCCTTGCCTGGTCTCGTTCCGAATATCCGTCTAGGTTTCACGTGATGCACGGAAAGCATAAATCACTATTGCTCATTTGACGAACAAACCTTTCTGCGTGCAACGCCAGTTAACCTCAATACCACGTGCTTTCCTTGTATTGCCCGGTTTGCAATATTATCCGGCTCGAAGGACCATGTTTGCAGCTTTTGCTTAGCTGGGTGCTCGGCACGTATTTTATTTGTAGGCTGGTTTACTCAATTGACTCACGCTAATCTTGCTTAAGCACTTTTTATTTAACTCTTTATTTTTTTACATGCGTTCACGCGTACGCGTAGACATACGTGCTATTACTGATACCTACACGCGGCGCACGGTGGCGCAGTTATACAATTCTGAAGCTCTCCTGAGAAACATATCGAAACGCAACTAGTGATATTAAACACAAATCAAAGTACAATATTCGCCAAACAAGGCGTCACAGAGAACGATACTCAAACTGATTTATTCAGAAAACGATAACCAAGAACGATACTTCCAAAAACGATACTCCGGAAACGGTATTCGGAGACAACAGTCGAAACGATACTCAAACGATATTTGGAAACGATACGCAAAAACGGCAATCGGCAACGGCACGCCAAACGATACTTAAAAGCGGCAATCAAAGCGGTACTCAAAGAGATACTCAAAGAACGACACGCAAAACGGTAGCCGAAAACGTTACCTACAACGATATTCAAACACGATAATTGGAACGCAAAACGACACTTAGAAACGGCAATCGAAACGATACGCAAAACAATACTCAGAAAAACGGTACGATAAACGATACGGTAATAGATTTGCCAGACACGCTCCAGTCTCCTCCAAAACTGCGATCTTCGAGATTCCGCCACGAAACGACGCTCCAGTGCAGGTCCCAAACGGTAACACCGAAAGACACGGAGACAGAGGGAGTCCTGCCAGAGACGTTCCAATTTCTTTAAAGGCGTGAATCTGGAATCTCGCCCAGAGACGACGTTCCAAGGCCAAATCCGTACTAACGGTAGCTGATAAAATTCGGTAGCCGACAAAAAGATAATCTCAACGGTAATTTCGATAGAGGCACTCAAGTTTCCGCGACGAGTTGATCGTTACGCCACAAGGCCGAATTCAAACTCTCGCTGCGAGACGGCAATGCACTCCATGCAAATTCCGCGACTCGAAGTCTCTATCAAACGGTATCCTCCCAAAACGTCAACGGTAACAGGTAACTCCGGTAAGACGGAGACGGTAACAATATAATCCGGCAAGGGAAAGTCCCAGTTGTGTACAGAATAAATCGGACACAGCAAGTTGAACGAATCAAACACAGTGCCAATCGGACACAATAGAAAACGGACAAAAGATGGTTGCAATCGGACACATTGAAAATCGGACACAGTGCTAATCGAAAACAGTAACAAATAAACACACGATGGTTGCTATCGAACACAGTGCCAATCGGACACAGTAACAAATGGACACACGATAATGGTAATCGGACACATAACAATCGAACACAATAAGAAACGGACACACTGTGGTTGGACTCGGACACAGTGACAATCGGACACAATGGTAATCGGGCACAGTGGCAATCAGACACAATGCTAATTAGACACCTTTACCTTGTTAGGTATAACCTGAGGAGGATTTGTTATTTGTTTTACGCGAGGGAGAGGCTTCGCCCCGTAGGGGCAAAGTCCTCTGCCGCCTACGCGTGAAATTTCAAACAAAGCGAGGTTCAACATGGCTTTACGAGTTTCTACACAAAGCGAGGTTTAATGCAAATCCAATGTTCAAATTTAGCGCAGAGTAACATTAAGTATAATGTTTATGAATCAAATACATGATTCGATTATATTCAACTATGTTTATTTAATTTTAATAGATTCTTAAAACAGAGAAGATTTTATATACAGAAATATTATATAGAAAGAAAGCGAAAAATTAACAGATTAAAGTCGTTATAGTAACGTTTTTAGGGTTAGGAAAACTGTCACGGAGTATGTGTCCGATTGCAACTACCGTGTGTCTGTTTCCTGTTGTGTCCGATTATCATGTGTCCAATTGCAACCATCGTGTGTCCGTTTTCTATTGTGTCCAATTAGCATTGTATCCAATTTTCAATGTGTCCGATTGCCACTGTGCCCGATTACTATTGTGTCCGATTGTCACTGTGTCCGATTCCAACCACAGTGTGTCCGTTTTTTATTGTGTCCGATTATGTGTCCGATTACCATTATCGTGTATCCATTTGTTACTGTGTCCGATTGGCACTGTGTCCGATAGCAACCATCGTGTGTCCATGTGTTACTGTGTCCGATTGGCACTGTGTCCGATTTTCAATGTGTCCGATTGTTATTGTGTCCATTTCTTATTGTATCCGATTGTTATGTGTTCAATTGCAACCATCTTGTGTCCGTTTTCTATTGTGTCCGATTGACACTGTGTCCGATTCATTCAACTTGCTGTGTCCGATTTATTCTGTGCGTAACTGGGACTTACTCTCCGGCAACGGTAACTGATAACTCCGGTAAGACGGAGACGGTAACGATATAAGTCTTTCTCGGATTACGAGCGTTCGGACTGTCGACGGCTCAGCGCCTCGAAGAGGGCTACGGTAACCGGTAACCGGGGTCAGCCAACCTCCGGCTCCAACACTCACGGTATCGGTACTTTCTATTTCGATAATTAAGAACAATCGCGGCATTTTAGCGGTAAATGAACTTGCCGGAAGCCTTGGCTTTGGCCGGTATTACTAAATTATAGCTACCCTGGGTGATGGCCTTACAAAGACGGTACGGCCACGCTCGTCGGGACCCTCTGGTTGGAGCTGCTCCTTCCCGGTTGCTGGCTCGTTGAACAGTGATCTTTCTGAGGTCCCCCTGGCCCATGTCGAATCTCCGCGCATTGGTCAGCGTACTCTATTTATAATTTTTCTTAAATCACCTTTCGATCACAAACAGCTCCGACCTCGTCCATTGTTTATCTGGTTTCTCGTGCTCATCAACAGCCGATAATTTGAAATGTTGAATTTCTCTTAGTTAGATGTCCTCCGGTTCGATCTGCCCGGCTGGCCAGGCCAAGGCTACACCGACCGTCTGTTCGGATTCTCGGTGATGGCAGCAACGTCATCCAGCCTTCTGTCGCACTGCCGTGCTCCCTTTATCGTGGACCTTGTCGGGGCTTCCCCATAACCTCGGCCCTGTAAAGTTGGAGGATCGATAACTGCTATTATGATAATGTTCTACGCGATACTCGATACATGACGTTTTATGGGTGTTTCGGGCTTCCTCTCACTGTCGCGAGGTCGTCTTCCTAAATCCCACGGCGTTTGCTTCTTCTTGACGTTAGTTACACAAGACAATAAATTGGTCATACACTCTAACGCTAGAATTCTAAGCTTGTCGGTAAATTTTTACAATTTAAATAAAAGCGCGAGACTCGCTCCCGCGAGAAATCACTCCCTCTTTGACCGAAGGGACGCAACTCCAAATTTCACCTCCTTCGGTCGGGCTACTGCCCTTGTAACGGGCGCGACGGAAAGCGTCACGTCACAATATATTCTTATAAAAATTGTTGGCAAACGCGGATTGAACCACGTCAGTGAAGATTTGCTGAGGAAGGAACCGAGGGACGTGGCCATAAGAAAGAAAAACGAGAGTAATGGCATTCGTGATTGAATCTTGGAAGATATAAGAGAAAAAGAAGGAAGTGCGAGCGCCAGAGAGACTGATTTTTGAGATTGAAGGATTTTGGTTGTGAGATCTAGACGACGAATGCACAACACGAAAATTATATCAGATAAGTCGCTTCTTTTGTGTATTATTTGTCTTGCTCGAAGATCCAATTATTATGTTAATAAATAACGGTTAAAACTTCTTTTCTTGGGTATTACTTTGTAACGGTGCGTATTTTTACGTCTCACGGGCGGTGCGTAGCAATGCGGAATTTCGACGGTGCGTAGGTAGCAAAGCTGATTCGTACGACGCGGAATAACTCGCCAGTTCGCCAGAATTCGTTCGTGGGGTTTTCGGGAGACTCCAAATTAATAAAAACAAATTAAAGAAACAAAATAAACATTTATTCAAGAGAGCATTTGGACTAATGATATAATTATAAAAGAAAGGTATAAACATTTAACAATGAGTACATAAGCATTTCCCTATCGGTTAATCTATCTAATGTTTCAACGGTATAAACGGGTACAAATCTAAATGTGAACGAATGGACAACTATCGGAAATAATCGGATAACAAACAAACTGCGTAAATCGTTAAACGTGGTGCGCCTTTGGCCGAAATTAAACAACTTAAATTATTTAATTCTAAACTAATTTTGGTCGGTTAGAAAAATACGGCAGAGATAACATAAACGTATGAGTATAATTAATCCTAAATCGGTCGGTTTTCGTACGGCACGGTGTAAAAATATTAAAAAATAAGCGATACCGCGTGTATCCGAGCCCTGCTGAGTCGTCGACGGTTGCCGGTGCGCTGTGTCCGAAGACGGAGAGAATCTTCTCTCGTGCGAGGGATATAGCAAGTCGAACGCCGGGAACACCCGACCGAAGCAAGGAACGCCCTGCTCCTAGAACGACGGAAAGTCGGAAGTCGAACGCCGGGAACACCCGACCGAAGCAGGGAACGCCCTGCTCCTAGAACGATGGAATGTCGGAAGTCGAACGCCGGGAACACCCGACCGAAGCAGAGAACGCCCTGCTCCTAGAACGACGGAATGTCGGAAATCGAACGCCGGAAACACCCGACCGAAGCAGGGAACGCCCTGCTCCTAGATCGACGGGATATAGGAAGTTGAACGCCGGGAACACCCGATCGAAGCAGGGAACGCCCTGCTCCTAGAACGACGGGAAAGGATGGGAGCGAGTACGACCGGAGCTTCAGAGTGCGCCCTGAGGCTTGTCCGAGTCGTACTATGTATTTTTTTTACACCAATTGATTCTTTTCATTATTTTGTGCATAAAAGTGTTGAAGTAAGATAATTGAAAAATGAATATTTAACCAGATATTTCATAGTTTATGTAAAATTATGTCAAATTAAAATATAAAATATCTTGTAAACCATTCAATTTTTGGCCATCCTAGTCTTATAACTTTTTACGACAAATATTACAAGAAATCGATTTATATAAAAAAATTAATGTCCTTCCATTTGAAAAAATAAAGATGACCTTTAAATCTCAGAAGCGCCTCCATCCAAGGTCAAACTAATATCGCTATATTTTTTTCCTCTCCAAACCCTATAACTTTTATTTAAAAAATTTTTTTATTTAACTCGGTGTTTCTGAGATATTTGAGTGGATCGTTTAAAATGGGACACCTTGTATTTCTCATTACTCTTAATAGCATTACAGGCATAATAAATACAAAATATATTTTGTATTTATAGAAAATTATAAAGTAAGTAATTTTCCCAACTCGCCAATATACGCGCAACGCGCAAAAGTACAAGTACAGTGAGTATACAAAGTACAAGTAAATTATTTTAACCTGTAAATAACAGGTGTAAAAAAGTGGTACAATAGGGCTCCAGGCGACGATCCACTTAAAAAAAAATCGAACGCGCCATAAGTGGAACCTCAAAGGTGGTGCGGAAGACCACTACTTATTATAATAGTACTAATAAAATTACTAATCTTACATCTATTTGACTGCATTTTTAATATGTTACTGTGTTCCTCCACTAATCTCCACAGTACATGTATATGTAGTTACTGCAGTAACTCTTGCTAATATGCAGTAGTTTAAAATAAATAATTAAAAGCTTGCAGGTGTGTAATTTTTCATGTTGATAAATGTAAAATAGCAAGCATAGCTAAACGAGTAAGGCGAATGGCAAGAATATTAAAAATCTCGTATTTGAAAACTGTGATTTTGTAACTTTTTTTCCTTTTTCGATATTTATTTTAAGTAAATTATTAGATAATGTTTTTGGCTAAAAGAAATTATTTTATCTTTATTAAAAATATTTGCATATGTTAAATTAGCACTTTGTTGCAAAATTGTAAAATAACTTCATTTTTCTATTGACAATGGCAGATCTGTATTATTTCTAAAATTGTTAGTTTAACATATACGAATATTAATAATAAATAGAAAATATTATTTTTTTGGGCAAACAAATATTATCTAATGATTTACTATGTTAAAAACAAATGCGGAAAAAAGAAAAGAAAGTTGCACGAAGCAGGTCTCGAACAGGTGATCTCTAATATTCCAGCCACTCGCCTCAAAATTTCTTTTCTGAATCAGAAACGCTTGCTTTTAACATGCAAGTAGCATGCATTTATCGTCTGTTGTGTCGGCTCGGTGGAAGGGAGACGTTCGCTCTCTTCCATTGGTTGAACGGCCGAGCTCACACGGATACGTGACGTAGCGCTTCTGTAAGGTTGTGTGAGGCAGCGGAGCCGGGACCGCTGTGGGAAAGATCGCATCATTGACTCGGGGAAATGGTCTCGGTCTGCTCCGCGAGCCGGCTTTTGTACCGGTCGCGCTACCCCCACTTGGGGTGCTACCCTACCCGGCAGCTACCCCTTCTCGAGCTACTACCCTCGAGTTGGGGGGTCGGAATGCGGCCCGTAATGGGGGGTGTTCACGTGAAGCCCGTGACGCTTAGTAACAGCGCGTACTGTTACAAATTAAACATATTGTTGCACTCACGGAACGAGATATCAAACACGTCAAACGGAACTCGCGGAATAAAGGAACACTCTATTAGAGTAAAAGAAACACTTTAATAAGAACAGAAACAACAGAATACAACAAGTAACCAAGAAACAGATTGAAAGATCGGAGCTATCGTATACGTCCGTCTGAGCAGACAGCTCTCGAAAATCTGACATCTCACAGTTTGTTTACAAACTGTCATAGAGACGTCTCAGCGGCTAAACAATATTACCATAGAAACTATTTACAATATCTCATTTGTTTAAGAAACAGCTTTCAGAACTGTTGAACGGCCGATCGATATTATTGATCGGTCCCTTAGCTGACTGCACGCAGCATCGGCGGCAAAAAAGCCTGGGCGCAACAATATAATTGCCCTCAATAAAAGAAAACTTACAGCTAAAAAATATCAGAAGTGGGATACGAGCAAGGACATATATTTTGCCTGTAAATTTGTAAAGGAATAGTTGAGAAGTATAGACTTGTTGTTCGTGTGTGAGGCAATGATCCACGCATGTGCGATGCGTTAATTCTGTTTGTTGGGCTGAACTGTTTTATAGAGTTATTACTTGATAAGACATAAATTTTCATAAGGAACTTTTAGGCAAATGGTACAATAAGTATTGTCGTTTATGAAAATCGCTGGATTTATTGGAGTTGCGATTTGTGTGTCTCGGTCTGTTTCGCGCAAGCGCGCTGCGTCGGGATCTGGTCGTCGCACGGGTCGAGCTGTCGATTCGACCGTTTAGATTTTGTCTTTGTAGATAACTTTAATAAAAACTTTTAAGAAAGACTGTTTGTATTCTAATCAGTGTATCTGTGTTTGTAAAATAAGTGAAGTGCGCGTTCGTATGCTTGAGTAACATATGTAAAAGCTACAAACTAATTACTTTATGATCGTTGGTCCAGTTTTATTATTTTACCATAAATAACATGCAGCTTGATAAATTTACGGTGAACGGATTGCGTGAAGTGGCGCGAATGTACTCGCTGGATGCATCGGGGACTAGGGCAGTTTTATTGGAACGAATTTCGGTGCACTTTGATCACGTTGGCTGGCCGGAGCAATTCCGAAATATATCACCGAGGAGTTTTGAAATACTGCCTCTGCCCCTGTGACCGGTCCGCCCCCTTTTCCCAATTATGTTAAACAAGGGATGACGAGGGAGACGCGGACGGAGCGTAGTGTGGCGCGACTGTATCGAACAGCGGTGCCGCGGTGTATATTCAGGAGTTAATTCGAATAACTATAGTCATACGAGGAGACATTGCGGGCGCGCGTGGCGACGGAGGGTGGTATGACGAGACAGAATTCAGAAATCTCATCGGCTGTTTCGCGGGATGGTACAAGAAGTTCGCAGTATGACTAGAGGCAGGTCAAATTCGCGCGGAATTCATTTCCACCTTTTGCTGGGAGTGACGAAGAAAATGTGAGAAAGTGGTTAAACCGTATTTTCACCATGGCAAGGCTACATAATATTCCAGGGGAGTCAATGGTTTTGACGGCATCGACCCAGCTTAACCAGTTGAGTGGTAATGCATCATATATGTACAAAAAAAGTGCCAAACGTGGTAATGTATCATATATGTACATTTCTAAATAACTCCACTAATTTTCAACAGATTTGCATAAAACTTGATATCCTAAGGTTTTTTGGGCTCCTGAATTCGAATCTGTTGTCAAAATTGCAAAATTCAAAATGGCGGATCCAATATGGCGACTGTTAATTGTTAAAACGACTAAAATATTAGAGTTAGGTAAAATATGTATAAGACCTTACTTGTAGAGCTTTTTATGAGCTTCATTTTTTGTTTGACAACTTTTTCCGTACAATAAATACTTTCTGAAATAATTAACAAAAATAGTTTTATTTTTGAACCTTTGAGGAGGGCTGGGGGGCGGAAGCATTTGCGCCAAAAATCCATTTGGGAATATTATTTACTAGATAAAATAAGTATTTAGGTTGAATATAAGCCAAATCGGAGG
This sequence comes from Linepithema humile, assembly GCF_040581485.1. Taxonomy (NCBI): domain Eukaryota; kingdom Metazoa; phylum Arthropoda; class Insecta; order Hymenoptera; family Formicidae; genus Linepithema; species Linepithema humile. The sequence goes on along the minus strand of NC_090130.1, from coordinate 14,775,223 downwards.
TGATAGCTTTTCATCATTGCCAGATACCAATTGATTCGTCTCATTATTTTGTGCATAAAAGTATTAAGAGGATGCTGAAGTCATATTGTTACCGACCGAAACTTCAATTTTCTAAAAAGGGTGGCGTTTTTTATTGCTTTAATAGAATTACAAATCCTTTGGTGTAAATAAAGTACATATGCTAATCTTTCGGCAGTTGGTCAAATTTAAACCAAAAAATAAAAAAAATTTTTGAAAATTTACCGACAATGTCACCTCAAAGAATTATATCTTTTATATCAAAATTATACTGCTTCAATCTGCAAAACAAGACCATGTGCCGAAGAAGAGCGTATGAAACAATAATGGAAAACCAAAAAAATAGAGCTTAGAGACTTATTTTCAAAACGCCACCCTTTTCCAGATTTATGTAAAGCATGTGTGCAATATAGAAAGAATAAGGTAAAAAAGAGCTATAGATTAGTTCCGAGATTTTGGGATAGAGGCGCTATACAGTTTTCAGTGCTATCTGTCATATACAGAATCTTTTAGGTTAGTTATGTGTGTGTTAGTTGTGCGTGTGTGTGTGTTTGTGTTATGTGCTACGAAACCCGGCTGAAAAAAATGGGTTGAAGGCACTCTGAAGGATAAAAAAGTGTATGTATTATACATAAATTTTGCAACATTTTTGCAAACATTTATATTATTTAATTACATACATTTATATTCTAATTTCTACAAAATACTTTTATTCATGTGCTTTATGTGTATATATTATGTATATTATGTGCTCCATATTATGTATATTCACATCAAAGTATCTATGTAAAAAGTTAATATCATTTTGTATATTGTATATATTTTTATAATAAATGTATATGTCATATAACTTATTTATAAAGCATGAAATATAAAGGTATTTTTAGTTTCTTGTATGTATCATTTGTAAAAAAATCTTGATAAAAAAAACATTAATTTTGTGACTTGCAATTATCTGTTTCAATATATACTTCTTTTAAATACTTACAACTAGCCTTATTTTATGCGTTTTCCTTGGTATCTAAAATACACATCAAAATATAAAATTAATTTCTAGTTCAGTAGAAAAAAAACATTGTAGTCTTACACCAGAAAGGAATGGTAAAATATCATGTATATGTAATAACAAATAAATCACTTTTCCACTGACATTATACACAACTTTGCAGAAATAAATTTATTCTGTGAATTTTGAATGTGTAGTGCAGTTTAAAACACACAGTCGAAATATATCTATATTTTTGAAATAATAATTCTGATTTTTCATGAATCACAGTGGTTTTATAAAATGTTCAATTTTAACAGTTTTTATTGGACTGTACTTTAGACAATATTATATTTTGCCATTTCTCTCTGTTGTAAGACAAGAATGTTTCGTTTCTACTGTAATAGAAATACATTTTCGATTTTGATACGTATTTTAAATACCAAGTTAATCACATAAAATAAGGCTAAGTGTAAGTATTTAAAAGAAGCATATAATGAAACAGATTATTGCAAGACGCAAAATTAATGTTGTTTCTTTTATCAAAATTTTTTTACAAATGATAGACACAAAAAAATAAAAATATTTTTATATTTTATGCTTTAGAAATAAAAAATATGGCATATATCATATACATTTATTGTAAAAAGAGTATACAAAATGATGTCAATTTCTTAGAAAAATATTTTGATATAAATATAGATAATGTGAAGCATATAATATACATTATATATATATATACATAAAGCATATGACGTAATAAAAGTATCTTACAATAAAGAATAAGACAAGCCAGAGGCGGTTTCCTCGTGGACTGGCAATATATAATAAGACAAGCCAGAGGCGGTTTTCTCGTGGACTGGCATTAGAAAACTCTTATTCTTGTCTTCAAGCCAGAGGCGGTTTCCTCGTGGACTGGCAATATAGAATAAGACAAGCCAGAGGCGGTTTTTTCGTGGACTGGCAATATAGAATAAGACAAGCCAGAGGCGGTTTTCTCGTGGACTGGCATTAGAAAATTCTTATTTTTGTCTTCAAGCCAGAGGCGGTTTCCTCGTGGACTGGCAATATAGAATAAGACAAGCCAGAGGCGGTTTTCTCGTGGACTGGCAATATAGAATAAGACAAGCCAGAGGCGGTTTTCTCGTGGACTGGCATTAGAAGAAAATTCTTATTCTTGTCTTCAAGCCAGAGGCGGCTTTGTCGTGGACTGGCAATATAGAATAAGACAAGCCAGAGGCGATCTTTCGTGAGCTGACAATTTTAAATAAATATAGTCAGAGGCGATCTAACGTCAGCTGACAGTTTAGAAGAAAGAGAGCTAAAGGCGATTTATTCGTGAACTGGCAAATTGTAAGAAATATTGTCAGAGGCGATCTATCGTGAGCTGACAATTTTAAATAAATATTGTCACAGACGATCTAACGTCAGCTGACAGTTTAGAAAAAAGAGAGCTAAAGACGATTTATTCGTGAACTGGCAAATTGTAAGAAATATTGTCAGAGGCGATCTATCGTGAGCTGACAATTTTTAATAAATATAGTCAGAGGCGATCTAACGTCAGCTGACAGTTTAGAAAAAGAGAGCTAAAGACAATTTATTCGTGAACTGGCAGATTTTAAGAAATATTGTCATAGGCGATCTAACGTCAGCTGACAGATTTGAAGAAATACGTATTTATTTTAGTTAGCAATTTACTGCACGTGTGGTCTGTTTATATTTTATCAGATAATTTATAAGGTCATTTAACCTTTTTTCTCGCAATTGAAATTCTATCGTATGGCTGAATGATGTACATACGAGACAAAATAGACTTATACAAGGTGTCTAATAGATATAAGTTAGATATGATAAAATATTTTATTTGAAAAATGTATGTATAATACTATATATCTAATTGGAAAAATATGTTATATGCTTTTCCTATTTTTATTCTTATGTAATAAATACAAAATAAATAAATAAGTTAATTAATTATTGAATACATACATATACATATTGAATATAGTTATCTTTATTTTGTATTTTATATAACTGAAATAATATATACTTTCATTATTTTAGTCATTATCATATAAAATACAAAATAAAGATAACTATTTATTGAATATATGTGTATATGTATATATTAATTAATTGATTAATTAGTTATTTAGTATTTACTACATAAGGATAAAAGTAAGAAAAGTATATGACATTTTTCTTCAATGATATATATAGTATTATATGTATATTTTTTATTTATTATTTTGTCATATTTAGTTTGTATTTATTTGACACCTTGTATACGCTTATGTTTTCTCGGACATTATATTGCAGCTTTGCGACGAAATTTCAGTCGAGGAAACAAGCGCAAGCATCGTTTGTTTACAAACTTCCGATGACACACGTACACAGACCACACGTCAGTGTACTGAGTCACCACTACAAACAAATGCGTACACACGGACCTACGCGGCATAGGTCCGTAGGCTGCGCCGATAATGTCATTTCATTTTTAGTACCATCGAAATGATGGCGCTTTCGCGTCGGAGTTCGCCCGTCACTTCAGCATCCTCTTAAGGTAAGATTCCCGAAAATTGAATGTTTTACAAGATATTTTGTATTTTATGTCAAAATGCTGTAACTTTCAAGCCTCATAACTCGAAAAGTACTTAATGAAAAATAACTTTATTATAGTGTTTTGAAAAGCTCTTGACACCAGCTATTAGATTTTGGAATCAAAAATAAGGTGTTCTATTTGAAAAAACAAAGTCGACCTCTATATGACCTTGGCATGTATACTCTAGGTTAAACCAATGTCATCATCGGATGTCCCCCTCCAAACCCAACAACTTTGGTCTAAATCATTTTTCTTGAAAATTCTCTGAAAAGTTATTCACGTGAGGTTTTTAAAATGGGACACCCTGTATATTTGTAACAAGGAAATTAGTAATCGGGTAACACTGGGTATTATGTGTCTAAAAAAGATCCGCTGTGCGGAAATACAATTCGTACCGGTGAGAGACTTTATAATTATACGGATGTTCGGTTCGCGGAAACCACGCAAGTTAGTCTCACTCGGCATACACGTATGATCTGTCTTTACGGTAATCATCGATTAAGATCTTTACGACTCCTTAGGCTTTTACTCTTGCGTCTCTCTCGATATCGATGATAATGATACACAATTAATGCTCTCGACAAAAGGCCGAGGCACGATTTCAAAGAATACAGTAATAGAGGCGCGACATGATCATATCCATAATTAACACATACGCGGTGCGCCGAAAACAATTATAGACGCGAAAGTTCTACACAGAATTACGTTACAAAACGCGAAAGAGTGACTGTCGGCTCGACAGCCCCGAGGGGAAGAGCATGGTAGAATCTAACTCTAAATAGCGGCAGTCAGCGAGGCCTGGCCTAATTTTAACCTCACAAGCGGTGTCATAACGAGTCTCGGTACAGAAGGTACTTCTCCAATCAATTACGCGAAATCTTATTTCCGTGAGGCTCGGGCCGCGCGCTGGTACCGCTCTTACCACCAAGTTGAAGTGGTAGCCTTACAAATTGTCGGTACGCCCGTTGTGGTCCTCAAGGTTCCGCTCAGGTAGCCGACTCGCCGAACAGTGACGACAGTGAGGCTCGCCGGACAGCGGTGACAGTCCGCGCATCGCCTTGCGCACGTAGATCCTTGCTATCGATTAGCGATCCTTGATTCTTCCCTGTCAACTCGATCGAATCTCGATCCTCGCGTCGCTCCTCGATATATCGGCCCTCTGTGGCGCTTTTCCGCGGTGACCCCGGTCTCGTTTAGGGCAGCTGTCTGTAACGTCCTTTGCGGCCTTTTCCATTTCTGGATCCGGACCGTATATTAAATCGATCGGAAACTAGCCAGATTCCGACCTGATTCTTTTCCCCTGGCTCGTTGCGGCAGCTCCTGTATTTTCGGTACTCTACCCTGGGTCTTCGGGCGTGTGGAAGCGCGCTTTCCTCCCGGGCGCCAACCTTTCGGTGCGTCTACTGGCCTTAATATTTTGTGCCTGAAACGTTATTCTTGGTAGTGACATTTCTCTAAGTCTTACTGAATAGGATGCAATATTTTTAGTGACCTTATTTTTGGGGATCTGTCCACGCGATGTCCGGGCCTCCGTCATCCCGTCTGCAGAGTCGGTCGTCCCTCGTAGGTCCCACGAAGGCTGCTCCTCTTCATATACAAAACGTAGGTGTTTCTGGCCACTCACTCCGATCCGCTAAATTTCTATAGAGCTTAAAGAATTAAGAGGGAGAGGTCGTCGTCCCCCGCGGTAGGGTTTCTGACCTCAAATTTTCCTCCTCGACCGGGCTTATTCGCCCTTGTGACGGATAGTAAAAATGTCACGTCACAAGGCCTGGCAGACCTGGCGCAACCAATTGGTGGTGCTCTCCATGTCCTTGTCCCTTCACTGTTGTCGTTCGGACGTCAGGTCCTCCGGTGGATTTATTTGGAAGAGCGCGTAGAGAAGCCTGCCGTCGACGTGGCACACCGGGAATTCGTACCACGTGTGGACCGGCTTCATCCTGTCGATGACGGCGCTGAATCCGGCCGGACGCGACAGATGGAAGGCGTCGCGTTTGCGCAGATACGTCGTTAATTTGTGATTCGCGCAGCGCAATATTACCTGCGGCTGCATGTCGACGTAAACGATAATGCGACACATGAAGGGCTGCAACGACGTGGCGCACGCGAGTACGGAGTCTATGTTGCCCTGGAACAGCGTGCTGTATTCGTCCGCCGCCGGAGCGATGGGAGTAGGATCCAGATTTCCAATTAGATCTTCGTCGGGACACACCGACTTCGGATGACGGCGCGTCTCCAAATACGCGAGGAGGTGACTGTGAGACGGAGACGGTGAATATCTCGCTGTCCTCCTCCTCCTCCCCTTCCCTTCCATCCCCTCCTCTCCCCGCCTTTACTCCTCCTCCTTCTCCTTCTCCCCTCCCTAGCTAGCAGAGGACCCTGTAGTATTAAGTGGATCAGCAGCGCCAGTGGACGTGCCGACTTGATGATCGTCATTCATCCATCGACAATCATCCATCCGAGACTTATTTGCATTTTTCTGTTTCGAGCCAGCTTACTACGACTATAGAGGAAGGCAGCCCCTATAGAAGTTGTTTCGCAGTGGCAGCTCTTAGTTTCCTCTCCAAAGAGAGTACTAACCGATGGGAACCACGAGGAGGTGGCTGCTTGCTAACTTTTTCTTTTTTTTTCAATTTATTATCTGCCAACACATAAGGAAGAGAATGTGCAGGGGAAGAGATAAACAATTAGAGGGTCCAACGACGGGTAAAATCCGAAGGAACGCACCCGACAATACAGGACGGACATACAAATAGGCAATCACAAGGAAATTGAGGGACAGGTTCCCCACAAGAATAATCGCTCCCGCTCACCCAATGCCCTCTCGGTTCCACTGCACTAGCCTGGTGTGAACCACGGATGTCATTTGGCTCCACACTTGGTAAGTCCAGTTGGTGTGGCTGCCCTGCAACACCCTTGTTGTAATGCCCCGTAAAAGTCCTTTTGTTAAACCCATGCCCAAGAGCCAGTCAGCAGACGCAAGATACCAGATTCCCCTCCACAAGATGGTATAGAAGGATAACCCAATGTCCGGCAGCTGGATGCAATTCTCCCGAGAGATCGCCTCACGAAAGAACGCGTTGTCCCCATAATAATGCAATTTGCGTTTGTGGGCGTCCCCCAAGAGAGCCGCGCTGCTGACGACCTGTGTGTCCAGCAAGACGGCTTTGGAGTCACGCAGGCAAAGCAAATCCGGCTTGTGTTTGCCCTCGGCAGTGTTGTATGCCGGTTCTTCGCGCACAGTCCAGCCCACGCTTTTCAGTCCTGCAGCCAGGACCCGGTACACTGTGTTATGGCAAAAAACGCGGCTACCATGAGTGCGGAAGCAACTCTGGATGACGTGCGTGGCTGTCTCGGTGGAATTATAGCCGGTACGACATCTGGTGGCGTACAGCTCGCGCCTCACCTTCCTCGACGTACGAATACTTATCGGAAGGGTATTGGCGCAAACATGTATGTACTGGATGTAATCACGGCCGGGAATGGCGTGACTCCCGTGAACTCCACCCACCACGAGGACAGGTTAAAATTCTAGCACTCCCGCAATTCGTAGCCGTCCACCGACTGGTGAAGTCGGCGGGACCATCATTTGTACCGCAGGTGCTCCGTGGCCAAACACACACCGTCTCGAATGAACGCATGACGCGCCCACTCAAGGGTGGATCGTCCAGGTAGTAGGCAATGGCCTGCACCTGCGGAGCAGTCGAGGATTCCAGGCTGCGCTGACGTTGGTACAACAGACCTGAAATCGTGGTGGCCAATGCGGGAATGCCAAGCCCGCCACTTCAGACCGGTGAGTAAAAAAAAGTCGTCCGAGTGTCTTTCGGAAGACGAAGCCATCTGCGAACCGCCACGCGAGTCTGTACGTCTAGAGCTCTTAGTTTACCAAGTGTGACTCTCCCTAAGATCAGCGAGTAGTAAAGGCGAGGAAGAAGAAAGCAGCGGATGATGTTAAGCCGCTACTGAGGCTTCAGAGGTACTCTGCTCAGCCGGCTCAGATACAATGTAATATCCGAGCTGACTATCCTCGGCCTGCCATTCAGTATTTCTGATCCTATTTGGACCAGGAAGTCGGAATTCCAACCCTGTATCGCCTCCACGACCGAGATGAGAGCGCGGATAGCGCCGGCAAAACTGCTGTACATTTCACTCCAGCTGTAAGAGAATGGTGATGGCAAAGGGAAAGTCCCAGTTGCTCACAGAATAAATCGGACACAGCAAGTTGAATGAATCGGACACAGTGTCAATCGGACACAATAGAAAACAAACACAGTAACAATCGGACACATTGAAAATCGGACACAGTGCCAATCGGACACAGTAACAAATGGACACACGATAATGGTAATCGGACACAATAAGAAACGGACACACTGTAGTTGGAATCGGACACAGTGACAATCGGACACAATGGTAATCGGACACAGTGGCAATCGGACACATTGAAAATCGGACACAATGCTAATCGGACACAATAGAAAACGGACATACGATGGTTGCAATTGGACACATGATAATCGGACACAACAGGAAACAGACACACGATAGTTGCAATCGGACACATGCTCTGTGACAGTTTTTTTAACCCTAAAAAGTTACTAGAACGACTTTAATCTGTTGATTTTTCGCTTTCTTTCTTTCTATGTATACACTTTTCCGGGCCCTAGAAACGGCAACGTTATAGTACATACATAGAATATACATAAATTTACGTGTATTTAGGAATATTCGTAGGACATTATATGGATATACATAGAATGTACTTTCAAACGAGATCGTTGCCTAAATATACACAGAATATACCTCATGTACATTCCATATACATACATCAAACGTATATACATACGATATACGCTGATGTAGATACATTTATGGATATTCGTATATATATACCCACACAACATTATGTCGTCTTATGTTCGCCTGAAAGACATCTTAAAATCACTCAGACGTTTTATGAAACTGTCAAAGAGACGTATTTAAAACGTCTATGAAAGGTCTTATGCAATAATTTTCGGCGATTTAGAAACGTCTTTGAGATGTCTCTTGATTTGTCTTATAAGACGTCTGTGAGACTTATTTTAAGATGCCCTTAAGACAAACGTTTTATTAATATAATATAATGATTTTATACTCAAGTAGCAAATAATCGTCATCTGATGTTTTTTTATCGTCATAATTGGTTATTATATTATATAATAACTAAACTAAAAACATCAGATGACGATCATTTGCTACTTGAGTAATTATTTTACAATAGAATATTTTTAAATTAGTTACATTTTAATATTTTATTATTAATATTTCTTTACATAATACTTATAAACATAACTTTTACATAATATTTCTTATATAAACTATATTAAGACATATTAAAATATAAAATCTAAATATACATATGTATATTTGTAACACTTATAAAAATACATTTTGCACTTATAAAAATATATATTTATATCACTACTTATATGTCACTTTATATTATGTCATCTTTTTCAATAAATAATGGAAGCGATTTCCTGCGTGCTGCAACCATTCTTAGATAACTTTCTGCACCTGATGAAGACTGCAATTTTCTACCGTAGAAATGTAATCTGAAATCATTACAAAATTATGTTTAAATTACAATTCTTTTATACTTTAATATTGAAAACTGTTGTTAAAATGTAAAGAATTAAATATAACAATTGTTGCATTTAAATTATTAGATTGATCTAACAATTGCATATATTGATTTGTTTTTTATAATTGAAATTTATTTAAAGAAAAGTAACTAATTTACTGTGTTAATTATAACATACTTTTTAAACTTACGTTTATAATATTTGTGTTTTTAATTGCCTGTAATAATGCTAGCAAATGTTGTGTCTTTCGTTGGTGTTGATTGTTTTTTTTCCTGTTCACGACTATTTTTTGGAAACGTTATCATCTAAAATAAATTTCAGAATATTTCTCGTCTGATTAGCATATGTAGTTCCTTCAATTGTTGAAGTTTTCTTTTTCTACAACATAAAAACCAGATGTAAAATAGTGATTAATTTATCTAGATGAGATACTGAATCCTATACTAAAATTCTGTATTGAAATGCGCCGTGATAGTTTTAAAACAACATTGAATAAAAAACTTACAAACTGTTTTCTGATTTCCCTGTCTTGTTGAAATTTCTCTTCAAATTTGCAATAATCTTCCATGGTCATCAGAAGTAAAGGAGGTAATAATTTTGTATCACATTCAAGAGTACTCTCACATGCAATATCTTGATAAATAAGTATATATAATTACACATAATAATAGTATTAAATTATACGTAATAATATCATTAAATACATCTATTTAATGAATTATATTATACGTATAATATAAGTATAAATACAGTATTTCATAATATTATTACATATATAATATATATCTATGACTTCGTACAAGAAGTGCCAATATCAAATTTCTGCTTAACTGAACCAAGACTAGAAATGTGTTTAAAAACTCTTGTACATTGTGTGCAAGAAATGGTAATGTCAAAATCTAAATAAAAATAAAGGTAACAGCTTCCACTTATACATCAAGTTATTTAATCATAAACTAAAAAAATTTTTAACTAACATATCTCTAACAGACATATCTCAAGTTGATGAATATTGACATTGTCACTTCTTTTACCAAGCTACAAATATATCTTAAGAATCAAATACTTATCGAATTTTTAGTATTTTCGTAGTATAAAATTTTTCACATCGTGACGACAGATCATGCTCGATTTCGTGTTTGCTCGTTCGCTGCGTTTTTGCTGCCACACTGCTAGCATATTCATAATATTTAGCTCACTGGGTTCAAGCATACTGCAATAAAATTATAGGTTACAGAATTATTATTACCATTATAGAGTATAAATTATAATTTCAATTTACCCTTATTTATAATTTTATATATTTTATATATTAAAATAATAATTAATTAAAAAAACAATGATTACTTAGGATTAAGAATGTTATTTTCGACCCGGTTGAGTGAAGTGGTTATTCTAATCTATAAACGTCAAACACAGCATAAGAGACATTGTAAGATCGTTCTTATATTGTTTGTCAGGAAATTCAATTAAATGATTAGTTAACAATTAACAATTAATATATTTAATGATGAACAATATGTGAATGTCTGTTATGAATCCAATTTCGTACAGATATGATAAATATCTTATCCACTAAACTTATCTTTTGTAGAAATATATGTATTTCTTTTAACTCGTAGCTGGCTAGCTCTTTTCCAAAGTCCTTCTTGAAAAATTGACCAGTTAGTTAACAATTGATTGGCAAAAGTCCTTTATTGCCTCTGAGATCAACGGAGCTTTCCCTTAGCAAAGTCCTTTACGCTGTGAAACACTCGCACTTATATCTCAATACTTTTCTCTCTACTAACAAGAGCCGAAAAAGCCTTGTGACCTCTTTGCACTCGTTTATATACTTTCTGTCTTCGACTGTTCTCGAGCTTTCTCGAATATTCTAGTTTCCGGAGCCGCAGATGCGATTTGCGCATCTTTGGAAATGTCGATTAGTGCCCCCAATGATATATATGAGGACTAATCGATTCGATATCGTTTACCAACATCGGTGTTATCATAAGAGATTTTTACAACATATATAGATTAAAAAATTATTAATGTAGAATATAAACTATAGTTTCAAATTACTTTATATTACTTTATTATTATTACCTGACAGTCCATCGCCTCATCAACTTGGATTCCTTGAAGCCCTTCGTTTTATACAATATTTCATTCAAGCACTCTACAATTAATGCCCTATCTAGATCGGAGGATGATTTTACTTGTGGCTCATTTTTTTATCAATTAAAAAAAATTATTTGAGTCAAACTATCCACTCCACAAGTAGGATCATTCACCGGTCTAAATTAGGCATAACTGAATGAAATTGTAGGTTATGCATCTCTCCCATAGCAGACGACTTTATAAGTTCTTTTAGTGATGTCTTACAAAAGATCCGTCAGACGTCTGTACATCGTCTTTAGGTAATGTCTCAAAGACGTAATGAAAAAGACAAATACAGAACGTCGTTAAGACATGCGTGTTGTGTGGGATAGCTCGTTCTAGCTACAGTATCAAAACTCATTTATTCAATGCAATTATTATTATTTGGCAATAAGATCTAAATTTTCTAGCAGATATTGCTAGAATGTTGCTGTTATAAATTTTAGATGTGACAAACAATATTTTAGCAGATACAAAAAATAGCGATACATTTTTGTTGTGACATCTAGAAATCTACCTACATCAGCAAAATATTTTTTTCAGTGAACTAAATGAAAAAAAGGTCGCAACGAACAGAAACATTCATCTACTGTTCGTCGATCTTACAAAAGCGTAAAATAAATTAATTAAATAAATTTTATTTATTTTTTAATTATACAGAGTGTCTAGCACAAGGTGAATCACTTCTCGGGTGCAGGTAGAGCGAGTTAAACCGAGTAGAAAAGTCCTCTACCGTTTTGCGATTTTTGCAATAATTAATGAGAAATTAATTAAAGAAGATCGACCAATTTGCACAAGTCTAAGCGCTGTTACGTGCCGCAACTTATAGTTTCTTATATTACTCTTTTTATTCGAACCTTTGAACCTTTTTTATCTTTACTCCTTCTTGATCCTAAACACATGACCCTTTGATGACTGCAATAAACATAAACGCTGTCCCTATGCCTAACGCATATTTTTCTTTTGACAAAACCGCTTCCTTCCAATAAACATTCCGCCGCTACGATTTTCCTACAGCACCTTAAACGAAGATCATTCTCGCCAGTTCAGTTCTCGATCAAAGCTCAAACCAGCAACACCGAATCAAGACTTTTTCCACAAACGTGTCCCGACTTATTCTAAATAATCTATTACGTAGCTATACGCTCGTAACAGCGCGCGGCAAGAAAATACAGCCCACTGTTACGTGGTCGCTAGGACGCAAGGATCTAGCATTACGCACCGCTCGTATGTTGCCGTTGTCATTTGTACACTGGAAAAAAAGTTTTGTTGTATTATAAGAAATTCTGGTTGATTCTAAATTCTAGTACGTTTGTTCAAAAATGAACGAAACAAATTTGTTGTTGGAATTACCAGAAGATTCTGTTAAATTTTATCCTGTTTAAATCTATCAGAATTTCTTGTAAACCTTACTACATCGTGTTGTTAGATTTACAAAACTCTACCAGAATTTCTTGTAAACTTACCACATTGTGTTGTTAGATTTACAAAACTCTACCAGAATTTCTTGTTAACTTTACTATATCGTTTTGTTAGGTTAACACAACTTTGTAGTTAAAAAACAAGTTCGGATAGGTGGTTTTTGTAAAATACTAACAATATATTTTGGTTTAAAGTATACTCAGTGATGTGATGTTTCCTACCGGGCTCCCGGCTCCCGAGCCCGGTAGGAAACATTACATCACTGGTATACATATATTTCATTAAAAAAAAAAACATCACGTGATCATAAAACTTTTCGGATGTAAGGCTGATGGCAGAGACCGAGACGTAAAAACTTATGTATGTCGTAGTCGTTTCCACACGTATCCAATAACCTTTCACGACTTACGTTTTTCTCTGCCTTACCATACGTCCACGACAGACGTCTACAACAGACATAAGTGCTTACTTCTCGTTCTCTGCCATCGGCCTAACTAATATTCCGTAATGGATTCCACGACGCGACGTAAAACTTTAGCGAGCTCAGTTGAGACTGTTCCGACTGCTTAACGCCATTGCTTCGCGAAAGATCTAATGCGCGCGATACACGCCGCGAGTAGCGAGGGCGCAGTAACAGTGTAACAAATGAATGCGGCGAACAGTTGATCAACCGTTTAGTGAGTGATGACGAAACTGTTGCAGAGCGCTGCGATTTATGTAAATATAACAAGAAGTTTTGTAGATCCAACAAGAAAACACTTATTCAAATCCTTATAGTAAAGTTAACCAAACGGTGTTGATATAAGGTGTAAAATTTTGTGACGATAACCAGAAATTTTGTTTCGTTCGACTAAAATACGGTCAACCAGAAGAATTTTGTTAATATAATAAAACCATTTTTCTCAGTGTAGAAAAGGCTCTTCCCAACGATTCATCGCGTGCCTAGTAAACCAAATAACAGTGGGCTGTACCGCCACGGATCTCTTCTCTCCGCGCATTTAAACTCACGCGAATTGGCCGATATTTTTTAATTAATTCCTTATTAATTATTGCGAAAATCGCAAAACAGTAAAGGACTTTTCTTCTCGGTTTAACCCGCTCTACCTGTACACGAGAGGTGATTCATCTTGTGCGGGACACCCTGTATATGATAAAAATGATAGAACCAAATAAACATTAAAAGATAAAATTATTTATTATAGTATATAAAAATTACTGTTGCAAAGTATGGTACTTTTTAAAACAAGATATGCATAGTATTATATGAGCACCTCAGAGGTAAACAGTGTCACATTTTTTCGAAAATTGAGTTATTCTCACAAGATTCTATACTCCAATGTTTACCCAATGGCAAATGTTTCAATGAATATTTTCATTTCAATAGAGATGTTGACTGTATAATGTTAAGTCACATTCACCAAGTAAACAGTGTTAAGTCATATTAAAATCATATTCCATAATCACACAACTTCATTTTCTGAAACATATCGAAATTTGATATTATATCTGTGAATACAAAAAAATCTACAAAACATTATGAGTATTTTACTAAGATTATATAAAAAGTGAAAAATCTCTTTACAATCCTTCTCCTGAAAAATTATGTTCATGTGACTTAAGATAATTGTCTCGTGACAATATAACCTAAAAATTAATTTCTTACAAATTGATCCAAATTTTCGCTATATCTTTATTAAAGTAATATTTAAGTGATCCTACAAGAAAAAAAATTTACCATTCAAAATATATAAATAAAATATAAAATATATAGATATATAAATAAAAAAAAGGAAATTTTTTTCTTGCAGGACCATTTAAATATTACTTCAATAAAGATATAATGAAAATTTGGATGCATTTGTAAGAAATTAATTTTTAGGTCATATTATCGCGAGACAACTGCCTTAACATAGTTTACCTCTGAGATGCTCATATTATATGTGGTGCATCAATATTTGAGCTACGAATCTTTATTTTTCATCATAACTTGCAATCTTCTCTTATCCCCTTCCCTCTCTCTTTCTTTGGCAGTTAACAGATTAAAATAAGTTGAAAGATATGTTTTTAATCTTTGGTCGCCATTTGGCTTCAGAAATTTGTTTCGTCAAAAAAATTTTTTTTAAAAATTATTTTTTTTACTTAATTATTATTGTTAATGTTTCAATTTTTTTATTACAAAAAAATAAATTTTAAATTAGCTAAATAAAGAAATCTTTATTTTTTAAGAATATTTTGTATAATAAAAATTATAGACTGAGATATCAGAACGCTTAAGATAAGCAAAATTGTCTTATGTTTAAAATGTTCAAATTTTTATATTTATTTATCATACATCATATTGTTGTTACAGTTAATCGTTCAAATTTTTGTAAACGAACACAAGAAAATGATAAATGACAGATGCGTTCCGTTATTGTGAAAGATGTTAATCTATATTTATATCCTGTTAGCGAAGAGTTTTCCTTTCATTACGAGACGCCGAACCAAGCGTACATGTGTAATTTAACTATCATTTTCCGGTGTAATTTTCTAATAGCAATTCTTAAAATGCTCTCGTGTGTAACTTGTGCGACATATCGCAGAATAATATCCTCGAGTTGCCGATCAAAAATCAGTAGCACGAGGTCGTCCAACGATAGTTTCTTCGCAGTGATTGCATCAATGCATAAAGATGTATGATATTCTTGCACAATGAACATGCGACAAAGACGATAGAAAAAAAAACCATAAGTAAGAGAGAGTTCAACAAGAGTCAATATCGTCACTCGTTTGGCCGCGAGTGACCTCGATCTTGCTGCCTTTCCTTTCACTTCAAAAGTACTTCTGCGAGCACTCTTTCTCGCATCGGCATGTGCGACGCCGAAGACACACGCATATCATAACGATATTTCAGTTAAGTTTACAACGCTGATCGGCGAACGCTGTTTGTCGAGTTGGTCCTCCAAATTTCGCTTTCACGTAAGCCTAAGGAGCGCATTTGTCATACGACGTGAACTATCTTTTTTGTCGTGAAGTTTTCTCATTTTATACTCGCCAATTCGATACACGTGCTTATTCGAAAAAAAAAAACAATTTATTGAAGAAACGACAGTCCCAAATATGTGAGTGATATAATCCGAAATAGTGCATGATATAAAAAAACCGGTGAAAAATGCGGTGCTTAATGCGGGAATATATATTCGTGTTTTCTCGTTGGAGAACGATAGACATTGCTTGCGATTACCCGACAGTTTCACTTTTCAATTTCACGCAATTCTGACTTTACTTAGGCAGCAGCTAATAAATTAGTCAACTAGCAAAAGAAACTTAAGATGCGCAAATGCCAATGTGTGAACGCAATAGTAATAATTGTTTAAATGTGAATTGAATTTGGCATAAATTTGTGGTCAAATATCAACTACCATTAGCTCATCACCGAGTTTATGCTGCATCACATTTTATTGTGTTGAAACAATTAAAAATGCATTGACTATACAATAATAATTAAAAGCTATTAAGATTTAAAAACAATGTATTTCTCATTTTATACTAAAATGTTCAAAGAGATTTAGTTAATATAAATTTTAATGTTTTTATTAGAGGAAATATTTGTAATTAATATTTTTTTTTAAATAAATTAATGTAAGTTAATAATTTGATCAAGTAAAGAACACTTTTTAGACACTTAAAATTGAACAATTTTTAAATCGCTAAAACTCGGCAAAAAATCATAACAGACAAAAAATTAAAAACAGCATTTTAAAACTTGAAGTTTGTACTTTTACGTGCTTCAGGCCATTTTTTTGAAAATTTTTTATTTTTATAGTTCTAAGCACAAAAAAGCATGTTTTTTGTTTCTTAAAATTATGTACTTTTAACCAACTCTCCAATTTTGTGAAAAATAACGATTATTATCGGCATCAGTATTAGTATAAAAAATGCAGATTTAGTTTCAAAGTCGCGTAACTCGGCTAAAAATAATCGTAGCAAAATTTAAAAAAAACGCATTATATATGTGTACGTTCTAGTTTTTTGGTACTTGTCATTTTTTACGAGCTGTAGAAAGTTGAAAGTACGTAATTTTAAGAAACAAAATAATGTGTTCTTTTTTTTTAGTTTAAAAGTGGAAAGAAATTTAAAAACAACAGCTTAATACACGTAAAAGTAAATTTAACACGTAAAACAAACTTCAAGCTTTAAAATGCTTTTTAATTTTTTCGGCGATTTTTGACGAGTTTCAGCGATTTAAAAATTGCTTAATTTTGAATATCTAAAAAGTGTCAATTATTTTTTGTGCAATAGTATATATTATTATTGATATAATTATATATTATTAAATTATCATATTATTATTATATAACAAAAATTTTTATTTTCTAAACAATTTTATTGATATTTTTTTTGTTTATTTGAATTGGTATTTATTATTAGAAAAAAGGCGCCGAATGTGATATAGGCCTTCTAAAGTGATATACTCCTATTTCTCAGAAATAAAATGCTATATTTTATCAAAAATTATATAAACGTAAATTGTTTAGCTGATTAACTCATTAAAAACTGTACAGTTCATATATTCTCTGTTTATTTAGATGCTAAATTAGCTAATATAAAGATCATAAAATTTTATAGTTTTATTTTTATGATTTTATTTCGAAAATTATGTAGTCTAAATAACAATAATTATCTTTTTTGATAATATCAAGCTTGTAGCTATTCTAATGCTTTCTAAAAATATTTTATTTTTATTTTTAACTTTATTGTTTTTTTTTCACAATACGATTTGGAAAATTTAATTACAGTGTACCGCAAACCGGCATATCCTGTGATGGGCGCTACATGCGACACTCTATGACCAAAAATCATATCACACCATAAGTTTAAAAATATCTTTATTTCTATAAAGGGATTATTATATTATATATTTTATTTTTATACAGGTATTACAAAATGATATTTATGCATTGTAATACTAAATTTTGCAATATCATGTCTTCTCTATATCTGTGTCTTTCTAATGTAGGATGTAATTAATACAAAATTTCCAATAAATTTGTGTTATTCAACAATCTTATTGTATCATTCAACAATTTATTGTAGTACATTTCCATATTACTGACCTGTTTTATAATTTTTAACAGATATGCCGGTTTTGAAATCTAATTTTTTACAGCCCAATTTTCGTATGTCTTATAAAAACATTATTTTCTTGAAAGTTATGAAGAATATTATAAAAAATATGATACCATTTGATAGAGGATAGTTTCTAGTATATATATATATATATATACACACATAAATTTTTATTTAAAATTTTTAGCTAAAAAATATCTTTTAAAAACGTTTTGATGTCTTTCCTCTTATATTTATTTAATATACATACATTTGTAATAAATTTGTTCAATTTTAATTTCAAAATTATTTTTTCTTATTTTATGTAATTTCTTTGGGGGGTAGGTTTAAGAATTTTTTTAGTTCCTTGATTTAATGGAGGAATTAATGTAACAATTTAATATTCAATTAGTATTTTAAACTATAAAAATATTATATTGCATCATGAGAAATAATTTTTATCTACCGCGTTTGATTACAGAATACCTGTGGAAGCTAACAAAGACATGCTTTAGTGGAGCACATAAGCGATCGGTGTGCATGCAAAGATTTTCCTTTCAAAGTACTGACGATGAACGTAAAGACCGCGATAACACGATCACTGCTCTTGCTAGTCTTCTACGGTAAGTGTCGTTTAATCTGTAACATCTTTTATCTACTTAGAATGAGAACAAAAATTATGAAATAAAAAATTTTGTAGTTAAAGAATAATCAGTTATCATTATGTTAATAGGAAGCTATTTTTACAAATTTGTTATCGTCTATATTTAACAAATAGCAAATATACAAAAGCAAAATTTTTAGATGCTTCAAGTTTAATCATTCCTGAGGAAGTCCCAACGATATTGAGCCTGCTTTACTCGAATATACCGCCAGTCAAAAAAGGTACACACATATATAGTTATATTCCACTAAATATTAATCAATGTAATTGGACTTACATATTTATCTAATAAATTACAAATAAATAAAAGCTATCACAAGCTCGAGTTAGATCTAGTTACTCATATATTCTTTTATATTATAATGTATTGTTGCGCCCGCGAACGATCTTCTCGACACGTCACAATCGACACTCGCAAAAGAAAATTGAATCAGGAACACTTTTTAAACACAACAGAAACTTTAATTTACACAACACTGAACAGAACTTTACAGAACAGTACTGAAAGATATCGAACATCTCTAAGCTAGCAGAAACGCGTCTGCACACTTCGCTAGCTCCCAAAAATCTGACTCCGTTACTTTATTTACAATAACCAAGCAACCATTCTCTTTATTTACAATCCTAGTCCTAGTAACTATTCTCTTTTATTAATTTTATAAATCAATATTTACAATTTCCTAGCAACTATTCTCTTTTATTAACTCCGCAAATCAATATATCAATCGGTTCCATCAGCTGTTAAACGCAATACCAGGTGACAAAAATCAAAACGACGAGGACACAATATATACATACGTTTCGGCACATTTATCTTAACCATCATCAGTGTACATAAATTTTAAAATTAATTAATGAGCAACTAGATCTAGCTTGGGCTTGTGGTAGCTTTCATTTATTTGTAATATAATTACATTGTTAAAAATTTTATCTTGACATTTTGCGCACCGCCAATCTTCTCAACAACCACGCTTATTTAGTCGTTACATATATGAGGAATATTTATATGTCTAAATTGCAATTGTTAGAAATGGACCTAATCCGAATGAGTGTGTCGCTCTCCCTATGAGTTAGTTTTGTTTTGTGTTTCACTATGTTTTTTTCTTATCTTGAGTTGTTTCGCGCTCTATACATTTTGTAGTGTTCTGTTTGTCTGCACGTTCATTTTAATATATAGTAAGTTACTTGAATAAAGTTAGTTATTAAATACTTTGCCGTGTCCGTTAGATTAGCCCTGACAACAATAAAAAAAGAAAACCTTCTATCATAGAAGAAGCATTGCGGAAAAACAAATTATTATTGTCCTCAATGTAATGTTGGATTGTGTTTAAAATATTATATTATTTAAGAAAAAATATATTTAATAATGCAATTATTAACTTAACTTAAAGTAAAGTTTACAACTTATTTTAGCGTTCTAAACTCTTCAAACAAGATATTTATATTCCAACCAATTAATGATAACCATATTTACACTTTTTCAATTAGAAATAAATTGTTATTGTGGACTATCTGAGAAAGTAAAGAACATACGCAAAAATTAAAGCTTATGATGTTTATTGATAGAAGAAAACGTGAATTAAATGACTAGCAAATCCAAATACTTGATTTTTAACTCTTTCTGCAAGACTATGGTCAACGGGTAAAAAATGCGATGTTGGTTTATGTACAGTTTTTTATTTCGAGATATATTATACCAAACTTTATTATTAAATTAATTTTTTTTAATTTGTATTTGTATTTAAATTAATAAACTATATTATATTACAAAAATTAATTTAATACCTTTTTTTTATTTTTTGCTAATAAATAGGAACTTTTAAGCAAATTGATAATAACATAATATATTGCAAAATTATTAGCAAAACGTCAGCAATTTCCGCGTGGTGATGAAAGCGCTCTCGCGACTCATACTCTTGACTATTGAAAAACACTTCGCGGCTTGAACTTTCGATTATTGGGACGCGCCTCATGGTCCGTCATATATAAAAGATTCATAGTTGTTTTTCAGTATTTATACGCATTGGAAAACATATGATATAAATACATATTACAGATTCAATTATACAGCTTAGTGTAAAGCATAGTGTGCAAAACATTTTATATTTCTGATTAATAATTTAACATTTTTATATTTCTAATAATTTAATCCTGATTAACAGAAGTTAAATTTTTATGAAATAAAATACAGGAACCGACTCAAGGTTTGGCATAGGGTTTCGGCTAGGTGAGCACGCAGATTTTCAAATGCTGTTTGAATTAGGTCCGCAAACTGAAACAGATCCAATAGGTACATCAAGTGATGCTAAAAGACGACGAGATG
Source organism: Linepithema humile (assembly GCF_040581485.1). NCBI lineage: Eukaryota > Metazoa > Arthropoda > Insecta > Hymenoptera > Formicidae > Linepithema > Linepithema humile. The sequence continues at coordinate 14,754,358 of NC_090130.1, read as the reverse complement.
TAAGAGATTTTACAATTTGTATACTAAATATGTACTGCTGCGTAATTTGTAAATTAAAAAAATTTTAATTAAAAAAATTTTTTTTCGTAAACAGACAACGTTTAGTGCCGCAATGAAAGGAGAGCTAGGACCATTAGCACAAGCGGTAGCAAAATATCAATTGGAGCGTAGACTTCAGAAAGAAATGGATAAACTCAAAGCAATGGAAAAGAACTTAAAAAAAGTACAAGCAATGAATAAGTCGGAAAATCAGGATGTAAGTAAAAAATTATCTATTTCCAATGTTCTAATTGTTAGTAATTTTAATGTATAATTTTATATTTTAATGTTTTAATACATAATTTTAGATATTTTAATGTTTTTTATACAAAATTTGAATATAGTCGTTTTGACAGAAAAGTATTTTAAAAAATTTTTAATACTAATTTTAAATCTTAAAAATTAGCAGCAACATAATAATATATAAGTATTAAATTTAGCAATATATAGGGTGTCCTATTTTAATTTACCCCCCCGCCCCCCTAAAAAAAACTTATTTTTGATAGAAAAAAATGCTTTAGACAAAAGTTGTAGGGTTTGGAGAAGGAAAAAAGATAAGGATATTAGCTTGACCTTGAGTGGAGACGCTTCGGAGATTTGAAGGTCATCTTTATTTTTTAAAAATAGAATCACTCTAATTCTTTTACATAAATCGATTCCTTGCAATATTCATCGCAATATTAATTTTTCAATTATCTTACTTCAATCTTACTTTTACGCATAAAATAATGAAAGGAATCGTGGATTGGTGTAAAAAAATACATAGTTGTCTTTAAAAAAAATATGATATTATTTCAGCTACATATCTTTTTTTTAAGACAACTATGTGTTTTTTTACACCAATCGATTCCTCTTATTATTTTGTGCATAAGTGTTGAGGTAAGATAATTGAGAAATGAATATTTAACGAGATATTTCATAGTTTATGTAAAATTATGTCTGTAACAATCAATTGGGATATGTGAGTACTTGACAGGTTGTACGACGCTCAAAGAAGAATTTAAGTAAGAAAAAACTGAGATATTGTACATTTCTGATATAGATTAAGTTATTCAGCCTTCTTTATGACTTGCTCTACAACGACTAGCGCCATCGTGACTTCTTGCTAGCGCCACCGTGACTTCTTGTTAGCACCCCCTCAAGGTCGCAGTTTTAGAACGCGTGCAAGGACCTCTCGTGTTACATGTCAAATTAAAGTATAAAATATCTCGTAAACTATTCAACTTTTGGCCATCCTACCTTTATAACTTTTTACGACGAATGATACGAGGAATTGATTTGTATAAAAAAATTAGGGTGGTTCTATTTAAAAAATTAAAGTTGATCTTCAAATCTCTGAAGCGTCTCCACCCAAGGTCAAATCAATATCCTTATCTTTTTTCTCCCTCCAAACCCTACAACTTTTGTCTAAAGCATTTTTTTTACAATCAAAAATAAAAGTTTTTTTTTGGGGGGGGGGCTAAATTAAAATAGGACATTCTGTATAAGTAATTAATAAAATAACTTTATAATTGTAAGTAAATATTCTTATTAAATAAGCACTCTTAAATATCTTTAATATAAATAAATTTTGAAACTTACTTCAATTTTTAAATGATAGATATACATAGAAAAAGATTGGATTTACTATGATTTATTCTAATCAGAATTATTTATTACTATTTTTTATATAAAATAATTTTATTAAATACGTCCTATAAAATAATTTATAGTATTTATGTTTCTTATAACAAAATATCCCAAAAAATTAAACTTGTCTTAATAAATATGATCATGTGTAGAAAGTTTCTATTTAATGACAGTAAATGTTTCAATCTTCTTAGAATATTGCCAATAATTGGTTAACAAAATGGAGGGAGGAGATATCGCAATCATCGGAACACAACGTGCAATTAAGTCCAATTCAAAATATAGATGGTAAAATAATGCAACAAAGGATAGAAAAACCACTAGTTAACTCTGGCGTTCAGAAGGACAAAGTAGAAGAGCTGACTAAGTTATATAAGTCACAAAATATAAATAAAAATTTAAAAACTTGAGAAATTTAATAAATTTGATCATTTGCGATTATTATGTATGTATTTTAGTTTTTTATCGCTATCATTAATAATTATATTATAATAAAATTTATTGTACTTATATATAATTGTTCAACGTTACTATAGAATTCTCTTCCTGTATTTTTATTTTCCTTTAGTACAAGTTTTCTTTGCATATTTATATTTAAGAATATTTAAAACCGGAATTATAAATTTGATTCGTAAAACAAAGTGCAATACTTATTTAGAAAAAAAAAATTTTTGGCATATTTTTTGCATGTTAGAACTTGTTATATACTACATATCAAGAGACACGGTAGTGTCTCGCGCCAAGTTCACGCGCAGCGCAAGACCGACCGTGTATCTTTACGCGAGCCCGAAAGTTGAGACGAGCCGAGATTATCGGATCTCAATAACGGCTGGGCCGATTGAGTTGATAATAGGCTCAATCGATAGCGCATACCCAAATTATATAAGAAAAGTATGCTTGTTTTTACTGTAGGTGCTGTAGAAAAAAAGTTATAATAGTCCAAAGTCGAAATGTCTAAAATAATACGATAAAAATGTCCAGCTAAAATGTCCTGCTAAAATGTCCAGTTTCCGATTTCTGACGTTAGGTGCGCTGATGGCGCTGAGAAGCCGCGCTGCGTGCGCTTACGATTTGACATTTTTACATAACCTTTCAGAAAGTGTTATAAAAAAGTAATAATAGTGAATTCGGTCTAACAAATTTAGTCACTCGCACTACATTGTTCTGTTACTTTGGTGCACACTCAAGACTGCTTATCAATCCAGAGCAGTGTAGTGCGAGTGACCAAATTTGTTAGAAATTCATATTAAATGAAATAAGTGATATGTTGGTGAATGTGAATGCCTTAGTAAGTATCTACTACACCTTTGAAAATTTTTTATTTTGCAGGTTATTCATACATGATTCGAGACTTTAGAGGATGATTTGTCTAAAATAAATAAAATTGAATAGATCAAAGTTTAATATTTCTGTTCTGAGTATCCTAGATTAGTTTCAACAATATTTGTAATTTTCAGTCAATTTTATATTTTAAAAAATATAGCATAAGTCGCCTTCTGTAGTTAACGCTATGATTGACAACAAAATTATCCACATCACAGTGTGGGCAGAGAATTAAGTGTAAAAAAATGTTTATATCATATTTTAGGTATATTATTGAATTTTATTTATCCATAGAAAAAAGATTATAAACATAAACTAAACAAAAAATCTTGTAAAACACAAAATGAAATTGACTGGAAATGATAAATATTGTTAGAACTAATTTAGTATATACATAGAACAGAAATATTGAACCTTGATAATTAATTTTATTTATTTTAGACAAATCATACACTAAAGTCTTGAAACATGTGCTTTTTTAATAGAATGTATGGTAAAATTAAAATTTATACAATCACACCATTTATCACTGTCTTATGTGACAATTGTTTAGAGACTTTAGTATATGATTTGTCTAAAATAAATAAAATTAAATAGCTCAAAGTTTAATATTTCTGTTCTATGTATACAAAATTAGTTCCAACAATATTTATTATTTCCAGTCAATTTTATTACAATCAAAACAAAACAGTGTTTTACCTTTCAAAAAAATTGTTGTATATATTAAATAAAAAAAACTGTCGTATATATATTATTAAAAAAAAAGAAATAATATCTATCAAAAAATTACCTTTTTTAAAAAAAGGTAAAAAAAGGCGCCAAGTACACGCTCTTATCACAACTAAAACAAAACAGTATTGTCTTACTTTTCAACAAAATTGTCGTATATATTAAACCTTTCAAAAAAATCTGTCGTATAGGTATATTAAAATTTTCAAAAAAAGCTATCCTATATACTTCTTACAAAAAAATGTGGTATCAGGAAATGGCACCAAGTGGAACTAAAGAACTATGAAAAAACTTGCACACTATTTCTATAAAACTCTTCTATAAAACTCTTGTACATAAAGCTCTCGTATATATAATTAATTATATTATATACTATATTTTATCATATTTTACATGTACTATACTATATATACTATATATATTATTAGATATACTATATACATTATAAAAAAATTTTTTAAATATTTAAAAAATAAAAATATTCATTAAAAAACGCAAAAAAACTTGGCGCTGCTACAGTAAACTACATGTTAATTTCATTACTTTGAGGTGTAGCAGCGCTTTTTTTGTGTTTTTTAATAAATATTTTTATTTTTTAAATATTAAAAAAATTTTTTTATAATATATATAGTATATCTAATAATATATATAGTATATATAGTATAGTACATGTAAAATATGATAAAATATAGTATATAATATAATTAATTATATATACGAGAGCTTTATGTACAAGAGTTTTATAGAAGAGTTTTATAGAAATAGTGTGCAAGTTTTTTCATAGTTCTTTAGTCTCACTTGGTGCCATTTCCTGATACCACATTTTTTTGTAAGAAGTATATAGAATAGCTTTTTTTAAAAATTTTAATATATCTATACGACAGATTTTTTTGAAAGGTTTATATGTACTACGGGAGTGTATGGAAGTGTATGGGGCTCGATACAGAGGTAGTACCTTTGGCGAAGAGCGGTCACATCCAGAGAAGAATGACTCGGAGCAACTGGTCCTCGTATGAAACTCAACTTTTACTTATGGCTCCAAGACGGCCACACCCTGGGCAACTGCATTGACTTGCAGGCCGATGTTGCGCCTACTTCGGTAGCGGTAGGCGCTGCGTAAAGATTCGGGATTCGCCGTGCTGGTCAAGGGGGCTTTGGCTCGGAGAGTTTAGAATAATTATGCACTTCTGAATAGATAGAATAACTTTTATTTGGTATTTTGTTTTACACTTGTCACCTCACTCACTCGGCGACCGTACTACTGCGATTACGCGTGTACGCGACGTGTCGTGCTTCGTCCGGAATTTTGCTGATAAAAACCCGCGGCGCCTTGTGTGCCGCCTTAATTTATACGGATCAGTATTCGGAACACAATGAGACTTGAACTATATCGATCCATTGTGTTACCAAAATGCTGATCTGTTTAACCTACTTTAGACACAAGTGACACTCGGGCTTCTAAGAACGAGTGCTCGCGTCAGCGTCTGATTGTTTAATAATTAAATAACTTTTGTCACAGGATTCTCGAGAAGTGACCTCGATTAATGGTCTTCTAAATGTTTATTATTGTTATTGCCTAATTAACCTATAATTATTACGTTGTGGTCTTTCGGCACACAACACCAAACTAAGTAAGGGTAGCCAGATATGGCGAAACCTGATGGTGGGCAGCAGTGCCATTAGTATTACACTAGGGCAGAGACGATAGACGTCGCAAAGGCCTAGAAGTAAACTATTCTGAGCGTGGCTGTATCAGCCTACAACGGTTGGAGTACTGCGATGCAGAAAGACAGCAGAATCTACTGCCCCACTACTTCTCCCATGAGCATTATGTCTATGTCATTATGTCATTAAAGAATGGATTTGGTGAATCTGGCGATCAACTGATAATCGACGCTGCTCTGCGTCCGGGGTAGGCAATGAGAAGTTGGCAACCGGGCATGGGGAAGTGGACCACTGGGCTCCGCATGCAAAATGTACGACCAGAGTGTCTAACCATAAGGGCAGAACCGTTTCCCGCTTTGCGACCTGGAATGTACAAGGACTGAGGCAGGCAGGAAAACTGGACATATTAAAGAGGGAGCTGACAAGATGTAACATAGAGCTGGCAGGAATTACGGAGACGCACTGGCGGAGAAGAGGACATTTTTAGAGCGGTTTTTATACAGTCTATTTCTCGAGTAATGAGGATAGGAGTAGTAACGGCATGGCGCTAATCATATCCAATGAGCTGGCCGGATCGGTCCTTGGTTATGACACGGTTAGTGATCGTGTCATGTCCGTACGCGTTGAAGCTACGCCTTGTGCACTCAATATCATCCAGGTATACGCGCGGACAGCTGATGCTACAGAGGAAGACATAACCAATTTCTATGAATCCTTCGAAACAACCATCCAAAAAATCTCCAAGCGAAAGCTCACCATAATCATGGGAGACTGGAATGCAAAGGTGGGATGCACGAAGAGAGACGACCATATTCGTAATGTAATGGGGAGATATGGCGTGGGAGAACGGAAAAAGGGGTGACAAATTCATCCAGTTCTGCATTGACAATGATTTCACAATCGCGAATACGATCTTCCAGCAACATATAAGGAAGCTGTACACCTGGACTTCATCAGATGGACACTACGAAAATCAAATCGACTACATTTTGGTCGATGAAAGGTGGAGATCACCGCGCCGATACTATCGGCGAAGACGCTGCCGGCGGCTGATTGCAACTCGGACCATAAACTATTGGTTTTCAAGTTCAGAATAAAGCTGAAGGTCTACAGGAAGAACGCAACCACTGATAAACTATCACCGATTGTTGATAACAATGCCTTCTCTAGACAAGTGGAAGAGAAAATGGAACCAGATGGGAGTGCAGGGGCGGCCAGCCCAGATGAAATGTGGACTCGCTTCAGAGATATTGTTAGGGCATCATTGATGAACACACAACGTCCAAAAGAGCGCGTTAAACACCAGGATTGGATCTCTGATGGCACTCTTAAGTTGATAGAAGAAAGAAGAAAGGTACTCGCAACGGGGTTGAATAACCCCGAAACGAGAAACAAATATCAGAGCTTATCTGCGACCATCCAAACGCACACAAGAAGGGATAAAAATAGCTGGTGTTCTCGGTGTTCCACTACAAGTCGGAGACATGGACCTTGCATGTGGCAACGGGTGGATGCCTTTGAAATGTGGTGTTGGCGAAGGATGCTGCGGATTCCCTGGATGGCCAGAAGAACAAATGTGTCAATACTGGCGGAAATAAAGCCACTGCAAAGACTGTCTAGTCAGGTGTACAAGCGTATCCTCAGGTTCTTCGGCCACATAAATCGAAGCAACAATCTGGAACACCTGATAATACAGGGAAAGTTGGAGGGAAAGCGGAGACGGAGTCGCTCACCGACCCGTTGGACTGATGCAATTAGACAGCTCCTTAATACCAATATGAAGGGAGCGGCGAGGGCAACTGAGGATAGAGATGCTTGGTGAAAGGCCACCAGAAACGCTATCAAAGTATTAGAAGAACAATAGACATGGTCACCACACATCTGCAAAGATGTTTAAGACTTTGAAGAGAGATATGTATTACGTTTCCATATTTTTTCTTTAGCATAATTTTTGCACAATTAAATGACAAACATAAAAAAAAATATTTAAAATTGAACATCAAAGATTTAAAAAAATCGCCTATAAAATCGATAATACATAATTAAAAACTAAAACTTTTTCCAAAAAAAGAATCAGACATGCGTTGATTACAAAATTTTTGTTTAGAAAGATACATATTTGATTAGACCGTTTATGCCACTAAAATCTAAAACCTTGCAAAAATGAGACAGTAATAATAATCTTCAAAAAAGAAAAAGTTTTAGAGATAATACAAATAACGCAATCTGCAGATAATATTTTCTAGTAGAAATTTTGTCGAAGAAAAAATTCAAATATTATAAAAATCACAAACTTTTGAAAACAATAATAAACCTACGAATTTTCTTTGATACCCAAAACTTCGACAATGTTACGTCTTATGTATTTCACTCTCTTTCCTTTGCATGACTTTTTTACAATCAAACGGTAAAGATTAATAAGAGTGTCGGAAATTAAATATCAAAATTTAAAAAAAAATTAATTTAGTAAATTATAAAAATTAGTAAAAAAAGATTTCAAAAACACTAAGAAATTTTTGCGACAGGAAATGCTGCAAGTGCTTGTTTACAAGGTCGCGTCAACCCCGGGGTACAAGGCGTGCGCCGTACCCGGGCGGTACAATAAAAAAGGTGGCAAATTTGTGAAATAAATTGCCAAATTAAAAACAAATATTAAGTCAATATAATTTAATTTATTTTATTTATGAATCCTAGACTGAAAATATTTACAATCATATTGTTCTTGTATGTTGTCGACTATCAACATAAATATAACACACACATTAATAGAAGATGAATTCATTAACTGTTTTAGAATATATTTTTGCAAATAACCTTATTGATTTATTTCCAAATCTTGGAATAGCTTTGCGTACACTGAGAAAAATGGTTTTATTATATTAACAAAATTCTTCTGGTTGACCGTATTTTAGTCAAACAAAACAGAATTTCTGGTTATCATCACAAAATTTTACACCTTATATCAACACCGTTTGGTTAACTTTACTATAAGGATCTGAATAAATGTTTTCTTGTTGGATCTACAAAACTTCTTGTTATATTTACATAAATCGCAGCGCTCTGCAACAGTTTCGTCATCACTCACTAAACGGTTGATCAACTGTTCGCCGCATTCATTTGTTACACTGTTACTGCGCCCTCGCTACTCGCGGCGTGTATCGCGCGCATTAGATCTTTCGCGAAGCAATGGCGTTAAGCAGTCGGAACAGTCTCAACTGAGCTCGCTAAAGTTTTACGTCGCATCGTGGAATCCATTACGGAATATTAGTTAGGCCGATGGCAGAGAACGAGAAGTAAGCACTTATGTCTGTTGTAGATGTCTGTCGTGGACGTATGGTAAGGCAGAGAAAAACGTAAGTCGTGAAAGGTTATTGGATACGTGTGGAAACGACTACGACATACATAAGTTTTTACGTCTCGGTCTCTGCCATCAGCCTTACATCCGAAAAGTTTTATGATCACGTGGTGTTTTTTTTTTTTAATGAAATATATGTATACCAGTGATGTAATGTTTCCTACCGGGCTAAGGAGCCGGGAGCCCGGTAGGAAACATCATATCACTGAGTATACTTTAAACCAAAATATATTGTTAGTATTTTACAAAAACCACCTATCCAAACTTGTTTTTTAACTACAAAGTTGTATTAACCTAACAAAACGATATAGTAAAGTTAACAAGAAATTCTGGTAGAATTTTGTAAATCTAACAACACGATGTGGTAAGGTTTACAAGAAATTCTGGTAGAGTTTTGTAAATCTAACAACACGATGTAGTAAGGTTTACAAGAAATTTTGATAGATTTAAACAGGATGGAATTTAACAGAATCTTCTGGTAATTCCAACAACAAATTTGTTTCGTTTATTTTTGAACAAACGTACTAGTAGAATCAACCAGAATTTCTTATAATACAACAAAACTTTTTTTCCAGTGTATATTTTTGACAATATCCGTAACAGTGGCGTCAAGAAAAAGATCTTTCTCTAATGTTACATTCTGACCAGACTCCACGATTCTTTTCTTTTCGTATGAACTAATATAATAAATATCAAACTTAAACATGGCGTAAGAAAAATTTCTAAAAATTACTACACTGGAAAAAAAGTTTTGTTGTATTATAAGAAATTCTGGTTGATTCTACTAGTACGTTTGTTCAAAAATGGATGAAACGAATTTGTTGTTGGAATTACCAGAAGAATATGTTAAATTCCATCCTGTTTAAATCTACCAGAATTTCTTGTTAACCTTACTGTTATACATATCTTTGTTAGGTTTATAAAAATCTACCAGAATTTCTTATTAACTTTACTATACCGTTTTGTTAGATTAACACAACTTTGTAGTTAAAAAACAAGTTCGGATAGGTGTGGTTTTTGTAAAATACTAACAATATATTTTGGTTTAAAGTATACTCAGTGATGTGATATTTCCTACCGGGCTCCCGGCTCTCGAGCCCCACGCAAGCGAGATCATGTACGCGCTTCTCGTTTGCGTGGGGCTTAGGAGTCGAGAGCCCAGTAGGAAACATCGCATCACTAGTATACATATATTTCATTAAAAGAAACAAACACCACGTGATCATAAAACTTTTCGGATGTAAGGCTGATGGCAGAGACTGAGACGTAAGCACTTATGTATGTTGTAGTCGTATCCACACGTATCCACACAATAACCTTTCACGACTTACGTTTTTCTTTGCCTTACCGTACGTTCACGACAGACGTCTACGACAGACATAGGTGCTTATTTCTCGTTTTCTGCCATCAATGACGTCGCTTTAAATAAGAGTCGACAGTTGCACTGATCACCTCGTTTTTCATTCGCTTCATCTTTATCGAGGCCCGGCGACGACGACCCCGACGGCGTCTTGCACCCGGGCTCACAAACAGAAAATGCGTGACAGTCGCGACTACGAACCACGGGGTACATATACAAATTTTGCACGCGAAAAAAAGTGCAGCGTCGCTTTAATTATTGTAGTGTCATCTCTCGTAGAGCCTTTGAAATTCTAAGCAAATGATGCACTACTGTATTATCGTGATTGAGTTTTTGCAAAATGTTTAATTAATATTATTTAGTAGAATTAACGAAAGATGTCAATACCATAAGGTAGAAGCGCTGCAAGTGGCGCTATAACGAATGAATTTTAACGCAACTGGCATGCATACAAAATATGAATTTAATATTATATATCAAGATTTTAATAATCATAAAATTTAATTGAACAGAAGGTCAAAAAATAAAAATTGGGATATGTATTTCGATAAAATATTAAGTCTTTGAGAAAATGGTTTTACGACGCCTAACTAATATTCATATGTAATGGATTCCAAGACGCGACGTAAACTTTCGGCGAGATCAGTTGAGACTGCTTCGACTACATTTGTTACACTGTTACTGCGTCGCGAGTAGCGAAGACGCAGTAGCAGTGTAACAAATAAATGCGGCGAACAGTTGATCAACCGTTTAGTGAGTGATGACGAAACTATTGCGGAGCGCTGCGATTTATGTAAATATAACAAGAAGTTTTGTAGATCCAACAAGAAAACACTTATTCAGATCCTTATAGTAAAGTTAACCAAACGGTGTTGTTATAAAATGTAAAATTTTGTGACGATAACCAGAAATTCTGTTTCGTTTGACTAAAATACGGTCAATCAAAAGCATTTTATTAATATAATAAAACCATTTCTCTCAGTGTAAAAAATAAAGTTGTTTTTCCTGCGAGATTTTGTGAACCTAACCTTCCTCACGAAATCTCGAGTAAAAGTAACAAGTGGCCCTGACAATCTAAACCGTTTTGGCCGATCAAGACTCACAGTAACATTTTTTTTTTTTAGATAGAGAAACCTTTTATAGGTACCTGCGGCCTCGGGAGAGGTACCGCGGGTTATGTGGAAATCTCCCGGAACATCCGGGCCTACCCACTAAAACCCCACCGGTGAGCATTCTCGGGCTTTATCGGAGGACACCCAGGGCACACCCAGCGGTATTTTTCCCGGGTGCCCCCAGCTCCGCCACAAAAGCGGCCCTTTCTCTAGTGCCGTTATGGCACTGTTCTTTTCCAGGGCCTATCTATCTCTTAGCGGCAAGGTCACCACTACCCCGCCGCGACCCCTCGGGTTGTTGGGAGGCGGGAATGGTGTCTGGACCCCCGTCCAGGCACTCCCCCAGGCCGGCCAGGAGGAATCTGTTTGCCTCCCCCAGTAACGGGGGAGGTTTGACAGCTTTTGAAGGCGGTCTCGGAGCCGAAGGCCGGTTTACCAGCCGGATCTCCGAGGTGAGTTCCCAGTGTGGGGACTCTCGAACCACCTTCGCCGCCACCTCTCTTATCATTCTGGTCCCAACCACGTGGTCGAGACCCGAATATTCCATCTCTATCCTTTAGCCCTTTCTTCCCGGGGCGCCTTGGAGCTCGCACGAGATGTGGGTGGGACCGTATCCCCGATCTGTCCATCCCCTCTTTATCCACCGAACCACATCCTCTACCGTCGGCGGAAGCTGGGACTCTCCCATCAGCCCCCACCGCGGTATCTCGCCGTTCCACTTGAAAGGGGCCTCACCCCCTCTAGACCCACCCCCAAGCGAAGTCTCTCCCGCTCGAGACCCCGGCTGTGTTGCCACAGTCGTCGTCTTGGTTAGGCGGTGGGGGGAGGGAACCCTCCCCTTGTCTTAGGGATATGACCCCCGACCCCCACTCCGCCAAATCCCTCTCTACGAGGCGGAGTTCTCGTTCCCAGAATTCCGGTTAAGTAGGGAAGGATGGGGGGCCCTTTCGTCCCTCCTTTCTCTCCCCCTCCTTTTTCCTCTCCTTTCTACGCGTGCATTCGGGCGCTATAGCTGTCCCCTCTTCGCTCACATGGTGGCGACTGGTGTTCGTCTCCGCCCTTGTGTCGGGGAAAGCGATGCCGGTGGCAGCATCGGGGGCGACGACTGTTCGCCCCTTATCCTTCCCTCTTTCTTCCTTAGGGGCCTTGTTTACCCCCTCCGCCTCCTTGACCGAAAGGGTTTGGGGGGGGGGAAGTTGACGCCTCTCTCCTCTTTCCCTGTCTTGGGGGGATCCCTCACCTTTTTGACGGGTATGGCATCCACCCCTCTTCCGTGCAATACCGCCACCAGGGTTTGGTGGGGCTTCGTGCTCCCCCCCTCGGTCGCGCAGGGGAGGGCGGAGAATCCATCTGTCCCCCCGCTCTCTTTCCTCTCGCGCCCCTCTCCTTTCCTCGCGGGTGGGCGCTCGGGAAAACCGCCCCCCGCGCCGTGGCGACCAGTGATCGCCCCTTCTTCTTTTGCTGTGGAAAGGAGTGCCGGCAGGCCTGCCGACACTTTCTCCCACTTCCTTCAGAGTGAGGACAAGGGGAAGGCGTTGATTCGCCCCCCCCCCCCTATCCATTCCGTCCTTCTCAGAGGAGAGCGCTGACCCCCCCCCCCATCTCCATAACCAGAGGACTCGGGGGGCCCACCTCTTTCTCTGGCCTCCCTCCCCCTCTCTTCTTCCTCCTTAATCGTCTCCCTCGTGGAGGGACGACAGGGCAGGAGCGACCACCAATCCGGTGGGCCGCATCCCTGCCCTCCTCCTCGCAGGCGGGGCAGCACGCCCTCCTCTAAACGGCGTCCCCGCAGTGGAGGCAGTTCTTACTGCGGTCCACCGCTAAGGGGCACCACCACCTCTCGTGCCCCCTCAGGAGGCACTTGTAGCATCTGGGAGGGGGGTCCACTGCTCCTTCCACTTCCTCCTTTCTAACGGGTGTTCGCCCGCCCAACCTGTAGGTCTGCGTCTAGGCGTCACGCCTTCCTGGCGCAGTCCCATCCTCCGGTTTAGAAGAGGGCTTACTGCTCTTCCCTCCGGGGCCTTTGCTCTCTCTCTTATAGCGCACTTGCGCGCGACCTTTTCTAATCTCCTCCAGGAGGACAAAGAAAATTTTTTAAATTCTATGGGTCTCAGCCCACAGACCGCCATCCGCGGTAACCATTTCGTCCACAGCGCCCGCATGGCACGCCGTGGATGGCCCGTCGTGCGATTACGTCAAGGGGGGCACCGGGACTGGATACCCCCTTCGCCAGCCCCTGGGGTTCCGAAGCTCCTGAGGTGGTAAATTTTCTCTCCTTGTCGTTATCGTATATCCATTTAATTGTTATTTTTTAGCGCAGTTGTCTTCTGCGGGTTTGGAGCCGGGGTTTTCCTTCCCTTAGAACAGTTGCCGACCAAGGCTTACGAGTCTGTTCCATCCGGGTTGTTTTTACAAGATTTGCCTTCCTCTAGCCAGCAGTTCCATTGGGTTAAGGAGTCTGGTCGCCCTTCTCCTCCTAACCTAACCCCTCATGGACCCCCAACCAGCGACTGGCCCACTCGGGGACCGCCCCGACCAGGGAAAACTCGACTCCGCCGACCGTCTGCCGAAGGCCCGACATGCGGCAGCCCCCAACCACCAGCATGCAGCAGAAACGTGCCCCCAGCGAGGAATGCGCATTCCCCCCGGGAAGACGCTTCCCGCCGCAGCCACCGTCGAACGCCACCCATGCCAACCCGCCGCTCCATCAAGGAAGCGGACAAGTCACAGAGACCAGCGCAGGCGGACAGAGTGATGAAGTTGAGCATGAAGGTGAGTATAGTGTGAGTGTATGTGTGCGAAAGAGTATGTGCGTGTGAGTTACGGTAGCATTACCGTAATGCGTGTGTATGAAATCGTGTAAGTGTGACTGTACGTATGTGCGTGAATGACAGATGAATGGATATGCATGAGTGCAAATGTGAGAGTGTGTTTTTTGGGCGGACGGGAACCTCCCCGCATCTCTCAATGCACGAGAATTCCCCGCCAGTATGCATGGTCCCGACTTCCGAACATCTTCACGAAGTGAAGGCGCCCAGGAAGTGCGGGGCCAAAAGTCCGTGTATGTGTGTATGAATGATGTAGATGAATGACATGCCGTTCGCGGGGCCGGCCAACCCCCGGCCGAGCACGACGGAAAGCCCACGCCTCCCTCCCTTTTGGGAAGAGGAATGACTCCCTTTCCCTCCACCTCTACTCCGAGTTTGTTCTCGGACTGCCTTCTTCTAGATCGGCTGCCTACCAAGGCTAACGAGTCCGACCAACCCGGGTCTTTTTATAGAGGTTTTACCACCCTCGCAGCTTGTGTTTTTAGCACGGTCCCCCGGCCCCTTGGGGTTACAGTGTACGCCGCCACGGCCCCCCTCGTGCGATGAGGGGCTAGCCCACGGACTAAGGAATAGAGGGACGGAGCACAAGCTGTACCGGGGGAGCACGTTTGCGGCGGGGGGGGGGGGGCCGCCATATTCGTTTAGTAATCACCACACATAGAACTCACTATTTGCGTATGTGTGAGAAATGAAAGTCAGATCCAGCGCACAATAAACAAAATAGGAAATAGAAATAGGAATAATTATTAAATATTAGAAATAAGAAATTGGAATTATTTATTTTAAAAATAAAAAGAATAGAAAAAATTAATGCATGAATTAAGAAATAAGAATTGGAACTAATTAATATATTTTATTCTCTTGTTAGATATAAAATAATTTCTCTTTTTAATATTAAATGATTATTGCTATTTCTAATATTTTGTCTACTGTATGCAGAGCCTCAGAGTAATAAAAGTTAAGGTATTTTATAAAATTTATAGTACAACAATAATAAAATCGCCTAATCTCTTTACGCTTGTCACTCGTTATGTCTAGTGCACCACTACACAAGTGTAACCATGTCACAGACACAGAATCTCTGTGTGAGAATCGCTACATCAATATGGCGGAAAGCAGTCCCCCCCGCACGCTTGAATTACCATCCCCTCTCGCCTAAACTAGGACTTTAGACTCAGTCCCTTTATTTCTTAGTCCGTGGGCTAGCCGTTATGCCGGAACACCGGCGTGCTAACGAGACTGGACAGGTCCCGGATTTTTTTATCGAGGTTTACTCCTCTATCCTGATGGCGTGTTTTTCCACGCCTAACAGGTTCAGGCAACCGGGGATTTAAAGTCAGAGTCCCCGTCTCCTACCAGCGATTGGGACAAGTCCCTAAAGGAGTCGCTGGGCTCCTCTTGTTCCCTCCAACGAAGGAACTGTGCACTCTTAGCACCGTAGGAAGATTCGGATGGACCGCCCCACAATGAGCCCCTTCACCACGACAAGGTGACGCACGACGAAAGGGAGACTCACAGTAACTAGCTACGGTCGTAAAAATGCAATTTGTTTTTGAACCGGGCTCACTGACGTCTTTAAATCGTAAAACATAAGATAACTTGTCATATAGTGGTAGCTAGCTTACACTTTTGGATTTCAAAGTAAAATCTTGACAAATAGATAAAAAAAATATACGCGGCTAAACCGCGAGCGCTTAAAAAGCTGTAAAAATTTGACGCCGCGCACGTGTTCAACCAGTCTAGGAACCTTAAACGCATTAGGGCACGCGACAGTCATAAACAATGTCAACTAAGCGGTGGGAACCTAGAAGATAGAGAATCTAAACACCACCGAACTTTAACCCTCCAATTCGACATTCTAGAATTAGGTCAACAGCTTTTATGAACCACTCACTAGCTCGTCTTAGGCCCCAGAAATTACGCCCACTTAGATTTTAGAATACTGAGATGCACCGCATCGAGCTAATTAACACGAACCTGATTATGTAATCTGAAGCCTACTCCTTACTACGTATAAATCCAAAGCAACGCTACTTCTTATCCATTAGGGCCTTTTATAACATCTCTATCATAAATAACATCATAATCTAATCCCTAAACCTATTTGCAGGAAGTGACGCCATCTTCCCCCGCATTAAAATTTCTTTGTAAAATTAATTCCTATTTGTCCCCTGTCAAAATTCTAGAATTTTCCTGATGAATCCATCCCAAAAAAGGGGTATAAACCGTACCCGAGACGATTACTTTCAGAAAAAAGTTCGATTTTGGTCAAAAAAAGTTTATTTTTAAAACCCCCCAGTTGTTTTCCGTGAAAAAAATCGTCAATTGTCGAAAAGTCATGCGATTCGCAGAAACTTTAAAAGTAAATTTTGTTGAGTTACTGGTGGAACAAATTCTGCGACTCCAGACTGCCAACTTCGACCTCTAAGGGGATGATCAGGGATGACTACCATTCGGCGAAACCTTCCCACGCATCAGTTAATCAATAAGTTTTCTTATTTAGTTTCTTTTTTTGTCCTTTCTTACAGTCCTTTATTTTCTCCGTCCCTGGCCTCTCTCATCGTCAAATCATTCAGTCAGTAGTCATTTTTCACACCTCGAACCCTCTTTATTCTCACTATTAGTGATATCCGAGCTGCCGGAACGGCGAATCACCTGAGGCCATCGAAGCAATTCATCTTCGACATTTTTTCATTTACTCTCCTCTTGTCGCCATACTTAAGATACGCTCTGAGGCCAACAAGAAACTTAAGACGTTGACACATACGACAATTTATTCACACCCGGTCCATTCAAACAAATACACTTGACACTTTACAACAAAATCCTCAGAATCTCCTGCCGAGACATCCCTTTCCTGAACCTCGACAACCCTCTCCTGAGTTAAGACCACTCTCTCCAGCCGAATCCTATGCATCGATAGATACATTAATTCATCAAATCTCTAACGACCTCCTTTATCCAGACGATCTTTCCGAGATAAATTTCATTTCCACCGTGGAATATATTGAATCTGATCCACATCCCCTTTTTCCATTTCCCACGGGCTTGGATCGTTTAAATCTCCTGCTTCCTCCTGAGGCATTACACACATCACACTTGAGTTAAATTATATTAAAGTATAAAAATGTATAAACTCGTAATAATAAATTAACGATGATGTGATGAAGGGGATATCGAGCCAACGCCAGTTATACTTGTTTTATATAATCTCTATATTTAAACAATTTTCATATGTTTTGGTCACAATCTGACCATCTTCAGTGAAATACTTTAGTGAAATACATTGCAAATTTCGTTTGATACAATAGAATATAATTGAGGTCAATACTCTGAGACTGTAATTATTGTAATTAGATGTTAATAGTTAGTAAGACAGCGGACAACTCAGTATTTATATACAGGGTGTCCCATTTTAAAAACCCCACGTGAATAACTTTTCAGAGAGACATTTTCAAGAAAAATGATTTAGACCAAAGTTGTTGGGTTTGGAGGGGGACATCCGATGATGACATTGGTTTGACCTAGGGTGTACATGCCAAGGTCATATAAAGGTCAATTTTGTTTTTTTAAATGGAACACCTTATTTTTGATTCCAAAATCTAATAGCTGGTGTCAAGGCTTGTAAATTACAGTATTTTGACATAAAATATAAAATATCTTGTAAAACATTCAGTTTTTGAGAATGTTACCTTAATACTTTTATGCACAAAATAATGAGACAAATGAATTGGTATAAAGAAAACATATTGGTTTTAAAAAAAAGTATGCAGTTGCATGTTGCAAATTACATATTTTTTCTTGAAAGCAACTATGTGTTTTCTTTATACCAATTGATTCGTTTATACCAATCCATTTTTCCGGATAATGCTGATTTAGAAAATTCTTAACAATACGAGCACTATGAACTGGGCACCCATCCAACTGCAGCTAATTGTCATAGCGAAAATTTAAAGGCACATCTCGCAATAGATCAAATAGATTGTTATTCAAAAACTGTAAAAATTGGTGTGCATTGATGCGGTCAGGATGTGAAGTCTAATTAAATATTCATTAATCATACCTGCCCAAACATTGACTTTAAATTGATGCTGAAAAGATGATATTCGAGGACGATGAGGATTCATGTGGCACCAGTAGTGAGAATTGTGGTAATTGAACACTCCCGTTCTAGTAAAGGTGCTCTCGTCTGTCCACAGGATTTTTGATGAAATATTTATATCTAAGAAATATAATAGAATGGCATCGAGAGCCGTCGCAGGATGTTAGTGCTGAATTTTTAATTTATTTTCATAAAGAATTTTTTAATAAATTAGTCTACAAGAGACAGTTAGATTGTACACCGATCTCAGATCGAGATACCTAATGTG
Source organism: Linepithema humile (assembly GCF_040581485.1). NCBI lineage: Eukaryota > Metazoa > Arthropoda > Insecta > Hymenoptera > Formicidae > Linepithema > Linepithema humile. The sequence goes on along the minus strand of NC_090130.1, from coordinate 14,735,948 downwards.
TACGAAATTATAAGTATATTTAACAGTTATGGAATAAGAGGATCAAAGGCCGCAGCAGGATCTTGATTGCCAAACAAAAATTTTTTTTTTTCCTTTTCTAATCAGGAATAAAAATTAAACGTTTCGATCGGCATTTCCGATCATCTTCGGTATAAATCTAATTCCGCGTGCTGGGATTCATTGGTGAGACATGAATTATCATTAGTACAAATTGGTCACTGGTAACATTATGAGGCTGTGCAAAAAACTGCTATGTGAGAAATCAAAGTACCGGTCATCTCAGATTCGAAAAGGAGACTGTAATTATAAGTATATTGTTCTCATATATCAAGAAACATTAACTTACATATAGGAATTATTGGAGAGAAAGGAAGAGAGAAAAAATATCAGGGCGCGAGTGGCTAAACCGGGAATTGAACCCGGGTCTTCCGCTTGTCGGGCGAATGTTCTGACCACTAAACTACTTAGACCCCACGCTTCTAACATTTATCTCTCATAGATTAGGAAATCAACAATTCTGTAGGTAATTTATATCTAAATTCAAATACCATTGACAAAATCTTGGGGATCTGTGGAGTGGCCAGCTAGATCTCCAGATTTAACCCCTTTAGATTTTTACTTATGGGGAAGAGTGAAAAATGAAGTTTACTCAACGCCAATCGAGTCTCGTAAACATCTGATCCAACTGATAAACACGGCTTTCGATCGACTAAAATTAAATCGAGAGGAAATCCGTAATGCGACCAAATCAGTCACTACTCGATGCCGAAAATGTATTGAAGTTGGAGGGGGACATTTTGAGAATAATTAGTTTTTTTCACGTTGTTATTCATTTTCTACTACTACAATGCTATTTTAGTTTAAAAAGAAGAATCATTTTATTTTTTTGAAAGAAAAAGATTATTTTTTACTTCTATTACTTTTTTAGAAATTTTTTAAGTTTTATTTCTTTTTCATTTTATTTTCTTTTCACCTTCTGCTCTTCCTTTTATCCTTCTATGGTAATTGGTTTAAACAATGCAGAAAAGAAAAATTTTTTTAGTTGAAAAACCAACAAGCAAGATAAGCATTAAAAATTAGCGAAGCTATATCAGCATAAATAAAGAATATTTTTAAATAGCTCTACTATCGATATCCGAATAAACACTTTTTTGTACATTTGAAACTGGCTATCTCGACACCATACTACTACAGTTGCTTTCATCTCATTTGAAAGATAATTTAATTCTCTACAACTTTTGTTTGGGTACTATTTGTTAAAAAACGCATACTTTCCCTAATATTTGTAAAAATGTATAAAATAACCGTGATTTCAAAGATTTTTGGGCGCTAACTTTTTAAGGAAGCATTTTTCGACCCATGTTTATAGGAAATTTTTGATTTAGAATCAAATTTCCTATAAGATCTCAAAATATCGTCGAAACGTTCGGGGCCACCCTGTATATACAGGGTGATTCAAAATAAGTGTATGTCCTTAAAGAGACATATTCCTCAGCGCATTCTGAGACAATTTTTCCTTTGGCAAAAATTTTTTCGGAGCTTAGTTTTTAAGATACTAAGGAAAATAGGAAGCGTATCATGAGCCGAGTACAAGAGACAAGCAGGGCCGTCGCATTCACCGAAACGCGGGTGATTACGTGAGGCGCTTGCTACAATCAGCTGACAGCTGACGATACACAAATTATGCACACACACACACACACCTCTCTCTCTCTCTCTCTCTCTCTCTCTCTCTCTCTCTCTCTCTCTCTCTCTCTCTCTCTCTCTCTCTCTCTCTCTCTCTCTCTCTCTCTCTCTCTCTCTCTCTCTCTCTCTCTCTCTCTCTCTCTCTCTCTCTCTCTCTCTCTCTCTCTCTCTCTCTCTCTCTCTCTCTCTCTCTCTCTCTCTCTCTCTCTCTCTCTCTCTCTCTCTCTCTCTCTCTCTCTCTCTCTCTCTCTCTCTCTCTCTCTCTCTCTCTCTCTCTCTCTCTCTCTCTCTCTCTCTCTCTCTCTCTCTCTCTCTCTCTCTCTCTCTCTCTCTCTCTCTCTCTCTCTCTCTCTCTCTCTCTCTCTCTCTCTCTCTCTCTCTCTCTCTCTCTCTCTCTCTCTCTCTCTCTCTCTCTCTCTCTCTCTCTCTCTCTCTCTCTCTCTCTCTCTCTCTCTCTCTCTCTCTCTCTCTCTCCCTCCCCCTCACGCATTTTTAAGTGCATGAATAAATGTACATGTATACGTGCGTGTGCTGTCTGTCTGTTGCATGCGTGGTGTGTGCGTGTGTGTGATGTGTGTGTGGTGCGTCTGCAGTGCGTGTGCGTGTGCGGTGCGTGTGTGTGTACGTATGCATAAGAGAGAGAGAAAGAGAGAGAGAGAGAGAGATGTGTGTGTGTGTGTGTGTGTTTGTGTATCGTCAGCTGTCAGCTGATTGTAGCAGGCGCCTCACGTAAACACCCGCGTTTCGGTGAATGCGCCGGCCCTGCTTGTCTCTTGTACTCGGCTCATGATACACTTCCTATTTTCCTTTGTATCTTAAAAACTAAGCTCCGGAAAAATTTTTGCCAAAGAAAAAATTGTCTCAGAATGCGCTGAGGAATATGTCTCTTTAAGGACATACACTTATTTTGAATCACCCTGTATACACTGCTAAAAGTAAATTATAGCATAGAAAAATTTGAGCAAAAATTGATCAACTTTGGCGGACAATAACTCCGCGAAAAATAATCATAGGATTCTGACTTTTTCAAAAATGAAAGCTTGAAATCTCTACTTTAAGATACTATTGCGCGATTTTAAGTTTAATGCACCCCAACGACTGTTAACCCTTTAAATCTGAGGGCATATTTGTCATATTCAAAATTGCAAAGTTTGACGGAATGCACGGACTTGCTAAAATTTTTTTTGGGTTTGCCGTTTGCAGGGGTATAGAGCTCAAATCTTCTCCTTTAATGTAAAAAAAAGCAGGTTGCTGCGATTTTTTTCGCAAAGTTACAGCACTTTAAAGTAACCCTTGCATTTTTGACATGTATCACCGGCATTACCGTTTCCGGATGTGCACCACGGCAAGGTTGCTGGTCGGATTTTGCACATCGTGCGTGCGTGCGTGCGTGCGTGCGTGCGTGCGTCACAGCAGAGATAAGAACCCCGCGGTTTGTCACTTCCGCTGTATTTTATGACTCCAAACCCTCTCTGCTATGTGAGGCTGTGTGTAAATTTCAGTAACGCGTGTTGCCTCCGCGTTGCTCGATTGCTTGCAGCCGTTTCCCCATGTTAATGCAGGCCCTAATTTCTTCCTGCGAAATGTCATTCCAGATTTGAACTGGGACTTATGATAAATTATAGCAGAGAGGATTTAATAATAATAATAATAATAATAATAATAATAATAATAATAATAATAATAATAATAATAATTAACGTTAATTCTCGCACCGCCGCAAGGCGGTGCGCGGCACTTACTTTTTTTTTCGTAAATGAATTATTCCGCTGTTTGTATAAGTACCCCCAATAAACATTAGGACATTCTATGTACGTCCTATGTATATACATATATGTATATTGTATATTCTATGTACACGGTGTGGTAAAAAAATTTTAGGACTGAATTTTTTACGACAGTATTACTAGCACTACACACCGGGACGCAGCGGAACATTGCACTAGAAACCTTTATTAACAATTATGCTAAATGGCGCTAGTGTGCATTCAATCGTCATTAAACAAAGACACTTTGTGCAATTAATGTTTAATGACCCTGGTCAAAAACTAATGCTGCCCCGGCTCATTCGGCAGCAATAATTAAACAATTTTTGGCGCAAAAGCAGGTCGTGACATTGCACCACCTTCCGTATTCGCCGGATTTGTCTCTTCCCGACTATTTTCTGCTCCCTAAGCTAAAAGTACAATTAAAAGGAACCCGATTTGACACTGTTGACGATATTCAAGGAGCAGAAACCAAGCGTTTGAAGGACATCCCTTTAATGGACTATTCCAGCGCCATGCAAACTTACAATTAGAAACACAGATATTCTATGTATATCCATAAATGTACCTATATCAGCGTATATCGTATGTATGTACGTTACATGTATACACATGGAATATACACGAAGTATATTCTATGGCTGTGTTCCGAAATTCATTGCCAGTACTGAAAATCTACAGTTTACGTAACGTATATTGTAGATTTTCAGTACTGGCAGTGAATTTCGAAACGCAGCCTATGTATATACAAGTAGCGATCTCGTTCGAATATACATTGTATGTATATCCATACGATATCTTATGTATATCCACAAATGTATCTACATCAGCGTATATCATATGTATGTACACGAGAGGTTTGTTCTTTATTGCCGAACTTTCTGCACTAGTGTATACTAGTGACACCAAAGCGTTCTCTATTGCAGTCATTGAAATATATACCATACTGGAACGAGCACGCCTTTGTTCTCGACCGGTCAGATGGAGATAGCTGTTCGGACCCGGATCTCTCTATCTAACCAACAGTCTCGGTCACGTGTTCACAGCTACTATCAGTTCTACAAACATTCGCCTTCATAAAAATAAAATTTTATGCTTTAAAATGAAATTGTTGGATAATTATAAAATTTATATGTTGAAATTTATTTTTATATTATAAAATTATTTAATAAAAACAATGTATATTGTTTAATAAAAATTGTTAATGTATAACATGTATGTATACATATATATTAAATAAAAAAACTTAATACATTTAAACACTACTATATTTTATTTGTTTAAATATTATAATTTTGACAGAATGCATGTCTAAAATTGGAAGAAGATCCTAGAGATCCTGAAAATGTGTCTGTTATAGACAGTGTCTGGGAAAAAATTTATTTTTACAATAGTAAATTAAAATATTTTCAATAAACCATACCTCAATATTCTCTTTATCTGCATCATTGCTAGATGTTATATAAAAAATTGAGGGACTTGCATCTTTGAATAATACATTTCTTGCTGATCGTAATACATAGGAATCATGTGAAAAATGCTTGCTACATATATATGTGTGCTGTTTTAGGGGCAAGTTCAACAAATCTTTTGGTATAGACATTATCCATTTTTTATATTTTTTATTATCTTTTATAGGAAAGCTGAAAAATATTTATTGAATACTATAAAATGTACATACACAAGCACATGCACACACGCACATAATTATACATATATATCTATATATATTTATACATTATAAAATATAAATAATATATTTATCAGTTTTAATTTTAATACCTGTGAAAAGAAAATTCCATACTGCTATCACTACTGTTTAAACAATTTTTTAGGCCACAAATTTTTCCTATGCTTGACAGATAACAAATTGTCCTATATGTATATGTGTGCGCAAGGCGAATGTTTTCAGCTAAGAGAGTAGACGAGATAGAAAGAGAAATCCGGTACCGAGTCACTGCCTTGTCTGACCGTTTTGTCAAATGGAGGGGGTAGCCTGTGCGCCTTCCAGTATAGCATATATTTCAATGATTGCAGTGCAACGTGCACCAATTCGTTTTTCATTGCAGTACAACAGAACTCACAAGGGGAGACTACGACGTGATACCAATCGATTTTGTTGAAACTCCGTATATCGATAGAGTATCATGTCAAGTGTTTCAGGGTAAACGGATAAGATGCACTTCTCAAGCGTTCGCGAGAAAATCGAGATTAAAGAATCCCAAGCGTTATATTAACACATGGCGTAGAGCATAAAATCGAAGAGTACGTAGCTCAGCGATTAAGTACTAGACTCGTAACGGCAACGTTGCTGGTTCGAGTCTCGATAATTTTTTTTTTTTAATTTCTTTCTACAAGGGAATGTAATTATTAATATATTATTAATATATTATTATTAATACATACACAGAAAATAAATGTAAATACATTTTATTCATTCATTGCATATTAAAAAAGCACATTTTTCTACATATTACGAAGGAAAAAATTAAATAAATGTAAATGTAAAATAATGGTCAGTGCTATACAAATAAATAAACATAAAAAATTAATGTGAAACGTATTATAATAATGAGACGAATCAATTGATATAAAGAAAACACATTGTTGCTTTTAAGAAAAAATATGTAATTTGCAACATGCAGCTGCATATTTTTTTTTTAAAACAACTATGTGTTTTCTTTATATCAATTGATTTGTCTCATTATTTTATGCATAAAAGTATTAAGGTAAGATTCCCGAAAATTGAATGTTTTACAAGATATTTTGTATTTTATGTCAAAATGCTGTAACTTTCAAGCCTCATAACTCGAAAAGTACTTGACCTTCGCGATGTTCTTTAAGGTCACATGAAGATCATTTCAATATAACCATATACCCTAACAGCACACGATATCCTGCGTATCATCCCATTTTCATACTCATTCTACTGTGATTATCCGTTAAATACTGAGATCAATCCTATAATATCTTTTGCAGTATTATTCGGTTTTCTTTCGCACACGTATAATCTCAGATTTGACTCAAACGTACGGAAGTGATACGTACGCACTTCTTTCACACACGTATAATCTCAGGTTTGACTCAAACGTACGGAAGTGATACGTATGCACTTCTATCGCGCGCGTATAATCTCAGGTTTGACGAGACCAGCACTAACCTGCGCCATTTACATACGTAATTCCTTTTCCCGCTTGCCCGGCATCAAGTGACACCACGCAACACCACGTATCCGAGGTTTTACTGATATCGAAGGTAATCCTTTTTTCCTTTAAGTTTTATTTCATAAAATAGTGAATAAAGTGTAAAAGCTAGATAGTGTTTGTATATGATTTTTGTAATAGTTTTATTATTTTTTATGTATTTGTTAAATTATTTTGCTTAAAATATTTTAAGGTTATGTTCGTAAACTTGCATTATAATTGCCTCTCACCTCTTTGGTTCTTGGTTAAATATACAATACATTTTCTTAATTATTTTTTAAACAATGTCTTAAAAAGATGATTTAACATAAAACTGTTTTCAGTTCGCAGTATCGTTCCTTTGAAGTTCTCTAGCTTAGGCTTCTAGAACTTTATTTTATATTGTAAGTTTTATGTAAATATTTTTACGCTTACAGTCGTAATTTTGAAATAAAAATATTAATTAATAAGAAATTGACTGAATTATTAACCTAATCTAAATTATCCTATACAATATATAAACGCGCGCGCGTTTCAGCACTTGGCTGTGTAAATGTGTGCATGTATATGTGATCTACTGCACCATTCCCATTTTTATCCTATCTTGATACTGTCTTTAAACTATAGACTTTCCTGCGAAATTCTATGGAAGATGGTACCGCGGACATACGATGATTCCTAGAACGTACTACGTACATCGCAGTATATTTGAGAATGTTCTGAGAATATTACAATTATACTTTTGCGATATTCTCAGATTGTTCTCAGTATCTACATGTGCTGTTAGGGGATTAATTAACCTAATCTAAATTATCCTATACAATATATGAACGTGCGCGCGTTTCAGCGCTTGGCTGTGTAAATGTGTGCATGTATATGTGATCTACTGCAACATTCCCATTTTTATCTTATCTTGATACTGTCTTTAAACTATAGACCTTCCTGCGAAATTCTATGGAAGATGGTACCGCGGACATACGATGATTCCTAGAACGTACTACGTACATCGCAGTACATTTGAGAATGTTCTGAGAATATTACAATTATACTTTTGCGATATTCTCAGATTGTTCTCAGTATCTACATGTGCTGTTAGGGTATATACTTGTACTTTGATCTTAACAAATGGACGGATTAAAATTATATTTCTATGTTATATGTGTGTCTACGCATGAACACAAAATTAAATTTGTTCTCTGTTCAAATTAAGCAAAAAAAATGTCTTACTAAAAAATATTTATGTAAGAAATCTTTTGCTAATTTGAAGAAATAGCAATTTTAATGTACGTATATTTTTTGTACTAGAAATATCTTCAGGAAATCTTACGAATAACTATTTATTATCGATCTGTATCGTTCGGATCATTTTGATCAAAATGGGATGTCCTGCGGAGATCGTACATAAGATATCCACAGGACATGCTACACGGGATATCCTCAGGTAATCCTACGGATAACGTTTTGCTCTGGATCAAACTGGGACCATTTCGATCAAATTGGGATGTCCTGGGGAGATCTTTGCTATGTGGGATATTATATATATTTTTATTAATATAAAAGACATGTAAAATATATGTAAAATACATATAAAGGTCAACACATAAATAAAGTTATTACACTTAAAGAAAGTTACAACCATTATATATGCAATTATTTATTATTTTTATTATGTTATTACAAAATAATTATGTAACATATCAGCTTGATTTTCAGTAATTAGTTGTTTTTGTTGTAACGTATGCAAAACGTCTTTTAATGTAGTGATTTGATCGATGCGTCGACGTAAATTTTGTTGCAGACCTCGTATTTTCTTTGCATGACTCTTTTTTAGATACTTGATTTGTTGTCTTAATCTGCATTTTTCTGGTGAATTATATATTCGCTTTAATGATACCATTGTTACTTTGTCTTCTGTACATGGTTTCACTATTGGTGCTTTGTCTGCTGTTGTTGAAGGTTGTGCTGAAAATGTAATAATAATAGCAATAATATTACATAAATATGAATAATTTTTTATAACTTACAACATGCAACAAAAGAGTCTTCTTCCTGTTTTTCTTCGCTACTAAATGACAATGCATTTGGCCTCAATCGAATTAATGACGGATTTGTCCTATCTAAAGACTCCTTCTTAAAATGAGCGGAACAAATACGTGCACTGGATGAAATAGATTGATCAATACGCAAAATATCTATCCACAAATTGCGAATAGAGCTATTCTTTGGAAAACTAAAAAATACACAATAAAATATTTTAAACAACTATCATAGACATCAACTAATATTAAAGCTTTTTTAAACTTTAAATAAATACAAAATCTATATGCTTAACCTATGAAACGTAACTTTTGGAATATTAAGTTGTTTTTTCCAATTTTGGCAGTCAGAACGATTTTTACAATGTGGCACGTAACACTGCACCATTTTAATTTAATAAATACTGCTATACTTTTTATTGTATTTCTATTATTTTTATATCTCTATTTTCACTCTGATTCTCGCAAGATACATTAGCGTTTTTTATAGCTGAATTGGTTGAGTTTATTTTTTTCCTTCTACTGGAAGTCGCACGATACTTACATCGCGCTTGCGCAAACTAATAGCCAATCAAATTTAGGCACACTTTACCTCGTTGCACCGTCCCGCAGTAACTTCCCCCCCGCAACAATGCTCGGTCTCTATATTCCTATGTCTATGGGTATACCATATAATATCCGTTCATTTTAAAAATTATTATTTTCTGAAAAATCAATAAAAAAATTAAGTATATTTACATATATTTATATATATATGTATATGTATATGAAAATATAAATATATGTAAATATATTTTATTTTTTTATTGATTTTTCAGAAAATAATAATTTTTTAAAATAAACGGGTACCATATGGTATACTCTTTTACTAGACTGAAACACTTCACTGCGTTCGCCGCGTCGCGCATACGCGAAAAACCGGGCCAAATCTGGCTACACTGTTTTACAAGTATGCATTACGGACACTTTATAGCATTGAAATATATACCATACTGGAACGAGCACGCCTTTGTTCTCGACCGGTCAGATGGAGATAGCTGTTCGGACCCGGATCTCTCTATCTAACCAACAGTCTCGGTCACGTGTTCACAGCTACTATTAGTCGAGAGTAGACGAGATAGAAAGAGAAATCCGGTACCGAATCACTGCCTTGTCTGACCGTTTTGTCGAATGGAGGGGATAGCCTGTGCGCCTTCCAGTATGGTATATATTTCAATGCTTTATAGCACGGTGTAAGAATATAAGGTGATTTCACGACCATTGGCCGGTATTCATAGTCCGTTCTTATATTCAAGATCGTCTTAAGCACGAACTTATATTCGCTCTCTTCGTCAGACACAATCTATGTGTGACGAAGAGAGCGAATATAAGTCCGTGCTTAAGGGGATGCTGGAGTGGCAGCCGAACTCCGACGCGAAAGCGCCATCATTTCGATGGTACTAAAAATGAAACGACATTATCGGCGTAGCCTACGCCGCGTAGGTCCGTGTGTACGCATTTGTTTGTAGTGGTAACTCACTACACTGACGTGTGGTCTGTGTACGTGTGTCATCGGAAGTTAGTAAACAAACGATGCTTGCGTTTGTTTCCTCGACTGAAATTTCGTCGCAAGGCTGCAATATAATGTCCGAGAAAACATAGGCGTATACAAGGTGTCAAATAAATACAAACTAAATATGACAAAATAATAAATGAAAAATATACATATAATACTATATATATCACTGAAGAAAAATGTCATACTTTTCATATTTTTATCCTTATGTAATAAATACAAAATAACTAATAAATAAAATAATATTATATATATATATATATATATATATATATATATATATACATACACATATATATTGAATAAATAGTTATCTTTATTTTGTATTTTATGTGATAATGACTGAAATAATGAGAGTATATATCATTTCAGTTACATAAAATACAAAATAAAGATAACTATATTCAATATGTATATGCATGTATTGAATAATTAATTAACTTATTTATTTATTTTGTATTAATTACATAAGAATAAAAATAGGGAAAGCATATAACATATTTTTCCAATTAGGTATATAGTATTATACATACATTTTTCAAATCAAATATTTTATCATATCTAATTTATATCTATTAGACACCTTGTATAGGTCTATTTCGTCTCGTATGTACATCATACAGCCATACGATAGAATTTCAATTGCGAGAAAAAAGGTTAAATGTATGCTTATAAATTATCCGATAAAACATAAACAAACCACACGTGTAGTAAATTACTAACTAAAAGAAATACGTATTTCTTAAAATCTGTCAGTTTACGAATAAATCGTCTGTAGCTCTCTTTTTTCTAAACCGTCAGCTGACGTTAGACCGCTTTTGAATATATTTATTAAAAATTGTTAGCTGACGTTAGATCGCCTCTGACAATATTTATTAAAATCTGCCAGTTCACGAATAAATCGTCTTTAGCTCTCTTTTTTCTAAACGGTCAGCTGACGTTAGATCGCCTCTGAATATATTTATTAAAAATTGTTAGCTGACGTTAGATCGCCTCTGACAATATTTATTAAAATCTGCCAGTTCACGAATAAATCGTCTTTAGCTCTCTTTTTTCTAAACGGTCAGCTGACGTTAGATCGCCTCTGACAATATTTATTAAAATCTGCCAGTTCACGAATAAATCGTCTTTAGCTCTCTTTTTTCTAAACGGTCAGCTGACGTTAGATCGCCTCTGACAATATTTATTAAAATCTGCCAGTTCACGAATAAATCGTCTTTAGCTCTCTTTTTTCTAAACGGTCAGCTGACGTTAGATCGCCTCTGAATATATTTATTAAAAATTGTTAGCTGACGTTAGATCATCTCTGGCTTTTGTAATTCTAAATTGCCAGTCCACGAGAAAACCGCCTCTGGCTTGAAGAGAAGAATAAGAATTCTCTAATGCCAGTCCACGAGAAAACCGCCTCTGGCTTGTCTTATTTTATATTGCCAGTCCACGAGAAAACCGCCTCTGGCTTGAAGAGAAGAATAAGAATTCTCTAATGCCAGTCCACGAGAAAATCGCCTCTGGCTTGTCTTATTCTCTATTGCCAGTCCACGAGAAAACCGCCTCTGGCTTGTCTTATTCTCTATTGCCAGTCCACGAGAAAACCGCCTCTGGCTTGTCTTATTCTCTATTGCCAGTCCACGAGAAAACCGCCTCTGGCTTGAAGAGAAGAATAAGAATTCTCTAATGCCAGTCTGTTTATTATTGCCAGTCCACGAGAAAACCGCCTCTGGCTTGTCTTATTCTTTATTGTAAGATACTTTTATTACGTCATATGCTCTATGTATATATATATATATATATATATATATATATATATATATATATATATAATGTATATTATATGCTCCATATTATTTATATTCATATCAAAATATCTTTCTAAAAAATTGACATCATTTTGTATACTCTTTTTACAATAAATGTATATGATATATGCCATATTTTTTATTTCTAAAGCATGAAATATAAAGATATTTTTAATTTTTTGTGTTTATCATTTGTAAAAAAATCTTGATAAAAGAAACATTAATTTTGTGACTTGCAATAATCTGTTTTATTATATGCTTCTTTTAAATACTTACAATTAGCCTTATTTTATGTGATTAACTTGGTATTTAAAATACGTATCAAAATCAAAAATGTATTTCTATTACAGTAGAAAAGAAACATTCTTGTCTTACAACAGAAAGAAATGGCAAAATATAATATTGTCTAAAGTACAGTCCAATAAAAACTGTTAAAATTGAACATCTTATAAAACCACCGTGATTCATGAAAAATCAGAACTATTATTTCAAAAATATAGACATATTTCGACTGTGTGTTTTAAACTGCACTACACATTCAAAATTCACAGAATAAATTTATTTCTGCAAAGTTGTGTATAATGTCAGTGGAAAAGTGATTTATTTGTTATTACATATACATGATATTTTACCATTCCTCTCTGATGTAAGATTACAATGTTTTCTTTCTACTGAATTAGAAATTAATTTTATATTTTGATGTGTATTTTAGATACCAAGGTAAAATAAGGCTAATTGTAAGTATTTAAAAGAAGTATATATTGAAACAGATTATTGCAAGTCACAAAATTAATGCTTTTTTTAAACAAGATTTTTTACAAATAATAAATACAAGAAGCTAAAAATACCTTTATATTTTATGCTTTATAAATAAGTTATATGACATATACATTTATTATAAAAATATAGACAATATATAAAATAATATTAACTTTTTACATAGATACTTTGATGTGAATATACATAATATGGAGCACATAATATACATAATATATACACATAAAGCACTTGAATAAAAGTATTTCACAGAAATTAGAATATTAATGTATGTAACTAAATAATGTAAATGTTTGCAAAAATGTTGCAAAATTTATGTATAATACATACACTTTTTTATCCTTTAGAGTGCCTTCAACTCATTTTTTTCAGCCGGGTTTCGTAGCACATAACACAAACACACACGCACACACACAACTAACACACACATAACTAACCTAAAAGATTCTGTATATGACAGATAGCACTGAGAACTGTATAGCGCCTCTATCCCAAAATCCCGGAACTGATCTATTGCCCTTTTTTACCTCATTATCGTCTATATTGCACGCATGCTTTGCATAAATTCTAATTCAGGAAACATTTTTAGACTACATCTCTGAACTCAATTCTAACAGTTCCCTATTAATCTTTGATATATTCTCTTTCGGCCGGAATGTTAATTTTGCACCTGCAAGCTGTATAATTTTTATATTAAACAAATATTTGTATGCACCGACAGCTTGTCGGTAAAATTTCCAAATTTTTTTCTGTTTTTTGTTTTAAATGTTATACCAGCCGATTCTTTAGCATGTATACTTTAATCACCTAAAAGGATTTGTAATTCTATACATGCAATAAAAAAATTTTCTTAAACTACGAAATTAATTTTTCGTCGGTAAAACAGTACTACTCCAGCATCGCCTTAAGGGGATGCTGGAGTGGCAGCCGAACTCCGACGCGAAAGCGCCATCATTTCGATGGTACTAAAAATGAAACGACATTATCGGCGTAGCCTACGCCGCGTAGGTCCGTGTGTACGCATTTGTTTGTAGTGGTAACTCACTACACTGACGTGTGGTCTGTGTACGTGTGTCATCGGAAGTTTGTAAACAAACGATGCTTGCGCTTGTTTCCTCGACTGAAATTTCTTCGCAAGGCTGCAATATAATGTCCGAGAAAACATAGGCGTATACAAGGTGTCAAATAAATACAAACTAAATATGACAAAATAATAAATAAAAAATATACATATAATACTATATATATCACTGAAGAAAAATGTCATACTTTTCATATTTTTATCCTTATGTAGTAAATACAAAATAACTAATTAATCAATTAATTTATATATATATATATATATATACATATATATATAATTGTGCTATAAATATACAATATGTAGCACAAAAATTAATATAAAATATATAAATAAAAATTGTAGTAGTGGTGTTCTACTAGCCAACATCTCTCAAACATAACCTTATTTATGATATATATAGAAAGATGACCTGCGTATGATATAATAATTTTAGATTTTAATAATTATCTGTCAATTTAATAGTTTCTGACGCCTTATATGTTATCGCTTATGCGTCTTTTTCCGTTTTTTAAGGGAGAATCACAGCACAAAACTCACACTTCACTGCCTGCGTTAATCTCATCGACATATAGAATGGACTGAGCATCGCGATGGGTAAGCGCGCGCCTGCTTTAGAGTGAGAGGTACTACATCTGAGGCCTATGTTTGTCTCTCTTGCAAGCTTCTAATTTGTTATTTCGTCCCCCTCCAGAATTCTAGCAGTAACATAGCATTAAATTTGACACCTCACCTTCGCCTACTCGCTTTGGAATAACGTGAAACGTTTATCTTTATCTTTAAAAATTAAAAAATGGTTTTAAGGTGTTTTGTGTGCAAAATTACGTATGATAAAAATAAAAAGGATATACAGATGCATAAGTAAGTACATTAAAAGTATTTTTTATAGGACATTATTGTAACACATTCTTTAAACATATTGTTTTAAAGCTGTATAATAATTAATTATATTATATACGTAATTATATTATAATTATATTATATATACGTAATTATATTATAATTATATTATATACGTAATTATATTATATACGTAACTTGCATAGTTTTGTTAAATATATATTAAAATTATATATTATATATATAATAAAATTAAGATATGTAATAGTATGTAATAAAAATTGTGTAAAATAAAATTATAAAAAGTTAGGTTAGATTATGCGTTTTACAGATAAGAGATATTTAGAACATTATTTTAAATATTTTGTAATATAATAATAATTGAATTATACAATATAAAGTAATACATTATCATTATTTTCAGAGTTCCAGAAAAAGAACACATAAAGAAATTATGGTTATCTGCATTAAACATCAAGCAGATCAGTCCAAATGCAAGAGTGTGTTCAAAACATTTTAATGAACAGGATTTCACAAAAAGTATTGTTGGGGAAAGAAAATATATCAAATCTGATGCAGTCCCATCTATAAATTTACAGAAAAATGGAGAAACCACTGATCGTAGCAACTCTGAGAGCATAGAAGAGAGCATAGAAGAGAGCATAGAAGAGAGCATAGAAAGTACACAATACTGCAACAAGGAACATACATGTTTGAAAAGGTAATTTACAAACAAAATATTGAATAATTACTGTTGATAAGTGTTATTATTTTTATGCTTAAGATCCTTAGCAATGGAACAGGCAACTGAAGATGAAGTAGTGCCTCGAAAAAATATTAGAACATTTCGTGATATAGACGTCAAACAGGTTTCACAATCACCGTTTGAAGCAGAAACCTGCTTGGAAGCACTCATTGAAGAACTGCATGAAAAACGGAAGGAGATAAAACGATTTAGAGATAAAGTCGGAAAACTACAGAAAACAGTTAAAGATTTACGCTCACTGATGAAGAGTTTAAAAGATAATAATTTAATAACAAGCACAGCTAGAGATATATTACAAGTAAGTAATTAGTTTTAATGTAAACAATACATTCTACAATGTATGTAAACAATAATGGCGATATATATATGTGTATGTATGTATGTAGAATGTATTGTTTACATTGCTCTCATTATTGCAAATATTTTTAGCAAAAATACCCACTGCGGAGAGTTATTTTGTCGTGATCATTGTAAATTATGTGTACATTAATACGTATCAAAATTATCTATTCTTTTCTAGTCAACAGAATCTCCTGCACTTGTAGCATTAGTACAAAAAGTACTTTCACACAAGCATAAATTTAATGCTTTTCCTCCAGAATTGAAAACTTTTGCAACCACATTACACTTCTACTCTCCTAAATGACTTCGTTCGGAGATCATTTATAAATATTTTACCACATCCTTCCACAATCCGTAAATGGTACTATTCTATCGATGAATCCTCCGGAATTTCACAACCTGCATTAGATTGTTTAACAAAAAAAGCACGCGAAGCTATTGAAAAGAATTACACTATTCTTTGCGGTTTACAAATTGATGATATGTCTATAAAAAAACAGATTGATTTTAATGGAAAAGAATACATAGGTTTCATTAATTTTGGGACAAAACTAGATAGTGATGAATTGCCTTTAGCTAAAGAAGTGGTTGTTATTATGGCAGTAGCTATTAACGAACATTGGAAAATACCAGTTGCGTATTATTTCATCGATGCATTGACTGCAAGGGATCGTGCTAATATTATTACAAACGTTTTAAAAAGTATCCATGAAACAGGTATTGACATAATTTCATTAACTTTTGACGGTCCACAATATAATTTTACTATGGCAAATATATTAGGTGCACAATTACAAGTTGATAAAGAGTTGCAAGTATTCTTTCTGCATCCAATTACTAAAAAACGAATATATATCATATTAGATGCATGTCATATGATTAAATTAGTTAGAAACTGTTTTGCTGAATATAAAGTTCTTCAAAATAAGAATAACGAAGAGATACAATATGACTTTGTACAAAAATTGATACGCATACAAGAAAAATATGGATTACATGTAAATACTAAAGTTAGACTTCGACACTTAAATTGGTACAACGAAAAAATGAAAGTTTGTCTCGCGGTTCAAGTTTTAAGCAATAGTGTGTCAAAAGGTATGCAGTATCTCCGAGAATCTATTAAACTCCCGGAATTCGCAAATAGTAAGGCAACAGAAGAATTTTGCTTAATGTTTAATGATATTTTTGATGTCTTAAATTCTCGAAATAAGTTTTGTATTACTCCATCTAGACAACCTATTACTACGAAAAATTTAACAGAAATTACACAAAAAATTAATTGTTTCATAGATTATATATTTTCTTTAAAATATCAAGGAGTTTCAATTTTACATTCAAAACGCAAAACTGGATTTTTTGGGTTAATTATTACTTTAAATAGTATTGTAGGAATATTTAAAAATTGGATACAAGAAAACAGTAATATGTCGTATTTTTTAACATATAAGTTATCCCAGGACCACTTGGAATTATTTTTTTCTGCAGTACGAAATCATTGTGGTCATAATAACAACCCTACTTGTACGCAATTCATGGCTGTCTTTAAAAAATTGCTAACGCATGCACAAGTTAGCGGTTCAAAATATGCAAATAGCGTTGCTTTAGACGATACTATCTTTTTAAATATTACTTCCACCAATATACATAAAGATAATATTGATAATATTAGTATAACTGAAGAAAATAACATTGATATTTTGAATAATAATATAAATTATGACCACAGTTATAATATTTATGCTCTATTTGAGGTAATAAATAAAGATTATATTGATGATGTACTTGGCTATATTGCAGGATTTATAGTACGTAAAATATCAAAAAACTTATCATGCAATGTCTGTTTGACTCTTTTACACAGTGACACAACGTTTTCAAAATTACAGCATTTAAAATCAAGAGGTGGTTTAATTAATGCATCTGCTGATGTAATATTATTGTGTAAAATAGGTGAAATTACTTTTAGGGAAAATAATATTTTTTCTCAACATAAAAATCTTTTACAGTTTCTTTTAATGAAAAGTTTACGCAAAGTAATGAGTAATGTTTTTTATTATAAGGACCACTGTTTTGAACAAAATTATTTAAACGATCATAGATATCAATTAATAAAATTA
The DNA here is from genome assembly GCF_040581485.1 of Linepithema humile. Taxonomy (NCBI): domain Eukaryota; kingdom Metazoa; phylum Arthropoda; class Insecta; order Hymenoptera; family Formicidae; genus Linepithema; species Linepithema humile. Next base: position 14,718,004 of record NC_090130.1, on the reverse strand, counting down.
ATTTTTGTTAATTTTTTAAAAATAAGATTAAATCACGCAGCAAAGACAAAATCTGCAGTCATAAATAGAATAAGACATAAGTTAACAAAAACAATTTTATTTATGCATCAATAGATATAAGATAGATATAGAAATACATGATATAAGAAATATAAGAAATACATGTAACTATAAATATTATATAATAAAATTTTGTTTTATACATATAATTATAACAATATCCTGTAAGTGGCATATATCATATTATATTTTATAATAATGTGTAGTATTGTAATTTTTTATAAATGTAAATAAATAAAATTTTCTATATATCAACAATATAATTTTTTTATTATTTATAACATTAATATAGTGTGTAGATAATAATAATATTTATAATAAAATTTGTAAACATATATCTATTTATAAAACTTTATAATTAATAAAATATTAATATAAATATAATATAAATTAAAGCAAATTTATTGTTTATTCATAAATATATTAAATATATTAAAACAAATTTTAAAATAAATTCTAAAAAAATCTATTGACTACACATTTCATAGAAAAATGCGCATGGTCCGCAATTTTATTTGGACGGCCTTGCAAAAAGAGAGACAAACATAGGCCTTAGATGTAGTACCTCTCACTCTAAAGCAGGCGCGCGCTTACCCATCGCGATGCTCAGTCCATTCTATATGTCGATGGTTAATCTCAATGTTCACCGATCTACGACACTAGAATTCGATTCGAGTTGTCGATCCGAGAAAGGTTAGGTAATCAAAAAGCGGTAATCTTATATATACTGGCTTCTCGAACCAAGAACTCGATGACCAAGTTCTAGTATCGTCATTTAATAGAAATAAATATTTTCTATACTTGTACTTTGATCTTAACAAATGGACGGATTAAAATTATATTTGTATGTTACATGTGTGTCTACGCATGCACTCAAAATTAAATTTGTTTTCTGTTCAAATTAAGCAAAAAGAAAATGTTTTACAAAAAATATTTATGTAAGAAATCTTTTGCTAAATTTGAAGAAAAAGCAATTTTAATGTACGTATATTTTTTGTACTAGAAATATCTTCAGGAAATCCTACGAATGATTATTTATTATCGATCTGTATCGTTTGGATCATTTTGATCAAAATGGGATGTCCTGCGGAGATCGTACATAAGATATGCACAGGACATGTTACACGGGATATCCTCAGGTAATCATACGGATAACGTTTTGCTCTGGATCAAACTGGGACCATTTCGATCAAATTGGGATGTCCTGGGGAGATCTTTGCTATGTGGGGTGGTTCAGGACATACCGGGCTTTAACGTGACAGCGAAGCCGCTCAATACGATATTGTCATGCGATCGTCTAAAGCCTTGGATCCGATGTAGTCCTCCCGATGAATCACTAAGCGAAAGTTGATCTACAAAATAATTTTGTTATTAGGTTAGTCGTTAATTATAAGAAATAATAATAATAAATGTTTTAGGGCTAAAATAGTGAAGCTTGTAAGGTATAAAACTTACTGCAGATTTGTGGAAATAAATGTCGAATCGGCTACAACAAACTGTTACACTTCGATTCGCAATACCGCACATGGAATAAATTGCGCAACAATTGCACATATGAGAACTTCGGGACGAAGTCCAGCGCCAGGACGGCCGAGCTGTAAGGTGCAAGCAATAGCATCCGATAGACGGCGCCAGCGGACGGCAGCCGGTTGATCGAGAGCAGCGCCTCGATAAAATAGATCCTGCGCGCACGCATTCCCGCTCCTCATAATTTGTTCATATTAAATTGTAACTGATCTAAGGATCGAGAATATTCGAGGAAGTCGACCTGCGAGAGAGCCGGAGATCGAATCTCACTCTCTATCGCCGAACCAGCCAGAACAGTCGTACTAATCGAAAAATATAGAGAGACAGTCGGGCCGAATTTATTAAATCGAAACTCAGTCGTTTTCGCACAGTTGTATTTTCTACATAAAGACAATTTGTTAAATATCACATAAAATCAGTGTCGATCTTATTTAATTCATTTTATAACCATCCTCAAAAACAGTTACTTTATTTATCAGTATTAATCGGACAAGGTCGTGTCGTACTCGAATGTCGAATACGTTAAACTTTGAAATAAAAGAGTCGAGTCGAAATTAATATTACTAAGAAGTCGATGATCGAAAGATTTTCGTAAGGCTTCTTTCAGATGTGTATTTTAGATACCAAGGTAAAATAAGGCTAATTGTAAGTATTTAAAAGAAGTATATATTGAAACAGATTATTGCAAGTCACAAAATTAATGCTTTTTTTAATCAAGATTTTTTACAAATGATAAATACAAGAAGCTAAAAATACCTTTATATTTCATGCTTTATAAATAAGTTATATGACATATACATTTATTATAAAAATATATACAATATATAAAATATTAACTTTTTACATAGATACTTCGATGTGAATATACATAATATGGAGCACATAATATACATAATATATACACATAAAGCACTTGAATAAAAGTATTTCACAGAAATTAGAATATTAATGTATGTAACTAAATAATGTAAATGTTTGCAAAAATGTTGCAAAATTTATGTATAATACATACACTTTTTTATCCTTCAGAGTGCCTTCAACTCATTTTTTTCAGCCGGGTTTCGTAGCACATAACACAAACACACACGCACACACACAACTAACACACACAACTAACACACACATAACTAACCTAAAAGATTCTGTATATGACAGATAGCACTGAGAACTGTATAGCGCCTCTATCCCAAAATCCCGGAACTGATCTATTGCCCTTTTTTACCTTATTATCGTCTATATTGCACGCATGCTTTGCATAAATTCTAATTTAGGAAACATTTTTAGACTACATCTCTGAACTCAATTCTAACAGTTCCCTATTAATCTTTGATATATTCTCTTTCGGCCGGAATGTTAATTTTGCACCTGCAAGCTGTATAATTTTTATATTAAACAAATATTTGTATGCACCGACAGCTTGTCGGTAAAATTTCCAAATTTTTTTCTGTTTTTTGTTTTAAATGTTATACCAGCCGATTCTTTAGCATGTATACTTTAATCACCTAAAAGGATTTGTAATTCTATACATGCAATAAAAAAATTTTCTTAAACTACGAAATTAATTTTTCGTCGGTAAAACAGTACTACTCCAGCATCGTCTTAAGACGATTTTTTGATAGAATACAATGGGCGGTATTCATAGTCCGTTCTTATATTCAAAATCGTCTTAAGCACGAACTTATATTCGCTCTCTTCGTCAGACACAATCTATGTGTAACGAAGAGAGCGAATATAAGTCCGTGCTTAAGACGATTTTGAATATAAGAACGGACTATGAATACCGCCCATTGTATTCTATCAAAAAATCTGTGATCAAGATATCATAGTTAAGGCATGTCACACAAGATGTCACGTTGGTGCAAAATCCCAAGTAAAAAAGAATAGAAGATATGGATAGATGTGGATAGAAAAGGATAGATGACGAATCTCTAAAGCACATCTATATATAATTATAGTCCTAAATAATACAAATTTTTTAAAATAAAATTTTTAACATTGTGTATAAAAATATATATTACTGACAAAATATTTTTTTATTTTTTTATAACAAATTATTCTTAGTTAAATTTGCAGAAAAAATAATTAATAATGTATTCCAGTCTTTATAGAAAATTAAGTTTTTTTAAGAAAATGAATATTTATAATTAAGTTCCGCAGGACAATAAAATTTTAATAAAATTTATATATATATATATATATATATATATATATATGTATATATATATATTTAAAGTCCCTCAACACGTAGCCACCTAGCGGTTCAATGTGAAACAATGACAGGAAAATCACAAAAATTTGTTGACGTGAAATCACCTTATATTCTTACACCGTGTTTTATAGATATAGCACATATCGGAACCAAAAAGTCGTGGACGTAGCACGGAAGAGATCCAAAAGATTATGGACATTATCTACGAGATTCGTGGACATTAGCTACGTAGTTCAATGTGCACGTTTTGTACACATAGAGGCGCTAGCGGACAGAAACACGTAAAATGCGGGCATGTCCACTCTCGGTCTTCTCCAGTCTTCTCTCTGGTTCAACTACTTGCATAAATGTATTTATGCGTGGTATGCTTTATAATTAGAACCTAGGTCAGATTAAAACCATTTTGGATTAAACATATGTTTAATCGAAAATTGGGTTTATTCGCTTTCGGAACGAATATAAAATAATAATAAAATATAATAAAATTTATACTAATAAAATTTATACAATAATAAAATTTATACTTGCAGGCTGATACAAGAAATGTTAAAAATCACAAGTCAGCTTTGAAGACAGTTTCAGATAATGAATTGTTTGATGATAATAAAATCAGCCCGGAGAAACATCTTCCTATGAAAACATCAAATTCATCTGAAAGGAGTTTCACAGAAGCAAAAAAAACAATCATCTGCAACAGGAGATGTATCAAAGCACAATATATAATAAAAGTGATAATGATAATTTGAAACAAAGATTTCAACATGCTGAATTGAGAGCACAAGAAACTACATTAAAACTACAGCAAGCAAACGTAATTATTAATAGAATTGAAAAATGAAGAAGAATATTAAAAAAACATGTGAGAAGATTGACAAAAGAAAAGAAAAAAATCGTACGAGACAATTTAAAGTCACAACTACAATTAAATCTGAAACGAATATTCAATGATGATCAAATTCAATTTTTCTTCTTGGTCGAAATTCACGTGGCTTTAAATGGTCGAACAATACAATTCTTAAGATATTACAACTGAAGTTTTCGTGTGGCGGCAATGAATACAACGAAGACATTAGCTTTGAACAAGGAATATTAAAGGATGTTTATGATATTTTAAAGAAACAAGTATCTCTATTTAAAGATGATCAAGAAAAAGATGCTGCGATTGCTATTGATGAAATGAGTATAGTACCTGGAGAACATTTTGATTCTTCCACTCTTTCATATATTGGCAATGCTAATATATGAAAAATTTATTTTCCAAATATTAATACTGACAACAAGGGAGCGATAGTCAATTTCTCTTTTATCACTGTACGTTGTATACACCTGAGCGCGCAAATTTCAGGCTATCTTATTCGCTAACTTTAAATTCTTTTAATTCAAAAACCATTACACCCTCAGTATTTTGGTATTAAGATTTTTTGCTCAGAATTATCTCAGGAATATACTCCTAAGCGTTGTTACGGTTTTTACGGGAGACCCTGTATAGGAAATCCTGATTCTCTTTCTTTTGCAAAAATTTCAAACTGCTTCCCTAACAGCACACGATATCCTGCGTATCATCCCATTTTCATACTCATTCTACTGTGATTATCCGTTAAATACTGAGATCAATCCTATAATATCTTTTGCAGTATTATTCGGTTTTCTTTCGTACACGTATAATCTCAGGTTTGACTCAAACGTACGGAAGTGATACATACGCACTTCTATCGCGCGCGTATAATCTCAGGTTTGACGAGACCAGCACTAACCTGCGCCATTTACATACGTAATTCCTATTTCCGGTCTTTTCCCGCTTGCCCGGCATCAAGTCACACCACGCAACACCACGTATCCGAAGTTTTACTGATATCGAAGATAATCCTTTTTTCCTTTAAGTTTTATTTCACAAAATAGTGAATAATGTGTAAGAGCTAGATAGTGTTTGTATATGATTTTTGTAATATTTTTATTATTTTTTATGTACTTGTTAAATTATTTTGCTTAAAATATTTTAAGGTTATGTTCGTAAACTTGCATTATAATTGCCTCTCATCTTTTTGGTTCTTGGTTAAATATACAATACATTTTCTTAATTATTTTTTAAACAATGTCTTAAAAAGATGATTTAACATAAAACTGTTTTCAGTTCGCAGTATTGTTCCTTTGAAGTTCTCTAGCTTAGGCTTCTAGAACTTTATTTTATATTGTAAGTTTTATGTAAATATTTTTACGCTTACGGTCGTAATTTTGAAATAAAAATATCAATTAATACAAAATTGACTGATTAATTAACCTAATCTAAATTATCCTATACAATATATGAACACGTGCGCGTTTCAGCGCTTGGCTGTGTAAATGTGTGCATGTATATGTGATCTACTGCACCATTCCCATTTTTATCCTATCTTGATACTGTCTTTAAACTATAGACCTTCCTGCGAAATTCTATGGAAGATGATACCGCGGACATACGATGATTCCTAGAACGTACTACGTACATCGCAGTACATTTGAGAATGTTCTGAGAATATTACAATTATACTTTTGCGATATTCTCAGATTGTTCTCAGTATCTACATGTGCTGTTAGGGTTGTATTTGTAATTGTAGAAAAATTATGCTTTCTTTTACAGGACAAATACAAAAAACAACGCACGCTTTCGTTATTATGCTTGCTGATATTTTTTCATCGTGAAAACAAGTTGTTGCCTATTACTACACGCCCAATGGATTTAACGGTGCTACTTTAAAAGTTACAATAGAAATAATAATTAAAAAAGCAGAATCCATCGGTCTATATGTACATACTATAACTTCTAACGTAGGACTGGTAAATCAAGCCATGTAGAAAGCATTTGGAAACATTTCAGGTAGAAAATTTTCTTTATTAATTATCTCTACGAAAATTATCTTTACGTAATGACATATATAATTCATAATTCTATATATCATTACGTAGACAATAAACAAAAATAATTTTTTGCGCTGATGCACACATTTGTGCAGACATTTGTGCATGTACATAAATATCTTTTTCTACGTTCTAAAATGCAAGCATTTAAGTGAATTAATTGAACTACAGGAGAATTTATCCTTCAAATTAGCTCCTAAACTTCGACACAGTGATATTATTCCCAATAAATGTAACAAAATGAAAGTTAATACAACGAAAAATGTCATGGGCATGTATGTTAGCAGCGCACTCATATTTCTGAAGAAAAATGCAAAATAGAATATAATACAAAAGCATCATTTATACAAATTGTTTCAAACTTGGTTCACACTTGGTAACGTCACGATCTCAACGAGTAGCATTGGGTAAAACGTCAGGCAATAAAAAAAGTGAAAACACATATAATGAAAGTATTGAGTTTCTTGAGTCAATTATAGAACTTTTCAGAAATATTGCAACAGGCCAGAATCACAAGTTCAAATCCATCCAATATAGTATCATAATTACTACAAAATCTGTTATCAAGTTAACAAAATATTTGGTAAATGAAAAAGGCTATGTGTATGTTTTAACAAGTCGGTTCACGCAGGATTATATAGAAAATTCATTTTCAGGAATAAGAACAAAACATGAAATACCTAATGCTTTACAATTCAAGCAAGACTTGAAAGAATTTTCTATATCTCGCTATATTCAACTATCAAAATATTCCAATTATGATTAAGATGATAGACAATTTTAGAGTTTTTTGAGTAAACCGAAAAAAAGTTGTTGAACAGTTTTTGAATATTCCTATTAACATTTTTTCAAAACATATATATTTTAATAACAAAGAATTAAATATATTATATATATAATATAGCTGGTTATATAGTTCACAATATTGGTACAGGAAAAAATGCAATATGTGCAATTTGTTTAAATTCTGCAGGCTCAACTGAATATAATGCAAATATTAAATATGCAAAATTTATTTACTTAAAATGTTTTTGAAATAATATTATTTTTTGTAACCACAGATGTTTTTGAATATTTTATAACTATGGAATTTATTATTCGGCAATATTTGCCTCATTTAAATAATGTTAAATTTAATTTAATTAGCTTTTTTATGAAAAAAATTAAAGATGTTTTTTGTGCAAACCTTCAAAATTGTTATCAATTAAGTTTAAAAATTATGAGACAATTTATTGCATATAGAATAAAAATTGTATGTACAAAATACCGAGTAAAACCAATACACAATAGTAAAACAATGGTTATGCATTTTATAATTAAGTAATATTACAAAATGTTTATAGAGAGTTTTATTTATGTGTTATTAATGTGAGTTTTATTTATAATGAGTTTTATTTACTATGTTAATGTAATATAGAATATTTAAGTATTGTTATATTATTTTGGGTATTATTAGTTAGTTAGTTTTTCTTTATTTTTTAATTTAAAAATTTCTAAAAAAAGAATAATATTAATTGTTATAAATTTTTTTATTTTATTCTTTTTCAAATTATTATGTTTCCCATAACAATTTCTATTGGTTCCGCTATGTTTTTCCAAATTTTGTTTCGATCAATAAGGAGGAACACGCACGTGGCCAGACTATATCTATAGGGACTCTAGGTTTGTTCGTGTCGCATGCCCCAATATGCTTCAATCTACAGTATTACGTTACGTATACTATAGATTGGGACATGTTGGGACATGCAACACGAACAAACTTTCTATATACGAAAAAATACATTGCGCTCTTATAGGACTTTCCACTCTATCTAATCCTCTTTGGATTCACTCATTGTCAGAGGATTACGGAGGACCACGACGTGCGCAAATGTGGAAAAAATCCAGTTGAATATTATTTATATATTACGTACGCCGCGAGTGTGCATGCGCAATAAGACGACGAGTTAGAATTGGGAGTGAGATTTGACATCGCTCGCTCTCTTTGTCGTACTCGTACGAACATTATGGACGATAGTCGAAATAATCGCGAAGTAGTGACGGTGTTATTCTTGTGTTTGCTGTGGTATGTGGTGTCTAGCAGCAGCAACGTTGTCGGCAAGATGCTGTTATCGGACTTTCCATATCCGCTCACCGTCACCATGGTCCAGTTAACCTCGATTACCGTCTACTCTGGTCCGTTCTTTAATCTGTGGGGTGTGAGGAGGTACTCGTCCAACATAACGTGGAGCTACTATTTGCGGCTCATCGTTCCTTTAGCCCTGGGCAAGTTTCTCGCGAACGTGTTCAGCCACGTCAGCATTTGGAAAGTGCCCGTTTCTTACGCTCATACTGGTATATATATTTATGACACGCTTTTGACAGGTCACGTGTGTGACGCGCACACTTAAACACACACATACTATTTTACTAGTTTATATGAAGAATAAAAACTACATATTGCATTAAATATCATATTATTTATCATCATAGAAATATACAGAAATTTACCACAGAAATATACTATATAATATCATCAAATTTATTGAATGAGATAAGTAATGATAAAGAGTAGCTGTCTTACGTCCGCTATTATGCAAACATAATGAAACGTGATGAAACATTAATAGCAAGTGCGGAAGATTTTTTGCGTACCAAAAATTAAAAGGTACTATTATACAGGGTGTTCCTCGAATCGGTCGCCACGGTTTTTGAGATACTTCCGATGAATTGACAACAAAAAGTTTCTAAGTTTGTTGGTTTTTAATAAAGAATTATTTACGCAAGAAAATTTTCAAATTTGTTTATTTTTTAACAAAAAATCGAAGTCAAATTATTTTTTTTTTTTTAACGCAACCATACATTTTTCTTTCTATATTCTTGTAAAACATAAAAAGATGAATTCATTGATATAGCATTATGTATCATTTTGATTATTCGATCTCAAAGATCTCAAGATAATTTAATTAATACTTACAACATAATCCACGAATACATAGAATAGTAGTCATCGAAATACGTAAAGAAGAATTGAAACATACATAAAGGACTCTGTATGTTACCTTGTATGTTCCTTAATACAGTCATGTTTGTTTACGTTTAGGTCTTACTGCTTTAGGTATCGATGATAGATTCATTATGTTGTAATTATTAATTGAATTATCTTAAGATCATATAATTAAAATGATACATAATGCTATGGCGATGAATTCGTCTTTTTATGTATTATATGTATTTATATTATACCCCTCTTATGGGCGACAGGATGGTGAGAATAATAATTCAAGAATCTCCCTGTAGAAGTAGTTTTCTGAAACCAGTTAGAGATAATCATTCCATCTTCTAATATCATAATGACATCTAGAAAATAACTGCGATTGAAAGCACCAATTTCCACAGTAAATTTTAATCTGTCATGAAAAGAGTTAAAAATTCCAATAATAACATCTATAGAATTAGAGGAAACAGCTAAAATTATGTCATCAACATATCTATAATAAAAAAGTAGCTCATAATTATACAGTTCATAATTATAATTATAAATTTATACATTTTAACACATCTTAACATAAGTTATGTTTACATTTTAACATGAATCTATTTATGTAATCTATTTATGTAATCTATTTTTTTTTTAAATAAAAGATTGTTTTAGAAATATTGAATGTAAAACTTAATTAAAATATTTTTTGGTAGTATTTAATGTAAGATCTGTTTTATAATTATTTTTCTATGATTTCATAAAAAAACAAAATTTACAGTTTTATTTCATCAAAATAATATTTTGCAAGAAAAATAAGGGCATGTAAAAGTTTCATCAGTACTCATTTTTTATTTTTATTTTATATCTATTGCATGTGCAATAGTTTAAATAAGACTTAAGCAGTAAACAAATTAGTCAATCATCGTCAAATTTTCTCGAGAATGCATGACTGTAATTAATTTATTCACTGCCATAGTCTTACTACTTACGTTTTTTATATGCTATGCTATTTTTTACAAAAAAATGCAATTCTATAAAAAGTCTTCTATAAACACGATATTATTAGTATCTTACTTTCGACAGGCAATTTTGGGTCAAATGCATTATGTTTGAACATGAGCGTATAATAACTGGATAAAAATCTAAAGCTATTCGAATAAATATAATTTATTCCTAAATTTCTAATAAATTATTAGTCGATTAGAGAATTGATCAATCAAATAAAAATTTAATTCAAAACTAAAATTTGAAATAAAAAATGTAAGGTTTTAACGCTTAACGTATATAGGATCTTCTAAAAGTCCGGAAATACTAAAATATCTCGAAAACAATCAATTATAGCGAAAATATGTACGAGCAAAGTTGTAGGGCTTAAAAAAATCTACCTAATGGTGATGAGAGTTTGACTTTGGGTGGAGTCCCCAATGTCATATAAAGGTCAAGTTGAATTTTTTAAACGGAATCCCCCATTTTTATTGCATATTCTTGTAGCTTATTTCGAGAGCTTTCAAAACACTATAATAAAGTATTTTTTCGTTAAGTATATTTCGAGTTATGAGACTTGAAAGTAACAGTACCGCCACACAGTGGGGCGATGCGATCAAAAACCAGACATTCGAAGGAGAAAGAAAACGTCTTTAAATTCTGAAAATAAATTTATTCTTATTTAGATGACTAATCAATATATCCATTAATATTTAAAAAAATCTATTTTACTTATTATTGTTGTAGAAAACATATGATGAAATTTGGTACTAAGAAGATGAAAGAATTTTGATAATTTTGTTGCCTAGTTTTAAAACATCGCGAGTTATATATAGAAAGAAATCCATATAAAATGTATTTTAGCAATTATTTAGCAAACCTTATTAATAATATTTACGTTAGTTAAAAGTCCTTAGTCTTCTAATATATATAAGTACATATATAATCAATTTCCTTAATCATTTTGAACAAAATTAAAGTTTTATTTTCAAAGTTCTTATAAGTTAACGGTCCAAAACGGTTCAATATATACAATATATTAATCGATTGTGTAAAGTGTCTAGTTTACAGAAATCCCCAATTGTTCTCATTCCGTTTATGAAAAAATTGCGTTGCAAGTTACAATAATACGGTAAGGCATTATAACAGAGTTCGGAATCACGTCGCACACGATATATAGCGGTTTTGCTGTATCTTCGTCTGTTAATAGATGTTGCAGAGCTTTTTCCGATTCTCGATGTCAAGATTCGATGAAATAGTACATATAATAATGTATATCCTGCAGGCCGCTGCAGGAGTAATTGAGAGAGAGAGCCGTCTCCACACTCTGCTAGTGGAATACGTAAATTTTTACCTGTAATCGAACCCCTCAATTTTTGTCATTTACGAAAGATTTAATTTATTTAAAATCATGAAAAATTTTTAAACAAATGGAGATCTATTGTTTTTATGCGAGAAAATAATATAGATATTTTTGATTATAAAAATTTAACGCGTTTGATAACGGATAATCAAAAAATTCATTTATCTCGTATTGCGTTTGAAGAATTGCAGTATAAAGTATCACATTATACGAAACATTTGAAATCGAGATGGTTATATAATAATCGTGACAATGCAAAATTTATTAAAGCTAATAAGGGGTGGTTGATAAGAAATTTAAGATCCCAGATAATATGTTAAATTTGTTTCCTAGTTCATTTCATGTACTTCCAAATACATCTAAATCTTTTGGAGAATTAGGCGAAAGACATAAACGTAGAAGAACTCAGGAAATAAGAAATAACCCAGAAATGATCGATTTTATTATGGAGAAATTTATATATGATTTTATTCAAAAACCCAGAACACGTGAAACAGGTGAGACAGTTCTATAAAGAAATTAGGAATAAAACTATATCAGTTGATAAAACGACTGCACTAGCTACATTTGTCTCTGCAAAATTAACTCGATATCAATATAATATTTTACGAAATGTTACGAAATTTGGATCTATTGTATGGCCTAGTTATTTTCAAATTCAGAAAGTAAAAAAAGAGAGTCTTCTCGAATTGATCGAAATATCTGATGATGAAGTAAAAATATCATTGCAGAGTTTCTTAAATCACACTGCTCTCAGATTCATAAAATTATGAAATTTTGATTCAAATAATTCAAAAAATTTAAGGCTCCTGGTCCCGTAGCCGTGAACTCCGCGTTGACATTGGCGACATAATTGTGGTAGGAATAAAAACCTAGTCGAATTTACCTAGTCGATTTATTGTATAAGTAAATAGTGTAACAGTTTGACCTAATCAATTGATACGATAAAAGTAAATTACTGAATAACATACAAAATGCTAATTTATAATTCAAAAATTTGTTTACAAAAAAATAAACGCGATAAATACAGAATATATATAGCTTAGTACCGTTACCGACATGTCCATATGACAGAAATTCTCATGCAGCGTCTTAGGTGGAGAATCGATGAACTATTAGACGTGAAAAAATGACATGTTGACTACCCAATTTATTCTTGCGTGCCATTTCGTTAATATTCGTTAAATGTTAGTGCTGTGATATGTGACGTGTTCATGAAACCTGTAAAATTATCCGAAAACTAAGATTAGCAGGGAAAGCCCAACGTAGAAGGAGTATTTTCTACTCATACAGACAGCTGTCAACCGTGTGTTTTCTCGCATAATTAGGCTTCGCTTCACGGTTGATTTAACGATTGTTTATAACCTGTCAAGGAAAAAGCATAGTTTTCGGACAATTTTACAGGTGTCTTAAAGCGATCTAGAGTGTTACTTTGTTAAATTATCATTTTATTTAGAAATGGCACGCAAGAATTCTCGGCGTGTCATTTCTCGCTTCTGACGTCACGAATCTAATATGGCTGCGGTGACTACCCAGGAGCCTTAATAATGATATCTAAATGGAGCTGTGATGGAGCATTCGACCAGTCTCGTTATAAAATAAATTTTAGCAATCCATTGAAAAATAATACTAATGTATTTATAAACAGTCTTGTGACAATAGAAAATTATAATTCTGCAAATAATGAAGTATTATGGCAATTATCCTTCTTTTACCCGTTTTTACAGACCAATCCAATTTAAATTTGTTAAAGGAGAAAAAAATAAAGTCAAATCTTGCATAAAAGACATTCAAATCAGATATATTTATTGACACCATCTATCTTGGATGAGAGTATTCTTATCACTTATAAACTGTTGTTAACTATGGTTGATAACAAAATATGTAATATTTTGACAGTTACGAGATTATCTATGAAATGTTATATATGTAACGCTTCTCCCAAGCAGCATGAATGATATCAATTCAGCAAAAACTAGAACAGTAAAAATGGAGCATTATTCTTTCGGATTGTCATATTTGCACTGTTGAATCAGATGCTTACTGCATATTTCATATAGACTGGATATCAAATGTTGGGCAATTAGAAATAAAGATGATAAAGAAAAAATTGATCAAAAGAAGAAAAATATATAATCTGCTTTTAGGATACAAATGGGTCTTTTAGTAGATATTGTAATAATAGTTTTTTTATGCTGTTATGTAACAAAATTGTTTTTATTGTTAATAACAAATTATCATAAATTTATATACAGAATAGTTGAAAAATATTATCATAATTATGAACAAATATTTTTTATATAGTTATTAACTTTTATATGTTCAATTTTTTGTAATATTTCAAAAATTGGATGTAACTATCGTAACTTATCAAAATCTAAAAAAAAAGTAATTGTTAGATTAGATTTGGTTAAATTAAAATTTCAAAAAATTTCAATTTTATTAAAATATAATAATAAATAATAATAAATTGCACATAAAATATATATATTATCATCATTATTGTCATCCGAAATAGGTTTAAATGGTGGCATTAGATTTATATTTTCTTGATCTGAAAAGTTTAATAATTCGTTTATGAGATCATGAGACGTGCCAAATTGATCACTGCAAAACGTTCTTTATATTTGCTTATGCTAACTTGTCACCGCTTGCATTTGTTCAGTTTAGTGCAGTGTGAACTCAGTGCAGCAATAAAGAACAAATCTATTAATTACTGGCACAATTATTGAAATATTTATTAAAAACACTTGGCGAATAAGCGCGCACCTCGCACGGCTAGACCACTGAATGTACACTCTAAGCGTGCATTGTTAGCAGCGAGTGTCGCATGGCAATAAAAAGTTTGGACGATCGGCGAAAACAAAAGTAACACGAACAGCGTATTTAGATATTGCGTGGTTAGACATTGACACAAATTGACCATTGCTTAAGCTTACATTTAAACTGTTCAAATACATACAAATCAATACAACATATTCAAATCTTTTTTAGTATAAAGTTTGAGTTTTAGTATAAATATTAAATATACATACAAAATATACAAAATATGTTTATGTTACACGACATTGAATAAACGTTCAGAAAACACAAACGCAGTAACAATCACGATAGCTTTCTATATTGTAAACTTATTTCATGTATCGTGAGATATTACATCGTTGTGAACCTGGCCACCTGACTACTAACGTTATAAATATAAAAATAAATAATATAACTTGTTTGTACTTTGTTTGTTTTACACTTTTTTGGTATCTCAAAGAGTTAAAAATTATAGAGGGATTAAAATTGGTCATCATCCAACTATAAGATATTTTAATTTTATTAATATCATTTGAAAAAGTACCGTTTTTACTCATTTGTAGGCTGTGAGATTAGCATCCCAACACAAAAATTTCATAGTTATGATTAGAGTTTTAGCTTCTTTTTGAAGTGTTCTAGAGTTCCCTTTTCTGTATAAAAAGAGTTCCGACGATTAACACCCCCATAATTCGGGTTGAAAAATGGGGTGTTAACGTCACATCTGATTTCAAAATCGAATAGTTCCGAATAGCTTAAATGCTTTCAAGAGCCAACGCTAGTTCTTAGTGCGAAATAAATATATTATAAAAACATCAAATACAGATATTTCGACCTGACATCAGGCCATCTTTAGTGAAACATAGATAAATAAATTTAACATAAACGTATCTTGATTATTACAATGTGATGTACATTAAACAATATATATTTAATAAAATCAAATATGCCTTACAAAAAATATAATTCAACGCAATAATTAATATGTAACGCATTAAGTAGAGACCGTAGAAGAGTTAAACTGAAAATCAATTCATATGACCATTATTTAAATATTATTCACAATATAAAAAGTAAAAATAACTGAAAAAATTTTTTTATGCTACTTCATATATGATGTGCCATAGAACGAAACGACCACAATATTGGAAGAATTAAAAAGACATTTTGAAACGTTAAAACTAAAATAAATTAATGATTAGTTAAAAAGTAATGGGTAAATATATAAAATTGAAAGATGAATTTTAACATACATAATTAATCCATATCGCCAGAGCCAAAAGAATGGAAGAGGCAGGTACTCAAATATTACTTAATCGCAAGTCCGAATGTTAATGTTAGCATTATTTGAAACATATCCAGAGAGATAGGGGACGAAAGGGAGAAGGGATATCCCGAGATATAACAACGGGAAAAAAGTAGAGAAAGAGATGTTAGGAAAACAGGGAAAAAAAGAGAGGAAATGTGACTTATAAGGGGGAGAATAAGTTGAGGATCGGGAAATATGACTCGGATAAAAAGTCTGTGTCACTTTGACTATTGATTCTCGTGTTTTGACGCTTAACCACTTCAGTGGTAGACATTTCCGAAGAGTTTGTGCCAAAAGTGATAAGAGTCAATAGTTAAAATATCGAAAAACGGTGAAACACTGGTTCAAAGTTTTTAAAAAAGCTACTTTTCGGAATGGGTGTGGATCGCCCCCCACGCCCTGGGAGGCGGGGGGGGGGGTAGAATAAGGGTGAAAAATATTAAATGGCACTATGGGTCGAGTGGGGACTCATTTGAAAGGGCTTTCCAAGACGAGAACAATAATTTTTAAAAATGTTTACTACGACCTTCCAATCAAAAGTTATGATTGTGTAAACTAAAATGTGGGGGGGTTGTTAAAATATTTAACCAGTTAATAATGGAGGTAAAAAAGAATTTTTTATTTTGACATTTGAAAAAAGCCTTCGTGTACCAACTACTATAAGAATATGTTAGAAATTATTGGTTTAAACAATTAACAGTCGCCGTATTGGGTCCGCCATTTTAAATTTTGAAATTTTGACATCAGATTCGAATTCAGCAGCTCAAAAAACCATGCAATATCAAATTTTATGCAAATCTGTTAAAAATTATTGGAGTTGTTTAAAAATGTACATATATAATACATTACCACGTTTGGCGCTTTTTTTTTGTATATATGTATATGATACATTACCACTCAACTGATTAATGTAAATCATTTCAGAGATCAATCTCTTATTGTAAAAGGGCTTTTCATCCAAAATTTTAACATTATTCCAGTCCAAATTCGTGATTCCCACCAATGTCTGGAAATTACGGATGGAGAGTTACTCTTTTTGTCACTTTTATGCTCTTTTATTCTCGTGTTTAATTTCCTTTTAGTCTGACCTACATATGTGGCATCGCAAGCTAAGCATGATATCTTATAAACGACGCCACAATGCGACAGACTATCTAATTGATCTTTACCGGTTTTGATAAATCTTTTTAAATTATTTGAAATGGAAAACGCCATCCTCATGTCAAAACTTCTCGCTATCGAACCAAAATCTTTGGAAACAGACTTAATATAAGAAACAGTCAAAGAATCTTTTTTGTCATTCCTACCGGAGTCAGTATTATTGTGATTGTTATTGGAATAGTTAGTCCTATCATAAAATAAGAATCTGAAACTTTTATAAATTGTCGAAAAAATAAAATTTAAAGGATAACCATTTATTAAAATTATTTATTTATTTAAATATTTGCGATTGATATTATGTTCCTGTGATGGAATTTCGGATAGGAAAGTAAGAACCGTTAATCTCAAAATTATGTCCCTCTTATGGGCTACCGGGTGATGGGAATGATAATTTAAAAATCTACCCGAAGGGACAACCTTCCGAAATCAATCAAAAACTATTTTTCTTTCTTCCAAAATCAGAGTAACATCAAGAAAATTAACGCGGTTGAGTCTCAATTTCTATAGTAAATTTAAGCCTATCATGAAAAGAGTTGAATACCCGGAAAATGAAATCCATAGAATTGGCAGGAGCTGCTAAAATTATATCATCAACATATCTAAAATAAGAAGAAAATGACACTGGTAACATTTCAATCGCCCTTTCCTCGATAAATGGAGAACTAAGTCAGCAATTAAAGGAGATAAGAGAAAGTCTATAGGAATCATACAGATCTGTTTATAGTTTTTATTGTTAAAACTAAAAAAAGTTGAATTTAATATTAGCCACTAGTATTCCAATTAGAAATTTATTTATTGGAATAGATGTGTTCTTCGAAATCACTTCCCACTTCTTAGAAATGTTATCAATAGCTAAATCTAAAGGAATGTTCCTAAGATCTAAAGGAATATTCATAGACACTACACCCACACAGCATGCATATCCAAAAGACGTTTAAAAGACATCTCAAAGATATCTTTGAGAGATATATCTTCGGGATGTCTTCTGAACGTCCCCTGAATATGCATGCTGTGTGGGATCTAACGAAATTAGTTAGAAATCACCTTTAACTTTAATTTCATTTAACTTTTGAACTAATTGGAAACTATTCTGAATATAACTATTTGATTTAGGTAAACTATTTTATAAGATTTTATGAAAATAAATAGCTATTGCGTAAAAAGGACTATTAATTGATGACACTATTAACCTCAGGAGGCCATTAGGTTTGTGAATTTTGGGTAATCTATAGGCTCTCGGAAGGATCCTATCACTAATCAACAAAGATTTATAAGTCAAATCATTAATGTAAACTCCTCTTCCATCTTGTTAGCAAATCTCGTAGGTTACGTGTTAAAATTTTGGTTGGATTTTTTGCAAGGAATAATCTTGATTTGTGATTATTCAATCAGCAACACCTTTTTAACTTTAATTTAAATGCTTTCTTTTGAAACACTCTAAAGTTCCTAATAAGTAAAAAATATGTGTAGTATTGGATTAAAAAATAAAAAAATTTTTTTAAACTGATTAGTCCTGACGATTAATTACAATATATCTATACACACTTAGCAGTACTCTATAGTTTTTTTATATTTGTCCAAAAAAAGTTGAAAAACGTATTAAAATCAAGCCAATAGATCAGGAGCCGGATCAAGTTGCTCAAAAGTTCATTTATTAAAAATTGTTACATACGTTTCGGCCAAAGGATGTCGCCATCTTCAGTGTAAAATTGACAACAAAAAATGTCATAAGTAGAGAAGCGTTGAAAAGAACAATTAATATACAAACGCTCTTCAAACGTGGTTATGATTTAGGAAACGCATCCTGTTAATGTAACGAAAACACGAATTAGGAGCATTCTCAAAGTCCAAAGAATTTTTTGAAAAAATTATGTGTATAAATACCTCTGATACTATGGTTCGTACATTTTTTTGTAGTTAGTCTTATTATATATGTGTGAAACCGCGGACCATCTAACTTGCAATTAGAGAGAAACAAACCAGATTTTTAAAAATTAGTCAAAATAAATACAATTTTGGCGAATAAAAATAAAAAATAAAAGTAAAAAGATAAAAACCATAAGATAAAAAACATTAAAAAATAATAAATTAATTTTGAAAAAAAATTTTTTTATACCTTGAACAGTCCGTCAAAATTGTGTAAAGAAAAATTAAAAATGAGACATGTGTCCACGGCAGTAAATGGGACTCGACTGGCAAAGATGTAGGACGGAAAGGAAAGAGGGGATAGATTATGAGGAAGATTACAGGGTGGGGGATTTTTTAAGTATTGGTAGATATGTCTCCGGTAATAATTCGGTGTCCTCTTGTTTGTTTAGTCCTGTATTCTGTCTTTTTATGTGTAACATTTCGGAAGTTAATCTTTTGCTATAGCAAGGTTCTCTGTCTAATATGTCGATTTTGTCCCATTTGAAGTCGTGATTGAATTCCATTCTGTGGCAAGAAATTACCGAGGAAAAGCCTGATTTTTTATTGATATCTGTTGTGTTCTTTTATTTTAGTCCGTAATTGTCTTTTGGTCTGTCCTACGTACGTAGCGTCACAGTCTTTACATGAGATCTTATAGACAATTTCACACTGGTTCATCATATCCAAAGAATCTTTTCCGGTTTTTATAAATTTGTTTAATTTATTGTTGCATGAACAGGCCAACATGCAATCGTTCTTTTTTGAAATTTGAACAAATTGTTCGGATAAATTTTTCACATATGGAATCGTAAAAATATTTCTTTTGTTATTATTATTACCGTTGTTCTTGTTGTCATTTTTGTTAAAATTCTTGTGTATATGAAATTTAATTCTATTTTTAATAGTTGAGAAAATGAAATTTAAAGGATAACTATTGTTTAACAAAATTGTTATTATGTTTTCCAAATTCTTCTGTTGAAATTGTGGATGAGATAACCATAGGACCCTATCAATCATGCCAAAAATAACGCCTTTTTTGTGCGTTAAAGGATGGTGTGAATGGAAATTTAAATATTTTCCCGAGTATGTAGGTTTGTGAAAAATGTCAAAAATAATCTTCAAGTTGTCATTTATAATTAAAACATTCAGAAAATTTATCCGATTTTTATTACTCACTTCCAGTGTGAATTGCAATCTTGGATGTATGGAATTAAAGGTAGTAATAGTTTCATTTAGTATTGTAGATTATTTGGGACTGCAATAAGGATGTCGTCAACATATCTACATATAATAAAAAGACGGTGTGCACGGTAAACGTTCCATGGCTAAACATTATAGGTCTTGCAGAATAATGTCCGCTATGATGGAGGATAACGGAGAGCCCATTGGTGTACCAAAAACCTGTTTGTACATCTTATTGTTAAACTTAAAAAACGTGGAATTTAAGACCAGAGTGATACCCATAACCAATTCATTGAGTGATATGGATGTATGACCCATTATCTGACTCCACCGTTTTTTTATGCTATTAGCTGTATTTTCAACAGGTACGTTAGTGAATAAAGGTACCACATCTAACGAAGCGATGCAAGTATCTGGATTGATGTGTTTTCCATTTAGTTTTTTGACTAAACTAAAACTGTTTTTTATATAACTGTTAGGTTTGTTTAAACTATTGTAAAGTAATTCATGCATGTATTTGGCTAAATTGTAAAAAGGGCTGTTAATAGAAGAAACTATTAGTCTGAGTGGAAAACCAGTTTTGTGGATCTTTGGTAAACCATAAGCTCTCGGTAAAATCCCGTCTGTTTTTAGTAAATGAAAATATGTGTGTTTGTCAATATAGCCCCTTCCTTTCCATCTTAAAAGTAGAGTCCGCACGTTTTCAGTTAACTTCTGGTTGGGTCCCTCTCAACTATGTGACAAGTGTCTGTGTCGGAAAGAATATCTTCCATTTTATTTATGTAATCGTTTTTATTTAACGCAACCGTGACATTTCCCTTATCAGCTCTTGTGAAGATAACATCCGGATTATCATTAATAAATTTCTTTGTTACTTTGAGCCACGACCCCACCAGAAAGTCGTTGTTATTACAAGATATCATAAGATCATCGATAATCGACGTAGCTTTATTCCTTACAGAACACTGAGTCTCTTTATCGTATCTTTCTATATTTCTTTCTATATTTTTGATGAATTCAAATGAAATCTGTTTTTCGTTAGTTGTAGGCAAATTTAATCTATCACCCAATTGTAATAGAAGAGTTACTTCATTTGGAATAGTAAAGTTAGAGATATTAAGAAACCAATTATCGTGTATTTTTTCAAACTCATTAGTGAATTCAAATCTATCAGGTGTGATGTTTATGGTAATATTTTTGTTGTTATTATTATCCGATTTTTCCAAAAACCATACTTTATCGACAGGATCATCAATTATACTCTTGTGAAAGGAATAGTTAATAGATTTAATTCTAGATTTCTTTTCCTTGTTCTGCAGTGCAATAAGCCAATCGATTTTTCGATCATGATCCCTAATTCTCTAGTACAATAATCTCGACACTCGTCTCTCCTGACCAGTGAAAAATTCGCAAGTTAGATTCATCGGTAACAAATCCGAAATATGTTTAAAATTATTGTAAATATCTATTCTTAACATCTATTCTCTTTACACAATTTTGACGGACCGTTCAAGGTATAAAAAAATTTTTTTTTAAATTAATTTATTATTTTTTTATGTTTTTTATCTTATTTTTACTTTTATTTTTTATTTTTATTCGCCAAAATTGTATTTATTTTGACTAATTTTTAAAAATCTGGTTTGTTTCTCTCTAATTGCAAGTTAGATGGTCCGTGGCTTCACACATATATAATAAGACTAACTACAAAAAAATGTACGAACCATAGTATCAGAGGTATTTATACACATAATTTCTTCAAAAAATTTTTTGGACTTTGAGAATGCTCCTAATTCGTATTTTCGTTACATTAACAGGATGCGTTTTCTAAATCATAACCACGTTTGGAGAGCGTTTGTATATTAATTGTTCTTTTCAACGCTTCTCTACTTATGACATTTTTTGTTGTCAATTTTACACTGAAGATGGCCACATCCTTTGGCCGAAACGTATGTAACAATTTTTAATAAATGAACTTTTGAGCAACTTGATCCGGCTCCTCCTCTATTGGCTTGATTTTAACACGATTATTATTTTAATAAGTGAAGAACAATAACTGAATATTATTTGTATTTTGAAAAACGTACTTTTAAAGAGAAGATGTAATAACACAAAATCTTTTAACATAAGAATCAAAAATTATTTTTAAAAGTACTCGGTAGTTCTTAGAAAATATATTGAGGTAATTCTAAAAAATGTAATCCGAAAATAATTAATAAGATATTGAACCTCGAAGATTCACTAAACTAAATTTTAAATATTTAAAAAATTTTTAATATTTTAAAAATTTTTATTAATTATTGATTGGATCGCTTTTTTTCATTGGAATTATCTTCATACTCTCAATATACTTACTAAAATAGTATATTTCAAACGACAGTTTTATCAGGATGATATTATTAACAAGCACATCAGATTTTGCATTGAGTTCGACGCGATTATGATTTAAATATAAAATTATATCCTAATCAACTAATTCGACGGAATGACTTGAGAGATATTTTTAATTAACTGAATAAAGCTATTTTATTTGAATGAAATAGCATGGATCCTCACATCACGATTCGAAAAAGCGTATGTAACATAATCGATCTAAACGGATTTACGAACTGTGAAATTGTGTTGAAAATATATAGATGCGATAAAATATATAAATATATAGATCATAATTAGGCATACTTTAAATTGTACATTAGCATATTGAAGATGGCCACAATCCGACTAGCCGAAACATTTGTGATGTTGTAAACAATACGTTTATAAAATAAAAATTAAGCAAGGTTAAATGGCTCTAGCTCTTGTAGCTTTAGTTATTCCTTCAAATTATTGGATAATAAAAGAGCCACGGTTGCTATTAAATTATTTAACTTTCTAAAATGCCAATCAGAACTATCGAGTACTTTTATAAATAATTTTTAATTTTTAGAAAATTTTATGTTATTGCATTTACTTTAAAGATATGTTTTTCAACTTTTTCTGGACAAATATTTAAAAAAATTATACAGTACTCCTAAGTATGCATAGATACATTGTAATTAATCGTCAGAATGAATCAGTCTTTAAAAAATTGTAATATATTATATATTTTATTTTTTTAATCTAATATTAAAAATATTTTTTACTTATGGGAAACTTTAGAGTGTTTTAAAAAAAATATTTAAGTTAATCAGAATTATTCGATCTTGAAATCGGGTGTGACGTTAATTACCCCATTTTTCAACTCTATTGAGGTGTCCGGAATCACTGGAACTTTTTATATAAATAAAAGGGAACTCTAGAACTCTTCAAAAAAAGCTAAAACTCTAATCAGAACTGAAATTTTTATGTTGGAGTACTAACTTTACACACCTCTGTTTGTATCACTTTAATTTTTATTTGTATCTCAAAGGATTCGAAAATATAACCTTTTTTAATTTTTGATAACCAACCAAGAGAGTAACTCTGTCAATTTTTAAGATATTTTAAAACGGCCAACGGTATTCGAAAGAGTATCGTTTGTACTCATTTGTACCTCTTTAATTTTTGTTTGTACATTAAAGGGTTCAAGATACAGCATTTTAAGAATTTGAGATATATTCAGCGCCGCATCAATCATTTGTATTTTTTAACTTAAATTCAATTTTCTAGCAATCTCTTTGCACAATGTTAGAGCAAAAATATGGCAAAATTCTGATGCATTTGTTTTTTTATTTGTTTTTCTTCAAACATGTTTTTTCAGATTAACATTAAGTGCCAGCACTCCCACTTTTAATATTAATTTCCTGCGAATTGGTTGGTGTAATAAATTCTGAAATGAGGAATAAATTAGCAACTAATTAACACTTAATTTGGTCATATATGCGAATACGATTTTTAGTGTGTGCCAGGTTAACAGACATAAAATCCATGTTACACAGCAAGAAAATTATATAAGTAGATATTATATATAGTAGAGATGCTAGTTACATTGCAACTCACTCTGTATCATTATTTAAA
The DNA here is from genome assembly GCF_040581485.1 of Linepithema humile. Classification (NCBI taxonomy): domain Eukaryota; kingdom Metazoa; phylum Arthropoda; class Insecta; order Hymenoptera; family Formicidae; genus Linepithema; species Linepithema humile. Next base: position 14,693,673 of record NC_090130.1, on the reverse strand, counting down.
ATATCGTTTTAAATAAAATGGAACTTATTTATGAATTGATTCATTAAAAAGCACATAACATTGTGAACAATGACTGGCGCACCGTTTAGCATAACTAATAGAAAAATAATTCTAGCATGCATGAGCACACTGAGATCAATGTGAGATCAATCAACAACAGTTTCAACACTTCTTAAATTTAATAAAAATATAAAGAAGGAAAATTTTAATTCTATTATATAAACGAGTCTATTTGCAATTTTATGTGCTAAAGCATTCCTGATCATTCATAAGCATTATTTTTCCGTTTTTGTTTTAGTCTTTTATATTAATTAAAATTTGGCTCTGTCCCAGTGAAGGCTACAATGCCGTTGTTCACGGTAGCTCTGTCAAGAATAATACTGCGGGAGCAGCAAACATGGAAGATCTACTTGAGTCTTGTGCCGATAGTTGGTGGCGTAGCAATTGCCACGTTGACAGAACTTAGCTTCAATATGATCGGTCTGATTAGCGCGTTAGCATCCACTATGGCATTTTCTTTGCAGAACATCTACTCAAAAAAGGTAATGCAAGTTCACAAAAATTTAAAGGATTTCTATTAAAAATAATCTTTGTCATAAATTGTAAAAATTGAATCACTAATGCCAGTGATTTATCATCAATAGCATAGACATTCAAACAAGTTAAACAGAGTTTGGAATAATTTAGTGCTAAGGTTTCGTTGATTTTAAAATTAAATAAAAATTATTTCATAACATCATAACATTAGAAATTCATAAATTTACTTAATCAAATTCAAATTTTACAAAATTATTGGATAAGGTCTTTACTTTTCTAATATTCGAAGTTGTGTAAATAAAGAAAAAAACTAGAGATTTAATAGGATTAATAGGAAATTTAAAAAGATTTTTTTATTACATATTTTATAAGAGCTATTTTGTTATAAGCTTCTTAAAACTTATTTTCAATTTTTTATTATGCCAAATAAAACTATAAATTACAAAAATAATAAAATATATTTATAGTTGCGAGAAAGTCAGTACAACAGTATATAAATCATTTTAAAATTAGAAGTATTTGAAGTACAAGAATATCTATTGTTAACCATGAGATGTTAAAATACAATAAAATTTTCATTATATTGGCAATATTGGCAAATTGGTAGAAATACACCAATCACATGAGATTAGTACTAGTGTGTTTTCCTTGTAATGTAAACTTATCTTATATTTCAGAGCTCGGAATTAATTGCACATTTCGGGCCGATTCCCGAGACGACGCCTTCTGTTTCCCCACTACCGCCCGGCCGCTGGCGACCGAGCTGCCGATAGCTCTGGCTCAGGAGCGTTTTATATTAGAAATAGGCTGGGTTGTTTAGGCATCTATCAAGAAATCGTAACATTTTTTTCGCTACATAACTATTACATTATATATATACATATATACAGAGTGTTTCGTTTTTTTTGACAAAGCGCTCGTGTGCCGGTAGAGCAGACCAAACTAAGCTAAAAAGTCCTCCACCACTTTGCAATTTTCGCAAAGGTTAACGAGATATTAATTATTAAAAATCACCGAATATGAGCACGTAGCGAGACAGGACCGCCCAGCAATCACGGCTGCTAAGCACTTGGAGAGCTGTTTACTGGAAGCGGCATGGCTACGCGCGAGCGGCGAGCAGCGCGTCGCGCTAGAGCAGCTTAGCAGCCGTGATCGCTGGGCGGTCCTATCTCGCTACGCGCTCGTATTCGGTGATTTTTAATAATTAATATTTCGTTAACCTTTGCGAAAATTGCAAAGTGGTAGAGGACTTTTTAGCTTAGTTTGGTCTGCTCTACCGGCACACGAGCGCTTTGTTAAAAAAAACGGGACACCCTGTATACAGGGTGTTTTATAATGTCCGTACCAACGCTCGTGTGCGAATAGAGTGCGGTAAACTGAATAGAAAAGTCCTTTACCGTTTTGCAATTTTCGCAATAGTAATTGAGATATTAATTAAAGAAGATCGGCCAATTTCCGCGAGTCTAAGCGCGCAGCGAGAAGAGACAGCCCACTGTTACGTGGTCGCTAGGACGCAAGGATCTAGCGTTCAGCACCACTCGTATGTTGCCGTTGTTAATTGTAGAGCGCTCCTCCCAACGCTTCATCGCGTGCATTAGTAACCAAATAACAGTGGACTGTACCGCCACGAGTCTCTTCTCGCTGCGCACTTAAACTCGCGCGAATTGGCCGATATTTTTTAACTAATTCTTCATTAATTATTGCGAAAATCGCAAAATGGTAGAGAACTTTTCTACTCGGTTTAACCTGCTCTAGCTACACCCGAGAGGTGATTCAGCAATTATCGGACACCCTGTATATTATGTATGTAATATATACAGGGTGTCTGGCAATAATCGCCCCACCGGTCATATACAGGTAGAGGAGGTCAAATCGAGTAGAAAAGTCCTTTACCATTTTTTGATTTTTGTAATAAGTACTAAGTAATTAACGAAAAAAGATTGGTGAATCCGTGCAAGTAAAGCGCGCGCAGCGAGAAGGACATCCCACTGCTATGCGATCACTAGGCGCGCGATGAAGCGTTGGGAGGAGCGCTCTACAAATGACAATGGCAACATACGAGCGGCGCGTAACGCTAGATCCTTGTGTCCTAGTGATCGCGTAGCAGTGGGACGTCCTTCTCACCGCGCGCGCTTTACTCGCGCGGATTCGCCGATCTTTTTTCGTTAATTACTCAGTACTTATTATGAAAATTAAAAAATGGTAAAGGACTTTTCTACTCGATTTGACCTCCTCTACCTGTATATGACCGGTGGGGCGATTATTGCCAGACACCCTGTATATTTAATTATTAATGAAAATAAACATTATTTATGTAGCGAAGAAAATGTTACGATTTCCTGAGAGATGCCTAAACAACCAAGCTTATTTCTAATATAAAACGCTCCTGAGCCAGAGCTATCGGCGGCTCGATCGCCAGTGGCCGGGCGGTAGTGGGGGAACAGGAAGCGTCGTCTCGGGAATCGGCCCGAGATGTGCAACTAATTCCGAGCTCTAATTTAAGATAATGACCTTGATATCATAGGTAAAAATTATTGAAATCAGTGGTAGCTCCCTAATTGTAAATAATTATCTAAATTTAAGAAGAAAATTTTTTACAAATTTTGAATAAGTTTATTCTATTCTATACATATTTTATCTAAATCTTGATCTTTTCACCTTATAGGTGCTGCATGACACGGGAATACATCACTTACGGCTGCTGCATATACTCGGTCGCTTGGCGCTGTTCATGTTTTTGCCAATTTGGATCGTATATGATCTACGCAGTTTGGTGTACGAGTCGATGACAAGATTGTCTACAGAGATGAGCTATCATGTGCTAGGACTATTGTTTCTAGACGGCATACTTAACTGGTTACAAAATATTATTGCGTTTTCAGTATTATCTATCGTGACTCCTTTAACGTATGCAGTGGCCAGCGCGAGCAAACGCATATTTGTGATAGCGGTGACGTTACTCATACTCGGCAATCCGGTTACGTGGTTGAACATATTTGGCATGACTATGGCTATACTAGGGGTGTTGTGTTACAATAAGGCCAAGTATGATCAAAGAATAGAAAAACAGAAGGAAACGATTCTTCCAAAATATTATGGTCCACTTCAGAATGGTAACAGCAGTTCCTTTATGATAAATGGATTTGCCGGAAGACAACCTCAATCATTCGCAGTCTAGTCTCATTGATAGTTTTATTTCAATAAATTTATGCGAGTTTCCTATAAAAGAGAAGTCTAATCCCTTTTTTCTATTAGTATGGATTAGTTTTACTCACACGGTAAAATACTATTGTGATTTGTATTAAATCGGCCAGATATACAAGAGAAACTCTTGTGACCCACTATTATATCATTAATAATATTATATACATAATAGTTGATGTTCTTTAAGTTACACGCAATACACTCACACACTGAGAAAAAAAGTGTGAAATCAGACAAATATTTTTTTATTAAAATATGTGTTAGATAACTGTTTAGAAAAACGCAGTTCAGGTTCAATTGTCTTGATTTTCACATGTGGTTAAGACCATAGTCCTGAGTAACAAATATACAATATTATAGCCGTCGCTCATTATTTATTAAAAAGTTATAAGCAAAATAAGTTATGTAAAGGTTGAGTTAGGTTAGGATTTTTTGAAGAAAGCGTACAGCTCCCATTCACGCATTCAATGTATTACATGTAAATAAATGTAAATGCATTGTAAAAATGTTCTAAATATTGGGATAAACTTCCGAAAAGCTATCACCTCCGATTTGGCTGATTTTCAGCCTAAATACTTATTTTATCTAGTAAATAATATTCCCAAATGGATTTTTGGCGCAAATGCCCCTCCGCCCCCCAGCCCCTTAAAGGTAAAACTGTTTTTGTTAATTATTTCAGAAAGTATTTATTGTACGGAAAAAGTCAAACAAAAAATGAAGCTCATAAAATGCTCTACAAATAAGGTCCTATACATATTTTACCTAACTCCAATATTTTAGCCGTTATTATCAAAAATCTGGAGGCAGTGTGTTCCGCCTCCCTGCGGGGGGCTCCACCGTCAAAAACTATACACATAGAGTCTGGATTGAATCTCGCTTTGCGTAGAAAGTCGTAAACCCATGTGGAACCTCGCTTCGCGTTGTACAGTGTATGCATGGATGCAGTGGGTGCCGCCTCTCTTACGGGGGCTTTTACAAGTTTTTTGATAATAACGACTAAAATATTGGAATTAGATAAAATATGTATAGGACCTTATTTGTGGAGCTTTTTATGAACTTCATTTTTTGTTTGACAATTTTTTCCGTACAATGAACACTTTTTGAAATAATTAACGAAAACAGTTTTACCTTTGAGGGGAGCTGGGGGCGGAGGGAGCATTTGCGCCAAAAATCTATTTGAGAATATTATTTACTAGATAAAATAAGTATTTAAGCTGAATATCAGCCGAATTGGAGGTGATAGCTTTTTGGAAGTCCATCCAAATATTGAAATAAACAATTACGTATACCTATTATTTTTTGGCATCAAGAATATATGATACAATTTCTTGTTGTATCACTTGCTTTTCACACAACTAATTAATGAAACCTTCTAATTACTGCATGTCAAATGAAGAAATTTCTGTAACAACATGTGAGACTACTTTGCAACAGAAATTGTGTGTCTGACAATACTTTTATAACACAAGCAAGAGGAAAATATTTGCTACATGACTACAGTATATTTTTGACTTTTCTCAGAATTCCTAAACTAAAGCAATACGATGAACTAATTGTGTATCTTTTATTGATGAATAAACTTATTTTGTTTATAACTTTTTAACATACAATGAGCGTCGGCTAAAACTTGTAGAATATTACTCAAGATTATGGTCTTAACAACATGTGTGAAAGTCAAAACGATCGAACCTGACTGCGTTTTTTTAAACATTCACCAAATTGAATACATATTAGTTATATGTATTTTATAAGATTTATAAGATTTATAATTAGTAGAATTAAATAGGTTAACAAAATGATATTGTTTGAATTACGCGATTTGTTGAAATTACTTATATGTTTGACTTAAATATGTAAATATTTGAGCTTAAAAAATGATTATCAATTAAACATATTGAGTCATGTTTTTTTCTCAGTGTATCTTTGACTCGTATAAATGCTGCGGAAAGATGTGATGATTTATATTCTTTGATTTTAACCAGTTCAGTGGTAGACTTTTCCGAAAGATTTGTGCCAAAAGTGGTAAGAGTCAAAAGTTAAAATATCGAAAAACGGTGAAACATGGGTTCAAAGTTTTCGAAAAAACAACTTTTCGGAATGGATGTGGATCCCCCCCACGCCCTGGGAGGCGGGGGGCAGAATAGGGGTGGAAAATGTTAAATGGCACTATGGGTCGAGTAGGGACTCATTTGAAAGGGCATTTTAAGACGAGAACAATGATTTTTTAAAATGTTTACTACAACCTTCCAGTCAAAAGTGGAGGTGGATCAAAAAAGGGGGGTGGACTTCCGAAAAGCTATCACCTCCGATTTGGCTTATATTCAGCCTAAATAGTTATTTTATCTAGTAAATAATATTCCCAAATGGATTTTTGGCGCAAATGTCCCCTCCGCCCCCCAGCCCCTCTCAAAGGTTTAAAGATAAAACTCTTTATTAATTATTTTAGAAAGTATTCATTGTACGGAAAAAGTTGTCAAACAAAAAATGAAGCTCATAAAAAGCTCTACAAATAAGCTCTACAATAATCTTATACATATTTTACCTAACTCCAATATTTTAGTCGTTTTAACAGTCGCAATATTGGATCCACCATTTTAAATTTTGCAATTTTGACATCAGATTTGAATTCAGCAGCCCAAAAAATCTTAGGATATCAAGTTTTATGCAAATCTGTTGAAAATTATTGGAGTTATTTAAAAATGTACATATATGATACATTACCACGTTTGGCACTTTTTTTTGTACATATATGATACATTACCACTTAACTGGTTAATACTAAAATCATTATTTCTTAACTATAATTTAATATATTTCTATGCAATATGATTATTACGGTAAGCTCCGTTTAATTTGTTAATTTTAATATTGAACCTGCTGGTAAGGTATGATTTTCAAGTCAAAATTATGATCTATTAGCTAATTGCTGGTCCAATTAGCGTTAGTCAGGTAAGCATGAGACGAATCGAATTTTTGTTTTACTTTTTATTTCAATTTTTAAATGTCTGAAATATTATTTTAACGCTTTAAATATTTCAAACAATCTGTTTCGATTTTACTTAATCTACAACTTTTTATTGAAATGATTAAAATGTTATTAAATTCTATCTCGGTTTGACGAAAATTTTTCTTTTGAATCTGTAAGTAAGAAATCATCCATTTACTGTCTATTTGAAATATAAAGTAGAACCTTAAGGGGTCAGACCGGTGTTGACTTGCCGAAAAAATAGGTAATTTTTAAGCGTGGATTGCCGAAGAAATAAAAAAGCTGTAGACTTGTGGTTTGGTATTTTATTTAAATGCACATTGAAGATATAAAATATGTAAAATAAAAAGAAAAATAATAATTTTAAAACCATTTATTAAAACATAAATTTTTTTTGCACCGATTACTGGTGTCGTTGATTCCGCCATATTGGATTGTCTAAAACAAAAAAAAAATATTATTACTTAAGTGTATTGTATTCCCTAAGCATTGACCGAGGATTTTCACAATATCATTATTTTTTTGCAAAATACTAACAAATTAATTAACAATAATTGTGCCAAAAATCAAACCAAAAACTCAAAAATATTTTTTCAGTCAAATTTAAATAAATTTTGAAAAAGCTTGGTTAATGCTTAGGGAATACATAATACACTTAAGTAATAATATTTTTTTTTGGTTTTAGACAATCCAATATGGCGGAATCAACGACATCAGTGATCGGTGCAAAAAAAAATTATTTTTAAATAATGTTTTAATAAATGGTTTTAAAATTATTATTTTTCTTTTCATTTTACATATTTTATATCTTCAATGTGCACTTAAATAAAATACCAAACCACAAGTCTATAGCTTTTTTATTTCTTCGGTAATCCACGCTTAAAAATTATTTTTTTTTTTTCGGCAAGTCACACCGGTCTGACTCCTTAATTATAATTTTTAATTAGACATCGAAATTTTTGAGTTTGAAAGAATATTTTTTAAATATTACATTTTTATCAATTAAAAAAATAAAATGTATTATATTCCGAAATTTTTATTTATTTATCACATTTAAGTTACATCAATAACTATTTTTTTAATTTAATCATATTTTACCTAAAAATTTTTTATTCTTATATTATATATTATAAAATTTACTTTAATTTGTAATTAGGAGAAAAAAAACAAAAGAGCCGGAACTGGTTAAGTATGGCCCTCTTCAATGTGATTAATATATAAAATTTATCTCATATTGTCATAATTTAAACGTATCAAAACGTATTGGTGTGTGTTGAATGTAATATCACAGTTAATTATAATATTACATACGCAGTTTTCCTGATATGTGAATCCGCGATGATTATAACAGCTTTGTAGTTATAAAATCAATTCTTCTTTTCATTCTTCTCTTCATTACATACAATTTGTGTCTTCTTTCATATTAAATCATAAACGTCTACCTCCATGCAAAAATCTGATGTTCTTAAAACTATTGTTATTTTGATAAAAATGTTATCTATGATGTAACTTCATTTTGGTAAAATTGTCATTCGTAATATGAAATAAAACCAAAACATCTTTCCGTATGGTCGAAACGTGTAAGTAGTAAATATTACGTTTTGGAATAAAACTCTGAGCAAGGTTAACTGGTTTTGGTTCTTGTAGTTTGTTTTTTCCCTCCAAATTGTTGAATAAATAAACAGTCAACATTACTTTATATTATTTTATTTAATTATTTAATTTCTAATTTTAATTGCTAAGTTAATTTTAGAAATTTTTTAAAACAATATTAAATTTATTATTAGAGTTTTGAATTAAATTTACCATATATTAAGATTATACAAACTTACTTGTAATTCAAATTTTTTAAATTTTGACATGTTTGATTAGAGCACTAAAGATACAGGTATTCTCGCCTGCGCCATTTTCGTTCCATTCCCCCACTCCTTGCCCTCTTAGTCCCTACAAAGTTCGAGCAGCTTAGAACACATAAACATCATAAACTTCTCAGCTCAGCGGCAAAGGGGCGAGAGGGCAAGGAGTGGGGGAATGGAACGAAAATGGCGCAGACGAGAATACTCATGTTTATAGTGCCTTAGTTTGATCAACGTTCCAAAAAAGTTTTAAATACATACAATATGTACATACATAAATTTAGTTACTTTTCGATAGAAATCATTTTTGATAATAAAACGTTTTTATTTTTTAAGAGATAAAACACGACAGGTTTATGTGTTTACAATTTAGACATTGGCATAGGCTATATTTAGTGCTATTCCAATTTTATTTATACTTCCTCAACTACTAGACCGTTGCGCGCGCGCGCAAAGTGAAAAAAAAGTTTTAAATATGTTGTACAAGTGCCGATGTTATACAGAAACGCGTAGATTGTATGTGAGAAATGTACGCGCGTGTATATGAATTGTATGTAGGAGAGGATGTCTTAGCTGAAAAACCCAATCTATAAATTTATTTTTATAAATAAAATACATGTGTACAAAAATATATCCGAAGTGTTATATTCATATCATTCTCTGTTTGTATAAAATTACAATTTAATTTTAGAAATGCAACTGCTGGAACCATGGCACGTCCATATTTATTTTGCATTATCTTTAAAATATTAAATGTTTTAGAAAATATTTAAGATATTTGCTATAATAAATAGATTGAATTAAGTCGTCATCGACAGTTGATTGAAGATCATTGTATCGATTTATAAAGTCTTCAGAATGTTCTGTGGAGCTAAGGATCTTGCAATAGTCAGATCTAGACGCGGTCCGGCCGCTGCGATAAGCGGTACGGCCAAGCAACAGTCGCAGTCTTCCGTGCTGGTTTCGTTGACGCGAAGAATTCTGTCGTAGGGTCGAAGAACACCGTTGCAAGGTCCGCCAGGCCGTAGGCGATTTATGTAAACGCCTCGTTCGTAAAGACCGTCCGATACCGAGAAGCCGAAATCTTCGTACACAGAATCTTTGTGCAGCGACACGTGCACTATCTGCTGGGTCCCACTGTCGAAACCACTGCTGCGTTCTTGTGATCTACGAATTTTCCATAAGAAATCAACATAAAATACCATAAAATGTGAATAATTATTAGCGAGTAAATTAATTTTTATTGGAAATTAACTATTGTAAACAGCAAACATTTTTTAATCAAATAAGACTAATGGCTAGAATGTTAAATATCCTCTATTCAAAACCCGCTTTTTGCAACTTTTTCTTTCTTTTTTCTAACAGCACTTGTTTCTAACAATATACAACCAAATTACTTATTAGATAATGTTTTTTTTTAGTTAAAAAATATTTTATATTATTGAAAATATTTATATATGTTAAACTAATAACTCTAGAAAAAAAATACTAATTTACTATTGTCAATAGGAAAATACAAAATTATTTTACAATTCTGCAACAAAGTTTATTTCTGTACTACATACATTACAATGACACACAATTACAATTATATTAATTATCGGAATCTTTTCCAAAAAAAGAATGCTTGCACACATTTGGATGATATTTATCATAAAAATATTGAAACCCAATCGTAAATCGGTACTTTCAATGTTTTTATGATAAATATCATCCAAAGGTGTGTAAAAATTCTTTTTTCAAAAAAGATTTTGAAAGCGATAATTAATTTAATTGTGATTATGTACCATTGTAATTTTATGTAATACAGAAATAAACTTTGTTGCAGAATTGTAAAATAATTTTTCATTTTTCTATTGTCAATAGCAAATCAGTATTTTTTCTAGAATTATTAATTTAACATATGGAAATATTTTTAATAAATATAAAATAATATTTTTTTAACCAAAAACATTATTGAATAATTTACTTGATTATACACTATTAAAAACAAATGTGGAAAAAAGAAAAAAAAAGTTGCAAAAAGTGGTCTTGGATATAAGACCTCCAATATTCTAGTCCAGAGCTCGGAATTAGTTGTACATTTCGAACCGATTCCCAGGATGACATCTTCTGTTCCCTCACTACCGCCCGGCCTCTGGCGATCGAGCCGCCGATAGCTCTGGCTCAGGAGCGTTTTATATTAGAAATACGCTGGATTGTTTAGATATCTCTCAGGAAATCGTAACATTTTCTTCGCTATATAAATAATGTTTATTTTCATTCATACATAATATATGTATATATTCAATTATTAATAAAAATAAACATTATTTATGTAGCGAAAATGTTACGATTTTCTGAGTGATGCCTAAACAACCCAGCCTATTTTTAATATAAAACGCTCCTGAGCCAGAGCTATCGGCGGCTCGGTCGCCAGCGGCCGGGCGGTAGTAGGGGAACAGGAGGTATCGTCTCGGGAATCAGCCTGAAATGTGCAACTAATTCCGAGCTCTGTTCTAGTCACTCACCATGCTTACTACTTACTTACAATTAATATTAATCGCCCGTTGTTGCCAGCTCGATAGAAGCGAAACAAAAAACTATATGTCGCTTTCTTTTATTAGCTGAAATTGAACCGAGTGCGGAGCGGTCACGGTTTTCGCTTATGTGCCCCCTCCACTATGATTTTATGTAGCTAGCGGTTGCCGACCGGTATCACTGATCTTAATATATTACCAATTTTATTGCTAGTCGTATTTAGTGGACAGGTATTTTTATGTCCTATATATATTGTTGCACCCGCGGAGTATCTCGTGAATACGTACACGTATGAAATAGGAACACAATTTAAGAAAAACACTGGTTTAATTGACACTATTTACAAGCGGAGACGCAATGACAGCTCTTTTAATTCGGAAGATTACCTGTTGCACGTTCTTATGATGCCGAGAGCTATGCACGACTCTGATCTGTCTATTTGTTGACACCGTAACTAGGCAATGCATCTTCATCTTTTCACGGCACACACCTTTTGCCCCGTCTATACGCTGTCTTTAAGATAGTGTGTTGAAGAGATCTAATGTTAAATTGCACGTGTAGCTGTGTCAAACTATCTTTAAGACCTATCTTAAAGACAACGTGTAGACGGGGCATTTGACTATGAAAATATGGACTGCTAGTTACCTCCACTTTTCCTATCTAACCCGTGTATAAGGATATGTATCCAACATCTTTCGATATTTTTCGAGATTTTGACCCCGCCCCGTGTGGCAAATTGCGGGAAATTCAAAGTACGTAAGAAGAATGCAAGGATTAGATCCGTAAAACTGCAGGCTGAGTCATTTATTTCCCCTTTTTTATATTTCTTCGATTTGCAGCCTTTCACAAAACAATATAACATTATTTTTATATATTTAAATTATTGTCAAAGATTCAAGCCGATATCATGCACTAAACACCACGCACCTTTGACACGCACACTATTGTATGGATTTGTTATTTCCGGCCCCATTGTCACACGGTGTCGCCACAGATCTTGGCTACCAACGTGAAGTTGGCTCTAGCGGTCCATATTTTCATAGTCAAAGGCACACGCAGTACAGCTTCCCGAACGAGCGTAATATCAGGCGACAATATTCAGACGGCGCGGGCACAACATTATCCCCCTCTTCAAAAATGTCGTCTCGACACTTAAGGAAGCAATGTTCTTAGTACTCCTTTTGTGACTTTCAGAAATTCCAATGACTTCTTATCCTACTCTGAACTACTGCTGCAAGTTACGAACATCACTGACTAAATCTAAATCTCTTTTGATGAGCTCAGCGCGAATCTTCTTTACCAACTCATCCTCTTCTCACAGGAAACCAAAATCCTACCTCTCGATCTTTAAATTGCCAATTTTCTGCTGCTGCTTTTCTTCGGACAAAAGGGGAAAACTTTTCGTGGACTCATCATCCTTTAAAAAGACTTCTCCAAGTCTCTGCCTTAGCATTTGCTCTTAATTCCACGAGAAAAACATTTGCGAGTTATTCCTTGAGTGCAACAATATAAATATGAGAATTTTTGTGACCCGCAATGTGTTAATATTATTTAACAAAAGCCACAAAAAACGATTTTTAAATACTAGAGAATTGGTAGGTATCAATTGTAAATTAATCGAATTATGATTGTAAATTAATTGATCAATACCCTGGACAAGATGGCATCGATAGATCCAATTGTCCGCTGTCTACAGAGACGGTATCCCAAAGTCTCAGTATCTCCGGCATGGCACCACCACCTTCTCCGAGTTCTCCCCAAGAATCCACTGCACTGTCTACGCTCGGAAGGCTCTCTCTGGCCGAACGTAACACACTAGCTGGAAATTGCAGCTGGATTGTGTCACTACCTATGCTGAGCTCCCTGCAATAATCTCTGTCAAATTTTTCATTCAAACATTCTTGTACTAATTTAAAGATAAATTTGTTTGGAACAATTACTTTAATCTTTTAAGGATGTTTTGTATGTACAATCGTAGCAAAAAGTAGTAGTAGAAATTCGATTTTAACAAATATTTGCTCTTCTCATATAATTTGAGTAATAAAGATTGCGTAGAATCTTATCATTTATTCATAACTAGAGTGTAGAAATGTACTTTTGAATTTCTGTTGCTTCTTTTCTGAGAATTTTCGAATTTTCTAAATTATAATGAAAAATTTGACCGTGACGGTATCTCGAATTTAACTTTACAGCGCAACATTTTATTTATAAAAATGAAATAATTTACTCGTACAGAGTGGTTTAATCTGAAATGGTACATCGTAGCATGATAGTTTTTTGGCAAAAGTTGATCTATTTTTTAAGACTTCAAATAGTGCGTCTCCTACATAATTTTTTTGTGCAAAAAGAAGATTCTTTTTAATGGGCTCGTGACCTCTTTGAAAAGATATTATATTCTTATTAAATTTTATTTTTAAGAGTTCTTATTGTCTTTGAATTCAAATATGAGATCAAAATTTTGAAATTTAAGAAAAAATTATTTTTATAATGCACCAAATAATATTTATTGTATTTACAGGGTGACTATTAGGATTTATTATAGTTGAAAGTAAATGTGGTTATTACTTCGTAACAAGTAGACCGAACAAAATAAATAAAATGCCATTTTGTAGCGAAAACTTATCAAATTTTATTACCATAAGTATGAAACAAATATATAATAATAATATATAATATATAAATATATAATATTTTAATAATTTAAATACACATTATTAAAAAAGGGACAAAAATTTGCTTGCGCGCATAACTAATAATATATGTTTTCAAAATGTTTGTACATCGGAATCGGCACAGAGTTACAACCGTTTTCGAAAACTTTTAGAAACAACATGGTTGTAGAAATGCTGCGAGTGCATGTTCAAATGCTATTTATCAACTCTTTGGTATTTTGAGACTGTACAGCATAACATTGGTCTTTGAGGTATTCTCAGAAGAAAAAATCGCACGGGTTCAAATCGAATGAATAATGAGACGCACCATTTGAAAAGTCTTCAAAAATAGATCAATTTTTGCCAAAGAACTATCATACTACGACGTACCATTTCAGATTAAACCATTCCAAAACTCCATGAGCGAATTTCGGATATCCTAACCCCTAACCACCCTGTTGTCATACACTTTATATATCGATTCGAATATTGCGAGTACGGTGTGGGGTCGCGTCATCTTGCATAAAATGAAATTTCTTTACTAATCCTTGTTTCTTTACATGAGGAAAGAATTTAGTCTCCAACAACTCTTTATAACTTTCACCGGTAATGGTCCCTTCAAAAAATTGCAGATAGACTCTTTTACAAAAATCGTAGTCCACGCGGAGACTTTTTGGAGGTGAAGAAGAACGGCAATCAATACATTCGGATTTTTTTTCGGATATCTACGATCATTCAAAGTGTCATACTAAAATTATTAATAATCCTGCAAAAAAATATCAAAAAATGAATAATATCTCAGATCACCAGCATGTGTAGGTTAGATTAGGTTAAGGGGCGATTCCAGAGAAGCCTACCTTGTGAGTATAATTTCGTTTGAAACTTTTTTAGATCCATATTTACTACGGAATCAACGATACGTCTCAGTATAGTTTTTGCCTCTACTATAGAAGCACTCGATAAGAAATACTTTTTCTTTGATGCTTACAATTAGCGCGTTTATTTTAATACTCATAAACCGGCTTGTACAACGGCTCAAATAAAATTGACAGCTCTCAAGTACCGGAACGTAATCAGTTAAATGATCGCCGAAATTGAGGAGGAAAAATATAATGGCTGCGTTCGGGGAGCGCACTATCAGCGCAATTGTGTCATTTTATCCTTGTTTTATGTCTAATGAGCGATAAAGATAGAAGACGCAATAGCGCTGATAGCGCGCTCCCCGAACGCAGCCAATATTATTTACTTTCAACTAAATCCTAATGGTTCTGTATACTTTGTAATTTTTATTTACATGTTACCAACAACTATTTTTAATAATGTAATGTTGTTCTTTAAAGATTAACAATGACAAAAAAGACAATAAGAATCAGTAGTGCAAAAATATAATATTATAAATCAATATACAAAAATAACAAACATTTTGGCTACAATTTTGATCTTTCTTCAGTTTGACAAATTATTGGTAAAGAAGGTTTAGAAAGAAAAAGATTTAGCTTAAATAGGAAATATAAAGATTTTTCTCCTTTCTTATATTTTATCAAACTGAAGAGAGCTTGAAATTGTAGCCAAAGAATGTTATGTAATTTTTGTATAATAAATTTTTGTATAATAAACTATTTTTTTAATATATTTCTTTTATATTGTATTTTTTATTCTTTAGTTACATAAACTTTTTATATCTTGTCGTTATTTACAATACATATGTTCCATTATTTTCAAAATTTTAACATGTTGACTGCCCAGCAAATTTTATGGGTCTTACAATGTATGCCAAAATGGAGTTTTCATTGTGAATATGAATCACATAATGATAAAATTTTGCTTAATATGATTAAATTAGACTATATTATTACAAATGATGCGTTTATTTTATTGGGGACAACCAATGACCATAAGGACGTAATAGTACTTTCAATTAATCAAATTACTACAAATTGAAAGGCATCTCGAGCAATCGCTGAATGTTAGTGCGAGGATTATTAATATTTTTCACAAAAAACTGTCACGGAGCATGTGTCCATTTCCTACTGTGTCCGATTGGCATTGTGTCCGATTGGACCTGTGTCCGATTCATTCAACCTGCTGTGTCTGATTTATTCTGTGCGCAACTCAAAGAATTCAAGCGACTGCTTAACTATGTCTGGTCGGTTTTAAATCCATACATTTCAAAAACTATTGCTTGGATTGAAAAATCGTAAAAAACTTTTTTATTTTATTTTTTGAAAACTTTTATGCTATAATATCTTGATTTGGGACAAAAATACGTACAAATATAATAAGGATGTAATATGAATAAAACTTAAGGTATTAATAGACGCATGATTAATAAATAATAAATTTTGAATAAAAATAAAATATAGTTAAAAATACAAATTTCTTTGCCTAAATAATGGTGTTTAAAGAGTTAAACTTTTGTATAACATTTTACAAGATTTTTATGTTAATTTCATTAATACGTATATTATTAGATACCTTGTTTCCGAATTAAGATCCGGTTTTCTAACAGTTAAAGCAGCTACCGAACTACCAGGCTGGTGCAATAATTGGGCGGCTTGTCTTAAATCTCCGGGATCCAATTTTTGTCCGTCTATTGCGAGTAATCTATCTCCTGGGGCTAAACTACCCGTTCGGTACGCAAGTGATCCTCGACGAACTTCTGTGATTACCAAATCCTCGTTCACTGTGAGACCTAGATCGGGCTGACCGCCAAGTGGTCTCGCCACCCTCACTGTGAAGATTCCAGAACTCGGCACCACTGGGCCTCCCACTTTGTATTCTATCACCAACTCAATCTGGTCGTGCAAAAATGTACAAAAGCAATTAATAAGAAGATATTTCGTCTTTTTAGTAATGTAGAAAATAAATATATATGTATAAATGTCATATAAATTTTAAAAAATATTCAAGAATCGAATAGAAACATTCTTACTAAATAAAAATCGTAACACAAGTAGGTCTAAAGTGACCCGGTACAAAATTTATTTTAAAAATTAAAAAATTAATAACAATTTTTAACTAATTTATTAATTAAGTACGATAATTACGATGTAATTTTTGCAGCACCACACCTATATTGTAGTGTGTAATAAAACATTTAGCAAAAATCCATTCTTAAAAAAAACATATCCGATATTTTGATAGTATCGAAGTTCATTGTTGCCGCTTTTTCGCGATGTCGATTAGTTTCTTTCGTTGCGCTTGATTCATATCGTAAGAAACCATGGGCGGAGACATGTAATTTTTTTGCATGTGGAGTACCAACACCGTGGGAAAGAGGGGGGGGGGGGGGGAGTAGTAAATGTCGAATTGATTTTTTTTTCGTATACAAATATAGAAATATACATATATGTTACGCTCGTACAAGTAATAAATATAAATGCATTTTATTATTGAGTTGAAACTGCGAAGCACGTTCCTCGAGCACTGTTTTTACAAATAAATTAGTCCATTAAAATATCTATAGTTGTGCAAGCTCTTCGTTAACGTGCATTATTGCCACGTTATTTAGTCTTTTCTGGCCCATTGTACTTCTTAAATACGTTTTCAGACGTCTTAGTACGCTGAAAGACCACTCGCAGGTGCAGATCGAGTTTGGTATCGTTAAGAAAATTTTGATGATTTTTTGTGTACTCATGAACAAAATCACGGACCGATTGATTCTCCTTTAAGAACGCGACTACGTTTTTCAAGGACTTCATTTTCAAGTTTTTTTTGGCAACAACATTCAAAAACATATTCCGATGCAGGATTAATTTGTCTGCGTCGAAATCTGCTTGTAACGGATTTGTGGCATTTAGCGATACTGAGTGATTGTAAAAATGAAGAACTTTATAAACTTTCACTCACTTCTTGCCGATCGCGAAATTTTCGAAGTTGTTTAATAAAGTTTTGGTGTCAGAATCGAACCGACAATTTAACGACATCAAAACCTGATCGAAAACTTGAAAGAAAAGTCGTCTGTAAAACTCCTTCGGAGTGTTGCATGTGTGCTCTGCATGTTGTTTTAATTTGGGATCTTCAGCGCCTTAGCCCCTGCTATCGCATTATCCCAAATCGAGTCAAATTTTGATTCGCGCGTTTGTGTGAGAATATTTATCATTATTTCAACTGTATCGTGCGAGTTGATGCAAAGATCTGCATTCTGCAATACGGCGTTTAAATATTCTATTTTTTCAAACATCTCAATTAGAGTGAGGAAAATGTTCTTCAAGCGCAACAAAAGAAAATTTAAACGACTGCATTTGTTTGAGAAATCCAGTTGCTTTTGACGATGCACTGTTCTCCACATCAGGATCATTCTTCATTTCTTTGAAAAAGATCACAACTGCTTCATAATTTTGTGTATTATAAATCATTTTTAACGATTTGACACGCATACACCATCTACAAAAATATAATATTACACCAAATTATTAAATAACAGTTGTTAATAATAATAAATACACTGATAAATAGGAGAATTCATAGTTACATATTAAATACCTAGTCAAGCAAAACGGAGATAAGATAGGACTCTTGTCAGATTGCAAATTTTTGAAGTTCGAAAATCTTTTCGGTGAATCTCTGATAAAGTTTATAAGCTCTCTAACAATCCCCATTAAATTTTTAATCTACGTTACTTTTTTGCTGTCATCTTGAACGACAAGACTCAAATTATGGGCGCTGCAATGGACGAAAAGAGCCCGGGGTTCCAAATTTCGTATGCGAGCTTGTAAGCCTGTTTTTCGTTCGCTCATGTTTGCTGTCCCATCATAGCATTGCCCCCGCATGTTGAATATGTCTAGCTCATATCGGCCCAGAATATCTTGGGTAATGCGTAATAATATTTCGGCCTTTATATTTACGGTTTCATAAAAACCCAAAAATATTTCTGACGTTTCCAGATTTTCAAGAGTTATTCGCAGGCAAACAGCTACCTGCTCTAACCTTGATGCATTCGATGTCTCATCCAGCATCAATAAATAGTAGCGTATAGCTTTTATGTCATCCAGCTTTTGCCTTACGACTTGCTCGACCATCATTGCAAGAATCTCATCAACAATATGATGCGAAGTCTATGTATAGTTTTCTCTTTTGAGCCACCTATTCAGCTCTGGAACGTTGTCTGCGCGTCGTCTTTTAAAAATTGTTGGAAATTCGATTCCTCATCATTATTTTGTTCTCGCAAATTCAAGTCTTGCCTAGCCAATAACGAAATAGTGGTGAATATTTTTCGTAAGGCTGTACGATTGGCCACCATCTTGTTGAGCTTTGCACTTGATTTTGCACTACACTGACCGCTTTTACAGTGGACAAAGATTGGATTGCTTCCCGATGAAATTCAGTGCTTTCATGCTTCTTAAATCTCCCAGCAGCGTTTTTCCAGCAGTCAAATCCCTTCTTGACAAATGCCTCTCGAACACGATTGCAGTTTGCAGAAGCGGATAATAACAATTTTCTTTCGACCGCTTCAATGCACACTTTGCAAACAACCTTTTGAAGAGAATTTAAACTCAACCACAAATAATTTTTCTATCAAATACTGTACGATTCTGGTATTTCTTTGTCTGAAAATAAAATAACTAGGCAATATTCTTGAAACGCACCAAAAATGTTACAGTTTAGCAGGTAATATGATAATTTTAAAAGTTTCGAAGAAACGGATCAGGATCAGGTACATCATCTCTTTTCCACTTTCTTACTACGAACCTGTCCACAGTATATTAGTCCTTTATCCCTTCCTTTTTATATTATACAACACACTCTGGCAAACCGGTACATTACCACAAACACACGGTCCTTTAGGGGAGACTCGGGAAAAAAACACGCACGTAATCTGCGCGGACAGCGCGGTAGAAAGAAAAGAACATCAGATAAGCAAGGTTGCAGCCCGTAGCGTAGGGCCTGCGTCTTTACTTATTTCTATCCACGTTTGTTAAAATTCGCACAAATTTCTATTTTTGTTTCTCAAATCTAGCATGTGGAATTTCACAAGTCAGATATTTGGCCTGTGAAATTTCTATATGCTCCGTACAGAAGTCTCCGCCCATGTAAGCAACTGTCATTGTTGATAGGTTTTTTAATTACAAATTGACAATATTTTTTATTAATTTTAAACAAAATATTTTTTACGGCAAAAATTTGAGTTTAAACTGACATTCGAAAAAAATATCTGCGTAGAAAAAAATTTTTAATCTAACAGTAATAAATTTAAAAGTAATAAATTTCAAATTTACGAATATTTTTTACACTACTCTACAAAAAAATAGAGAACAATTTTTAAACTTGAGAACAATTCAAAATTGAGCAATTTTCAAATTGCTGTAATTCGACAGAAAATCATCGCAGACCAAAAAAAGAAAAACTTTTAAAGCTTGAAGTTTTACGTATTTTAGGCCATTTCTTGAAAAATTTTTTATTTTATTACTTTGGACTCGAAAAAAAAATACATTGTTTTATTTCTTAAAATTATGTACCTTTAACACTTTGCAACTCGATAACAAAATGTTTTTCGAAATTCGTGATAAATGGCGAAAACTACGCTTTACCTGCAAAACGTGTGTTTAAAAATATTTTTATAATTATTTTGGCCGAGTTACACGACTTTGAAGATTAACCTGCATTTTTAGAAATAATATTAAAACTCGACAAAAAAATTTTCTAAAGCTTAAAGTTTGTGCTTTCACGTAACTTGTAACCATTTTTTTTTTAATTTTTTATCTTTGCAATTCCGAACTCAAAAAAATAAACACTATTTTTGTCTTAAAATTACATATTTTCAACACTGCAGTTTAATAAAAAATTTTTTCTCGCAAAGTTTATGACAAATACCAAAAACTGCATTTTATCTGCAAAACGCATGTTTAAAAATATTACTACGATTTTTTTGGCCGAATTACACGACTTTAAAACTAACTTTGTAAATAATAACGTTTACCATCGGTAATAGTATTAGTATAAAAATACAGGTTTATGTTCAAAGTCCCGCAACACGGTTAAAAAAATTGTTGGAGCATTTTTAAACACACGTTTTGCAGGTAAAGAGTAGCAATTTTTGTCATTTGTTATGAACTTTTTGAATAAAATTTTGTTATTGAGCTGCAGAGTGTTGAAAATGCGTAATTTTAAGGAACAGAATAACGTATTCTTTTTTTCGGATCCAGAAGTATAAAAATAAAAAATTTTTTCAAGAGAAATCTAAAGTATGTAAAAGTACAAATATGAAGCTTTAAAACGCTTTTTTAATTTTTGATTTGCAATGATTTTTACCAAGTTATAACAGTTTAAAAATTGCTTGATTTTGAGTGTCTAAAAAGTGTTCTCCATTTTTTTAGAGTAATGTAGTCTAACCTTTAATAGTTTTTTTTTACTAACAAATTGACAATATTTTTTATTTTATTATTAGTTTGGAAAGGTTTGCTAGATAAAATAATATAATGACTATTTGTTTAGGTATAATATACCATTCAAATTTCGAATTATTAGATCATTTAGTTTTGAAAAAAATTAATATCAAAATTCATATTTTATACATGGACACTTATGACGTCGTGCATGAAAATGTTATTATTAATAAAAAAAGTGATTGAACAATAAGATTCGAATAAAAAAATAAAATGTTTAAAATATAAAATAAACATTTAAAAAATTAAAATAAAAGAGCTGGATGAAGTTTGAACGTTCCTAAAGCGATTTTTAAAAAATGATTTGTCACTCTTCTCCTTCTGCAAAGAGGAAGTTTTGAGACCCACAAACAAAATACAAAAGAGACCGATTCGATACATTCGTCGAAAGACACCCTTATCAAGTGTTCCTGTCTAGTGTTCCTTTCATGATTCTTTCCATTTCCTCCTTAATTGTTAACTCCAGTGTTTCTCGCGTTTTTAGCCATTCATTTCGTTTTTGACATCTTTCAACTTCAACATTCCATTCTTGACAAACACCGAGACCTTCTTCGAGTGACTCACTAATCAACACTTCTCTTTCAGCATCAAAATGATCTCGGAGGGCTTTCAAATCCAGAGCAGCATCGTGGAAGTTTATGCTAAGATCTTGCAGCCTCTTTTGAACACGGTTAATGCGAATAAGTATTTTGTTCCAAAATCTTAGCAAAGTTAAAAAATCGTAACTCAACATACGGTTGTACAGCTGCCTTGCGTCACTTTTTATTCTGATCTCGTTTTCATTGTTTATTATGTCTTGGAGAACTTGAAATATCTCCTCAAAATACCTGTTGACGGGCTTGACTGTTTCTGTCCTTGCACTCCACATGATTTCGGACTGCGACTTAACAACCACAGGTACGTCATTTTTTAATTTTTTCCAGTGTTGTGTTGAACGAGAGAAGAATACGTAGAGAACTTCGATGGTCCCAGAAAACATGACCATCATTGATCCTGCTTCGTTATATGTACACCCACTAAGTTGAGTGAGTGATTATCGCAATTCACAAATATTGCCAGGTTGCTTTTTCTTATTCTTTGATAAACATCACTTTTGTGTCCAGCTATCACAGCAATGTTATCATAGCACTGTGATCGACAATCATTTGCTTCATTTCGACCTTCTCTAGCTGCTTGAAGATGTCTTCAACGAAGCTCTCAGCATCCTTCCAGCTTATCTGGATAAAATCAAGGAAGGATTCTCTAACACGGACTGTTTTTCTCTCATAATCAACTTCCACGTACTTCACTATTCTGACATCTGTTCACGGTGTACTTGATTAGTCGAGTCGAACATGAAACCATAGTACTTGGCTTTACGAATGCTTCTCAGTAAATTCTGACAAATAGATGCTATCAGGTGAATAAATGAACTTATACAGAATGATTTTCCACATGAGTGAGGTGTTCTTTTATGACAAGATCAAAGTGACCAGTAGTTTCAGTAAGTCAAGAAAATTATCCACATTGGAGTCATCATCTAGTTGAAGTGACTCCCTGTGTCCTCGCAAAGTTAAACTCTGAGTCGCAAGAAATTTTATGTGAAGGATTCTCTTCAACATATCACTTCTGCTTTTCCCTCTCAATTTGTTACTGAAATTCCGCGTCATCACTGTGCCTGTGAGAGAGCGTTGCATCGAAAAAGTCGAGTTTGGGTCATTGCACAGTTCAATTCGGTTTGCCGTGCGTCGTCATTATTACTTTCTTTGTTTTGTTTACGTTTTTGTACATTCATTGTGCGTGTAGTCGCGTGCAGTCTAGCGTTAAAACATATGATTTGTGTATTGGACATTCAAGTGGAAATATATTTTAATGTTAAAGACATTCACACATGATCTTGGCTTTCCTCATTATACTGGTCTTCCTTATCATCCCTTTTTACGGTTTCCTGACATAATCACAAGAGGTCTGGCTCAAATATAGGTCAATACTCTTCAAGGATTTATCTTGTCATTGAAATAAAGCAACGAGTTTCCTTCTAAATAATTTTACAAATGTATAGTATTATATGCATATTTTTTAAATATTATTTTGTCGTATTTAGTTAATATTTATTTGACACCTATTATGCCTATTTCGTCTCATACATTATATTGCAGTCTTACGATAGAATTTCAAAGAAAAGAAGTACGAACATTGTTTGTTTACAAACCATCTGACGAGTATATATAGATCACACATCAATGTAGTGAATTACAAACACAAACAAATACATGGACATTATGTCGATAATATCAATATTATTTTTAGTTTTATTTAAATGATGATGTTTTCTCGTTGAATGATGGCGTTGAAGTTCGACTGTCATTCCAGCATCCTATTAAGACATTCTATGAAGTAAATTGTATAACTTGTAAGACATTAATGCTTATTGAAATTCTATAAACCTTGATTTATTTCTACTCTATTCATTAAATTCATTAGTTTTAATCAAATCTTTATTTTTGTGTTTTGCACAACTTCACTCATTCGTTCCTAATTACACAAGGCTGCAACATTTTAACTTTTTTTTGCATTCTGGAAAAGAAAAGTCATTTCCTATGTAATTTTGTGCGCTGAATTCGAATCCGGTAACGAAATTGCTCTATCACGTCAAGTTTTTGAGAAAAATGAGGTTAAAAAGGTCAAAAATGACGTTTTTGGCATATTTATGATTTTTTTTGCAGGTTAAATAAATTTTTTTTTTACTTCTGTTTACACCTTTTTAAAGTACCAACTTTAACCTTCAAAACTGATTTTTTGAAACTCTGTACGATTTTTTTTCGTCGAGTTAAGCTTTTTGCTGTCAGGCGAAGAAGAACATTTGTGTGAGAAATGAATGATTATAATCACTTTTGTTCACCATATTGGATCCGCCATTTTAAATTTTGAAAATCTGATTTTAGATTTTGATTCAGCGACCTCAAAAATCTTGATTATTAAAATTATCATGCAATTCCTAGTAATTTTTTTTCAAAAACATTTTTTACACGAAATGTTATTCTTCGTTCTGACAGCGAAGAGCTTAACTCGACGAAAAAAAATCGTACAGAGTTTTAAAAAATCAGTTTTGAAGG
Organism: Linepithema humile; assembly: GCF_040581485.1. NCBI lineage: Eukaryota > Metazoa > Arthropoda > Insecta > Hymenoptera > Formicidae > Linepithema > Linepithema humile. Next base: position 14,669,439 of record NC_090130.1, on the reverse strand, counting down.
TCAAAGTTGGCACTTTAAGAAGGCGTAAATGAAGGTAAAAAAAAAAATTTATTTAACCTGCGAAAAAAATTATAAATATGCCAAAATAACGTCATTTTTGACCCTTTTAACCTCATTTTTCTCAAAAACCTGATGTGATAGAGCAATTTTGTTGCCGGATTCGGATTCAGCGCACAAAATTACGTAGGAAATAACTTTTCTTTTCCAGAATGCAGGACCATGCAGGTTTGTGTTATCAATTCGAAAAACACACAAGATTTCGTCCTCGATAATAGACCTAGTAAACGAGAAATTATTGAAAGTTCAGAAATGGGATTGAAAATTACTGAGAAGAATTCATTTACGATGATGCTGAATTCTATTTAATTCTTTTCAATAATTTTTAATCCTATTTCTGAACTTTCAATAATTTCTTGTTCACTGGGGAGATTAATTTCTTTAACCAAAAAAAGAGTCAAAGAGTGGTTGTTTTGCGAATGATATAAAAGCGACCCTTCCAGCCGTTGACTCGTTATCTGACTCCCGAACTGTTCGATTCACAAGTTCATTCCTTGAGTTTTGATCCATGAGATTAATACACGATTGGTGCGCCCAATTAAGCGTTATATGCGGAAAATTCGCAATTATTTCGGGCAAGAAGGTAACAATCACAATTCATTTTAAAAATATTATAAAAAATATACTCAAAAACATGTATTTTTTTCTGCAATAGATATAAATCGCATGAGAAATGTGGCAATAGCGCATCTAATTTTTTATGTACATATAGGGTGTTTCATAATATTCATACTAACGCTTGTGTGCGGGTAGAATGCGGTAAACTGAATAAAAAAGTCCTTTATTGTTTTGCAATTTTCGCAATAATAATTGAGATATTAATTAAGATTAGGTTCCAAAACATCCCTTCCAAAAAAAATTTTACTCGAAATATATAATACACGTAACGTATACTACATTACATCGAGTAAAATTTTGCTCGGAGAGGAAAATTTTGGAACCTAACCTAAAAAGAGTTGACGAATAATCGCGCGTTGTGCGCGGCTAGACCGTGGACTATACGCTTTAGGCGTGACTGCGACGAGAACTACACGGCAACGCGTGGTACGAACAGGAGTAATACGCGAATAGCGGGCGGGCCGAGGCACATGAAGCTGGACTGATCGATAATTTTCTCGCGTTCTTTCTTTTTATAAGTTTTTTTTTTTTTTAATAAAATTATTTTGTGTCAAGAAAATGTCGCGTTATTATTTCCACACTATCTTGTGGTAGATAATGCGTCTTTTTTTAAATGGTTTCTTTTGTATACCTAATCCATTTTCATAATTTAATGCAGAAACTGTTTTGAACTGGCTTCTTTGTTCTTGAATGCACAATTCTGCCCTTCCTACAATATTGTACATCGCACGGTGCGCCATTTCTGACGTAATAGTATTGAAGACCGCGAGAATTGCTCCGCGTACTTCATTTTCTGTACCATCACGCCGATGTTCAAGCAAATTCTTAACTATAGCCCCATACAAAAAAGTCGAGTACGTTACCCGGTAAAAAATTTCTCATATATAATCATGTAGCATTTAATAGAGTTATACAATATTTTACATAATTGTGTAAAAATATGTATAATTATACATGACGAAATATAAAACGTTATATATATATATATATATATATATATATAAATGGAGCGACTGCAGTACAGAATTACATGTAAGTACTTTTTATACATACTTATATATAATGTCCACAATATTTTATATATAATTATATATGAATCTCTGTTAGTCTAATATATGATTATGTATAAGTCTTGCATCATGTATAAACATATATAAGTAAGAAGCAAATTTCAGATATAGTCATACGCAATTGTATATGATTTTGTATAAACGAGAAATTCTGGCTAATTGTGTCACTTTTTCCTTAATTTCACTTAATGCCTTGATTTAAAAATATTTTACTTTTCTAAAAGTTTCTATACCTTTTTCTCATCGCGCGCGTGCATGCAAGAGAGGAATATAAACAAAATAAAATAAAAAAACACTATTTTACATTTATAAGAAATATATGTTATTTATTGTATTTCTAAATAATATGAGAAAAATAAATAACATGAGATATAAATACATTTTATGAATGATACAAATAGTTCGAAAATTAGTGCTTGGGGTATTTAAAAAAGAGATTTTTAAGAAAGGACCTCATCAAGTCACTCTTACTGCCCATACAGCACAGAACATTGCAATTACATTGCAGCAATGTTACAATCTTGCAAGTTGCAATGTAATATTGTTGAGACATTATTGCAACCTGTAATTGTAATATTTCATGAGAATGTGACAGCAACATTCCAGTAACATTGCAATAGCAATATTCGGTAATTGCTAGTTCGTTCGTTTACCGCTATGCGACGCGCGTTGCAAAATCCATCTCGTATTTAAGTTTTAGTCATGATGATTATATGAAACTTGCAAAGAGTGGCTAGTAAGATTAAAGACATAGTAATTATTTTTATCAGTTTAATTTTTCTGATACGACCTCAACACAGGGAATTCAGATATTGAACTGATTGTTCAAAAATTGGACAGATAAATGTCCGAATAAATAAAAATATATGCAACATTATTCTAAGATTGCAATAACAATGCATTATTGCAAATTCATTACATTGCAATATTACTGTAATCTTTCGTTACAATCTTCCTAAAAGCGGACATTTTAACGTTGCTGCAATCCCACAGCAATGATGCAACAACATATTGCAGTGAATTTGCAATATTGCAACATTGCGATGAAAGATTGATGCAATGTGTATGCAATCTTTGTGTACTGTATGAGTATATATATATATATATATATGATGTGATGTATGTATGATTATGTACTTTATGTTTGCGCAATAAAAACACAACAAAATAAAACAAGAAAATGTATATTTACTCATACACACCTTTATATAATCATATATAAATATATATATTCATATTCATTTATATATAGGTGTATCTATTTATGTATGGACAAATTCGGTATATAATTTTGTATAATTAGATATGTACTATTTTTGTCTAATTATGTATGAGAAATTTTTTACCGGGTAAGATCTGGAGACCGTGCCGGCCAAGTGATTGGGCCACCCTGACATATTTATCTTTCCTGAAAATGCGCGTTTAAAATTTGCCGTATCTGCCCTATTTGGCACGAAAAATGTGCAGGAACTCTGTCGTGCTGAAAAATCAGCTCTGCTCATACATGGAGAGGAACGTTCTCGTCGAGTATTGGCAGCTGATTTTGAAGGAATTCTGCATAAATTTGTCCATTAAAGTGCGGCAAAAAGAAATATGGGCCAATATGAAATTCGTCGACGAATACATTTAGAAACAGCTGCGCGAAGAAAATTCTTAACGCACATAGCTATTTACCATTCTATTCGTGATTATTCCTGTCCCGTCATTAATCGACCAACGATATTGAAATGCACTTTCACGAACAGCGTGCGGATTTTCTTCTTGTCACAATAAAAAAATTTTTTAATTAAACACGCCGTTTGGTGTGAAGGTGGCCTTATCCATCCATAAAATACGGTCTGAGAAATTCAAATTCCACCGACATTACGAGAGAAACCCTGTGCGTTTTGTCCATAAATAATGTATGTTAAAAGCATCGCAAATGTCAAATAAAGACGATTAATTAAATATCTTCACAAAAGTAGATGCGCCATTCTTAATTTCTTGCAAAAAGCTGTTGCATATCGATGTATCCCGGAAATCTCTTCGCGAAAATTCGTGCACCTGCACGAGTATTTCCTCCGGTTTTCATCCTATAACTGACAATCATTTCGAAGTATTCCTCAGTTGTAAACCTTGCCATAATTGACAGAGACATGTAAACACAAAGTCTTTAATCTCTCGCAAGAAAATAAAAACGTCTAATAAACAACCAAATGACCGTAACTAAGGAGTGCAACAAAACTCACAACATCAAACAACACCATATGATGCTTTACTTTTTTAAGACAAAAACATCGCACTTCTTAGTGCACCAGGGGCAAAAGATATCCATCGAGACAAGTAATCGATAGATGTATACGACATGCGAAGAAGACAGGATTTTTTCTGCCAAGTTTCCGAAATTGTGGTGCATCAAGGCGTCTTCGCGTAAACGATGAAGATAGTCTTGTGTGCGTTTGAAGAAAACTCCAGCAACAGCGTGCGCCGTGCGGCTTGTGCGCTCGGTCTTTCTCAATCCGCGGGATATCGTACATTACATCAATACGCAATAACCATATCACTATCAACAGTGCAACAGCTTTTTACGAGAGATCAAAAACGGTGCATCTATTTTTGTGAAGGTATTTTAATCATCTTTATTTGACATTTACGATGCTTTTATATTATTTATGGGCATAGAGTTCCTCTTGTAGTATCGGCGGAATTTGAATTTCTGAGACCGTATTTTATCGATGAACAAAGCCACCTTTACACCGAACGGCGTGTTTAATTAAAAAAATTTTTTATTGACAAGAAAAAAATCCGCACGCCGTTCGCGAGGACGCATTTCAATATTGTTGGTCGATTAATGTCGGGACAAGAATAATCACGAATAGAGTGGTGAGTAGCTATGTGCGTTAAGAATTTTCCTCTCGCAGCTGTCTCCAAATGTATTCGTCGGCGAATTTCATATCGGCCCATACTTCTTTCCGTCGCACTTTAATGAACAAATCTATGCAGAATTCTTTTAAAATCAGCTGCTAATACTCCTCGAGATTTTTCCTCTCCATGTATGAGTAGAGCTGATTTTTCAGCACGACAGAATGCACATTTTTCGTGCCAAATAGAGCAGGTACGACAAATTTTAAACGCGCGTTTTCCGGAAAGATGAATGGGTCGAGGTGACCCAATCACTTAGCCGGCACGGTCGCCAAATCTTAATGTACTCGATTTTTTTGTATGGGGCTTTACATTAAAAATTTGCTTGAACATCGGCGTGATGGTACAGAAAATGAAGTACGCGAAACAATTCTCGCGGCTTTTAATACTATCACGCCGGAAATGGCGCACCGTGCGATGCGCAATATTGTACAAAGAGCAGAAGTGTGCATTTAAGAACAAAGAAGCCAGTTCAAACAGTTTCTGCATTAAATTATGAAAGTGGATTAGGTCTACAAGAGAAAACTTAAAAAAAAAAAACGCACCGTACTATCTACTGCAAGGTGGTGTGAAAATGATAATGTGACATTTTCTTGACATAAAATAATTTTATTTATAAAAAAAACTTATAAAAACAAAGAACACGAGAAAATTATCGATCGGTCCAGCCCAACGTGTCTCTGCCCGCTCGCTGCTCGCGTATTATCCCTGCTCTCACCACGCTTGTTAATTTTCGTTGCCGGAAATCATAATTAAAAGGAAAAATATCTCAAGAAGTTCTCATCACAAAGGAATTTGTAATTAGTGTTTTGAAAACGTCTCAACGTTAGCTATAAGAAATGTAATGAAAAATATAACATTCCATAAAAAAAATCAAATTGATCTTAAAATTGATCTCCTTAACCTACGAAAAAATCGTTCCCTACGAGAAAATCGTTTTCACCATGTTTGTATAAAAAGTGTATACGACGTTGCGATGTCCCCTTCAGTATTGAACATTTTTTGTATAAACAATTTTTTCATATGTCCTCAAATTTTGAAAATATTTACATTGCTCTCTCTTTATACAAATCATTTTGTATAGTAGTTATAAAAGAACTGATATAATTAGTCACTTATTTCTATTTCAATTTATTTTTTTTTTTACAATTTATTATTAATGCTGATAGAGCCAAAAGCAGAGCTTAGTGCTCAAACCTCATGTTCACAATGTAAGAAATTTAAAAACAAATGTTTCGGCCTTAAGTTTAGGTCATCCTCAGTATTATTATTTTTGTTCAATAAATTAATTAAAGTAAATATTATTAACCATCGTATCCATTGTATTGCACCATTATCACCTTTTACTGAACCATAACTTTTTACTGAAAATAGTTAATAAATAATAAAATGTCATAAGATTGAAAATTTAAAATAACTGACAAAGTATCAGTGTTGACAGAATTGTACGCTGTTGCAACGTTTTCTAACAAACATTTTTATTTTTTTTAATTAATTTATCGGTGCTTTTGTCTTATTAAAATAATATTTTTTATCATATAAATGTTAAATAAAAGTATATATTCTTGTTTTGAATAGTCCCAGTCAGCAAAATCTGTTTGAAGAGATATTGCGAAACGTCTGCTACAAATTTTTGTCAGCAGAAAGACTGCAGATTATATACAAAACCTGTTACATTAATTGATGATAGCAGAATATCAGCAGAAATGTTACAAAACCTGCTGACATAATTTGACAGCAGATCAGTAGCAAAAACAGAGCAGGATTTGCTCGGAATTATTACAGCAGATTGGCGGCAGAAACCGAGCAGGACCTGCGCAACGCAGTTTGATGTCAGATTGGCGGCAGAAATCGAGCAGGATCTGTGCAGTGCAATTTGATGTTGTTTGCCGCTATGCGGCGTGTTTCTTCATATATAAATTTGTACTCAAGATTCATCTACGATTAGATTAGATAAGATTCATCAATGCATATAAAGTGTAGCCAATGGCTTAATTAAGCTTATCAGTTTAATACAATAATCTGATACAATCCTCATAGGAGATTCAGAACATTAAACTGATTTTTGAAATTGAAAATTCGCCGCGAGTTGACCCGATATTGCAGTAATTTCGGGATTTGGCCTAATAAATTTATTAAAACATAAGTATTTTTGTCCCAATAAAGCAAATATATATTACATACTTTGCATACCTCATTTACTACTTTTAATAAGCGAAACGAGAAATGTAAGATTGTAATGAAGCATTTAAATGCCGCTATTTCATTTAAATTGTGACGGCAGGTTCTGCTCGATTTCTGCCGACAATCTGACATCAAATTACACTGCACAGATCCTGCTCGTTTTCTGCCGCCAATCTACTGTCAACCTATGTCGACAGGTTCTGCCGGCAGAACACGAACTTAATGCGGACACAGATGGCACTGTATCTGCTGCCAAGTTCTGAGCGAATCTGTTCGCAAACTGCTGATAGGCTGCCAACATTTTGTTGACTGGGGTTATATATAAATGAACATAATATGATAAAATTGAAGAATAAAAGATCACCTGCCTTGACTTTGACACATGTTAACAAAGTCCTAGCCCTGAATAATAAAAAAAGTTTCAGCCGGTAATCACTGTTTATTAACTAGTTGAGTGGTAATGTATCATATACAATACAAAAAAAGGGACAAATATGGTAATGTATCATATATGTACATTTTTAAATAACTTCAATAATTTTCAACAGATTTGCATAAAATTTGATATCATAAAGTTTTTTGGGCTGCTGAATTCGAATCTGATGTCAAAATTGCAAAATTCAAAATAGCAGATCCAATATGGCGACTGTTAATTGTTTAAACCAATCATTTCTAACATATTCGCATAGTACTTGGTACACGAAGGCTTTTTTCAAATGTCGAAATAAAGAATTCTTTTTCACCTCCATCATTAGCTGGTTAAATATTTTAACGACCCCCCACATTTACACGATCGTAACTTTTGATTGGAAGGTTGTAGTAAACATTTTCAAAAATCATTGTTCTCGTCTTGGAAAGCCCTTTCAAATGAGTCCACTCGACCCATAGTGCCATTTAATATTTTCCACCCCTATTCTACCCCTCTCCCCCCAGGGTGTGGGAGACGATCCACATCCATTCTAAAAAGTAGCTTTTTCGAAAACTTTGAACCCGTGTTTCGATATTTTAACTTTTGACTCTTACCACTTTAGGTACAAACTCTTCGGAAAAGTTCACTGAAATTGTTAAAAAGTTATTAATAAAAGAAGTTTTACGAATTACACGTAATTTTTTGACACCATGTACGTTTAATAAAATGTATTCTTAGTAGATTTGTTTATTTCAACATAGTAAACAAAATGCGTGGGAGGAAGAGAAAGTTCGTACCCTCCCGAAAATTCTAACCTGACCTAACCTAATCCTATTCCGAGATGTGTAAAAGTTGAGTTAAGTTAGGATTTTTTTAGGGTAAGAGTAAAAGCGAAGAAATGGAGCTCCTCCCCCGTTCACGCATTTAGTTTACTACACTGAGAAAAATGTTTTGTTTGATTCAACAAACCGTCTGTTTGATTTTGGAAATAGACAGATTCTAGTTAAATCTACCAGAATTATTATTAATGTAACAAGATTCTGGTAGATTCAACCAGAATCCGGTAGATTCAACAATCTGCTTGGTTACAAGCTCGAATAGACGGTTTGAAGAATATTTTTCTCAGTATACACGTAAATACATATGTAAATACATTATAAAACGTTTTGAATATTAAAATGAACAATTACGTGTATGTATTATTTTTTGGCATCGAAGACACACAATTTCTCGTCGTATCATTTGCATTTTATACAAATAATTAATAAGATCATCATTACTGTATGTCAAATGAAGAAATTCATGTAACAAGATATTGAAGCTATAAATTTGTAATAGAAACTGTGTGTTTAACAATAATTCTATAACACAAACAAGAAGAAAATATCTACTACATGACATCTGCTACACAACAGTATAAAATAACTTTTCTTGGAAATTTTTAAATTGAAAAAATACGAGGAATTAATTCTGTACTTCTTATTGATGAATTCTTATTGGCGTTCAAAAATTACATGTGATTCGTGAAACTTATAATGCTTTACTTATGTTAAAGAGACAAAGCATTTTTCTCGGAATAAATAATTCTTTGATGTGTATACGAAACAACAATTTTTTTTAATATTCGAACAATCTACTTTAGATTTTAATTTAGATTATTAGATTCTAATGGGTATACAGGATGTCCCATTTTAATTGCCCACCTCGTATATCTTGTAAATGACGCATTTTTGTGAAAAATGTTTTAGATAAAATTTGTTTAGTTCTGAGGGGGTCATAAAAAATTATTTGTTTGACCTTAGGAGAAGGCGTCAAGGTCACGCCAAGGTCACCTTGGTTTCCTTAAAAGAAAACCTATATTTTTTAACATATTTTTGTAGCCGAGACGTTTTTAAAATACTGATTATCTTTTTCGATGAGAACTTCCTGAATTATCTTGGAGCTTATTCATGTGTCTGACTACCTATACCGATCCATCGGATTGGAAATTGATTATTTAACCAGTTTTGCATAAATTGCAACCTGCAGACAGATACTCCAGATACTCACTTCAGATACTCGGCTTAGAAATCTCTGAAGATAAGTTGTAATAGGTTTAATATTGTATTAGGTTTCGATAAGTTCCTAGAATAGAAAAACAAAAACATTCGTTAATTTTAGAAGTTTTAGGGCTTTAAAGTGAATATGTGATTTTAGCCGCTTTAAAGCTTTGAAATAAAATATCTCGAAAATTAAAAGTTTCAATGAAAAATTGAAAAAATAACCAAAAATATTTTTTTTTTTTCAAGGAATTAAAAAACAATAACAAATAAAGAATACAATATATATAATAGAAGAGTATTAAGAGCCGTCGCAGGATGTTGTGTAAAATTTTTAATTTTTCTTAAAGAAATTAATTAATTAGTCTACATGAGACAGTTAAATTGTACACCGATCTCAGATCGAAATACTTAAAGTGTACAAAAACTTAAGTACATTTTTCTCACATATGGAGAATCATAATGTACTGATAGGAATTATTGGAAAGAAAGGAAAAGAGAGAAAAAATATTAATTAAAAATTTCGCACAAACATCCGGCGACGGCTCTTAAGGGGATGCTGGAGTTACCGGCCGGACATTATATTTTTTCGAACAAGAATATCTTTTTATTGGTTGCATAGAATTGTAAATCTTTTTGCAGGAGTAAAGTGTACACAAAAACGGAATTCGGGCTGCTCGACTTTATTTGGAAAAAAAAGAATTAATAACAAAATTTGTTTCTATTCATTAATTTCTATTCTGCTCTTAGAATAACATATTGTATAGAGCTATCTATTTTCGTTTTTTATAAAAGTTTAACAGTTTTAAGACGCTGAATAAGAGCAGCCCGAATTGCGGACTGCAGAATAGAATGTTATGGAACCATTAAAATTGGGCTGAAAAGTCTAATGTAAAAAATATTCTTGTCCGACTATTTTTACATACGTGTGCGTCCAATATCGGTATAACAGATGAAAAAATAACAGAAGATTAGTTCCAGGATAATATCAGAGAGGCGCTATACAATAATATGCGAATATATACACGCACCACACATACGCATACACAATACATTCATACTTAGATTATGACTTATGCCGATAATATCACTCTAATTTTTAGTTCCATCGAAATGAAATGACATTATCGGCGTAGCCTACGGACCTATTGCCCTATCTACACCGAAGGATGATCCTGCTTGTGGCTCATCCGAGCGAGTAATGTAGACGCATTGAAACACATTGAAAATCATACTGAAGGCGAAAGTGATCGGATGAGCCACAAGCAGGATTATCCTTTGGTGTAGATAGGGCATATGCCGCGTACGTTCGTGTGTATGCATTTGTTTGTAGTGGTAACTCACTACACTGACGTGTGGTCTGTGTATATGTGATCGGATAGTTTGTAAACAAACGATGCTTGCGCTTGTTTCCTCGACTGAAATTTCGTCGCAAGGCTGCAATATAATGTCCGAGAAGACATAGGCGTATACAAGGTGTCAAATAAATATGAATTAAATATGACAAAATAATAAATAAAAAATATACATATAATACTATATATATCACTATTTGCTAGCTATTTTGTATTTACTACATAAGGATAAAAATAAGAAAAATGTCATATATTTTTCTTATTTTTATCCTTATGTAGTAAATACAAAATAGCTAATTAATCAATTAATTAATATATACATATACACATATATTGAATAAATAGTTATCTTTATTTTGTATTTTATATGATAATGACTGAAATAATGAGAGTATATATCATTTCGGTCATTATATAAAATATAAAATAAAGATAACTATATTCAATATGTATATGTATGTATTGAATAATTAATTAACTTATTTATTTATTTTGTATTAATTACATAAGAATAAAAATAGAGAAAGCATATAATATTTTTTTCCAATTAGATATATAGTATTATATATACATTTTTCAAATAAAATATTTTATCATATCTAATTTATATCTATTAGACACCTTGTATAAGTCTATTTCGTCTCGTATGTACATCATACAGCCATACGATAGAATTTCAATTGCGAAAAAAAAGGTGAAATAATTTTATAAATTATCCAATAAAACATTAAAAGACGACACTTGTAGTAAATAACAAACTTAAAAATACGTATTTCTTAAAATCTGCAAGCTCACGATAGATCGCCTCTGACAATATTTCTTACAATTTGCCAGCTCACGAATAAATCGTCTTTGGCTCTGTTTTTTCTAAACTGTCAGTTGACGTTAGATCGCCTCTGACTGTATTTATTAAAAATTGTCAGCTGACGTTAGATCACCTCTGACTGTATTTATTAAAAATTGTCAGCTGACGTTAGATCGCCTCTGACTGTATTTATTAAAAATTGTCAGCTCACGATAGATCGTCTCTGACAATATTTCTTACAATTTGTCAGCTCACGAATAAATTGTCTTTGGCTCTATTTTTTCTAAACTGTCAGTTGACGTTAAATCGTCTCTAATTGTATTTATAAAAAATTGTCAGCTCACGGTAGGCCGCCTCTGACTTTTCTAATTCTACATCGCCAGCACACGTTAGATCGCTTCTGACTTTTCTATTTCTACATCGCCAGCACACGTTAGATCGCCTTGTCTTATTTTTTATTGTAAAATACTTTTATTACGTTATGTGTTTTATGTATATACATATATATATATATATATAAGTATATATTATGTATATTGTGCTCCATATTAGCTATATTCATATCAAAATATCTATGTAAAAAATTAACACTATTTTGTATACTGTTTTTATAAAAAACGTATATGATATATGCCATATTTTTTATTTCTAAAGCATGGAATATAATGATATTTTTAATTTCTTGTGTCTATCATTTGTAAAAACATCTTGATAAAAGAAACAACATTAATTTTGCGATTTGCAATAATCTGTTTCAATATATGCTTCTTTTAAATAATACTTAAAATTAGCCTTATTTTATGTGCTTAACTTGGTATTTAAAATACATATCAAAATTGAAAATGTATTTCTATTACAGTAGAAAAGAAACATTGTCTTATAACGGAAATGTGGCAAAATATAATATTACCTAAAGTACAGTCCAATAAAAACTGTTAAAATTGAACATTATATATAATAACATATTTTTTTTCTACTGTAATAGAAATAAATTTTATATTTTGATGTGTATTTTAGATACCAAAGTAAACGCATAAAATAAGGCTAATTGTAAGTATTTAAAAGAAGTATATATTGAAACAGATTATTACAAATCACAAAATTAATATTGTCTCTTTTATCAAGATTTTTTTACAAATGATACATACAAAAAACTAAAAATACCTTTATATTTCATGTTTTATAAATAAGTTATATGACATATGTCATACGTCATATAACTTATTTATACATAATATAAATTATAAGACGTATTCATTTATTATAAAAATATTTATACAATATACAAAATGATATTAACTTTTTACATAGATATTTTGATGTAAATATACATATATAAAGCACATAATATACATAATATATACACATAAAGCACATGAATTAAAGTATTTTACAGAAATTAGAATATAAGTGTATGTAATTACAATAAATAATGGAAATGTTGCAAAAATGTTGCAAAATTAATATACATATGATACATACACTTTTTTATCCTTTGGAGTGCCTTCAACCTATCTTCAGTCAGGTTTCTTAGCAAATAATACACACACATAACTACACACGCACACTAACCTAAAAGATTCTTATGTATATAACAGATAGCACTGAGAACTATACAGCGCCTCTCTGATATTATCCGGGAACTAATTTATTGCTGTTTTTTCGTCTGTTATACCGATATTGGACGCACACGTATGTAAAAATAATCGGACAAGAATATTTTTTACATTAGACTTTTTAGCTTAATTTTAATGGTTCCATAACATTCTATTCTGCAGTCCGCAATTCGGGCTGCTCTTATTCAGCGTCTTAAAACTGTTGAACTTTTATAAAAAACGAAAATAGATAGCCCTATACAATATGTTATCCTAAGAGCAGAATAGAAATTAATAAATAGAAACAAATTTTGTTATTAATTCTTTTTTTTCGAATGAAGTCGAGCAGTCCGAGATCCGTCTTTCTGTACACTTTAATCCTGCAAAAGGATTTACAATTCTATGCAACCAATAAAAAGATATTTTTGTTCGAAAAAATATAATGTCCGGCCGGTAACTCCAGCATCCTCTTAATACTCTTTTATTATATTATATTGTATTTGTTAGTTATCATATGAGCCTTTCCATTATATGTGTTTTAAAAAATAAAGATTTTTATTTAGAAAAATAAAGTTGACCTTGAAATAACCCCCCTCTAACCTTAATCAAAGGTCAAATCAAGATCACTGTTAGATAACTCCCTTAACACCAAACAACTTTTGTCTGAACATATTTTATCTGAACATATTTTTGATTCACCTTACCCTGCGAAAATAAAAAAGTTGATAAATTAAAATGGAACACCCTGTATAATTACCACTTATTTATTAAGATATTTGTTCATCCTACGTACAAGTTTTTGTGATTTATTGAATTACAATTAACGAGAAATTATATATCTATAAGTTATAGACTATCTTGTTCACACATTCCAATCTCATTCCAAATCTCAATTAAAAAAAACAATTTTTATTTTATTTTTATCCTTAAGATAATTCAAATAAAATTACTGCCAAAAATATAGAAAATAAATAAAGTTAGGCCATGAAAACAACACCAACTGAAGCGCTGGAGATAACACTTAGTTTCTCTCCTCTAGATCATACGATCATCAACATCGCCAGACTAATGGCATACAGATTAAGGTGTCAGGGCGAGTAAAGACATATTGGATTAGATCATACTGAACTAGTGTTTCTCCATAGACGCCCCTTTACCTTAAAACAAAATAGGATACCCAGGAAACATCAGATAATTAAAACTTTTAAAGTTCAGATATCAACCAGTAAGGACTGGAGTAAACTGAATTTCTCATCCAAATGTGGACACGGATGGATCAAGAACGAATGGTTGCTTTGGAGTGAGTATTTATGGTTCAAAAACAAACCATTCCCATGGAGAAAGCATTCCCATGAGAGAGCTGGTCACGGTATTTCAACCCGAGGTTTTAGCCATCTTTAAATGCGTAAACATCCAAATCCAAAAAGAGGTAAAAAACAGAAATGTCCTCATCTGTACAGATAGTAGGGTAGTTATAGATGTTTTTGCTAAAACTACCATGAAATCTTTCGTGGTATGGGACTGCATGTTAGCACTTCAAAAACTGAGTGAGCATAACAAGATCACCCTAGTATGAATACCTGGACACTAAGGTATACACGGCAACGAAATGGCGGATGATCTGGCGAAGGGGGAACTTGTAAGAACCCTACCGAGCAGATTGTTGGCATCCTCTTTGTTGTCGGAAAAAGAATCATCAAGAGTTATCGTGTAAGAGAATACCTAGTTTCTTGGGGAAGAAGTTGTCGCCAAGCTAAGCTCCTGATGAAACAACTACTGCTAAGTAGGACAGATGAACTCTTGACAATGAACAAAAGGAGACTGAGAATACACATCAGCCTCCTAATAGCACATGTGCCCCTTAACGCAGACTTATACAACCTAGTTGAGCAGAAAAAATGCAGGCAATGTAGAGAGGAAAAAAAAATAGCAATCGCACCCTGTGTTATTGCCCTGTCCTAGCACTAAAAAGTACTATAAATCCTAAGGCTTTATGTTTCCTGAGCCAAAGGATCTGAACAAAATGAGGGTTAACAGCTATAGCTGGCGGCGAATGCTGGGCTTGACTTGACAAGCTAAACCTCAACACTAGTAGGGAGTCACAAAAGAACTTTTTGATCTAAGTGACATTAGAGGCTGTATACTAGCTCCACCCGATATCCTTACTACTACTACTACTAAATAGAGTTAGATATATAAAAAAAATGTTGTGTAAAGGAAACAGTAGATGGAAGAGTTTTTGTTTTACTTGACTGTACTGTCCATACGTAAATGACGATATATGCTTACACGTACATTACTATAACATTGATTAGAGATTATTTATGTAAATTGGCTTGCAAAATATAAAAAATTTTATAAATTTATTTTACGAAACTAAAAATTGGTTTTTATATATCAAATTTTGCAAGAAAAATCGTTATACGCTGTTACTATTTTTTTGCTGCGTCCTTCTGTTCTCTACGCACAATATTAAATTATGTCATTTTTATCATAATGATTATTCAACAACGGGGTAATTGTTTGCAAAATTTAAATGCGATTTTTATAACATATATCTAATACATTATCTAATTATATTCAATTTTTTTGCAAATATTTTGAAAGTAGTTTTCTTATTTTTCTAATTTGATAAGTTTTCCTAATTAGATAAAATTATCCGACTTTTATGTGATTAATCTATGAAAACTATTGAGTGAATGTATTGTTAAATAAAGGATATTTAAATAACTATATGGTTAAAAATTCTATAAAAATTTGAAATATTGCCTGACATTGCATACATTTATTTCTTAAAGTTTCAAATAAATCTTGAATAATTGAGAAATCGTTGAACTACCCTAAAGATCATCTGACTGAATAAAAAATTCAACGAAAACAAAGAAATAAAAATAAAGGTAGCGCTATGATCGTGCTCGTGAGTGCACAATTAACAAAATTTTATGATAACAAAATATAAAAACTTATGCGAAACAAATGTCTTAATAAGTATAATGATGTAATGTGTTTCTTCAATAACACCATGAAATACTACTACCATTTAATTACCCCTATTTCTTTTTTCATTCTCTTTCTTTTTTTTCTCTTTATTTACTATCTCTCTCAAACAGATTTGGCAGAATCACTCTTTACTTCATCTGCCAATTTTATCTATAATATTTTTCCTCTCTTTTCTTTTTTTTGCATCCTTCTTATATTTATAATATTTCTCTTTTGTTCTTTTTCATTTGTATTTTCTTTTTACTTTTCTCTTTTCTTCAATTTCTTTTTCAATTCTTTTTCTCCTTCACTCAATCTTCATCCTATCATCCTCTTTCATTTCTTCTCCTCCCCTCCCTTTCTTATTCCGTCTTCTCTATTACCTTTATAATTTTTACTTTTAGATTCTTTCCATCTCTTCCTGTATATTTTTTCCATCCATCCTACTCTTCTTATCTTTCTTTTAAAGAATCTTTTTTCCCTTCTCATTCCTATTCATATTTCCTTTTTTTGTCCGTATCTTTTTCCCTTTTTTTTCTTTTAATTAAACTATCTGGATGATAATCTGAGCCCACTTTATACATTTCCATTCTTATTATTTTTTTCCTTTTTTCTTCTATTATATCTTATCTTCCCACTTTCTAACACAGCCTATCTTATGTGTGTTTCTCCTTCTTTTACTTTTTTTCTCCTATATTTTCCTACTGCTATCATTATCATGCATCAAATAAACTCACTTTATTCACCTAATACCGAATTTCAACATTTTTTTTTTAGTTTTTATGGTGTTTGATGTTTTTACTCTTTAAACTACCCTCGTATACTTATTTATGTAAAGTTTAAAGCTAAAAAAAACATTTACCATTTGCGACGTTTCTAGCAAGTTGACTACTTCTGTCTGTTGTAGATCACGTAACATTCTCCGATTGATTGCGATCACCTTATCACCAGGCAAAAGAACACCGCTTCGTTCCGCTGGACCGCCAGCTTCCAACAAACTCACTACATAACTTATGCGATCCTCAGCCGGTTTGAGTACGAGTCCAAAGCCTCGATGATCTGGTCGTAGAACGACGGTCAAACTCTCCTTCATCTGCAAGGCCTGACTCGAGTTTTGCTGTGCTTGCGGCTGTGCCCGTTTTTTGACCGTCCTCGCACTCGGCGGTCGCGGTAATATCTGCAATCTGGCGATGCGACAGCTTTCAGAATTGTTTCTAAACAGCTTGGCAGCAGTCACCGCGTCCTGGATGGGTGTGTCATCCACAGCTAACAGTCGATCTCCTGCTTGCAGAGCACCACAGCGATCCGCTGTGGTGGCCGGACGGAGACTCTCAATATAGACGCCGTTTGACGTTTCTCTTACAGTTAAACCCAATTCTCCTGAAAATTTTCAATCCATGATTCGGATTAACATTTCAATTAATCTAATGATAATACAGTTCCTCCATAATGTACATTTTTTTATGTTTTGACACCTGTTGAACTCATTTTTGAAGGAAAATTGTCTAAACCATAAGAAAAGTCCCCTTTCTCAATCTTTGCAAAATGTGGTTTTATGTAGAATAAGGTGTGTCGAATTACATTAGCATCACTCAAAATTGTACCTAAACATTTTTCCTCGCACTTTCCACAAAATAAAAACAATGCATTGATTAATTCAGTATTTGCGGCTTAGACAATTTTAACCTTTAGAAATGAGTTCAGCAAAAGACAAAATTTAAGTGAATGTAAGAGCTAGTTTGGAAGAATAAATCTCATACTTTTTACCGATCTCCCCCCCTCTCTCTTTCTCCCCCTTCCTGCCCCCTCCCCCTCCCCTCCCTCACCCTCTCTCTCTTCTCCCCCTCTTCACCCCTTCTCTCTTTCCTTTCAATTTAAAAAGATTTTATAAATTTTCTTAAAAACTTTTATTTTTATAAATACATAAAAAAAGTGTATTTTTTCCAAACTTAATAGATAACTTAATAATTCATTTCAATACTCTTTTTTTCATTTTCTCAATATTTCTATTCTAATTTTTAGTACATATTTTAATTTTCAGATATTAATTTAAAAAAAAAACACTATTGTTTAAAAATTTTTAGCAACATTATAAATAAACTGTATTGAGACAGTTCTTCAACAAATAAAATAAAACAATTATTTTACTTCAAAATTTCTAAAAGAAGTTGATAAAAATTATAATATAATACACTGGGCAAGAAAATTATCGCAACAGTAAATTTATATCAAAATTTCGCATAACTTCAAATAATCGTAACTCCGTCAAAAATTGTTGTATTTGAAAAGTTTTTGTTTCATTTTGAAGTTTAAAGTCTCTACTTTAAAAAGCATTTGTCAGATTTTAAATTTATTTTTTTCCCCTTCCACTGTCTCTTCAAAAGTAAAGACGTATTACGTCTCTAAAAAATTGCATAGTTTGACGTACTCCACAAGGTGAAATGAATTTTTTTCGCAAATGTCACTAAGATAAATGTCCCAATTAGTGACAATGTCACAATTTGTGACAATCGTGTCTTTTTTACTCAATAAAACAATTAATATTGATCAATGTTCATTCTAAAAAATGTGTTGGTATTCTAAATTGTACATATTATCTATTACAATGAATTTTGAATAAAATTAAACGCTTTGGTAAACGCTAGAATATTATGATTATAAGCATGCTGCGAACTGTGGCAAATCGAGCAGTTGCTTACTGATATCTTATGAGGCGACGACTATGAATCGACGGTCCCTTCGTCGATTGATTCTAGCTATTATTAAGTTAAAAGTAAATAAAAAATAAGCACCCAAAGTTAAGTAGATATTAAGAAATATTGTGAGTAAACTGAAAACATCACAAAATACATATTTTTTTAGTTAATACATGTGTCACTAATTGGTACTAAAAATATTTGTTTGTCTTTATTACTGACAATCGAAACAAATATGATATAAAACGATAAAAACGTATCTATTTTTAAAGAAGACATGTAATTTATAAATATCAATCATTATTAAATTAAGGAATGGCATCAATATCATAACTTATCCTTCCAGAATTTAGAAAATTAATACAAATACGAGTTCCTAATCTATAAATTGTTATGTTTAAGTCCGTAAAAGGTGTGGGGACAAGAGTCGCCGCAATGGAATCCAAAGAAATGCGAACTCGTACTTTCGTAATAAACTCGAGGATCTTTTATTCAAAAGTAAAATAATACAAAGGTAAAATAAACTGAGCACGTAGTGACAGCGAGTACAGGTAAGAACAAAAATTAGGAATTAATACAACTGTCACTAGATGTATCACCACATTTTACCATATTTTGTATATTATAAAAATATAAATACATAAATAAAAAAAAACAAAAAATAGAAATAAAAAAATAAAAATAATATTAAAAAAATAAAAATATTTAATCAAAAAATAAAGAATATAAAAAAATTTAATCAAAATAAAAAAATATTTAACAACAAGCTACAGAGCCCAAGCTGGATTTTCGTGCTTAATTTATTAATATATTATAACAAATGTTTGCCATGTCCACTCAAACGACACGGACCTCCAATATCATTTTTAGCAAACTGACTCGTTACACCGAATAGTTTTGGTTCTTAGTTTTTTTAAAATAAGAAAGTTTACACGAAAACACAACATGACGGTACTGCTATGCATTGAGAATAATTGCAATCAACCACAATTCAAATCTTAAAAAGGACATCGTGTATGTTTAATGTAAAACATGATTTCCTTCCTGATGATCTTAAGATTGGTGTTATTAGAAGAGGCATGACTTTCAAGATGTGTTGTCCTTCTAAACAATTTTTAAATGTAACGAATATAAGAAGATTGTAATATCCGAATTAGTTTTATAAGTAACGATTGTTTATTAATATGTTCCGAATTTTATAATAACTAACTACTGAAGATGACCACAACCAGATGGTCGAAACGTCTAGATTGACCTAAACATTTGTTATAATATATTAATAAATTAAGCACGAAAATCCAGCTTGGGCTCTGTAGCTTGTTGTTAATAATTTATTTGAATAATTTGAGCCAATATTATATTTTTAAAAAAATATTTATTATATAAAAAACGCAAAAAAACTTGGCGCTGCTATAATAAACTACATGTTAATTTTATTGCTTTATAATACTTTGAGGTGTAGCAGTGCCAAGTTTTTTTGCGTTTTTTATATAATAAATATTTTTTTATTTTGATTAAATTTTTTTATATTCTTTATTTTTTGATTAAATATTTTTATTTTTTTAATATTATTTTTATTTCTTTATTTTTATTTTTTGTTTTTTTTATTTATGTATTTATATTTTTATAATATATATAGTATATATAGTATAGTGTATGTAAAATATGGTAAAATATAGTATATAATATAGTTAATTATATATGCGACAGCTTTTTTTGAAAGATATCTTTTTTAATATATACGACAGCTTTATGTACAAAAGTTTTATAGAAGAGTTTTATAGAAATAGTGTACAATTTTCATTCCATGGTTCTTTAGTCCCACTGATGCCATTTCCTGATAAATTTTTTTGTAGAAAGTATATATAATAGCTTTTTTTGAAAATTTTAATATATACGACAAGTTTTTTTGAAAAATTTTAATATATACGACAGGTTTTTTTGAAAGATTTAATATATAAGACAATTTTTTTGAAAGATAAAACAATATTGTCTTGTTTTAATTGTGACAAGAGCGTGTATTTGGCGCTTTTTTACCTTTTTTAAAAAAAGGTAACTTTTTTATAAATATTATTTTTTTTTTGTAATATATATATGACAGCTTTTTTTTTAAAAAGTAAAACAATACTGTTTTGTTTTGATTGTAAAAATTATAAATATTAAAACTAATTTAGGATCTGTCAAAAAAGCACACGTTTCAAGACTTTAGTATGATTTGTCTAAAATAAATAAAATTAAATATAAAAGTTTAATATTTCTGTTCTATGTATCCTAAATTAGTTCCAACAATATTTGTAATTTCCAATCAATTTTATTTTGTGTATTACTTTGTGTCAATATTATTTTGTGTATTTTGTGTATACAAGATTTTTTGTCGAGTTTATGTTTATAATTTTTGTTTCTTATTTTCTATGGATATAAAATTGAAATTATAAATATTGGAACTAATTTAGGATAACTATAAAAAGTGACTTATGCTATATTTTTTAATATATAAAATTGACTGAAAATTATAAATATTGTTGGAACTAATTTAGGATACGTAGAACCGAAATATTAAACTTTGAGATATTTAATTTTATTTATTTTAGACAAATCATACACTAAAGCTTTTTGACAGAATGTATGGTAAAATTAAAACACAGCACTTATAACCTATATACATACATACATATACACTTATAACGAATTTGATCACTTGCACTACACTGCACTACACTGCTCTGTTGTACACTAATAAAAAACTGGTAAACACTAAGCAGCCTTGAGTGTGCACCAGTGCAAGGTAGTGCGAGTGGCCGAATTTGCTATTATTCTTTTGACACATCTTCTGAAAGGTTATTTGGTAAGCGCGGCTATCTGTGATAGCGCCACCAACATAAACCTAACTACTAACATGTCAACAGCCATCTAGTGATAAAAAATGATAACTGTACATCCTAGAAAATTAATAATTTTTTGATATTTCTAACTTTAAACTTTTATGTGTTTATTTATAGAGCACGTAGAGCAAAAACAAGCATACTTTTATTATATATTTTGGGTATGCGCTATCGATTGAGGCTATTATCAACTCGATCGGCCCAGACATTATTGAGTTCCGATAATCTCGGCTTTCTGGGCTTTTTGGGCTCGCGTAAAGATACACGTTCGGTCTCGCGCTGCGCGTGAACTTGGCGCGAGACACTACCGTGTCTCTTGATAAGACACTTATGATTCTTTATCAATTTGTGATATTCCAATAATTATCTATTATTTTTTAAGTATATATCCTTATGAAATTATGGGTGGACTTCCGAAAAGCTATCATCTCCGATTTGACTGATATTCAGCCTAAATACTTATTTTATCTAGTAAATAATATTCCCAAATAGATTTTTAGCGCAAATGCTCCCTCCGCCCCCCAGCCCCCTTTAAAGGTAAAACTGTTTTTGTTAATTATTTCAGAAAGTATTTATTGTACGGAAAAAGTCGTCAAACAAAAAAATAAAGCTCATAAAAAGCTCTACAAATAAGGTCCTACACATATTTTACCTAACTCCAATATTTTAGTCGTTACTATCAAAAAACTTGTAAAAGCCCCCGTAGGAGGGGCGGCACCAACTGCATCCACGCATACACTTTACAACGCGAAACAAAGTTCCACATGGATTTTCTACGACTTTCTACGCAAAGCGAGACTCAATCCAGACCCTATGTGTATAGTTTTTTTATGGTGGAGTTCCCCGCAGGAGGGCGGAACACTCTGCCTTCACGCATACACTTTCTACGCAACGCGAAATTCAATTCAAACCCTATGTGTATAGTTTTTTTATGGTGGAGCCCCCCGCAGGGGAACAGAACACACTACCTCCAGATTTTGGATAATAACGGCTAAAATATTAGCGTTAGGTAAAATATGTATAGGACCTTATTTGTAGAGCATTTTATGAGCTTCAATTTTTGTCTGATAACTTTTTCTGTACAATAAACACTTTCTGCAATAATTAACAAAAACAGTTTTACCTTTGAAGGAAGCTGGGAGGCGGAGGGGGCATTTGCGCCAAAAATCCATTTGGGAATATTATTTACTAGATAAAATAAGTATTTAAGCTGAAAATCAGCCAAATCGGAGGTGATAGCTTTTCGGAAGTTTATCCGAAATTATTTTAAACAGTTTTATTTAGAGACATAGCAACTGAAAAATCGAGAAAAAATATTCAGATAATGACCTCGAAAAAGCTCTTAGAGCTGTCCGTTCCTATCAGCAGTGTAAGTAAAACTATGGGCATACCCAGAACACTTTTGTATAAATACAAAGGAAAATTGCCAATTGGATAAAACGTGGGTCCGACACCATTTCTAACTAAAAATAAAGAAACTGAAATTGTGAAATGGATTATGCATATTAATCAGCGAGGCTTTCCTATTACAAAAAGTCAATTAATTAATAGTGTGCAATTATTGATAAAAAGTTTGGCACGAGATACACCATTCAAGGATGGACGACCTGGACGCCATTGGTACGAATCTTTTCTAAGACGACATTCAGAAATTACATCAAGAATTTCACAAAATCTTTCTCATAATCGAGCATCTGTAACAGAGACAGTAATACGAGGATGGTTTGCAGAAGTAAAGCAACATTTGAAACAATATAAACTCATCGATATTGATAAATCTCGAATATTTAATTGCAATGAATCAGCATTCTTTCTTTCTCCAAAAGGAGAACGCGTTCTAGTAAAAAGAGGCGATAAAGCCGTATATAATTTTACACAAAATGACGACAAAAAATGTTTAACAGTTCTTTTCATGACAATTGACATTGCTAATGGTCAATTGCCTCCTCCTATGATTATGTTTCCCTATCAACGAATTCCGTATAATATTTTTCAAAGTATACCAGATAGTTGGGGCATTTAAAAATCTGATAAAGGCTGGATGACAGCGGAAACATTTTTTGAATATATAAGCAATATATTTCATCCATAGCTTTTACAAAATGAGATTCCTCGTTCTGTTATTTTGTATGTCGACGGTCATTGTTCCCATTTAACAATGTCATTATCGCAATTTTGTATTCAAAATGGTATCGAATTAATAGCAATACCCAAATGCTACTTATCTAATGCAACCTTTAGACGTAGCATTTTTTTGACCATTAAAAATGGCTTGGAAGAAAATGGTGCAAGAATGGCGTATAGAATAATCTGGAAAACGCTTAAGAAAAGAAGACTTTGGGCCACTACTGGACAAAAGCATACAAACTTTGAATGTTCCAGAAATAATGATTAATGGATTTCGAGCATGTGGACTTTTCCCATTTTCTGTGGATGCTTTGCAGTATAACAGCTAGTTAATGAAACAAAATATAAATACCACAATAAAGAAAATCTTTATCCTAAATGATAAAAAGAGAAATTGAAAGTAAAGCTGCAAATGATTAAAATAATGATAGATAGATATCATAAGTATATATAATATAAGTATATATAATATGTATTGCTTTTTCTTTTTTGTATTCAATAAAAATATTTAATGTCAAAACCGGTAATAAGTCAAAATTTTATGTCCATTTATGTTCATTATGTATCAATAAAAAGACGTACCTATTTCTACGACTGTCAGTAATAGGGACGTTCCTATTTCGACGATGTGTCAGTAATAGGGATGTTTGTATGTCTATCATCTATCAGTGATATAGACCAGCATGTGTCACAAATTGGGACAATTTCAAATTCATGTGTCACTAAATGGTACAGAAACAATGTTTACAAAGATATAATAAATAAATTAAGAATTTTTAAAAAAGTAAAAAAATTTAATTTTATCAGAATCTTAAATGTTCAAATTTTTTTCAATAAAATTAATTTTTTATACTTATTGTGACATATGTATCGATAATTTATTAGTTTATTTTCCCGACGAGATAACTTTTGGGACATTTACCTTATAACCATCGTAAAATTTTGACTTTTCCTTGCAAATTAAAAAAAAAGAGGTTTGTACGATCTTTTTTTCGCGGAGTTACGGCGTATCAAAGTTACCTATGCATTTTTGTTCAGTTACCGCCAGCATTAGCATTACTCGATGCACACCACGGGGAGGTTGCTGGTCGGACCATACGCATCGCGCGCGCGCGCGCGCACGCGTGTGTGTGTGTGTGTTTGGAAAGGAGAAATGTGAGTACGTTTGCACTTAAAACCACGCTTATTCCCGCCTTGTGGCAGGATGATTTCTAGTAGTGGTTCCGTGGTTTTAATTGCGAACGTATCCACATTCCTCTTGTCCAAACCATACACACACACCGCACACATACACGCGCGCGCGCGCGCGCAATGCGTAAAGTCCGACCAGCAACCTCCCTAATGCTAATGCTGGCGGTAACTGAACAAAAATGCATAGGTTACTTTAATACGCCATAACTCCGCAAAAAAAATCGTATAAACCTCTTTTTTTTAATTTGCAAGGAAAAGTCCAAATTTTACGATGGTGATAGTGACATTTGCGAAAAAAATTTATTCCATCTCGTGGAGTACGTCAAACTATGCAATTTTTTGGAGACGTAACACGTCTTTACTTTTGAAAAGACAGTAGAAGGGGGAAAGAATAAATTCAAAATTTGACAAATGCTTTTTAAAGTGGAGACTTTAAGCTTCAAAATAAAACAAAAATTTTTCACATATGACAATTTTTTACGGAGTTACGATTATTTAAAGTTATGCGAAATTTTGATATAAATTTACTGTTGAGATAATTTTCTTGCCTAGTGTATTTATGTATAAATAGATTAATCAATTTGCAAATAAAAAAACAAATGTCATTGATGAACAATATATTTTTTGGATAGTTTTTAATAGATCTCATTGTCAGTCAGTTTCATCATAAAAAATTTAATCATTTAATCACGCAGTCCTACAACGTGCATTTGTCACATAGTCTTATTATTGTTCTAAATGAAATAAAAGTTACATTAATTATTATTATATCATTATTATTATATTGGTAAAACCAAATGGTTGTTGTAAAATTATTATTTTAACTTATTATTATTTACTATTTGTTATTATTATTTATTGTTTAGATAGTTTTTAAGTAATAACAATTTATCTATTTATTTATCGAATAACTTTTGTATCAGATATCAGATATATAAGCAGTTTCTATTATATAACACATATGTAGAGTAATAGATATAATTTTTTATTTTCAACTTTTAGTTAGGAACGCACACCACACACGCACGCACTCACGCACGCACTTATAAAACACAAAAACAACTTGAGAGTTTAGTATTATTATTTTTTCTCTAATAATCTAAATTATAAGTAAAAATCTTTTTTATCATCAAAAATTTACTAATCTCACCGTTAATTTTGAACATAAAAACATTTATATAGAAAATCTAAAGCAGTTTGAATCGATTAATAAAACAAAAGAACAAAGCAAAACCGAGTCATCTAATAAAATACTAAATAAATTGATATGGCGTTATGCGCAATTCTATATCACATACACTTACGAATTAATAATTTTAGATTTCGCAACTATTATAAAGATAAAAGAGAACATCCACGTCTTACTTAAATTCAAATTTTACGCTGTTACTCTCCATCTTTTTTCTTATTTATAGATTCTAAAAATTGTAATAAGTTATTTTATACGAGAAATAAGCTTTTACTTTACACTTCAAGTAAATGAATTATTTTCTATTTAAAAAATTGAAAGCAGAAACTTTTAAAAAACTTAAGTAGAATTTGGTTTAAGTAGAAACTTAAGGAAATATATGTTGACTAATATAATATTCGTTAAAATTTAGACACAATATATTTTTTATTTTATATTGAAACATTAAATAAATAATGAAGGCTAAAGAAATAAAAAGGAAAGAGAAAAAAATTAAATATAAGCAACAAAATAACAAAATTGTAGAATCGCGGTCTATAAGCGTAATTACGCAAATAAGTTACATAATATCTATTATATAATGACTATTACATTATGCTGCAGTCTTAGGCAGAATAACTTTTGAACCAATAGATAAATTCTAATCAAGTTTTGCAAGAATATTTTTTAGAATATTTTTTACTTATTGTTAATGTACAAAAAAATTTTTTGCCAAAGAACACGTTGCAAAGAGTCACCCATGGAAATTTTATTTTTTATAGATTGTGACCTCTCGTTTTTTTTTTGTTTTTTTTTGAGGGGGGCTCGTTTGATAAAGTTTAAAAGTTCTACCTGTGAACCAAATTGTTAACCTTTTTTTTAATATTTTTTTTTACGTTTATACATTGATTTCTTATTTCATTCTTGGGCTTCTTCCTCGATTGAATTTAGCGCGATTGCCAGTCCATAACTTTCTGCAAAAGAACGTTGGGAGACTCTATTATTGCTTGCTCATGTTCGCTTGATGTTTATTCGCTGCATGTTGCATCTTGGGCATATATTGATTGTATCGTTAACTTCTACTCTTGTACCTTTTCCAAACGTCGCGTGAATTATTTCATAATTATTTCATCTTCATGATAGAGCCTCCCAACGCTCTTTTGCAGAAAGTCATAGACTGTCGCGCTAGACGTAGACTCAACTAGGAAAATGACCAAGCATGAAATAAGGAATCAATATATAAATATAAAAAAAATTATTTTTAAAAATTATAAAAAAACGTTGACAATTTGGGTTGAACTTTTGGGTTGAACTTTTGGGTTGAACTCACAGATTGAACTTTTGATCTCTGTTGAAAGAGTCTAAAAAAATGGAGGGTCATTACCCATAAAAAATAAAATTTCTATGGGTGACCTTTTTGCAACCTGTTTTTTGTCAATAAATGCTACAATATGCATTTTTTTGTAAAAATCAATATAATTAAACATGAATTAAAAAACTTTCAAGATAATTAGACAAATCTAGGTTTTATCTAAATTTGTTAAATAAATAAGACAATAGACTATGAAATTCTACGATTTAGTCAATATTTTAAGATATAACTCATCTTTATATAGACATTTATAATCCATTTTCTAGTAATCGAAAAAAGTTATTTTAAGATTCAAAATACATATTAATATAAGCTTTTTTAATAAGCTTTTTTCTGTGTGATTATCACAAGCAATAATAGTTATATAGGAGCAAAAATGCCAAAGCAAGATTTTTGTATACCATTTTTATGCATTTCAAGAGTTATACAGGGTGTCTCAGAATGATGAGACAACCGCTCGTGTATAGGTAGAGTGCGGTAAACTGAACAGAAAGGTCCTTTATTGTTTTGCAATTATTGCAATAATAAGTGAGATATTAATTAAAAAGGATTGAATGATAGCGCGTTGCGTGCAGCTAAACCGTTGACTGTACGATCTAAATGAATCAGCGGCGTCTCATCATTCTAAGACACTCTGTATAAGTATAAATATGACAAACATTTCAATCTATGTCAGATCATTTTCAGCGTCTTTACAGTCTTTACGTTGTAATCTTGCTTTGGTTCTTTTGCTCTTATATAATTGTTATTGATTAATATAAGCGTTAAAGTTAAAACACTTAAAAATTTAGATCAAAAATAGAAAAAAATTTTGATTCAGGAAAGAAGAAACGATAATACCCGAGAGACCGCGTTCCAATTGTACGAGCAGCGGACCAGAATTAGCCGCCCGCGCTTCCTCCATGTTTGCGACGTCGTACTCGATCGTGAGAGATGCGACAGGTGCATCCGAGCTCCTTCTGAGCGCTCGCTGCGCCTCTGCTAAAGTGAGTCCTCGCAGCTCAGTATCATCCACCGCTAGCAATCGATCACCGGGTCTAATTCTTCCTTCTTTGGCAGCCGGACCGTCCGCTTTCACCCCTGTCACTACTAAAGCTCGCGATACCCCTCCGCGAAGAGTCACACCGAGACTGCCATCCTCTCGCTCCACTCGTACCTGTGCCACCTTTGACGAGACGCTGGAAGGTGACGACGAACTGATAATGTTCGTCGTCTCTTGATCATCCAACAATAGAAAGCTGTGCGGATGGTACTGTACTTGTACGGTTGCTTCTTCCACTCTAGTGGAGTCGGAACTCGCAGAAGTGGCGATGCTTCCTGGCCTGGCACGGCTCTTGTGCGAGCGCATAGTCGCCAGCCTCAATGAGCTAAACATCCTTGTCGACCTATAATCTTGATTCGCGAAACCGCAATTTCATGTATTTTGCTTTAATTATTATAAAAGAAATTGATATTGATACTCTCCAAGAGAGAAATAATCTTTTGATGATGATAATTCTGCTTGCTGATTTTTCTGAGAATTTCTTGTCTTTCTAACTTTCGGACAAAGAGCAATTAATTATTCATAAATCAGTTGCAGTTTATTCGAAAATTTCAGAATATTACTCGCTTTTGATGCAATCGTGCATCTTTAGCAAATTATACTAACACCAATACATCAACACTTTATATTATTCTGTACATAATGTACATATACCATATATCGTCAAACGGATTAAACAACAATCCGTCAACAATATTATCTGAATTAAAACTAATTACATTGCAAAGTTAAACATTTTTCTTTATCTGGAACAGAAAAGTATTTTTCCATAATTTTTTATGCGTTAAATCCTCAAAAAATGCATATCATATAGGAATTTTTAAAAAATCAGAGAAAAATATGCCAAAAACAATGTAACATTTTGGCTATGCTATTTAAAAAAAAAATTTATTCTTTTCTTTTATAATTATTATGCCATCTTTATATACTAATTTTGTCCTTTAAAATCTTTAAATATTAATTTTTTCCTTCAAAATAAAGAAATATAATAAAATAAAAAAAGAAATTTAATGTAAACTACTCCCAGGTGATACATTTTAAGTAGAATTAATATCATTCATATCTTGAGAGAAAAGTATTTCTCTTCTGATATTTGGAACTATAATTGCATAGTAAAATAATTATAAACAGGATATTTATTTTTATAAAAACTGCTA
The DNA here is from genome assembly GCF_040581485.1 of Linepithema humile. NCBI lineage: Eukaryota > Metazoa > Arthropoda > Insecta > Hymenoptera > Formicidae > Linepithema > Linepithema humile. The sequence continues at coordinate 14,639,792 of NC_090130.1, read as the reverse complement.
CTATAATGTTAGCAATAATAATCTTATATACATATAGTGCTAACAACCATATAATTAATATAAAAGTTTTACTATAAATAAGTTATAATAATTTAAAATAAAAATATAGTAAAATAATACATTTTACTATCTAAAAAATTTTATTTCGGAGTATAACAACCAATATATTTAGTTGTATAAATTAATATAATGATTATAATAGCAGTGTTGAATTAGCTATAATTTGCATAATTAGAATATCTATAAAAATATGTGATTTGGCGCCGAAAAACATTATAAATTATAATATAGTGATAATTACTACAGTCATTTATTTTTTCAGTGTACAGCTAAACGGTCTATCTTATTATTAGTAAGCTCACGATAAGTACAGTCTGAAAATTTTATATACATATATAGGATAAGCATAAAATAACAAAATAAGAAAACTATTCATTCAAAAAAATGTATATTAAAAATTATTTTTTTAATCGTTGAGTATAAATATAAATAAACTGGCTTCAAAAAATTATTTTAAAAAATTTTTTAACAAAAATATTTTAATATAGTACAAATAAAACTAAATAAAAATATTTTTTGGAATAGTATTTTTGTAAATATCACAAAAATCGCTATTTGGCATATTTCTCTATGATGTTCTCAAAGCTTTGGTACGTACTTTTTAAAACCGGATTCTCAGCATATAAAAAACGACGAAAACCTCCTTCTATTTCCCAAACAACAGCAGATATCCATGCAGAGCAGTGTTATTTAAGAAGGAAAATACTTATACAGTGTGCGTTTCTACTCATCTTAATATTTAAAAACAAATTCATTAAAACTATCACACATGTAAAAACCGAAAATATATGTTTCTCTTGAAGCACTAACTTGATTAGAAGAAATAAATCTTTTCACTGGCAGAAATAAAAGAATAATTCACGTACGCGAAAGGTCAGAACATAATCGATCGTGGCATAATCGATGATATTTTTGCTCGCGCAATAAACAAATCGTCTTGATGTCTTTGTTCGATTATCCGCGACGCAGAGTGTTCGCGACGAAACCGCGCTCTCGCTGCGAGTGAAACTCCTTAAAACTGAGCACAGAACTGTAACAACTCTCGCTGGATGGATCTCAAAAATAACTCCTCCAATATAGGGCCGCATCATTGCGCAGACGGGGGAATCTATTTATACAATCGACACTTGTACCTTTGCTTTTGGAAGAATGCCGTGCGGCCCTGCAGGCGCCCCGTGGTTATCGTAACATCTAATAGGACGATCAAATAGGACTACGTTTCTCATTATATCTTAGAGTTAGCTGCGTTCGTCTAAAACGCCCACATTTGAATATCATAAAAGTTAAAGGTATATTGATTAGACATACAGTATCAGCTAAAAATTGTTAAAATTTTATAAAATAATATATTTTTTATTTTATATAATACTTCTCTAATCAAATTAAATATAGCATTATTTCAATAGTATATAACCAATTAAATTTTGATTACATTGGTTACAATTTTAATTTGTTAATACGCAATCAGAAGTAACCATTCCTTTAGCGCGTTATTTGAAAGAAATAAATATGACAACAGATTTCTACAAAATTCATATGGAAATGTTTGTCTGGAACATAATATCATCGTTTAACAAAGCAGACCATTCATAGATTCAAAGAGCGTTGACCGATTCTCTTAATCCGCTGCTTTTTGCTCTTTCTCTTATATATCTCTAATCTTAATTTCTCGCTCTTTAACGTTGATTTTTCTTCTCGTCTTGCTCTCGTCTTGTTCTTCGTCTTTCTCATCTTGCTCTTTTCTGTTTCGCTTCTTATATCCTCTCTCCCATATTCTGCAATGACGATTCATGGAAATTGCACAGTCACTTACGCTTTCAAAGAGTCTTTGTTCTCATATAATACTAATACTTTAGTTAGACTTTATTATTCTTTCAGTTTAACTATATTAATTTCTTAGCAACAAATACATGAAATCTTAATTTAGATTATTTCAATAATTTTAATTCAATTTTTTTCTCTACAAAATATGTACATTTTTATTGTTAATATGGACATTTTTTTTTAACATTAAATCATATTTTTCGTTCAAAATATCTATTAATTCACTTACTTGTTATTATTTCTTATACTTTTCTTCACGCGCGATATTTATGCAAAGAGGAGCCACTGGAGATCACCATGCGGTGACCCCATAAAGATCTTACGATAGCCCATCACTTTCATCTTGGCGAATGCTCTGTCGAGTGTGCGGCTTGCCAATTCCTCGACATTCTAAAGTTAGCTGCGGCGAGCACCGAACCAAATGTACGCGACTAAGAACGCAAGATCTAGAGAAATAAGAAAAAACAAATTGCAAAAAAAGTGAAAAAGCGAGAAAAAGTTTGTAAAAAAATGTAATTATAAGAAAGAAAAATTGGATGATAAATCGAAAAAAGAAGATTGCAGGATTAAAAGAAAAAACTCTAAAAAGAAATACAAATTGCAATGCATTAAAAGAGATTCATGAAAACGATAAGAGACAAGGAAAAGAAAAAAGAGAAGTTGAAATAAATGTTAGAAAAGTAATAAATAGAAAACAAAAACTAAGTTTCATACATAGGAAAGATAAAAGGAATATTAATCGAAAGAACATCCGAGTCAAAATTTTTCTCCTGCTTTCAATTTAAACTTTTAAATGTTTCAATTTTAATATTTATTTTAATGCAATAAATACTCAAAACAATCTTTTTTTATTTTATTTAATCTACAGTTTCTAAATCTAAAATCACTAAATTCTACTCGGATTTGCTAAACGCTCCTTTTTTTTCTAAATAGGAAATTATTTATTTACTATTATTTTGAAAAGGCAAAAGAAAGCTTAATTCTCATATAAATTAAATCTATTACGATCCTTTAGAATCTGCAAATAGAAAATTAATCGAAAAATCTAAAGGCAAATTGAAATCAAAAGCAAAAGCAAAATTTTGACTCTTCAGCAAATAAAAAATAATACAAAACAGCTTTAAATCGATAACGCAAAATTTAAATGGAAGCAAGTGTCTGTCTGATAAAAACACTCGAGGCTCTATCGTTGGCCAAAATAATAAAGCACTTCATATATTAATAACCCTACACGCAGTAACGTGAAACCGAGAAAGTTAAATATCCGTACGCGAGCGTGGATAATTTATCGCATTGCCAAAATTTATATCGGGATGAAAATATATTAACATGTTTTTTGTTTACCCTTTTGGCGATGCATTACAGTATTATCTTTCACAACGTGCAAAATAATTAATAACGACAATAATCAATAATTCCGCTGAATCAGGCGCTATGCACTACGTAATACTATATTAACTACATAACGATGACGAATTTAAGGATATAGAGAATGTGAAAACATTGACAAAATTGTAAAACTTTAATAGATTGTCATAGAACATCAATCAAGAAGATAGCAACGGTGACCGAAACGTTTGTGTTAATAAATCAACAAAGTGAAAAAAAGAAGAGAGCTTACCAAAATCAAGCATTGGCCTTGAACACCAATATTCCACACATTAATATGTAGATTGTTTTATTATTTGTGTTTAATATCTGTGTAAAACTTAAGTACAACTTTTTGATTAATTTTTGTGTTTAAATTAATTTTTATAAAAAATTGTATATTGCAGTATTTGATAATTTTGACAAAAAGAAACGTTGCCAGATTAAATCTATCATGTCTCTTGATATTAACAAAATTCGAATAAATGTTTATGTAAATTTTTATTTGAATCATTAATTTGAAAGTTATTTATCTACAATAGCAAAAACTTAATTATTGTATTACGCAACTTCTTATGACATTCATAATTCGGCATTTGTTTGTTATTTTGTTTTTTGCAATTAATTTCAAAGAGTATTCACGTCCAAAAATTTTCTCTCTTTCTTTATTATTAATTAAAAAACAAATATTATCTAAAAGTAACTTTTTTTTAATAAAAGCATTAAAATTGACAATATTAATTTGCAATATTGTAACTCTTTACACAATTAAAATTTATTTTTAGCCAATATTGTAATGTGTAAACATTCTTAAACTTATTTGCACTTAAGTGCGTTTACCATACATGCCGTATCAATTAAATTCTCTGCATTTATTTACGCATTTATTTATATACTCTCTGCACGGGATTTATCTTAAATATATTATGTCAAATTTAATGAAAACCCAAAGACAAAATACAGAAAGACAAACTCTCGTAAAAATAAAAAAGTTTTATCTTACTTACGTGTCTCTATCGAAGTTTTGCTTAAACTTACTTGAACACATATATGTTCAAAACACTTCTAATTTATTTCTGTTTCAATATTGTGTTCTAATTAATTATTATTTATATTGCTGATACCATAATTTTTTTGATGATATGGAATCTTTCAAGCTTTAAAAAATTATAGCGTACATTATTCGACCGATGGTGAGCAATTTGATTGCGACTACAAGAACTCGTTGAACTAAATAAATATCGTCAACTACATGCACAGTTATTTGTTTTATCATTTCTATTTTTCTCTCAATGCCTACAATATAAAAATCTATGTATTCTTACTTATGTTTATAATCCGTGCGCACGAATAAACACACGGAAAGAACACTTTTGCTGAAAGATTTAGAAATTGTGCCAGATACAGATCTGAAAATAAATTTTGTTGGATATTCAAAATTTATCAATAAAGCACTCGATCTTGGTTGATGGATGTCTTTTTCTGCGATATGAAAAAGATCAAGTGCTTTATTGATAAATTTTGATTGTTCAACAAAATTTATTTTCAGATCTGTATCTGGCACAATTTTTAGATCTTTCAGCAAAAGTGTTCTTTCCGTGCATAGTTTGAGGAACATTAATTAAATAGACGTCCAATTTCTTATGTTACCTTAGCCATCTGTGATTTGCATTATTACGCAATTTTTCGTATATGTGTATAGTCCGATGTAAGTTAAGAAACAAAACAATTATTCAGAAACTATTTAATATAAGTTTATTAAAGTTATATGATTATTTATGTATATATATGCGCGCGCGCGTATGTGTGTGTGTGTGTAGACGCATGAATCTATTTCTATATACATACATTGGTATACAGAGTTCCTCAAAATTCACGAATCAAAATATTCAAAACTTCTTAAACTAGATTACAAAAATCTTTGTAATTCTTTTATTTGAAATAGATTTATATTTTAAAAACTATTTTTCAAAATAAAAAATTGCAAAGACTTTTGTTATTGAATTTTTTGAACTTCCATATTATTTAAATTCGCAAATTTTGTGATATCTTGTATAATTATTTGTATTTTATAAAGTCAGCAGTATATATTATATTTCTTATGTAATTGGTATAATTAATATATATGTATGTACACATAAATAATATTAAATATTAGATAATTCGTAAATAATTGTTTTATTTCTTAACTTTCTTATCGATAAAATTCAGTTATAACGATTTTTAATTCGTGACATAATGCAAGATAAAATTTTAAAACATTTGAAACATTAGAATATTTACATGCCCAAAATCTGTATCAGTGGTATGCATTTTGTATGCATGTATTCCAAATCTTTATCTGCTTTCTATTGCATAAAATTATAAACAGATTTTAATATCTCGAATTTTGCCACAAATTATAGATGATCTTCTAAAGCGGACTTAAGTATATATTATATTAATATTAATATGTATCTTTAAAATCGTTACTTTGTGCCTTTTAAGCACAATTCTTTTTTCACAGTTTGCATCATTCGTACAAATATGTATCTTTAAAATGTGATACATTTATATATTGCGTCACTCTTCGGAACGCATAAACCGAGAATCTCTCATCGAATTTATGAGAATTAACAAAAATATGAGATCTCCTCTTTCTCGTTATTTCACGTCACAAGACAATCAGCAAGGAAAAAAATAATGAATATCATTGGTTTTAACATCATATGTTCCTGCTTAACGTTGCCACATATTAATCTGTCGCGTTTGGATTTGTGTATGAAAATCCACGAAAGACACCTTGGTCCATCGAAATCAGGATTTGCTCAGGCACCGGCGTGAGTCGCGGACGTTCGGTCGTGAATGCCGTGTCGAAGTATTTCGTATCCAAAGTATGATCAAGCGCTGGTTTAAAAGGCGGTTCCAATTGTCTCCTTTCTAATCGATCCCAAGGCAAATGCTGTAGAAAATAGGTATTTAATCGTCAAATTGCACAGAACATATTTCCGTCTTAAATGTTATCGTGAAATACCTGAAAGAAAGCATGCATAGCGATCTCGTGACCAGGCGGTCTTTTTCCAGAATCTTTCTCCAACAAGCAGATCAGAATATCGCTAGCTTCTTGACTCAAATACCTAGGTATGAATGGCCGTTCGTTGCAAATACTCCAAAACAATTCATCCTCGTCGCATCCGGAAAATGGTGATTGACCAGTTAGCATTTCGTACAACAAAACACCGTACGACCACCAATCCACGGCTTGATTATACTTGAGTCCTTTTATAACCTACAAATATAAATAACATCACATAAGTTTGAAATAGAAAAATTCTTTTTTGTAGTTTTTTATGTGCTAAATTTGAATTCAATCCTAAAAGTGCGTATTACATAAATATTTTGAAGCAATCAAAGAAAAAATATTCCAAAATCGACAATTTTTGCCATATGCTATTCTAATACTATTCTAAAAAATATGTTTTTGCAGTTTTATTTACGCTATCTCAAAATAATAATTTTTTTAATAACTTAAAATAATTAGCCATTCGCGCCCTATTTTTTTTTTCGTTCTTTCTTCTTTCCTTTAATTCCTTTAATTAAATAATTTCCTTTAATTCGTACATTTTGACTCTCGAAAAATGAGATCAATGTACTTAATTTTCGTACACTCTAAGTATCTCGATCTGAGATCGGTGTACATTTAATATGTCTCTATGTAGACAAATAAATTTTTATGTGTCAAATTTTTGCTCCAACAACCTGCGACGGTTTTCTATATATCTCTTATATATTATATTTAAAATAATAAATTTTTGAAATTTATTTTAAAACTTTGTTTGAAACATGAACAAACATTGAATATAATTGTAACCAGTAAACACAAAATATAACTTTATTTACGTTAAAATTCTATAACTTTTTTTGTAGGCACAATATAACTGTGTTTTAAAACTGTTACATTACTTTATTATTTTCTGGTTATGCTAAAACAGTTATATAAAAATTTGGTGTTATATTGATTTTATTGGTTTATTTGTTGCGTTCAGTTCATGACGTGAGTCGTGAGCAGTGATGGCATTTCGAGCTCCAAGTAACATCACGTACACAAGCGAGAACCGCCACGTTACGCGTCCGTGTGCGCTCCGAGTGCACATCATTGCGTGATGGTGCTCGGAGCTCGAAATGGCATCACTGGTCGTGAATAACAGTCATTGCAAAATTTTTGACAGTTATTATTGCATACACGAAAATCGTGAAAATAATTATATTATTATATAATTTCAAGAACTGTGCCGTATTGTGACATTATTTTTATCAATTGGTGTGTATTTTAGTAACATAAGTGTATTTTTTTTATATTTCTTTATAATTAGAATGGAATAAACAAAGAAGTTAATATTATCTACATCAATTCAATAAATTTCAACCTAATTTAAAGTAAATCAATCCGGCAGTGAAAAAGTTTGGAGCGAGTTTATCATACTTTATTTTTAATTGATTGACTTTTCCTCCTTTGATATTTATCTTATATCTTATTTATTTAAAATTTAATTATGTAGACTCTGATGATAATATCAAACTTTGAAAATGAGGAGTAGCAAAGAGTCAAAGCAAGATGTACCTGCAAAACATATTATAAGAAAGATATAAACACAAAAGTTTTTGCCTCTATTAGGTCTTCTTCAGTATCATAACAATTAAAAATTGTACACAAAATTAAAAATTACGAGTCGCACGCATTTTGTAACATAATTATTAGCATATTCAGATCAAAATTATAAAATTTATAACGTTGTGATTGACATGTTAATAGTAATTTCAAATAATAGTAAAAATTTTAATTTAATTTGAATATGCTAATAATTATATGTATATTACAAAATGCGTGCAACTCATAATTTTAGATTTATGTACAATTTCTAATTGTCATGACACTGAAGAAGGTCTAATAAAAGCAGAAACATTTATGTTTATATTTTTCTTATAATATATGTTTTGCACGTACATGTTGCCTTGGCTCTTTTGTTCCTGATTTTCAAAGTTTGATCTTATTTATTTATTTTGGGATGTGTTAATTTATTGATTGGAATTAGCGGTTTTTGCTTAAAAAATACGCAGTATTTGACAAAAGATCTGCAACTCCGTAAAAAAGTATTAATAAAATATTAAAGTAATAAAATATTTTTTTAAATTATGATATAATTTTATTATTACCACATATTTTAACTGTTTATATCTTTCCATTTTGTAATAAATGCAACTCTCAGAAATATCAGGTCTTTGAATTAATTCTAAGTGAAATTCTAAACAAAATATGTATTTATAGAAAGATTTTATTCAGTTTTGTTTAGAATTAATTCACAGAACTGTTCTTGGGATTTGCATTTATTACAAGATAGTAATTTAAACCTAATAAAAATGTAATTATACGATAACTAATCAAGTAACAGTTATATAAAAATTATATTACATTTTAATACTGCGTTATATTTATGTGATATAACTGCAATATCACGTGAGAAAATTACAACTAACCTATTACATACAATTACGTTATGTACAACGTATATATGTATTATATTGTGTGTTACATTCTATTATATTAAAGCAATGTAAAAGTTATATCTGTGTATATTTTTATATCGACAGCTTTTTTGTTTTATTATTTTCTGCTTTTATTATGTAAAATTTACAAATCGTATTTATCGTAAACTTACTAATTGTAAAGTAGACCATGTAACCGTATAAATGACAATAATTCCACTCAATATGTTATTCAGAGTGTATCACACGTAGTCTATATCAAACATTTTCTTTTTATAATTTTTAAAATTTTATTTTTTGTTTTATTTTATTTTTTTTATTTTATTTGTTTTAAAAAAAAAATTATAATATTTAAAAATAATGTAATATAATTATTAAAAAAAAAAAAATTTTTTTAGATATAGCGTATAACTAAAAATAGTATAATGTAAATATTGTTGAAATTTGTGTTTGTGTTATTTTTGGTATATTTTTCTTTAATTTTTTTTTAATCCTAATGTGATATGCATACCAAATTCAAATTCGATGTACACAACATTATGGACAGCTTTTTCTTTTTTTAGAAAAAAGAGAAAAATTTTGTGATCCAGTCCAATTAAAATAATCTTATTTATTATGGTACAAAAAAGTGCAAAACAAAAAATTAAAATAAATTTTAAATCAATGACAATATACCTCCGGTGCCATATAATCTGGCGTGCCGCAAAACGTGTCAGCTGTTCTATCTAGGAAGATTTGTAGTTTGCACATGCCAAAATCTGCGATTCGAATGTGACCCTCGAAGTCGAGTAGCACGTTGTCCAATTTCAGATCACGGTATACAATGCCTTTTTTGTGCAGAAAATTCAATCCGGACCAGATCTCAGCAGCGTAAAAACGCGCACGTGTTTCGGGAAATCGACCGGATTTCTGTATGTGGAACATTAGATCGCCTCCATTGAGATATTCCATAACAAAAAAGAGATGCGAGTCGGTTTGGAAGGTGCAGAACAGATGGCAAAGATACGGATGTCTCGTCGCCAGTGTGAGGACTTTCCTCTCGATCAACGTGCACTCGACATCGTCATCCTCGAGAACAACATCTTTTTTCAGACATTTCACCGCGTATACGCATTCTGTGCCGCGTAATTCCGCCAGTAGAACTTTGCCAAAACTGCCTTTACCCAGGACCTGCAAAACATCAGAATTCCTTACAAACAACGTTCCAGTTTACTGTATAAGATTTTTAAATTTAACTCATAAAATTTCATAATTATTTTGATAAATAAAGATTCAACTAATGCAGAGCATTCCGATGCTCTTTAATTTCTTGAGCGTCGATGACGCATATATACTTAAGAAGGAAATATTTTCCACTTATGAGATTTCCACAAAACATAGAATCTATAGATTTTTAATCGCTAAATTTAAATCTGACATCAAAATTTTGAAATTTAAGAGTACAGTAGACTCTCAATTTTACGGACTTTAATTTATTGTATTTTCGAAAATCTGGACAAAATTTGAGAACTTTAAGAACATTTAAAATTTGCATGACCTGTAGTAAAACCGTGAGGTAACTAATAGGCGATGTATATCGATTAAGGGGACCAGCACACTCCAATAGTACTGTTGCATTAGCCCTTTTTGCAATGGTTTCCAGCCCAGCACATTATCAATTAACGTAACACGGTAACAAGATCGCTTCACCAATTATAATAAACTTTAGAAAATCCAGACAATCGGAATTTTTGGATCATTATTCTCCTATTAATTCGTAAAATCGAGTGTCTACTGTATATTATTTTTATAAAACACAGAATAAAATTTATTGTAAAATTTAATTTTAAATATATTTAAATTTCAAGAATTATTTTCTTAATTTAATTATATTTTACCTCATTTTAATTTTTTTTCTGGAATATAAAATTTACATCTTAAATTTTATAAATTGAAACATCTTAAAACTTTTTGAAAAAGTTTTATATAAAATTGTTCAAATTTCTAGTTACTTCATTGAATTCATGATTTGCAATTCCAATTTTTTATCATACTTAAATTCAGCGTCTCAACAAATTATATTCTTGACACAATCTTTACATAAATTTGTTTTTTTTTTTTGCATAAAAATTATTTTTAGTAACAAAACGTTTATTTCTTAACAATTAATGGGTTAAAACTATATTGTGGCCGCTATGTATTTTCATTTATTGCTGGAAAAACACATAATGAATTTAAGTGAATACTTTGAAAAACTGAATGACGAACTTCAACACATACATATCTAAACGTTAAAAATAATACGTTATGCAATGCTAATTCTGGTAATCTATATTTACGTTGCTATTCATACTACAAATTGAATTCTGTTTTCACAAAGAATTCTCACAAATTATGTTAACAATAATGCACGATTGTTTCTCGTAATGGAAACAAGACAAAGTATGCTCCTGACATTGTACTCGCTTGCCGATCGTAAACTTGAAAATCTAACATTTGCATCTTGTTCACTGTGATTTTCTGGCGATGCCTCATGAATCAACTAGTTGCGTGATGTAAATACACGTGATTTTCAGATTAGTTTCTCGTCGCGCTTCGAGCCAAGTTTCGCTTTTAGCGAACCGAACCGTGAATCTCTGGAATCTGTTTCTATTCGCTAATAAGGATTGCATGGGCGGTTTATATAAATCAAATGTCATTTATTCCACACATTATTCATCCTAAAATTTAATTATTAATCTATTACTAAGAAAAATAACGAAAAACAGACCTGTCATTGTAAAAATCAATTTTCTCAGAACGGTTTTTATATCTAAAATTGACTAACGTGAACGATGCTTTTCTGTGTGTTCGTTGATAAAAATTCTTGTACGCGCCATGTATTTTGTATTTTCGTGAAAACATATTGTGGTAAAACATATTATGGTCCATTTGGAAATGAGCCAAAATTCGATACACAACGGCGTAAACACTAATCTTTTTAGATTAAATGTATTGCATATAAAAGATTCGTCATATATGCGCGCGCGCGGGTATGCAAAAGAATATTTTTATGTGTATCGGATTGAAGTAACATATGTAAAACATCATATGGTATGCATGTAAACTAGAATTCCATATTATATGGTCTCACAAATTTAAAAATTTTAAAATTTATATTTGATTAAACCAAAAATTTCTTTAAACTTTGAGCAAGAAATAAAACTTATTTTTAGACATTAAATGTTAATATACAATTTTATTATATTTTTTAATAGAATGTATGCTATCAAAACAAATATATTTAAGCTATTAATATATTTAAGTTATCTTCATTATTCTATCAATGTAAAACTTCCATTACTCTTTCATTAAAAAATATCTTAAATAATTTATATCTTCTATTTAAAAGCAATAATATTATAATCGTGAGCTTAATCAATTAAATTAATAGATATAAAATAATAGATTAAATTATATTTCTTATTAGACAATTTCACTTTTAAATTATTTAATTATTTTAGAAAATTTTACTTTTAAATATTATAAGTAAATTAAATTAATAAAAACATAAATTTAGTTGTGTTTTATCATATCATATATTAAAATATATTTTAATACATTAAAGAGTTACATTTTTTAAAGTTTTTGAAAACAGCTTATACTTATTGAATACAAATTAATAAAATTATAATATTAAAAAATAATTTTTAATTTATTAAAAGATAAGAAATCTATATATATATATATATATATATATATATATACAGGGTGTCCCATTTTAAGTGGGCCCCCCGTTAACTTCGCAAGAAATGGTTAGATAAAAAAATATTCTCTATAAAAGTTGTTAGGTTTGGAGGGGGACATCCGATGATGACATTGGTTTAACCTAGGGTGCCAAGATCATATGGAGGTCAATATTTGTTTTTTTAAATGGACATCTTATTTATAATTCCAAAATCTAATAGCTGGTATCAAGAGCTTTTCAAAACACTATAATAAAGTTATTTTCTATTAAGTACTTTTCGAGTTATGAGGCTTGTAAATTACAGTATTTTAACATAAAATATAAAATATCTTGTAAAACATTCAGTTTTTGAGAATGTTACCTTAATACTTTTATGCACAAAATAATGAGACAAATGAATTGGTATAAAGAAAACACATTGGTTTTAAAAAAAAGTATGCAGTTGCATGTTGCAAATTACATATTTTTTCTTGAAAGCAACTATGTGTTTTCTTTATACACCAATTGATTCGTCTCATTATTTTGTGCATAAAAGTATTAAGATAAGATTTCCAAAAATTGAATGTTTTACAAGATATTTTGTATTTTAAGTCAAAATGCTGTAACTTTCAAGCCTCATAACTCGAAAAGTACTTAACGAAAAATAACTTCATTATAGTGTTTTGAAAAGCACTTGACACCAGCTATTAGATTCTGGAATCAAAAATAGAATGTTCCATTTAAAAAAACAAAGTTGACCTCCATATGATCTTGGCATGTACACCCTAGGTTAAACCAATGGCATCATCAGATGTCCCCCTCCAAACCCAACAACTTTTATAGAAAATATTTTTTTATCTAACCATTTCTTGCGAAGTTAACAGGGGTGCCCACTTAAAATGAGACACCCTGTATATATATATATATATCATGATCTGTCGCACTCTTTCAAAGATCTTGGTTGTGAATGGTTTCATAAGCAGTAAAGATGCATTGGCGTAGCATATCTTCGTTGTTGATTTGAACTTTATAAACTAAGGACTTTAAATGTCCCTATAGATAAAAAACTAGGGGAGATAAGAGACACTGACATCTAAACATTTGCAACTATTTTGTTACACAAAGTTTGACGCTTTCGAACTTTCGTTTGAGCTGTATCTCAGTAACAGTGGGTTTACGGATGTATGTTGATATGAACTTTTTTTCTTGTTTTGGTGTGGGATGCTGGCCCCTGAAGTTTGTCCCCTTATTTTAATAACACCCTGTATAATTCAATTATTTAGCTGATCTGCATGATGCTTCCATTAATTGGCCGGGAAAAGAAATCTGTTAAATCATATACATATCTATACAATCATATACGTATCTATACATTTATTAGGCTGCAAATGACGTTGGTAATGCCAATCATTTTCAATATCATCTGTTAACAGCATTTGAATAAACTTTTTATTCTATTTAATATTTTTTTTATATTTATCAATTTTACGGAAAATTAATCCAAATATTCAAATCGTAACAATAAGAAAATGATTAAAAAATGTAAAATTTACTTTTCTATAGCACTCCCTTGAAGGACACGTGCGCATATGTAGGCGTACAACACGATTATATGCATCAGACACGTAATATAGTCTAGGAATAGTTGGCTAGCTTTTTTCAAAGCAAAACCGAATAGAGCGTATTAATGCATATCGCAACAAACGAAAAGTTACCAAGTGGAGAACAGGTGTAGTATGAATTAACAAGATTAGACATACGCGAACGCAATGTTACGAGCACCAATTTCGTTTAAAATAATACAGACATCTCATCGCTGACGAAATTATCGGCGCAAATTTATAGTTTGGACTTACTTTGAGAAAATTAAAGTCTGTCACGGCATACTTCTTGAACCTTGGCAAGTTTGTCGCCGGTGGTGTTATTCGACCAGTCGGGAAATGATCCGAGGAGTCTGAGTTACGTTGATTCTCCGATGATTGCGAAGGTGCTAAGGATAAATAATAATTACATTAATAAATCCACGATTTTAGTTGAGTAATATAGAGTATATAATAGATCACAATTAGAGATGTGCATGCTTTTATACGTACACTGAGAAAAAAAGTTATGAATAAAAAAAATATTTTTTGATACAATTAAACGTCTTAGTCAATACAAAATAATATTACACTAATTTAGTTTATTGACTGTATTATTTATTTGTTTCAATACTGTTGCTATATATATACAGGGTGTTTATTATAAAACTTTCCACCTTTTATTTTATGACAATGATTTTTGCGAAATATGCCAAAAGAGGTCAACTTTGTTTTCGAGGGAGACGTGTAAATACGATAAATTCAACGGTACTGCTTCATCTCCCTGTAGGAGTAGTTCTTCAAAAATCTTAAATGACAATAGGGTCTAGTGGTCCATTATTTTAAAGATCTTTTGATTCTCTTTACAATTGTGTGTAATTTTTTTTAATTTGAGTGGATATTTCTCGAGAAATTGCACTTGAATGTTTTAGGTATAAAAAAAAAATTTTTAGATACAAACATATAATGGAGAGTATAACTTTTATTTACTTTGTTATTTATTATTTACATAAACAAAACGGTGATGCGATCGTTTTTTTTCTGTTCTCTACAGTAAGTAAATAAATTATACTCTACAATAATACACTAAATGATACATTGTATCTTTATATCTAAAAACTTATATATATATATGTATATATGTATATGTATATATGTATATTCAGATTGACTACGTGTTGGTTAAAACTATAAAATCTATGATTCACTAAATTAAATATATCAATACAACTATTTTATTTTAAAATATACAAATTTAATAATATTACCGATGCAGATTTAATTTAAATATTTAAACTAAAGTAATAATTATCAATTAAATGTATTTAACCACTTATTTTCTCAGCGTAATTATATGTTAGAGTACATATTATTGGTCTCGCAAATTCATTTAAAAAATCTGCTTAACTGAGGCAGTAATTTGATTCCAACTTCTGGATGCAATAAACATAAAAGAATCGATGCTAAATATAGAAAAACAGGGAATGTATAACATTATCTGTAATAGTAAATAAAGTATATAAATTTATAAACAATATATATGTGTATAAATCCTCACACTCTATTATTATTATTTTCAGATGCATACACACACACATATATTATTATTACATAGCATATATATTCGCACGCGCGCGCGCGCGCGCGCGCGCGCGTGTGTGTGTGTGTGTGTGTGTGTGTGTGTGTGAAAATAATAATAATAGAATATAAAGATTTTTTTTGTATTTTAAAGAAATTTCTTGCGACTATATAAAACTGCTTGCTAATTGTCTTCTTCAATATTGCTGTTGGCACGTAAAAACGTTTGACAGTGCAGTTTGGCCGTTGTAACATATTTTAAAAATAACTTTGACCGCTTAAAATTACCTATGTATTCGTATAAGCATGGAATCGGACGAAAAATGAAGAAAAGTGCCACGTGTGAAGTCATGCTTCTTAAAATGTTGCAGTTAGATAATACTACTTTGCAGATAGCACTGCTAGATTTCTTGTTCCCAAAAAAAAACTATTTTCTGTACTTTTTATACGTTAAATCCAACTTTAAAAAATAACTATTTTTGCCAAATTTACATTTACATTTAGTATTTTAAAAATAATATTCTTTTTGCAGTTTTGTTTATGTTATTTAAAATGTTTTTTTTTTTTTTTTAAATAAACTATTTTGTCTTCTTACTATTTTTCTAAGCTGGTTTATTTAAAAAAGAACTTTCTAATAAATATACCTTGTATGAGCAGATCTTTTGTGTTGTTATTTGTTTTTCTATATGAGATTTTCAGATCATATTTATCATCAACTAATTAAGGTTGATAATCTAGTAGACTATCTAGTGGTATAAGTGACATTAATTTTACTATGAAAGTGATCTACATTACAATTATTTTTTTTCAATTTATTTGTACATTTTAAAGAGGAGAATTAATACTTTATGAAATAACGTAATAGTTATTAAATAGTTATTAAAGAAAAAACTTATTTTTTTCAGAACTTATTTTTTTAGCATGGCTAAAATGCTTTGTCCTATTTTACATGTTTTTCGTTTTGATTTTCTCAAAATCCCAATATGATGTATACTTTTTGAGATCGAATTCAGTGCACAAAAAAGTACGAAAAACTCCTCTTCTTTTCCAGACAATAAAAATAAATTAAATTTTGCAGACCAGTGTTATGGACAATGCGAAGTATTCAGAGCACTACTCACCTCTCTTCAAAGCTAGCAACGCTTCCGCGACTAACTTTTGGTTTAATCCACATAGATTTCCTGTCAGCTTTTCGCACTTTTTATGGCAGGCCATATCACAATCTACAGGAATGTTTTATCGCAAAGTGATGAAAAAATACATACTTTCAAAATTCACCTAATATTAAAATGCAACATTTTTACTCTTTAATGCATCTTGTAACATTGCAAGCAGTCTTGATCTTCGATGTTTCATAATTTTGAAATTTACTAGCATATTACGTTATTAAATAATGTTATCTATAATAAAAACATGATAGCACGATAATCATAAAAGTATTTGGATAAACCATATAAAAACGAAAAACAGTAAGGTTTTTATCCAACATACACATATTTCTACATTTGTATACTCTTATACAAGAAACAATATATCGTAATTTAAATTATGTTAAAATAGAAAAAAATAAAAATATTAAAATATTTAAATTATATATTAACCAAATTAATATATAATTTATATATTTTTATTTATTTTTATTTAAACGAGTAATTCAAGACATACATATGCAACGTGTTATTTCTTGTATTAGGATATAAATATACATAAATTATATTAATTTTATAGATACATAATTTATATTAAAATTTATATAAACTTAAATGCCATAATGCAGCGATAAACGTGGTACATATGAATATAGAATAATTTTTTCTTAAAAAATAAGTCGAAATTTGTAAATAAATTGTTTTTGTATAAGATTTTGTTTTTCAAAAAAACAATTTTGAAATTTCTTTTTACGTATGTACGCTCAACCGTAAATCATAGCGCTGAAATGTATGTACGGCCGTTTTCATCATTATGATCATTGTTTTCACTACTGCAGACCAGACATCAACATCACATGAAATATATGACATAAAAAATGATCGAGTTTCTCGAGTTTAAAAATATTCTGACGTGTTGAAAAAAAATCATGGTTTTATCACTCAATTTACCCGTTCGTGACGTTGTTTAATTTATATATTTATCTTACAGATTAGTAAACCGCTACTTCTTGTGTTTTTGTATATGCATAACGCATTCAAAGTTATAAAATAGATTTTTTGGAAAAATAAAAAAAATTCTTGTTAATCTGAATTGTTTTTGATTTTCGTTGTTTAATACTTATTGTTAGTTGTATTTTTTTACGTAATAATCCGAGAAAAAATGGTGTAATTGGTCAGATATAAATATATATAATTAGTTATGAAAAGATCTGATAACATATGTAATTTTATATGATCATATAAAATTACATATGTTATCAGATCTTTTCATAACTAATTATATATATTTACATCTGACCAATTATACCATTTTTTTCTCAGGAACTCATGAACTCTAGTGTATATTGCGTTTTTATATGTTCAAATTTGAATAATTTTAGTTCTTAATTAATCAAGTCTTTTATTATTTGCATCATAAACTAATGCTTTTATATAACTCTTTCAATAAAAAAAAATTAATTTTTAACATCATAGTGCTCCTATCACATTTTATATAAATAACCGAGAAATCTAGAACTTCTTAAATAAAACAAACAATTATTGGATCAATTGTGGTGGAATAGTGTCTTGGCCTCCAAGATCATCTAATCTTATACCAATCGATTTTTATTTATGAGATACATACGTACTCAACGGAATTTTAAAGTTGTTTTTTTTAAAAAAGCTTCATACGAAAAAAAGTTTATTTCAAAATTTCAACTTAATTTTTAACTAGGAATTGCTCTATACTCACATGTACCATATTTTCTATCTTGTATAAAAATAGATCATTGCTAAACATTAAGTAACAATATATTAAAATTAATACAATCGATAAATATGCATTTTGGATTACATCTCACCGATTTTGTCGCCATTTAGATATGTTATAGGGCAGATTGTTTTGAGTAATTTCCCGTAAGAATCAAATGGGGGACGGCATTGGTTTAGGAAATATAACAAATTAAAGTTTCACAATTTTAATGCTCTTCTTATGATATTATAAACTGACATTACGAATAGTGAAGTTTATATACGCCGTGTTTGTATACAAACGCGGTATGTAAAGTTTTTGTTTACATTTTTTAAAGAATAGCTACATAATCATAGATATTTTGTCAACAGTCAGTTTTACCTATTTCTCGTAGTTGATTAACAAATTTCAACATGCCGGTTATATTGCAGAGTTTCTTTTTAAACGAAAATTTCCATTTACAGAACGCATAGAAGTGTTTTTTTTTCTTTTATATCATGGCAAAACATTATCCGCCTTCACTATAATAAAAAGACAAATAAAATATTATCTTTATACATGTAGTTCATTACTTTTCCTTATTTCTTCTCATTTCTGATGAAAAATATTTATGGAACGTTGGCGGGGAAGGAGCGGAACCCATCTCCCTGCACCCTCACTCCAAAAAAATCTGACCTAACCTAACCCAAACCTTATTTCAATTAATTAATCAGAATTAGGTTTGGGTTAGGTTAGGTTACAGTCTTTTTGAAGTGAAGATGCAGAGAGAGGGGCTCTTCCACGCGTGAAAGTTGTAAACACTCTTTTAATTAAATAATAACAGATTATTCACTTCACTGTTCGTAATATCAATTTATAACATTTAAAGAAGCATTAAAATTGTGAAACTTTAATTTGTTATATCTCCTAAATTAATACCGTTTTCTATTTGATTTTTGCAGAGAATTACTCAGAATAACCTTCCCTACAACATATCTAAATGGCGACAAAATCGGTGAGGTGTAATCTAAAAAATGCATATTTACCATAAAATCATATAGAAAATCAATTTTTTGTCTGTATTCCCAGTACTTGTTCAAGTATTTTTCTGAGTGATTCTATAGCATGTGTATGTGTGTGTGTGTATGTGTATGGGTGTGTGAGTTTAATTAAATGTTGGAATTTTTCTACTGATGTATTATACTATCTAAGTGTTGTATGCTTTTTTATCAATACGATTTATAGAATACACTGCCAAATTTGACCAAACATTATAGGTACACCTTACATACTATTATATCTTTCTGCGTAAATAGAAAAAGATATGTCATTGACATTACGGCAACAACCGTATGTCATTTTAATAGCGCTAAAATGACGATCGTTTTCGTCATTACAATCGTTGTCTTCACTGCAAACATCAACATCACGTGAAATATATGACACAAAAAATGTGATTGAGTTTCTCGAATTTGAAAATATTTTAACGTGTTGAAAGAAAAATATCACGGTTTTATCACTTAGCTTACCCGTTCATAACGTTGTTTAATTTAAAATCAACACACAAAATGTAGAAGTAAATCTAGTATTTAACAATGTAGTTGTTATTAAAAACTCAAATTATTGTTAGCATTGAAAAACATGAAATAACATGCAATCTAACAATAAGCAAGATAATCTAGTCGTTGGGATATCTTTGGGATGAAGTTTTCGTATAATAACATTAGATGCTTTTCAACAAATAATATTAGGATGCTTTTCAACAAAAAAATATAGATCAACACTTCGTCACACAATTGAAAATAGTGTATAGTTATTTGATGGAATACCCTTTAATTTTCGACAAAGTCCCTAGTTCGTGTTAACATAGATTTTTTTATTCTTGATTTTAACTTTAAATTTACATTTACTTTTATCTTATTATTAAATATTAAAAAATTTATCTTGAATTTTAAATTGATATTTAATCAAAATTTTTTTACTCTCCTTTTATTTACTTAATATCTTATTAAAAATTGTTTGTAACATTTTTTTATTTTCTTATATTATTTTTTATATTTTAAATAAACATTAAAAAATTATTTTATTAAGCCACTACTAAAATTTTTATTTATTAATTGAGAGTTTGAGAAACATAGTGGTGTAAGTCAAAATTTTAATATTTTGAGTTAATCATATTTTCCAACTCTGAAAGTATCAATCTGTTTAATTTTATAGTGAATTAAGTCATAACTTCACTTTATTTGGTAAACAAACAGCACTTTGCACAAGAGTAGTTAATAAAGAGAACAAACTGTTTATGTATATATAGAATCATATTGCAAATCTGACTTACACCACTTTGTTTCTGAATAGTTGACTGTGATTGATGTTTGTCAATATGGTGTCTATCCTTGTTTATGTACGACGGTCTGTCTAGTTTATCCAATCAATAAAACTGTTTTATTTGGTAATTATTGTGTCTTCGACTTTTTCAATGAATCAAGATCACGGAGAGGTCAACCACATTTTACAGCCAAGCCAAGAAATATTTTTCAAACCTCAGAAACGTCAAAGGAATGAGTCTAAAACAGCTAGTGCAAAGAGGCTTCGTAATTCAGGCAAACCATATGTTAATAGTAAAGAGATATTGGTAGAAAATAAGAAATTTCAGAACACTGATTATAGATGCTCAGAAAATGTATCAAATCATTCACTGAAGATGAAAGACATGAACAATTTGAGAGTTTTCAACAAATGGCCGATTTTGGTAAACAGAATGCATATTTATGTAGTCTTGTGCAGCAGACGCCCGTTAAGCAAAGGCAGTCTCGGAATAAATCTAGAGGAAAGAAACAAAGCTCAAACTTATACACTATGCAAAAAGAAGGTAATATGGCCCAGGTTTGCAAAAAATTCTTTTTGGACACTTTTCTTGTAAGTGATGGAAAGTTGATTCTACAGAAAATAAAGAAAGGAAAGTCGCCAGCTGAAGATTTAAGGGGTAAACAGCATAGAAGATTACCCCCGAAACAATCAGTAAAAGATCATATAAACCTTTTCTCTGCATTTCAAAGCCATTACACTGGCCAAAACAATCTAAACAGGAAATATCTTAATCCTGAGCTAAACATTTTTAAAAAATGTAACTTTTTATCAAGAATGATGTGAGAAAAAATAAATTAATCCTGTTAAAGAGTATTTTTACAGACTTATCTTCAACAATGAATTTAATTTAATTTTTATATCCCCAGAAAAGATACTTGTAAATCATGTAATGAATATAAATAGTTGGTTGATGTAGAACAAAATCAGGAAAAGATTTGGAGCTTCAATATTCTTTGTATTTAGTAAAAGCAAAAAAAGTCCGATATAGTCTGTAATTAGATAGCCAAAAAACTAAAGAGAATGCTAACTTATACACTGTGACAATAGATTTACAAAAAGCCATTTCCAAAACTTAGTGTATCTGAGGCCTATTATAGGCGTAACATGTATTGCTACAATTTGGGCATACATGATGTTAGTAAAAATTTAGAGTACATGTATGTTTGGGATGAGACCATCACTAGGGGTTCGCAAGAGATATCTTCGAGATATCTTACAAAATATAATAAGCCGAACCAAAAAAAAACACATGGTTATTTATAGCGATATATGCACGGGGCAAATAGAAATATAAAGGTTTTGCTATCACTGTTGAAAGTAACTCAAGAAACGACTGTAAAAGTTATAAATTACAAGTTCATGGTTTGCGGCCACTTATTTCTTCCTAACGACTTAGATTTTGTCCTCATTGAGCTTACTTCTCAAAATAAGTCTATTTATGCTCTCGAAGATTGGTACAAAGAGATACAGACCGCTAGATGACACAACAAATTTATACTTGTGAAAATGCAACGGCACGACTTTGTACAAACTGATGCTCTTGAAAAAGCTATAACAAAACACAAAAAAGACGTTGAAGATCACAATATAAACTGATTAAAGATACAGTGATTTTGCTACGAAAAAGAAAAACCATTCTCGATCTTGTATAAATACACACTGAATGAAGACATGCTCTTCAGTGAGCTGAATATTACATCAAACAAAGAGGATCGACCAAAGAACTTGCGATCATCGTACAAAAAAAGAATAGCCTACGTGTGATAAATTACTTAAAGAAAAGAGATACGTTATATCTACTCAAGTACATCCCACCAGTCCACCATTCTTTCTTCAAGAATATCAGAAGTTCCCAAGAAGAAGAAGATCATAACCCACTGTCTGATGATGATGAAGAGGAGAAAGAACAGGAAGAAAACTGTGTGTAACATGTGTGTGTGTAAAAATGAATTATTGTGAAAATATGAACTTTATTTATGTGAATTTTTGTTTGTTTGTACTCATTATTTTCCTTTTAAAATTACAAATAATTATTTTTTCCATTTTTTTTTTAAACACAGACATATCTTAATGGTTTTCTGAGTCCTTAGACCTCTCATAATTTCTTAATAAAATGTATTGAGTTTTTTATGATAATAAACGCAAAAAACCTGTTTTTAAAAAATTGAAAATTTTAACTTACACTATGTTTCTCAGGCCCTCAATTAATTGATTAAATTTAGAAAATTTTTAGAAAATTAAAATTCTTTTATATGTTAATTTTCTATTCATTTAAAATTTTTTTATTTTAATTAAACACAATATATATCAATTTTTATTTTGTTAAATTCTAAAATTTTATATAACATATGTATTATTTATTTTATTAATTTTATCTAAATAATTACATTTAATTACATTCTAGCAGTTGGCATTAAATTTAATATAATTATAATATTATATATTTACTACAATTAATTAAGAAAAATTAGTTGTGATAAAGTTAGTACATTTAATTACATAATAAATAATTTTTTTATTAATTTAATATTAATCTAATTAATTAAATTAAAAAAAAAATAAAAATAAAAAAAGGGTCTACATTTCAACCATTAACATAAAACATTTTAATTACAAAACCGATAGCTATGATTTATTTTAACATAATATTTTTACACATATATTTTAATTCTACTGCTATGTACTTGTATCAACAGTGTACTATGCTATGCCGATTTATGTTTTTCGCAAAAAATATTAACAATTTAGTTAGATTCTGCCAAACTTCATAACAAGTACATACATGCAATATTGCTAGAAAATGCGAAAATAATGAGAAACATTTAAACACAATACAAATAAATTAGTATTACTATCGTGTTAGTATCGGGTTGAACCAAAAGTTTTTTCGAACGTCGTCAATATATAATATTGAAAATAATTTGGATTACCAATGATATTTGGAGCCTAACAAATTATAAGTATATGATTAATAGATACTTCCTTTCAGTAAATTAAACAAAACATCGCGCGAGCTAAATAATACTCGCATAGTTTGAGTGTGAACATAAAAGATGTGAAAGTGCATTTTTGCCATTATACACCATTATAAATATTATAATATAAATTGTTGGTCTTTTGACAAAAATTGTTGCTATTAAATTAAAATATCTTATGTCAGCCGCCATATTCTTCTGACATTGCAACTTTTGATTATTATTTATTTCAATTGTTTAAAATAATTTTAAAGAATAAGAAATTCATAATTTATAAACAAAGAAAATACTTATTAAATATAAAATAATAGAAATTTTTTATATTTTAAATGTTAATTTAATACAAGATAGTAAAATCAAGTCAAGTGACAAATAAAATTCAAGACAAAATTATAGAATTTCAAACTAACAATTAGTAGGTGATTAAAATAAATTTTGATACACTTTTCTATTTAAAAACAACTTTTTGTGCACGTAATTTTTAAAACTTCGAACTTTTAGAAAGAATATTAATAACTTTATTTAAAATAAATTTTCATAAAAAAGCAAACTTTTAGCGTCAATCTAACTATTTAATTTCTTGTTAAATTTAATTATATATTATTATTTAATATTTGAGTTTCATTTCTGGCTTAAAATTCGAACAAATTTTTGGTTTAACCCAATGTTTTCCAGACACTTTCTGAGCGGTTCGTAAAGATTATAATTGCAATAACATTTCACATCCATCTAATTTAATCTATGTAATTTGACCGATAAGGAAAAAAATCTCGAAACTGTCTGGACGGTAAATCTTTGATGTACAAACAATTGCAAAATAAGTACTCGAAATCCTTGGTGAACCATCGAATCCGGAATCATTGCTCCTTGTCGAGTTCATTCTCTTGTGTTCAGCATCATCATCCAGCTCAGTACAAGTTGAACCGCTGCCGTCCGTGCTCTCATTTGTGGCGGTGCTCGTTGTACTTCCGGTGCTGTCGCTACTGACAGAAGGCGTCCTCGAATGATGCCGTCGCCTCTTGATTTTTGCCCGTCTAACTTTGGAGAGATCACGCGGCGTCGCAGTGAGCAACGCCGACGGTGTCGTGTAGAACATCCTGATGAGATCAAGCGGTCGCTGCGACGGAGAGTTCCTTGGGCTGGACTTGGGTGACGTTTTCGTCGAAGGTTTTGCCAAAAGTTGCTTCTCGGATTTGTGTGTATTCTGTTGATTCGTTATTGATTCATTGCTGTGAGCCTCCTTCGTCTCTCTGTTATTCTTTATTGGCGGCGACGACGTCTTCTTGGTTGATAATTTCTTTTTGATCGTGCGCTTTATCTTTGAGGATTGCGGACTGAGACTGGGGCTAGTAGTCAAGCTGGTCTCCTCCGATACAACCGGAGTTTCCACGTCGTCGGCGTTTGTCAAATCGTCCTGATTGCACTGCGAAATTTTCCCAGTCAAGGAAGGAGCGGGTAGTAACTCGTTCGTTGGTGTACTAGGATCTTCGTGTTCCTCATCAATGTTGCAATTTTCGGATTTTTCCGACAACTTAGATACTTCGATTATATTTATGATCGGCACAGTGATTTCAGGTATCAAAAAAGATATTTTTGAATCTGTCAAATCAGATTGTATTGAATTAATAGAATTGTCACGCTTCAACGGTGCCTTTTTCACAGTCGAGTTCGAATTCTTTGCACCAATCACTATCGAAAGATTTTTCTTCTTGGGCGCTGTTTTTTGCACCAGTGTGCAGTTCTTTTCTTTCGCGGCTTCCGCTTTCTTCGCTCCCAGATTTTCCAGAACAATTTTTCCTTCCTTTCTCTCGCCTTCAATGACTGCTGGACCGCTAGATGTCGCGACATTTATTTTAACACTGACATCATTTTTCTCGCTATCGGATTCTTTCACCGGTGAATCGTCAAATACTCGTTTCGGTATCGTTAAATTTGTCTTTTGTTCAATTTTGAAATCAATCATCGTCGCTTCGGGACTCTCTGGTGCTTTAATCTCATTCCAAAAATCGATAGATTCGGTGGAGGCACTCTTTGATAATTGTCCGTCCTCCAGCGGCGATTTCTCACAACTTGCGTTAATCGTTAGCTTCTCTTCCATCACTTTATTTAAAGGCTTCAACGACTTTAACGTTTTCTTAATAGGTGTAATCTTGTCTTTTCCATTGGCAAAGGCGAGTTGTTGTGAAACTATAAGATTGTTCGGATTGCTCAAACTCGATGAGCACTCATTAGTCGGCTTCAAGGAATCAACAGAGATATTTTTCTTCAAGATTCTTGGTGCATTGATGTCTTTTTTATGAAGAGACGTCAGTTTGCCATCGTCGACTTCTACAATTTTAGATACGCCCAAATTTTTACCGACTTTTTTCAAATCTGTCGCGTTGCTGGCTTCATTCATAGCTGTTTTTGATTGCAAAGTTTTCACTTTAGATTCTGCACTATTAAGCTTCGCCGTTTTGCTCGTAAAACTAGATAACTCGGAGTCTCTTGACGTATCCTTTCTCAAGTCGACGCCATTAATTTTCTTGATGTCAGCTTTGAGTAGTTTTGATTCTTTTGGTACGTCGGCTGATGTCTCAATGTTTATTTCCATCTTTTCCAAAGAAACAGATGGTTGTAAAGATAAATCATATGATGTATTTTCATTAGGTTTCCCCACATTGTTTCTTGATGCTTTCTTTAAATCGATATCTTTTTTCATTTCTTCATTATGGTCGTTAATACGCACTTCGCAGTTTGTTTCCTTGAGCAAGGTCATTTTTTTAATCTCTAACTTGGCCGCGTTATTGCGTTGAGACGCGTCAATTTTGAAGGTTGATTTATTATCCGTGTCTACGCCATTGGCTTTCTTCAGAGAGTCAGTGGAAGGAACTTGGGCCAAATTCAATGCTTTGTTTGCCTTCTTTCCCGGTAACACGGCAGCTCTGACTACGTCCTCGGCACTTTTCGGCGAGTTTGCCAGATACTCCGTCGTCTCTCGTAACGAAAGCTCTGGCGCTTCTACGGCATTATTTCTATCCACATTAATTTTAGATGCTTTTGGCAGACGACAAGCCGCACTGTTAAGCACGAGCATCGCGCTATTCGTGTTGTTTTTATCAGCGTTATTGCCATCTTCAATCGAAATATCGCGATTCTGCGATACCGTCAAAAATTTCAATCTGTTTTTCTCCTCCACAAATTTGTCCATTTTTGAAGCTACCAAATTTTTGTTAATCAAAAATTCTGCTGTTTTGGTACTAGAAGAGACTTCTAGACTTGTTTTCATGGAGTCAACCGCACTGTCATTCTGTTGACCTCTATCCTTCTTTGTACGTGTAACGAAAGTATCTTTCAATAATGACAACTGTTTGATTTGCATGTTGTTTTGTTGCGCATTTGTCGAAACAAATGCTGAAGTACTTGATTGCATAAGATTCGTCTCGATATTTTTTGAGGAATTGTCTTCAGCATCGATGTTTTGTACGTCACTTTTTGTTCTTGAGACAATGTCTTGTTTATTTCGTGAATTTTCATTTGATAAAAAAGAAACATCTTTCTTTACCAAAGATTCTATTTCATCTGCAATCTTCTCTAAAGCTGTATCCTTAATTCCGTTCAATTCTGACAAATTTTTGCCTGTTAAACTCTCCAATGTATCATTCTTAAAATTATCTGTCGCATAGACGAAGCCATTTATTATGCTTACTTGACTTTCGTCGTTCTTTGCGTCAAGTTTTTCAAGTTCTTCGAGTTTCTCATCGAGTTTCTCCGTAGGCTTTCTCATCGTTAAGTACACACTATTGCTCGACGAATCCTTTACATAAGGTTTTTTCACAGACAACACTATCTGCGTCTCCGCTTCGTCCGCGCTCCTCGGAGACGCACTGCCATTTTGAATTTCACCTTTAAACTCGTCAACTGTTGTCGATTTGCACTTTTCGTTTTCGACATTTGCATTCACCCAAATCGTAGAAAAATCACCGGCACTATTACAGGCCTCAATTTTAAACATCTGTGGCTTCACCTCATTTTCTATTCGCGAATCGGTGGATGTGTCGCTACAGGTGCTCGATCGTCTGTTATCGAGAACATCGTCTGTGATCTTATCAACGATCGACTTTTTCTTCTTCCTTGCTTTCTTCATAGCTTTCTTCATCCTTGTTGCGACCGCTTCCTCCTCTTCATGCGTCATCGTGTCGGAATCAGCGCTGTTTACACAGTAAGAACAGTTGATCGTCGTGCCCTTCCTGATTAGAGTACCACAACGGGTCTCATTCTCAATTTGTGCTTGCTCTTCGGCCACAAGGTTGTCCAAAACTTTTGCTTGTACCTGCGCGTAAGTGGCCTCGCGCCGCAGCTGTTCAGGGTCGAGGTCAGTGGAGGATCGACGTCGCGTAAATCTACGTGTGACTCGCTTCTGCAGAGCTTCCCGCTCTAGAGGCTCACTTTTCTCGTCGCAATCCAAGTTGATTTGATGATATAAACGCACCTGTTGATTTTTATCATCGCTCAACTTTTTATCCTTAATCAAGAATTTCTCCATGAGAAGCTCGCCCACCGACTTCTCATGTTTCTCATTGTGTTTTCGTAACGCAGGATTGTCCTTCAAAGCCTGCGATCTGATCTTGATGGTAGGCCGGTCACGACGCAAGCGATTCCTGGGACGATGTCCGTCGTGTGATAGAATCCTTGGTGTCGAAACATCGATGTCCGCTGTGTCGATCACTCGTCTCGTGTGCCTCATAGAAATCGGTGAGAAACGATGCAGATGATTGAGCGGAGACTCCGAGATCGTCGACAAATGTGGTGCAAAACGTGGCAACGGAAGGTGGAAGGGTGTTCTGTATGAACATTATGATATTTTGTTTGGCATCGCCACCGTAAAATATGCATTTTGTTAAACTTATTTTTATTTTGGCGGATATTTTTCTCGCGGAACCTTCGACGAATATCTTTTGTAAACAACGCGGGTATTTAAGTTAAGATTATATCACACACAAAACCGATCGTTAGAAACTTTGAGCTTTAATACCAATGCTATTACTTGAAGAAACATTATTATCAGCATACAATTCGTTAATTTGTCGCGCAATTGTATACAATAACATATTTTAAGAATAAAAGTAAAATTTGTGACAAAATACGACGATTAACTCTTTTATTGTTAAAAAATAAAAATTTTATTATTAAAAATAATTTATTTATATAAAAAGATCAATTAAATTTATTTAAAGATTAATTTATTTAAAGTATGGAAATATTTTGAAATATTAAATTCAAACTTACAGTAAAAATTTTGTAATTCTAAATTATGGACACAATGTGATAATTATTATAGAAATTCGAAAAATAAATTTTATATAAAACTTTTCAGAGTTTCAAAAATCTTTTATTTACAGATTAAGATGTAAATTTTATAATTTATAAAACAGAACATAAAATCTAAGATGAAATATGATTAAATGCAAAAATTTTCTTTAGAAAAATATTTTTGCAAATTTCTAAATTTTTCTACAAGTTTGATGTGTTAGGTTTGAATTCAAAGACTATGAAATTCCTTAAAAATCAAGTTTGAAGAGAGTAGAATAATTTTTCAAATTTGTTTGCTATATTAGATCTACCATATTAAATTCAAAAATTTTGACAAGAAATTTAAATTGAATAATCCCAAAAATCTACGAATATTATGTTTTAAAAAATGTTATAAATAAAAACCATTTTTTAAATTAAAAACTAACCATCAGTCTTTATAACGCATATATGTATCATTAATACTTAAAAGATTTTAAAAATATATACATTTAAATCTTAATAAATTGCCTATTGGAACATGGAGGCGTAGTTTATTTAATATAGCGTAGAATAAATTACAAATTCAAATAAAATACATTCTACGAAGTGTAATAAATAAGAAAATATTAAAAATGAATTAAATATTAAATAATTAATATCAATTTTTTTGAGATTTCTAAAAAAATTTTCTATATAAACGCAGCATGCGTTTGCTTTTGAAAAGTTAAAAAAATATAAATTTTTATGAAATTTACTTTTATAACCATAAACTAAGCAAGCAACTTTTTAATTGTGAAATAATATTACTTTCCATTATATTATTTTTTATAATTAAAAAAGGAAATCAGTATACTGTACAATTTCTTCAGAGAAGTGTAATCTAATTATAGTTTTAAATCTTGCCGTCAGATGTCATATTGTTTTATGTCAGATCCTAATGCCCTAACTAGACCGGAGGATAATCCTACTTGTGGCTTATCTGAGTGCATAGGTTGACAGGTTAAACTTATATTAAAGTTGACTTCCAATCGTATTAACCATATCAAATAATTATTTTTATCCAATTAAATCGATTCGGTCGGTCTGTTTATGCACTCAAACTATGCACTCGAATGAGCCACAAGTAGGATCATCTCTGGTCTAGTTAGGGCATAATGGTTGACGTTTCGTTCATCTGATAACTCGCACGCACATGTAATATGTTCGTATCGATTGATGAGCCCTTCGATCGATTACCGCGTATTTGCTCTAACGTCAAATGCTTATTTTCATTCCTCATTACGTTGCAGAACAAAAATATTTCATGAACACTTGTTAGGTAGTGGAAAACAAGCATGGCTGATTTGAAGATGCGTATGATCATTTAACGTATAAATTGATGTTATTTCGATAACGTGCTCTAGAAAAAATTTTTGGTAATTACACACATAAAATCGAAAAATTTGTGATCCATATTTTATTATTTTTATTTATAAACTATTAGTATGTAAAAAATATTTTGTGTAATTTTATATATAAAATATATATGTTATCGTCAAAGCCCGAAAGATCGGCAATCCTAAGATTGCCTAGGCAAAGTTAAAATTGTTAAGAGCGTTTAAGGCAATGTTCGAAATAAAACCTTTATTTATTATTTATTATTTATTTTTTATAAACCACTTTAAGCAATTTTAAGGTTACCTAAATTGTTTTCAGGCAAATTCCGAAATAAAGTTTCATTTCAGACATTGCTTAAAACTTGATAATTTTAACTAGTTAGAGTTACCGATCCTTCGGGCTTTGCCGGTATATGTATACGTATTATATGTATACAAAAATTGGACGAAAAAAATATTGTGAAATTTTAAAGTTTCTTCTAAAGAAATACATTGAAATAGCATCAATTTATACATTTTGTATACAAATTTTACAATTAACACAATTTACACATTTCATCCGTTTCAGAATAATTTTTTGCAGAAAAAAGGATAATATTGCTCTAAAGTATTTTAAAATAATAATACAAGTAAAAACAATGTAATTTGATCAAAATGCTTTCCAGCATATATGTACATATCTTTATATATTAAACAAAATTATTTTAGACAAAATAAAATGTACTAATACTATTTTTATTCAATAAAAATATATTTGAAATATATGCGCAATTTTTATTTTGCAAAACACGCTAATTACGAATTTAGTAAGTAATTTAGTAAGTAGTTTCTTCTTTTTGTTTTCCTATATCACAATAATTAAATTTAAATTATTTTTTCTCTCTTTCCCCTTCTTCTATTTCTCCATTTCTTCCTTACTGTTTGTTCTCTCAAATTATTTAATTGTAATGCTATCGTGTAAATAACTGACTCAATGAAAAATATATTGATCATACAAATCGCAAATTCTTGCCAAAACTATTGATGTGAAAGATAAACGAGGGAAAAATTTGCCTGTCGTTATTATAGCGATTCTGTGTATTTTGCATTTTATTGTAATCATATTTCTGAAATATTCTCAATCGTTTTACGATAACATTTTCGACAAGTTTTCGATATATGTCTAACGGTTTTGCGAAAAATTTCCACCAATCAATTTCCAAAATATTATAAAGGAACATATAAGATAAAAAATAAAATAAAATTTATTAATTTCTATTATTTATCAACTTCTATATTAAACAACATAAAAGTAAAAATTTTAAAAATTGTTTTCTAGTAGACTAAATTTTGGATCTAAACAACAATGTTACGACATTTTGTGTGTGATTGCGCTATAATAAAACACTGATTTATTCTTACCGTCCCGTGCCCGTCATTAACGAACTGTGATTTGCGTAAGCTCCTCCTCCATAGTAAAACGGGACATCATTGTAGTACGGCATTTTTACACTTTATTTTTTTTAATTACAAAGCATTAATAGTAACGCTCGACAATACAACAACGGGAGTAACGACGACGAACGTAAGAAACGCAATTGATCGACTGACTGCGTTGCGTTTTTAGCAGCGACGAACCGACTACGATGACGAACTCACGGCAGCTCTCAGGTGTGTCGAAAAGTAAAAGCGGTTCTCACGGTTCAGGGAGCCAAAACCGACTGAGTTTAAGCCGGCGACCCGGTGTAATAATAGAATTCTAGTATATGAGGCTTCCTAACGCGTCTAAGTATACTACCCGAACTTTAATAAGCCGCGCACGCACGGCGGCTATTACAGCTGGTAATTGCCAAAGAATGCGGAACAAGATAAACTATCTGTCTCTTTAAAACATCAAGTATATAATATTCATAGTATAAAAAATTAAACATTTTTTAGTTGCTAGAAAAAGAAAAATTATTTTGTGAGTTATACTTATTCTCCAAATTTTTTGTGCGTTGAATCCAAATCTGACTTCAAAGAGTGTATATTGCAGAATTTTAAGAAAATCGAAGAAAAACATATTAAAGTAATCATTTTTGTCACGTTATTCCAAAAAAAATTGATTTTATTTTTAATAACTATTAATAAAAAAAGTTTTTGCTTCTTACTTTATATATATCTTTTGTATAAAATATAAAACAATTTTCTATTTTTGTAGTAATAATGTGTATAATTTCTTATTCTCACTTGACACCATTTTCTAACACTATATTTTTTATAGCATAATACAAATAATATATACAATAGTTTTTTTAATAAATAAAATATATGATAGCTTTTTTCTAAAATAAAATTTTTTTCTAAGAAAAAATATAATAATAAATAACTAGACATAAAAACCTATAGAATTTTTCCATAGATTTTCTATAAAAAAAAGATACAAAAAAGCGCCAAGTACACATGTTACTAAAACAGTGTTGTTTACATGTCCATAAAAACCTATAGAATTTTTCTAACAACACTGTTTTAGTAATCGCATGTACTTGTGAATCGTTTTTGTACCTTTTTTTAAAAAGATAATTTTTTATAGATATTATGCCTTTTTTAAGTCTATAAGAAATTGTGTAACTTTAATTGTTGTCTCTTATATCTTGTTATTAAATTGGTTTACAAATCTGTAATATTAATAAAACTTCTAAAAAAATTAATATTTTATCCGTTTGCCAATTTATATCATACTGCTTTTTGACATCCCCCATAGCAAAAAAAACCCAGTGACATCACAATAGACTCACAATGACTATTGTATTACTGGGACTTTTTTTGCTATAGAAATAGAACCATTGTTATGGTGAAAGAAAGTAATGATCCATTCCAGATTTCCCGATCAGTGAATTATTATTATTGTTAAAAATTGTCAAATGTTAAAATTTCTACAAGTACTCTAATCTTTTGAAATATACAGGGTGTTCCACTAAAAGTGGTCATCCCCTTTTATCTTTTAAATTAAAAGAGATAGACCATAACAAATATATCAAATATATCAAATTAAATGGTTCAAACTGAACTCTATTGTGAGCATAATAGTTGCTTACAAAAGCTATTTGTGTTAACAAACGGAGAGGTATGCATAATTTTTTTATAATAATTTTTATAATAATGCAGATATTTTAATGTAAGTAAAATTGTAGCGCTGTTTGAAAAGAATACAACGATGTATGATTTAATATAAATATTTTATATATTATACGAGTTTTATCGGCTTGAAATATCGCGGACGTCGTCTACCTTTTCACTTTCGGCTCTGCGATATGGCAAACTTCAATAATTAATTAATAATTAACAGCGCTACAATTGACATACGTCAATTTCTAACGCACGAGTCACATGTTGGCCATATCGCAGGGCCGAAAGTGAAAAGGTAGACGTCGCCCACGATATTTCAAGTCGATAAAACTCGTATAATATGTAAAATATTTAAATTTAATTCATACATCGTTGTATTCTTTTCAAACAGCGCTACAATTTTTCTTACATTAAAATATCCACATTATTATAAAAAAATTATGCATACCTCTCCATTCATTAACACAAATAGCTTTTGTAAGCAACTATTATGCTCACAATAAAGTTCAGTTTGAACCATTTAATTTGATATATATTTGTTATAGTCTATCTCTTTTAATTTAAAAGATAAAAGGGAGTGACCACTTTGGTGGGACACCTTATATCAGTTATACAGGATACCCTAAAATTAGATTGACAAACTTCAGATGGTTACAAAGGACACCAAAACAATTTTATCAATAAATCCGTGTCTGCAAATTTTTTGAACCGTTTTAGCACTAAAATGGTTTTTGAAGTGAAGTATATTTTTGCAGCAGTATGAAGTATATTTTGTTCAAAATGGCAGTTATTTACTTCCATACAAAGATTGCATCGTCGGATGCAATCCAACTCATTCATGGATTTACGGACCCATGGAATATTCTCAGAACAGCTTGCACATGTGCGCAAGCGGCCATCACTCTCGCTAGATCTTCCTCTCCAAGTACAGGAGTCTCGTACACCAGAGATTTCACATAACCCCAAAGGAAAAAGTCAAAAAGAGTAAGATCAAGAGATCGCGCAGGTCAAGCTACAGAACCTCCTCTTCCAATTCAGCGGTTCGAAAAATTCAGATCCAGATATTCGCACACATCCAAAATGAAACGTGGAGATACACCGTCATATTGCAACCACATGTCTCATCGTACGTTCAAAAGGATATCTTCTAAAAGATCTGGTAGAACATATTGCAGGAATTGGAGATAAATATAAGCATTTAAATGAGGTGGCAGCAAGTATGAACCAATCAAATTATCGCCGATAATATCGGCCCAAATGTTGATGGCAAACTGGCATTAGTCCAAAAGTAGCATGAGGATTTTCATCAGCCCAGATGTGGCTGTTGCGACTATTGAAGAAACCATTCCGAATGAAACATGTCTCATCCGTGAACTATACGTTTCTGCCGAAGTCAGGCTGCACTCAAAAATCAACGGAAGAAAACGATTCGAAAGTGATAGTCTCATCGGCAGGACTTATCGCTTGCACTCTTTGGTTATGGTAGGGATGAACTTGTTGGTCATAAGAAACACGCCATACCGTCGACTTAGCAGCCCCCATGTGACGTGCAATTGCGCGAACACTTGTGGAAGTTCTTGCTTGCGGTTCAGGACTTCTTCATATGCTGCAATGCGTGTTTCTTTTGGACAATCGCACCATCAGTGCGCATCAGGTTGCCAACTTCTCGAAAACGACGATGAACGGACGCAAAGATAGTATGATGAAGATGATGACGATGAGGATATCTCTCTTTATACAAGCGTGCAGCTTCTCCATTACATCTAGCTTCTCCATAAATCAGATACACATGGACCAGTTCTTCATAAGAAAACTTGTCCATTTTTTAAAACAAATTTCAACCTAACAATGATAAATACTAAGTGTGACGTGGAATGAATACTGAATACTGTGATACTGAGCTTAGTCAACAATGTCTTATTGTTAATCAAACAATGTCTTAGTCTTTAATTCTCTAGTGCCAAAATGGCAAATCATTTGGCACATTCGGACATGGGTTTATTGATAAAATTGGTTTGTTTTGGTGTCTTTTATAACCTAACCTGAAGTTTGTTGGTCTAATTTTGGGACATCCTTTGTGTGTATACAGTGTGTTTCATTTTAATCTAGCCAGGCGAATATTTCAAACGCTGTTGAGTTTGGAGAAAAATGTTTCAGATAAAAGTTGTAGGGTTCGGAGGGGAACACAAGATGGTGGGCTTGAGTTTTTGATGAAGGTAAAATTGAAGGTCATATGAAGGTCAACTTTGTTTTTTTAAATGAAATGTAGTATTTTTCATTGCATATTCTGAAAAAACATTAAAATTCTGCATTAAAATTGTCTGACACGTTTTTCATGAAAATCCATAATTTTTGAAGAAATTTAGCAATTAAAAAAAAATGTTTGTTTTTCGTAAAGAGAATCATGCATCAATTTGTACATGTTTATGAACATTTCTCGTTCTTAGAGTTACCCGGAATCAACGGCGTGGACGTGACGAAAATTTGATTCCATCGGAGTGCTTGATTTACGTGAGTCCCCTTGCCTCTCACGCACGCGCGCGCGCGTGTGTGTATGTGTGTATGTGTGTGTGGGTGTGTGTGTTTGTTCAAATGTCATGTTCAAATTGAGCACCATTCTCTGCGATGCAAGCATCTACTCTGGTTTGGAAGAAATTGGTTGCTCGAAGAATTTCATCATTACTTAAAGATTGAATTGTTTCTCTTATCCTACGAATCATATCATCCCTTGTAGTTAGACATTTACGGTACACCAAGTCTTTTACCCTTCCTCACAAATAATAATCTAGGATAGTAAAGTCCGGTGATCGAAGTGGATAATTGATCGGACCGTATTTGCCTATCCACTTATTGGGAAACATAGTATTTAGAGCTGCACGGGCAACTCTTGATGTATGCGACGGGCATCTATCTTGTTGGAACCACATATCCAGGCGCAATCGCAGAGATAGATTTTCTAATAAGACAGGAAGATCTGTCTTTATCAAGGCTGAATACCTATTACCGTTTAAATTTTCTTCAAAGAAGATAGGACCTACGATCTGACTACCAATAATGCCGCACCAAACATTCACCTTCCAAATATGTTGATGATCCATTTCTCTCAACCAGTGAGGATTAACTTGCGACCAATAACAACAGTTCCACGTATTGACACATCCACAAAAATGTTTAGGCGGGAATAGTTGGACAGCACATAATAGGGCTATTCTTCATTGATGGAAATCTAACAGCACAAAAGTATGAGGCCATGCTCCGAGACGATATTATACCAATTCTTCGCAACATTTTCGATCCAGATTTTGATTCAGTTTGGTTTCAGCAGGACGATGCCCCTCCACATTTTAGATTACAAGTGCGGAATTTTTTAAACAACGCTTTTCCTGAAAGATGGATAGGAAGGAGAGACGCAATCGAGGGGCCACCCAGGTCACCTGACCTGTCTCCCCTAGACTTTTTCTTCTGGGATTATTTAAAAGACCGAATGTACAGAATTAAACCTCAAAGTCTTAATGACTTGCAACTACGAATTATCGACAAAGTGGCATTAATTACCACCGAAATATTACAAAACATTACAACTAGTTTTTACAATCGTTTGGCCCACTGTCAAACTGTAGAAGGTCGACAGTTTGAATACTTACTGTAAACACACACCCACTCATCCACACACACAAACACAAACACGCGGGTTCTAATAACCGTCACGTCCTTGCCGTAGACTTTGGATAACGCAAAGAATAAGAAATGCAAATTTTTGTTTACATAATCATAACTTTTGATTGGAGGGTCGTAGCAAACTTTCTCAAAAACCGTTGTTTTTGTCTTTAAAAGATCTTTTAAATGAGCTCCCAGTTGACTTTTCATGCCATTTAAGATTTTTAAGTCACCCCCGCCCCCTTGCCCCAAAAAGGTGGGGGATGGATGCCATTCTGATAAACAATAGCGTTCATGATCCTATCAAATCTCTCCAAATTTTAACTCTCTACCTCGATCCGTTCAAAAGTTACGTGTGTGTCCAGACTTTTGGCCCACCCTGTATATAATATACAGGATAGTCCATTTTAATCAGTCCACTAGAATATCTCACCTATAAAACCCTTAAATTTAAGATAAAAATGTTTTAGACAAAAATTTGCTCAGTTACTAGGGGGAAAGAAGGTGGCGATCTTGGTTGATTTTAAGATGTTAAGGTTCAAGGTCACCTAAAATTTTCTAAATTGAAACCCCAGTTTTTTATTTCATATTTATGTAGCTTTTCGAAACACAATAATAAAGTATTTTTTCATTAAATACTTTACGAATTATGAGGCTTAAAAATTAATAGGTCAACGTTTAGTCAACCCACTATCTTAAAGCAATTAAGTTTGAGGCAAAGAGAAGATAATGACCTTGGATGACTTTGACATGCTGTCTTCAGGCTAGGTCGAGGTCTCCTTGAATTTTTAAAAATATATTTTTTATTTTTATTCTACTTTTAGCGCTACCCGGGAACGGGGTAAACGTAGTAGTTTTTTATTCCCTCTGGGGTGCTTTATTAACATGAATTCCTCTTACCTCTCATGATTTTTTCCAAATTTATTGCAGATGTTCAAAGATATTTCCATTTTCTGAAATACATAAT
The DNA here is from genome assembly GCF_040581485.1 of Linepithema humile. Classification (NCBI taxonomy): domain Eukaryota; kingdom Metazoa; phylum Arthropoda; class Insecta; order Hymenoptera; family Formicidae; genus Linepithema; species Linepithema humile. Next base: position 14,601,609 of record NC_090130.1, on the reverse strand, counting down.
GCAATTCTCTGCTAGAAATGTCTGACAGTTTGTAATAACACATTCCGTATGTTTCTACAAGCTGCTTGAATTCTTTTGATTATATCTTCTTTAGTTGTTGGTTCCTGTTCATCGACAACATTCTTTAAATACCCCCACAAATAAAAGTCAAGCGAAATTAAATCTGGCAATCACAGGGGCTATGGTACGGGTCCACCTCGTCCAATCCATCTTCTATTAAAGTACCTTTTTAAATAATTTTTTACAATTCGTGCATAGTGTGGTCCCGCCCCATCTAGCTGAATCCGCATTCTTTACCTTGTATGTAAATCAACATTTTCAAGCAAAATTGGAAGTTTATCTCGTAGGCACTCCAAAAAGTTTCCTCTGTTAATATATTTTCATAAAAAAATATGGACCTATTAGATAACCATTGATAATGCCACATCAAACTTTATATTCCAGCGATGTTGAGCATCTATTTGCCGATACTAACAAGAATTAATAGCTGACTGGGTAATGACAATTACGCCTGTTTAGTTCAACAGTACATTTAAATGTTGATTTATCAGAAAACATAACATTATAAATATACAAGGTGTCCCATTTTAAAAACCCCACGTGAATAACTTTTCAGAGAGACATTTTCAAAAAAAATAACTTCATTATAGTGTTTTGAAATGCTCTTGACACCAGCTATTAGATTTTGGAATAAAAAATAGGGTGTTCTATTTAAAAAAACAAAGTTGACCTCCATATGACCTTGGCATGTACACCCTAGGTTAAACCAATGTCATCATCGGATGTCCCCCTCCAAACCCAACAACTTTGACCTAAATCATTTTTCTTGAAAATGTCTCTCTGAAAAGTTATTCACGTGGGGTTTTTAAAATGGGACACCCTGTATATATACATAACAGTGGATTAACGGTTATTTTGGGGACCTCGAAGAAAGTCACTTCCGGGAGGGAATCGAGAAACGTTGGACCAAGTGTGTTGAGCTTCGAGGGAATTATATTGAAAAATAAAATATAACTTGAATCAGATTTATTTTGTTTTCATTGACATTCCGGAAACTTTTCAATCTACCATATATATATAAGCTCAACACACTTGGTCCAACGTTTCTCGATTTCCTCCCGGAAGTGACTTTCTTCGAGATCCCTAAAATAACCGTTAATCCTCTGTTTTGATTGCATTTTTATTTATGGTGTGTAGTGATGAATCTAGGTCTCATCCATGAACACAAATCGTCTCTTGAAATCCGTTGCATTCCTCTTAAACACTTCCAAACAATCGGCTGAGATTCGGGCTCGAATGCGTTTTTGGATGAATGATGCATTTGCTCCGGATTGAGCAAATACAACATTCATCTTGCAGAAAGTTTTTTTAAGCCCAATTTATTATGTAAAATATGAACTATTCATTCATAAGAGATGCCCACGGTTTTGTCAATTTCATGCACTTTTATTCGGCAATCTATCAAAACCATGTCATGGATTTTAACCTTAATTTCTGGTGCTTTTAAATATCCTGAACGTGGTTTATCACTTGTGTGCATGCGGCCACGCTTGAATTCCGAAACCCAAAAACCCACGATGGAAAATAAAGGTGATGAATCCCCAAGAACAGCATCTAATCCTCGATTTGATTTCCGTTGCGGTTTTTCCCTCCAAATGGAAAAATTTGATGACCGCTTGAATTTCGTTTTTATCCATTATTGAAAACACACAAAGGTGTTTGACTTGAATACTTGTCAAAACCAGACTATTTGACAGGTCGATTTGACATTTGCAGTCAATTCATATGAAAGAATTGCCAACACAGCGACATAAAAATATTTGAAAAAAAGCAACCTCCTAGTGGCGATTCCGGAAACTTTTCAATCTACCCAGAATAGATCTATTATAGATCATCTATATCTTCGGTATACAAGGTGTCCGGTAATTGCTGAATCACCTCTCGGGTGTAGGTAGAGCAGGTTAAACCTAGTAGAAAAGTCCTCTACCGTTTTGCGATTTTCGCAATAATTAATGAGAAAATAATTAAAGAAGATCGGCCAATTTGCGCGAGTCTAAGCGCGCGGCGAGAAAAGACAGCCCACTGTTACGTGGTCGCTAGGACGCAAGAATCTAGCGTTACGCACCGCTCCTATGTTGCCGTTGTCATATAGAGCGCTCCTTCCAACGCTTCGTCGCGCGCCTAGTAACCAAATAACAGTAGTAGTACCGCCATGGGTCTCTTCTCGCCACGTTCTTAAATTCACGCAAATTGGCCGATATTTTTTAATCAATTTCTCACTAATTATTGCGAAAATCGCAATATGGTAGAGGACTTTTCTACTCGGTTTAACTCGTTCTACCTACACCCGAGAGGTGATTCAGCAATTACCGGACACCTTGTATATGTATCTTTTCAAGATACATACATGCATACATATGTATGTATAATGGCAGATGTGTGAAACAGATTGTTGAATTGAACGTTTTATTACTGTCGTGACTCATTGTCAGTGACTACCCGGCGTATAATGAACAGAGATACTAATAAGATGAACATGTTATTTTTGTCAAAAGCGTTTGTATACAAGTCGATAAAAGACAGCGATTGATAATGCCACACCAAACACACACACTTAAAAGTTCTACGTCGTTCAACATTGTTATTACAAACTGTCAGATATTTCCAGAAGAAAATTGCGTTGTGTATTCGAGAAAATGAAAATCTGTTTAATCTTTTGTAATAAATCTAGAAAAAATCGTGAGCGACAAGGGGAACTCACGTTATATAAAGCAACTCAAAGGGAACAGTAAACTACTTCACGCCGTTGGTCCTGGATAGCGCTAAAAGTAAAATTGGAATAAAAAATGTATTTAAAAATTTCAAGGTGACCTCGACCTAGCTTGAGGACAGCACGTCAAAGTCAACTAAGGTCATTATCTTCTTTTTATCTCAAATTTAATTACTTTAAGATAGTGGGTTGACTAAATGTTGACCTGTTAACTTTCAAGCCTTATAACTCGTAAAGTACTTAATGAAAAAATACTTTATTATAGTGTTTTGAAAATGTCTTGAAGTCACTTATACAAATATGATATGAAAAATGAAGGTTTTAATTTAAAAAATTTTAGGTGAATTTGACCTGACTATAATGGCATTTTTTTAGGTTAACCAAGCTCACCATCTTCTTTCCCCTTAGTAACTGAACAACTTTTGTCTCAAACATTTTTTTCTTAAACTTAAGGATTTTGAGATAATCTAATGGATTGATTAAAATGGATTATTCTTATACACATGGTGTCCGATAATTCACGGATCAACGCTCTTAAGCGGATAGAACACATTAAACAGAAAAGTTCTTTACTATTTTGCAATTCTCGCAATAATTATTTAAGTATTCATTTAAAAAGATTGCCGAATAAGTGCGCGGCTAGACCGTAGGATATAACTGTAGGATATAGCTGTAGGCTTCTGCCCACTTGCTACTGTTCGTGCGTACTGCGATTCTCGTCGCGCGGCCAAACATTTCGTTGCCGTGCGACATGTGACTCGCCGCTGACACGCCTACAGTTACATCCTACGGTCTAGCCGCGCGCTTATGCTATTTTTTTTAATTAATACTTAAATATTTATTGCGAGAATTGCAAAATGGTAAAAAACTTTTCTGTTTTGTTTAATGTGTTCTATCCGCTCATGAGAGTTGATCCGTGAGTTACCGGACATCCTATACATACAGGATGTCCCAAAAATTTTGACAAAGCACTCGTAGCAGGTAGACCGAACTAAACTGAGTCGAAAAGTGCTGTACCATTTTGCAATTTTCGCAACAGTTAACGAGTTATTAATTACTAAAGATCGCTGAATAAGCGCGTGTCCAGCCTACTGTCAAATGCAAACGCGCAGCAAGATACGATCGTCCAGCTATCATGGTCGTTAGGCGCGCGGGGAGTTGTTTACTATAAGCGGCAAAGCTCGTTCTGAGATATGATTGTCCCCCGTTTTTTTATTGTATCTCACGACGACCACAAATATCTCTTGAACAATGTATTTTAAAGAAAAATGTTTCATATAAAAGTTAGAGGGTTTAAAGGGGGCCAATTGATGATCTTATTAGATTTTGAGTCCGAGGTCCGTGTTAGGCCTAGTAGGGTCTAAGTTAATTTTTTAAAATAGAAATCCCCATTTTTTACTACAGATTTGGCCTCAAAATAAAACAATTTTGTTCTTGGTCATTTGCTGCTAAACCCTTTCCAACAGGCCCAAAACGTTGATCGAAGTTATTATTATGTAATTCATTACAAATCGTCAATTTTTGGGCATATAATCTTAAAAATTGACGAATTCTAGAAAAAATTATGTACTTTAAGATTTAGAGGTGGCGATTTGATGGTTAAATTGAATATTGGGTTCAAGTCCCAAGTTGGGCTCAATAAGTATTGACTTGCGTTATGATTCTTCTAATAATTAGGAACCAAAATCTAATCAATTTTCCAAAAACACAATACTATTTGAATTGAAGACGTGAAACCTGCATCAGCGATAAGACATTGGTGGATGCTGTGTATGTTTTTGTATTAATTGGAATAGTGTGTTAATAATGTGAATACATAAACACACGGCAGAGAGGAGTCATAAAATACTGCGGGAGTGACGAACCGTGGGGTCCTCATCTCTGCTCTGACACACACACACACACACACACACACACACACACACACACACCGATACATTTTGAACAGAATTGTAATGATTCGAATTAATAACGGCGGCATTTTAAACCACAATTTATCATTATTTGGTATAAAATCCAGATTAGCATAACTCAGCGAAAAATTATCGTATCAAGTTCCGCAATAGCGCATTTTGAAGGAGAGAATTTGAACTTTCACGCGCTTTTTATCCCATTAAGCTACATCAATTAATTCACTCCGTGCAACTCAGAAAATTGGACTCTCTATTAATTAATTTTGCAGGTCTTTACTGTATCATCCGCCATTGGAAAACTAATCACACACAATCGGCATTAAAAGTTTTTCAAAATACAGACTTCAAGCTTTATTTTCGCTTTTAAGTACCTTGACACGATAATTACTAGGTGCGCAACTAAGTTTCCGGGTTTCACACATGAATGGCGCTAACGATACATGTAGTCGATATACATGTCTAAAGTTGTGTTTTTTTATTAACTTGGACATCTGTCAACAATAACCAGTCATAATACCAACACATATTGCAACGCAAAAATATTTTTTCTAACAATAAAGATGTCGAGTTTTGTGCCAAATAAACAGCATTTGCGGGAAGCTTTGCTTTTCTGCTTCAACTTGAAAGAAAATGCAGCTGAAGCACGCCGTTTGCTTGAGAAAGCCTACGGCGAACATGCACAATCGAAAACTACTTGTGAAGATTGGTTTAAACGCTTTAGAAATGGCGATTTCGACACTGAGGACAAGGAGCGCTCCGGAAGACCAAAAACATTTGAGGACGCCGATCTGCAAGCGTTATTGGATGAAAATGATACGCAAACACAAGACAACAACAACTGATAAATTTGAACCATGCATTGCTCGAAAAACGGCCAGAATGGGACACGAGACACGAACGAGTGATATTGCAGCACGACAACGTTCCGTGCCATCGCACTTCCATCGTCCAGGACACCATCAAAACGCTGAAATGGGATCTGCTACCGCACCCGCTGTATTCACCAGACCTGGCCCCTTCCAATTATCACTTGTTCCGGTCGATGGCACATGGCTTAGCTGGGCTACACTTGGCCAATTTCGAAGAAGTGCAAAACTGATTGGATAAATGGTTTCGATGCAAAGACGCGTCGTTTTATCGTCGCGGTATTCATGTATTGCCAGAGAGATGGCAAAAATGTGTAGCTAGCGAGGGACGATACTTTGAATAAACCGTTTTTTTGTATTTCTCTTGAAATTTTCCATTTTGCATTGATAAAAAAAAACCCGGAAACTTAATTGCGCACCTAGTATTAACTGTGTTATAAGAATTTAAAGTTTCATAATTTTTTCTTATTTTTCTATTGTACCACTTTTTCTTTGACTGTATGTGTACACGTATATACAGGATGTGCGGTAATTGCTGAATCACCTCTCGAGTGCAGGTAGAGCGGATTAAACCGAGAAAGGTTCTTTACCGGACATCCTATACATACAGGATGTCCCAAAAATTTTGACAAAGCACTCGTAGCAGGTAGACCGAACTAAACTGAGTCGAAAAGTGCTGTACCATTTTGCCGTTTTGCGATTTTCGCAATAATTAACCAGTTGAGTAGTAATGTATCATATATGTACAAAAAAAAAGTGCCAAACGTGGTAATGTATCATATATGTACATTTCTAAATAACTTCACTAATTTTCAACAGATTTGCATAAAACTTGATATCCTAAAGTTTTTTGGACTGCTGAATTCGAATCTGTTGTCAAAATTGCAAAATTTAAAATGGCGGATCCAATATGGCGACTGTCAATTGTTAAAACGACTAAAATATTAGAGTTAGGTAAAATATGTATAAGACCTTATTTGTAGAGCTTTTTATGAGCTTCATTTTTTGTTTGACAACTTTTTCCGTATAATGAATACTTTCTGAAATAATTAACAAAAACAGTTTTATTTTTGAACCTTTGAGGGGAACTGGGGGACGGAGGGGGCAAAAATCCATTTGGGAATATTATTTACTAGATAAAATAAGTATTTAGGCTGAATATAAGCCAAATTGGAGGTGATAGCTTTTCGAAAGTTCACCCCCCTTGTTTTGACCCATCTCCACTTTTAACTTGAAAATTGTAGTAAACATTGTCAAAAATCATTGTTTTTGTCTTGAAATGCCCTTTCAAATGATCCCCACTCAATCCATAGTGCCATTTAACATTTTCCACTCCTATTTTGCCCCCCCCCCCCCCTCACCCACCAGGGCGTAGAGAAGGAATCCACACCCATTCCGAAAAGTTACTTTTTCGAAAACTTTGAACTCATGTTTCACCATTTTTCAATATTTTAACTTTTGGCTCTTATCACTTTTGGCACAAATCTTTTGGAAAAGTCTACCACTCAACTGGTTAATGAGAAATTAATTAAAGAAGATCGGCCAATTTCCGCAAGTCTAAGCGCGCGGCGAGAAGAGACAGTGCATTGTTACGTGGTCGCTAGAACGCAAGGATCTAGCGTTACGCACCGCTCGTATGTTGCCGTTGTCAATTGTAGAGAGCGCTCCTCCCAACGCTTCATCGCGCGTCTGGTAACCAAATAACAGTGGACTGTACCGCTACGGGTCTCTTCTCGCTGCGCACTTAAACTCGCGCAAATTGGCCGATATTTTTAAATTAATTTCTCATTAATTATTACAAAAATCGAAAAATGATAGAGGACTTTTCTACTCGGTTTAACCCGCTCTACCTGCATCCGAGAGGTGATTCAGCAATTATCGGACACCCTGTATATAAAACATTAATTTTGGTAAAACTTTCGTTCAGGGAAGGCTCCTCCAATGATCTTGATTTTGACATTTGTTGTCGAGGTCAGTGTCCTTAGTAACAATCAAAAGGTTTCAGCCGTTACTCGTTGTTTATTAAACAGTTATTAAAGTTTTTAAAAAAAGTTACTGAAATGCTGTTGGTTACTGTAAAAAAATTTAATGAGTAGAACGCAATTTTCTGACACCATGTACATTTAATAGAGCGTACTTTTAGCAGATTTATTTATTTATGTGTAGTAAATCGAATGCGTGGGTGGAGCCCCTCCCCCGTCCATGTGTTTACTTTTTACTTATTTTTATTGAGAAATTCGTGCAAACGCATGTTGAAAATTTACAAAATCTTCAAATAATCCAACTGTCTGATACAAAACTATATGACAACGCTGACTATTTTACCCCAAGGTTTATAATTATACGATTCCACGTGGATTTACAACTTTTTGCGCGAAGCGAGGTCCAGCTCACATCACCCGGTGCTTCAGACGTGAAACGAGGTTTATAATTATACTGTTCCACATGAGTTTGCAACTTTTCGCGCGAAGCGAGGTCCACATGTACGATAGTATGTGATACGAAAAGGAAAAAAAAACTAGTTTTCTTTTTTTTTAATACTTTATTCACCAAAATTTTAAACTATATTGGATGGATCTAATAAGTACACACGGTCACAGAAATGCCTTAACACATGAACTTGCACGAGTGTGAATTTTACAAGCCAATTCAAATGTGCCTTGACACTCGTTGACAAATTCATGTGTTAAGGTATTCCTGTGACCGTGTGCACATAGAATTTATTATCTCATAGAAGGCATCGATGCGTTCAAAATTATATTATTATATTAATTAAACCCACACAGCATGCATATCCGGGGGACATTCAGAAGACATCCCAAAGATATCGTATCTCTCAAAGATATCTTTGAGATGTCTTCTGGACGTTTTTTGGATATGCATGCTGTGTGGGAATTATATTATATTTTTTTAAATAAAAATTCAGCAAGATAATTTGTGAAATGTTAATCGCGTGGGCCGTAGCGAGGAATATTTGCTCTTATGTCCTTCCATAATCTTTCTATATTTTGTGTATGGACTCGTGTTTCTAGAGCGACAAAATTAGTTGCATGGCTCACTGTTCGATGTATGTATCTGTTTTCATTACGTGAAGCATCATACGCCATTTGTCTGTTTGAACCAGGAGCAACATTTTTCTGAATGATCGGCAATAGTATTTCGGCACTTCGACTTGGTACAGGCAAAATAAAAACGTTTTTCGTATTTCTCTCAATACCACCGAAAACCCATTAGCCTCGTATTATGCGTCCAGTATTGTATTTTACCTATTTTTACCTCATCTAGTTCGACGATTTTATTCATTCTACCAATTGGCTCTTGTTTCGTTAAAAGCCACTGTTGAAGCAACTAGAGTTGATTTAGCAAAGAAACACGCAATATTACGAGTAAACATAAATTAATAAAGTAAAGAGTACATTATTTACCTCTCGACAAAAATTCGTCCAATCGACTACAGCGTTATTATTCAATTGCAATTCAATTTTGTAGAATTTATATCGTGGTGGCTGTAGCATTAGAAAGTACGCAACAAAAAACGACAAATTTTCACTAGATCCAGTGTGCTAGATCTATACGTTCGTTCAAATATCTGTGAAATGCATGAGTTTAAAATTGCACGTTACTTTTCGTAGCTTTCGACCTTTAATAACTTTATAATAGCTTTTCGTACAATGAAATAAATGATTTTCGGAACTGTTTACTAGTATTAACAAATTTTGACATCTTGAACACGTTACTTCACTACGAACGACTTTCTTTTCACACAAAAAGTTCCACAAAGAATGAAAATTGTGTGTCATATTGAGAAATTCGCAAACGCATGTTGAAAGTTCACAAAATCTTCAAATAATCCAATCATCTGATACAGAACTATATGACGCACTGACTATTGGATCGATAAGGTATTTGATCGAAAAAACCAAAACAAAACAGTAAACTGTATTATATGCTAGATATTTGTGTATAACACACATCATATATGTTTACTTCTCAAATGTATGTACAAGGAAAACGATGTCGAAAAATGATGATCTATTCAGTAAGTTTTTTTGTTAATAACTTGTTAATAAACAACGAACAACGGCTAAAACCTTTTGATTGTTCAGGACTCATCAACATATGTCAAGATCAAGATCATTGGAGGAGCCTCCTCTACACGGGAGTTTTACCTTAATTTTAATTATTTGTAAAATTTTGAATTAATACAACTTGTAATTTTTTTTTAAAGATTCCTAACATCATCCTATGATTTTGTTCACATAAGCTAGACTGCATCTTTACAAATCATGAAAAAATTGAAAACAAATTGTGCACACAACGGTTTCTCATCGTAATAACAATATATTATAATTTTATTTCATATATTTGTAGTATTAATCAGTGGATAAATAAATATACACTTAATTTTAATTATTATTCACGCTGATAAAAGAATTAATAGATCAACATAAAAATTATACCATTATTTTCCTCTTAAAAAAATTATATTTTACTTTTTTTAAGTAATATTAAAATCATGTTTAATTACTGAAAAATTTAAGCCTTTTAATCAAACTTGTTTAAATAAAATTCAAATCGATCTTGCTGGGGATTCATTAAACAGACTTTTTCCAATAAAGCATTACAGATATTATCGCACAATATTTCATATAAACAATGATATAAATATATATCAATATCAATATAAATATATATTGATAAGAATATTTTGGTATACATAAGTATACATACAAAAAATACATAAACAATAACAACAAAATACATATAATATCAATAAGCTGTCTAGCAATTAAATTTTGTGCTTATATCTTGTCTAAATTTACATTAAAAATCTAAGACGCGAAACATGCAAGGCAAAAAGAGTATGAGCATGCTGAAATGTAAGAATGTGATTGTGTTACAATATTCTCGCATATATGTTAATGCTATTCAAGTAAAAACACTGCTCGCGCGTGTCATGTGTCGAATTAACCGTCCGCGTCAATCAATTGATATGCAAATAGAACAACTTAAACCAGTCAAGATGCATTAAAGATTTTTTTCAATTGTGTAATTTATACGCTGTTAAGGAGATGCTTTCAATAGTACATCATATGCTTACCGTCGCATCTTAAACCTTGTCGAAACAATCCATACAGCATCGATCCACAATGATCACAAAAAGTTGGCGACATGAAAGTATGAGTGCGAAATCTGTGGGGCACATCTATCTTGAAACGTTCTCTTAAGTACTGTAATGAAACAAATATATAATTCAAAAAATTAAATGGCAAAAAATTAAATAAATAATAAAATAAGTAGCTAATAAACAGAAATACAATAAGTAAATAATAGGCAATCAAATAAATAAATAAAGAAGATAATATAAAATTTATAAATTGCAAAATTATCGCTGCAATACTGCATTGTCTATTATATCACTAAAGTGTACTTTTATGACATGTAAATATAAATATAATATAATAAGTATAATAATAATAAAATTAATATAAGTAATATAAGTATAATAATATATATTATAAATCAAAATAATTTTCATATAGAAACTTATTCATCTACATTGAGACGCGTAAATTTAAACTGTACACCGATCTCAGATTGAGATACATATAGTGTACAAAAATTAATTACATTAATTAATTACATTGATACAAATTACATTGATTACAAATTAATTAATTACATTGATCTCACATTCAGAGAATCAGAATGTACGAATAGGAAATTATTGGAAAGAAGGAAAGAAGGAAGAATGAGAGAAAAAATATCAGGATGCGAGCCGGGGGATGGCTAAGCCGGGATTTGAACCCGAGTCTTTCGCTTATCGGACGACTATTCTTTCCACTAAACTACTCAGACTCCACACTTCTAATATTTAACTCCCGTTGGTTTAGGAAATAAACAATTCAGTAGAAGATAGACGCGTCTTTATGCCGGCCTGATTTAAATACAAGAAAAAGGTTTGTATGATAGCTATCAAATATAATATTATATAATACTGGAGCACATCGAGCCGTCACGGATGTTAGTGTGAAAATTTTATTATTTTTTATATAGAAACTTATTCGTCTACATTGAGACGTTAAATTGTACACTGATCTCAGATTGAGATACATAGAGTGTATGAAAATTTTTCTCTCGTTCTTTCTTCTTTCCATCAATAATTTCCTATTCACATTCTGATTCTCAGAATATGAATTCAATGTACTTAATTTTCGTACACTCTATGTATCTCAATCTGTGATTGGTGTATAATTTAACATCTCAATGTAGACGAATAAGTTTTTATATAAAAAATAATAAAATTTTCGCAGCAATATTTGCGACGGCTCGATGTGCTCCAGTATTATATTATATTTGATAGTATCATACGAGCTTTTCGAAATAATTTATCTTAATACAAATATTAGAATTGTTTTATAAATTTTATTCTTTTATTATAGATATCAATACTTACTATTGTATTTTCCGATTCTCTCCCGCTTTCGGGACATTTGGTTAACAATTTGTCGTGGCATTTTTTATGTACCGCAGTTTGACACGCTGTAATAAAAAGAATCCCGTTATAAGTTTTGTTGTATATAAATTAATAAACTTTGCGAAATAAGAAATAAAAGCTTTACCTTGGCATTGATATCCCTGTTTTCCAAAACCCCTATAATGGAAAATAAACGATTAAGAAAATTTCTTTGTCAGTAATCAGTACAAAATATATATTCTTAGTAGCACAAAGTATTGACTTAATTGATTATATTGGTTAAATATATTGATTATATTGGTTATACTAAAAGTGTATTAACCAGTTGAGTGGTAATGTATCATATATGTACAAAAAAAAATGCCAAACGTGATATTGTATCATATATGTACATTTTTAAGTAACTCCAATAATTTTCAACAGATTTGTATAAAACTTGATATCCTAAGGGTTTTTGGGCTGCTGAATTCGAATCTGATGTCAAAATTGCAAAATTCAAAATGGCGGATCCAATATGGCGACTGTTAATTGTTAAAACGACTAAAATATTGGAGTTAGGTAAAATATGTATAAGACCTTATTTATAGAGCTTTTTATGAGCTTCATTTTTTGTTTGACAACTTTTCCGTACAATAAATACTTTCTGAAATAATTAACAAAAACAGTTTTACTTTTGAACCTTTGAGGGCTGGGGGCGGAGGGGGCATTTGCGCCAAAAATTCATTTTGGAATATTATTTACTAGATAAAATAAGTATTTAGGCTGAATATAAGCCAAATCGGAGGTGATAGCTTTTCTACCCCCCTTTTTTTATTTATCTCCACTTTTGACTGGAAGATCGTAGTAAACATTTTCAAAAATCATTGTGCCCGTCTTGAAATGTAAATATTTTCAAAAATCATTGTTCTCGCCCTTTCAAATGAGTTTCCACTCGATCTATAGTGCCATTTAACATTTTCTACCCCTATTCTGCCCTCTCCCGCCACGCCCTGAGGGGCGAGGGGGGGTCACACCCATTTCAAAAAGTTGCTTTTTCGAAAACTTTGAACCCATGTTTCACCGTTTTTCGATATTTTAACTTTTGACTTTTACCACTTTTGGCACAAATCTTTCGGAAAAGTCTACCACTGAACTGGTTAAACAACATTTTCTCAATATAAATAAAATGTGTCACATATAACCAGGGCTGGACAAAATACATCATTAAGTATTTGAAATACAAATACAAAATACTGTCAATCTTAATCAGGGCTGAGTCAAATACATCATTAAGTATTTGAAATACAAAATATAAAATACTATCAATCTTCTATCAAATACAAAATATAAAATACTATCAATCATCTATCAAAATACTAAGATTAAGTATTTTGTATTTTGTATTCCAAATACTTTTTGCCTAGCCCTGCATATAACTTTAATGAGTCTTTCCTCTTAAAATACTGCAAACGGATAATATTAACTTGCATAGGTATTTGAAAAAAAAGAATAATTTTTCGTAGTTTTTATATGTTGAATCCGAATACAATTTCAAAAAACGTGTACCACATCAAAATTTGGAAAAAATTAAAGAAAAAGATACCAAAAATAGCTATTTTTGCGAAATTTACAATACTATTAAAAAAAATTTTTTTTGCAGTTTTGTTTGTTATCTTAAAATATTATGTTCTTTTAAATAAATTTTATTTTGTTTCTTTACTACTGTTTAAAACTGATTTATTATTGGTTTTAAAAAAAAACAATTTTTCAATAAATATATCTTTGTATGGGCAGATCTTTTGTTTTATTATGTTGTGTTTGTGTTTTGTTGTATTTGTGTTTTTTGTGTAAGATTTATCGTATTTATTGTAAGTTCCCAGACAGCACAACATATCCAAAAGATGTCCAGAGGATATCCCAAAGACGTTTTTGGGACGACAGGACATCCTCTGGATATCCTTTGGATGTATTTTGGACATGTGTGCTGTCTGGGTTAACTCTAACAAGTAATCTAGCCGCATGATTGACATTAATTCTAGTCAATATGATTACTCACAGTATATCATAGAGATTGTTTACATCACAATTCTCTTTTCTTCGTATTTTTACATTTTCTTTTCTTTTATTTATTTTAAATATTGTAGTTAATACTTTAAAATAACGCAATATTTATTTAAAAAAAAGGTTTATTTTTTTCGGAATAATATCGTAAATATGGCAAAATTTGTTATTTGGACATATTTTTCTTTGATTTTATTAAATGTAAAATAGTTTTTTTGTAAAGCTGTATTTGGATATAAAAACATATAAAAAAATTACTTTTTTCCAGACAACAAAAAAATGTTTAATTTTATGAATTCAGTACTCATCCAATACAGTTGTGCTATTAAAAATTTTAAATAATAGAAAAGTGAGAATTCAAAAACCGTGAAAAAGATATTGATTCAAGAACCAAAAAAGAAAAAAGAAAGAAATAAAATGTTACCACAAAAAATCTTTGCAGAAAGCGCAAAATGTTGGTTGCCGGAAGAATTTGGCCACAAGTTTGTGACCTCGCACAACATGCACTTTATTATGTTTAACGGCTCCTCTTCTTCTCGTGATGGCACGTCCGACATTGTTCTCTCGCAACAGAGGGGACGTCGATGACGTTGATTCCGTTGTAGGATCTCTTCGGGGAACTCTGGTTCTGTAGATATAAGTTTTACTCTGTGTCGAGGTTGTAGGCGGCAATTCCGTAGGATTCACAAGTGTTGGCACTCTCGTCCTAAAATCATTTGATCCCCAGGACATTTCTCATGTACGCATACTTTGCGTCTTAAGAAAGTTGACGAAAAGTCAAATATATCACAAGATTATACCAACATAACCGGTGTAAATAAATTATCTACTTAAAGTATCTAATGCACTAAGAAATTTTACGCAATAAACGGATAAATAAATAAACAAATTAAATATTTTAGATTTCTTAAAATATTTAAAATATTTTACATTTAAAAAATTTTTCCAATTTGCATATGTACTTTTTGTTTTTTGTTTTGTTATCATGACGCACATGCCTTAACATAGATTTTTACGTACCGAATAGCTCACCTGTACGTGTATCCTTCCGCGCCGATACTGCGCGCAGCAGAATTTCGATGATCTACAGAAGATTTTCTTCCTGAAGAACCAGATCCGCCACCACCGGCATTCCTTCTCTTCGCGTGTGAGCCACCAGTGAACATCATTTTCCACAACTTTATTGACAGCCAGATTTAACTTCACTTTATTATTAGTATTCCTTTCATCAACTATCATAACGATACAGTACTATCGTTGCACCATTTCTATTTCTAATTTTATAATTTATAGTTTCAATTCATAATTTATAATTTTATTTTATAATTAATATATCTGCGCGAATATAATTCGATCATAAGTATATGTGTGTTGTGAATTTTAATGTTTTCGAATCAATGGGTCGAATGGGGCAGTGAAATTAACGGATATCGATTAATTGCTGATGACGAATGGCAACACGAACCAATGCGAAATTTACGTAAAACTTATGTCATTATATATATCCAATAGTTTTGCGGTTTATCGACGTGCCGTTGTATTCCGGAAATAACCGTTCGTCGTGCGATTGCGAATCCGCACCTACATACGTTGTGTCATCAATTACGCATGAAATATGCGTTGCGAGAAATACGCTTTGGATTATCAGTTGGTTTCATTTTCTACCATCTTTTACGTCCCATACCAGTCATACGCGCAATGTTATATTTAAAAATGGAATAAGAGCAAAGCCAACACAAAAACCCACGTTTGACATTTCTCGAAAATCCTAAAATTTTTTTTAATGTCGAATTGATGTGCATTTTTCAAAGATTAATCTATCAGTATATAGAATTGTGCCATATATTTCATCAATTGTTTATATTTTATTTATTTAATATTTATAAAACCTATGTAAACTATTATAAAAATTAATAATTAAGATATCTAATTTGGATCTTAATTTGGATGTTTAATTAAAAAGTTGCAATAAATAATAATCTCTTGCGTCAACATTTTTATTATGATATGTTGCAAGATGACAAATTAACAAAAATGTAAACATGCCTTTAATTAATATTTTCTATTATATATAACTTAACAATGTTATATTAAAGCATATATGCACAACAATTAGTGGAACTTTAAAACTTGTGAATTTTACTGATTTTCAAGAAACCTACCTCAGTTTTGGGGGATCGTAGAACAATTTTTTTAGGTGCATTTTAAAAGATAAAGCCTCTATCTTAAGATAAGTAGGGTGACATTGTCCGCCTCATCAAAATGGTTTTTTTTATTTTGTGAGAACCAAAATCAGATTGTACAAAAAACCTGAACACTTCACGACTTTGTCACTTTCCACTGAAAAAAAACAAGGATAGAGCGAAATATATTATAACATAGACTTACTTTCCCTTTCATATGGTGCCAGAAATATTGCTCTATCATATCTAGAAGCTGAGCTATCAGGCTTCAAAGTTATCCTTGCATTTTGCAAAATTTGGGTAAATACCAACAGCATTTGCGTTACCCAATGTACACGATGGAAAGCTCCATCGGCTTTTGCACATTATGTGTGTATTTAGAGTATGCAATATGTGAAAAAATTGTTTAAGTGCTTTTTGTTCTTTAAATGTGTATGAATCAATAACATTGAATGTTAAATATTTGAATGTGAGTAATTATAAATTAATAGCGCGCACGCATACACAGACACATCAATCACATTCAGACATCCAACACTCAATATAATTCACACACGTCGAATAACAAAAATCATTCAAACACACAATTTCACACAAATCACACACTCCAAACACACATATATACACGCATCACATTTCACACTGCACTCACATATACCTTATATACGATGTGCAAAATCCGACCGAGCAACTTCCTTATTGTTTACATCGGATAACGCTAACTGCCGGCGATATTTACTAAAATCTTGCAAAATGCAATAATATTTCTGCCACTATTTGAAAGAAGTTTCCGATTTCAAAACTTATGTGATAATATTTTTCGCCCCACCCTTATTTTTCCCATGGAAAGCCACAAAATCGTAAAATGTCCAGGCTTTTTGCAAGACCTGATTTTGGTTCTCACAAGAAAGTTTCATGGAGTGGACAATGTCACTCTACTCACCTTAAAGTCGAAGCTTCAGTTTTTAAAACGCATCTAGAAAATTTGTTCTACGAAGCTAAGATACAACCTCTTGAAAATCGGTAAAATTTGCAAGTTTTAAAGCGTTCCTTTAATTGTTGTGCATACTGTATTATTATTCTTATATTATATTATTATTATATATTACTATAACAGAGCATTTTTTTATTGTTCTACACAAAAGTGTAATATGTATTTTTATAAAATTAATGCAATAGTACAAACGTTTGACGTATTAAATGTAATTGTGTAATATGCTATACAAGCTATCGAAATTTTTGAAATATTAAAAATGCTGCCTCTAAAATAAAAAACATACTTTTATCTTGCATATTTATGGTAAAAATTTAAACAAATTTACTTAATAAAATTTTAATAAAAATGCAAAATTGTATTCCATAAATTATACGTTATAAATGCATTTTATGTACGTTATAAACGACATGCTAGATATAATTTGCGTTATTAATGCGTAGATATAGACTTATAAATTATTGAACGTCCAACCCTGTTGATGTATATCGGTCCACGGCGTCCATAGAGTTATGATTACATCTGCAATCCCAAGTTTTTTTCTTCGCGAAAGACAAACGTAGTATTTACTACAACTTCACGTATTTGAACAAGTTTTGGCCAACGCACAGTAGAGAAAATATTAGGAATACGAATAAATATTAAATATTAGGAATAGGAAATTAGAATTATTTTATTTCAAAACAAGAAAATAGAATGATTAACACATGAATTAAGAATTAAGAATTAGGAATAATTTATTTATTCCACCTCCTTATTTGAAGTAAAATAATTTCAAATTGCTCTTCCTAATATTTAACATTTATTCTTATTTCTAATATTTTTTTCTATTGCGTTGAACATTTTTTTTAGAAAATAAAATACATATTTTTAATTATATTAATATCTTTAATATCACCAAGACGAATGCAAAAAACAGTATTTTATCAAGTTTAGCTTATTATGATAAAAAAAGGTGAATATGTCACTCAGTAATTTTTATACGCCCACCATCGATAATCATAATGTTAAATAAAAATTGGCAAACACATGCAAAAATAGTCAAAATAATGACAAACAATTCTCAAACAATAATCACTCTTCAGGATGAGTGTCCCCCCTATTCTCTCTCTCCTCTTTCTTTCTCTCCCCTCTTTCTTCCTCTCTCTATCTTCCTCTTTCTTCCTTTTTCCTTTTTTACTCTCTCTCTTTCTTTCTTTGTCTTTCACGTTACTTTAACTACTAAATGGGCCAAAAACATTTCACACAATGCGTTAAATAAAGTCCTTGTGCGCATAACTATAGATCGAATAATGTTGTGACTCATTTTCTGATTTCAAACAACTTATCACTTGCCGCTCGAAAATGCGGTTTTTTCTTTTTTTTCTTTCTCTTTTGTTCTTTTTTTCTTCTTTTGCGCTTTTGAAGGGACGATAATCGTGTCGTTGGCGTCGTTGTGATTGGCGGCTTGTAATTCGGCTTGCCGCAACGAAGACGGTGCGGTACCGAAAAACGCACAATATCAAGCTAAGCAGAATATGTTGTCGCGAAAGACTGACAATGATCTAACGATTCGACAGGCATGCGGCACAGCTGGTCCCGGTCTTACATTAGAATTCCCGTAATTTTCTTAGTGATACGTAGCGTCATTATCGTCCGTCACTGGTTGTTCGTAATATCGCATCATCGCGCATCCGTCAAATCGAGTTCGACGAACATCGGACGGATACCGAGATAAACGTAGAAACTGGATTTTGACGCCTAGACCGTCGCGGGTTTGCAGGAAACTTCGAGTCTATAAATATCCGTCTGTTGAATGCTGCCCGCCATTCGTGCGGCACAGTACGATCATCACGCCAACTGTGTTAAATATCGCGAAGCTCTCTCTCCGTAATAGCTATACTCAAATACATATTTTCCAGGCTGGAAGGTGAAATCGATATGCGGAAATGACAATAATATACCTTCCGATAGTGGTGTTTCGTAAACTGTGCACAAGCAGTACTCAATATGTTATGATATGATCTGTTATCGAAAGAAATGAAAAATATGTATAATTTAATTGTATATATTAAATTACACTTTTTAAATTATAATTACAGATTTTCTCATTATATTTCTTCTATTTTTTTTTTATTTTTTTTTAAAAAGCAAACTCCAATGTTTTTAAATATATGTACTTTATTTATTTTATTTTCTTACTAAATATCTTTACATTTTTTATAATATATTTAAAAATAATTTATACAAAAATTATTCGTTATATTAAAAAAAATCTATTTAATAAAATTTTTAAAAATTCTTTAATAATATCTTATCCATTTTTCAATATCTTTTTAACAACTATACAATTGAATTGGATGCATATTATATTTATTAATCTCTTTATTCACAATATTATTAAAATTTGCTCAATTAAAAACAAATTCATACCTTTTTGAAAAGTTCAATAATTTTTCTAAAAAATTAAATTTATAAATAAAAATATAATTATTAAAATAAAAAGCTTTATTATTAAAGTTTTCTGCATTAATGCCTCTTACTGAAGAGACTCCTTAGATGAGTATTATTATTAGAAATATTATTATGTATCCATTCGTCAACATTAGAAAATTTTTTCTTTTTATATATAGTTTTTTCTATTTTAAATGCAACACGAATATCGTATAAGTATCGTTCCGAGCACTTCACGTTTCCATTATACGATTCAAACAAAGAGATCAAGAATCATCTGAATTTGTTTTCTTGTTACAATTTTAAAAAAATAAAAAATTCTACTTTATGTAAAATAACATATTATCAATGTATTATTTATAAGTAGAATGTAAAAAGTAAAATAATACACATGTTATATCTTTATGTAAAAGCAATTATATTAATTATTTCGAGAAAAAAGCAATCAAAAAATATCTTAAAAATAAATAGTCGACAATAAACTTGAATAATTTATGATTTCATATTTCTGTTAAACTTGATTTATTGTCCACATTAATATATGAACTACATATCTTCATATGTAATATAATTATGTAAAGACGGTATGCAAAAAAAGTTTTCCACATACGAACATTTCTATTTTCGTGTAACCAATGAGTGATACATTTTTTATATTTCATATATACAGACTAAATATTATCAATTTATTAATAACATATAATAATATTATAACTCTAACTGTTAACAAATAAAAACACTTCGTTACAAAAATTAATTTCTATAAACAAACCATTAAACTTACGTAAAGATTGTATAGGTATAGAGTGTCCTGTAAGGCCCTACGCACAATAGAGAAAATATTAAGGATATATTAAATATTAAATAAGAATAAATATTAAATATTAGAAAGAGCAATTTGGAATTATTTTACTTCAAACAAGGAAACGGAATGGATTAATTATTTCTAATTCTTATTTCCTAATTCATGATACATTCATCCATTTCATTTTCTTGTTTTGAAATGAAATAATATCAATTTCTTACTTCTAATATTTAATATTTATATTTATTTCTAATATTTTCTCTATTGTGCGTAAGATCTTATTCGTGAATCAAGATGTTATAGCATTAAATATTACAGCAGATTCTCAAAAAATGAAATAAAAAAGTTCTTTATGATTGTTCCATCCAAGCAACAGTTTTTGAAATATAAGGGTTTAAAATTGATCAATCAAACTCTGTTAAGTGGTCACTTATTCGTGAATCAACAATATTATTATACGCGCGCTCAGGGACCAAGATTGTTTAATTAGAGTCTGATTGACCAGTTTTAAATCCTATTTCAAAAACTATTGCTTAAATAGAAAAATTGTAAAGAACTTTATTTTATTTTTTGAGAATTTTTATGCTATAATCTTGATTCGCGAATTACGAAACACTCTGTATATTCAAGATTTCTTGAGACGATAAATTTAAATCTGGTCAAAATATTGAAATTACGAATCGTGAACTTAATAAAGCAACAAGAAATTCGAACAATAGATTTCATATAAAATTTTTTTAGGAAATTTTATGAATTTTTAATTTAAAAATCAAGGTGTAAGCGCTTTGTGATTTAAGAATAACTAATAAAAAACTACAGTACCTAATACTTTGGTAATTCACATTAGTACCCAAGATAAAATGTAATTAAATTCAAAAATAATTGTTAAATATGTGTAAATTAATATTTCAAAATATTAATTTATTCTTTTTGTGTTTTATGAAAATAATGTTCTCCCAAATTTTCAATTCTTAATGTCAGATTCGAATTTAAAAACTGTAAAAATTCATAGAAATCATGTTTTATTAAAATGGAATAGTTTACGCCTTTTATATTGACAATAAGTATGTTATATATTGAATTCAAAAATTTTGATAAGAAATTCGAATTCAGCAATTCTACATACCATGTTTTGTCAGGGCCTTATAGATAAAAAATACTTCTTTTAAAATGACATATATATATATATATATATATATATATATATATATATATATACACATCATTAGTATACGACATATATGCGCGCGCGCGCGCGCGTGTGTGTGTGTGTGTGTGTATGTGTGCGTGCGTGCGTGTGTGTGCGTGCGCGCGCATGCGTGCATATACATACACACATAACATTAATGAGTAAATTTTCAAACAACATATATAACACTCTTGAAAAATTAGTAAATAAATGTAAGAAAACGTCAAAATATTTTATCGCTATTCAAAATGTACATACAATTTTTATTCCCCTCGATCCATTTACGCAAGGAGCACAGAAAATGAGCTTTATAATATGGACAAACAAAATCAGAAATTAGATTTAAAAATAGCTTATTCTCTTGTAACACTGAGGATTAAAAAAAGTATAAATAGAAATTTTCTTTCGCTATTAAATCGAAGATTTTATTTGCATCTAAAATAAAACAACGTATTCTTAATTGTAATAATAATATATCATCACCATTATTATTATTATTATCATTATAATTATTTATTATTATTATTAATTATTATTAATTATTATTATTATTATTATTATTATTATTATTATTATTATTATTATTATTATTATTATTATTATTATCATTATTATTATTATTTATATCATTGTAATATTATATAATGCCGTCGTATTGTACATTTCCACGAATCTTTTGCTAAATACAAGTTAAAGTACAAGTAACGGCAATAATACATGCTACATAAATAGTAACACGTTTCTCTCCAGCCATCTTTATGCATTTCTTAATAATAAAATATAAACGCAAACTATTTGTTCAAATTTATGATTGATTAATGCAATACATCACCTTTGAAAAAGAAAAATGTTTACTGCAAAAACTCGCATGATTCACAATGTAAACATAAACTTACTAAAATATATAAAAAATTATTTCGAAAAGTAAATTGCTATTTGTTTTGCAATTTTGTTACATATAATTGATATTATATGTAATAGTGACTAATGTATCATTGAAATTACGTTATACTGTTCAAAAAAAGTTAATGGAAAAAAAGAAGTAAGAACCAAAGCGCGGATTCAGGGCGCAAAAAAATGTATTATCAATTAATACGAAGTAGTGATACCGATATAGAATTACCAAAACATTTTGTATGTTATTTACGCATTTTATCATCATACCGTTTACAATCCTATCAGACTGATGATGGTCTAAAATTGGGTCCAAACGTTTTGGTAATTTTATATTGATTAATAATATTTTGCACTCCGACGTCCACACTTTGGTTTTTATAGCCTTTTTCTGTTCAAAATTTCCATCTACTTTTTATAACAAATATATCTTTACTTACAGGGTGACTAATTAAACGTAAGAAAAAATTAATCTATTTTCCAGGCACTTTCAATCAATTTTCGAATTTAAAATAAATTTGTTCGTTGTACAAACTTAATACTTCCTATTCATAAAGAATAACTTAAAATCCAATTTTTAAATATTAAGTTTGGAAACATACTGGAAAAAGAGGGAAGACTTTGATATTATGATCAACCTCTTAAATCATAATATAAAAGCAAAATCATATAGGATTCAATAATTTATACAAAATTTCTTGATAAAATTTTCTAAGAATTTCTGATTTCTCGGGCAGAAAAGAATTCTAAGATTTCTAGGTAGACACCCTGATTGAAGAAATATTAAATTTCAAATGAAAAATTATCAATTGGAAATGATTGTAAAAAAGATTTTGTGTTCGCGAGAAAGAGATTAAAAATATCAATTTACAAGAGAATCAACTTGCACACGCATCGTGACTTAATCTTCCTTGTTTTCTTCCCACTAAACTGGTGTCAAATCGCCGAGAACTGCAGCTTCGGAAGGAAGCACAAAACATAGCCATTCTATTGTGTGCATCATAGATAGAGCCTTGTATTTTTAAAGGACCAGCTCTTCTTACATGATCTCTATGTTGCATAAATAAAGCTAACGAAAGCACTCGCTTCGCAAGAATTACAGATTGGTCGTCAGTGGTCTGTAGCTAATTTTTTAGGGTGGCGTTCCTGTGCACGTTTAAGTCGTTGCAACAGAAGATTGTGCAATTGATCGACTTCTTTAGGTGCCGCTTGGACAATAAAAATTCGAATATCTCCGTGAACATCCATTGCAGTTAGCCTTAATGATTTAAGTCCAGCCCGTTCCGCGGTCATACCAGGCCACACTTTCGTATTCAGAATTAATCTTTGTGTTCCAGCAGTGCGACCAACTAAACGGGATTCATCGTCCCGATCGTTAAGTCTCAGTGTACCTCTCCCTCTTTCCTGCCAACTACTACTGGTCTGCAATACAGTAATAAACGATATGATGATTACGATAATTTAATTCATATAACATTTATAACTATTCATATTAATCGTTTAACTGTTAAGTAAAAACATTGTATTATTAAAAGTAATTGTTATAAAAAAACATATAAAGATATTTGACGAATTTCTTGATGCTGAAGAGATGCTGAATTTAATATCTGCAGCCAAAATTTTGAAATTTTAAAACGTATATTCAATTAGAAATTTGAATAATAGATTTTATATCAAACTTTTTCAAAGGAGGGGAGTTTTAAAAATCTTTGATTTGCAAAATAAAATGTAAACTTTGTAATTAAAATTTTATAAATAAAAATAAAGTTAAGATAAAATATGATTATATTTAAAGAATTGTACCTAACTCAAATGTATAATCTAAAATTTAAAAATATTTGTTTTTTCCAAAAATATATTTTTCAATTTTAAAATGTGGATGTCAAATTCGAATTAAAAAGCCAAAAAAATCTTAAAAATTACAAGTTTGGTAAAAATAAAATTTTTCAAGTTTATATTTATTATATTAAGTCTGTCATATATTAAGTTCAAAAATTACAAGTAGAGATTTGAATTCAGTAATTCCAAAAACTTGCAGATATTGTGCTTTACAAAAATCCTATAGGTGGAACATACTTTTTGAAATGATGCATTTATGTGTCATTAATACTTAAAAAATTAAGTTATCCACAATTCAAAACTCTATATAACCTTATACATACCTTATCAAATGCAAATAGTTTGCAATTAATTTGAAGAATGTTTGTTTCTCCTTCTTCACCAGTTAATAATGTTACTTGATTATATTTTCTCTTGTTTGCACGATTAGCCTCCTCCAATACTTGTGCCGCCTGAGTTAATGTTAAACTTGGTCTCACTGTGGTACGACAATTTGTAGCTGCATTTGAAAATAAAAGTTCAGAAGATCCATTCTCATTACTTTCTTCGTTTTTCACCTCTTCTTTCTCAGAATTATCTGAACTTTCTGTATCATTTGAAAC
This sequence comes from Linepithema humile, assembly GCF_040581485.1. Taxonomy (NCBI): domain Eukaryota; kingdom Metazoa; phylum Arthropoda; class Insecta; order Hymenoptera; family Formicidae; genus Linepithema; species Linepithema humile. The sequence continues at coordinate 14,576,603 of NC_090130.1, read as the reverse complement.
AGTGACACGTTCCTTTAAATTCTGACCAAACACAAAGCTAGGAGTAGAAGCACTAGGTGCTACAGTACTATTTACATTATTTTCGTTCTCTTTTGTACTTGCACCCAGAGGTAAGAATTTTGGTTTTGTGTCTTCTGTAGGCTTTTCTTCACTTTTAGAATCTTTACTCGTTTCAGTTTTATTGTTTTTTGTTAAAGACTCATCCTCTTCTATAGAATTATTGGTAACTTTTGTAAATGGATTGTGAAACTTTGCAGGTTGCAAAACAGACTTGTCAGTAACACTTGTTGAATTATTGGTGACAGCGCTTAATTGCGACGGCCTTAATATAGATGACTTTGATTTATTAGGTACAGAACTTGAGAATTCATTAACGCCAAATAAATTCCCAAATTTTGAAGCAGCTAACACAGAACCTATAAATATATGTATATTAAATCATATTATATGGTACATTCTGCCAAGATATAGTCAAGACAGTATGATATAATATTGATATGAATCCTTTTCTGTAATGACATAAGCTGCTACAAGTCAATGACAGTGCAGTCAAAGTTAATATATGATTTGTTTTTTATAGCTGAAAATACTGGCTGCACTAGTTCAGCTATAAAGAACAGACCTATAAAGTCAAAATATTTGTGTCAGAATCATAGTCGTCAATTAAAAAAATTTTAAACATTTTTACGCTAGAAGCATTAAGTATTGAAATACCATTTTTGTTTTAATCTTCTTTTTACTTAAAGTTTAATAGATCAATGAGTTATTAACAACATAATAGAATTTATCACTATATGAAAACAAAAGTTTACTTTTTTATTAAATTATAATTATAATAGATAGATAATCCATTTTAATATTTACAGACATTATATATTACAGTTACTTAAGATAAAAGTGATAAATATAAAGATTATTGTTAAGCATAAAAAAATCTACATTGGAGTGAATTAGTATGTGTCAAAGATCAATGACGTTTCATTAGTCATGTACTATGTTCAACTATGTGACACAGTGTCTCTCTGTTTTCTTACTAGAAAACATCAATAGTGTTTTCTTATCAAATAATACAACTTACAATGTTTTTTATTAGGAGGCTTACTAGCTATAGATTCAGATTTCTGATCATTTGGTTCCACTGCAAGACTTTCTGATTCATCTGTAAAATTTAAAATTTATTACATTACTAAGTGATTAAATATATTATTGCATTAACCTTTAAAAGATCACAATTTTTTAGTCATAAAGGTTTTGCTCTAGAAAGTAATATATTGGATTGTTCAAGTTGTCTAATTTTCTTCAATAAAAGTAAAGTTGAAAAAATCAATATATAATGCACAATTTACTATAAAACAAAACACTGAATTTTAAAATATTATAACGCCTTGCAGCTCTAAAAATTAATCAAGTGCTCCAATTATAATATTTCTTCAAGCAAGATAAAACATCAATATCTTAAGGTAACTATTAGTATGTGTATTCCAGTCAGCTAGCATGGCTGAATTACTGTTCATTGAATCTCCCTCAGTATTGTCTTTTGGTGGCTCCTCAGGTGGATCGACTTTCAGAACAAGTGGTGGATGATCGGTTTTCTCTGTACTCTCTAAATACAACACAAATATAAACAATTAAAATCATTATCATAAACAATTAGTTGATCAATCTTCAAACGGTTATAAATAAAAAATTTGCGAAAAAACAAAGTGTTATATTAATGATATACGATACATTGCACAATTTTACACGACACAAAGCATCTCTAATATTTATTCGATATTATTTCACAACACTTTTGTACACATATAATCAAATCTGAATAAACATAACGCACCTTTACAATCCGCCATTTTTCTGTCGAAATGAATACAGACCACTGAACTATAGTTATATTGGAATGTGTACTGCCATACTACGTTGGTAAATAGCGAGCTTGAGATAGATAGATAGATTTGCGGGGCTCGGTGTCTCGCTCATACGTGTCAAAGCAGACGCACGTCATTGGCTTAGAGTGCGTTCGAAAATAAGTTTGGTTGGTGTTGGGAAAAAAGATAAAGTTGGCAGTATTGAAAATTACCAGTGCTGCGTTTCGTTTCTTCCACTGGGATCACTGCGTTATACGAAAAACATAAATAACCTATTTCAAGTGTTGCAATTAGATTATTATTATGGAAGAATATATTATATTCCAAAACATCATGTTTGAATCTTCGAGTAGTTCCTCTTCTTCAGACAGTGATGATAATGAAGAATTGCAAAATATTTTATTCGATAATAGAGGTAACAATAGAGATGAAAGGAGAATAGTACCAAAAATAACAAATTATTTGGAAAATGTTGTTATAAGATATACAAATATTGAATTTAAATCACATTTTAGGTAAATCATATAACTTTATTATAATTATAGCATTATTAATATAAAACACACATTCATGTTAATAATAATGTATGTGATATTATTTGTTATAGGATGGAGCGTAACACTTTTTATTTTTTATTGCATTTTATTGGATCCAAATTAGAATCTTTTCCATTCATGGGAAGAGAACAAATCAATACAACAAAACAGTTATTAATAGCTATTTATGTTTTGGCAACACCAGATTCTTATCGCTCCATATGTGAAAGATTTGGTGTTGCCAGATCAACTGCGTGGTTTAGCGTCAAAAGAGTTGTTCGAGCATTGTACGGCCTTCGAAATCTTTTCATCAGATGGCCTACCTATGAAGAAGCTCAAACAATATGGACAAACATACAGACATTATATGGATTTCCGAAAGTCCTAGGTATCATTGATGGGACACATATAAATATTGCCCGGCCAAAAAGAGATGCTAGTAGTTATATAAATAGAAAAAGCAGATTCTCCATCCAATTACAAGTAAGGAAAAATATTTTTTTTATTAAATATATTAATTTTAAGAGATAATAAATATTACAAACTTTATTAATATAAATTGAATGAACAATATGTAGAAACAGAGCGAATTTTGTTTGTTAAGAATTATATTTTTTTTCTAGGTAATCTGTAAAGATAATTTGTCTTTCATTCATGTCTTTGCTGGAATGCCAGGTTGTGTGCACGACATGCGAGTGTTTCTTTATTCTGGAGTGCAGCAATATTGTACTCCAGAATTTTTCCCCGAAGACAGTCACTTATTAGGTGATGCAGCGTATAGTATACAAAAAAATGTCATGGTACCATTCTACAATAATGGTCATTTAATTAGGAGACAGAAAGAATTTAATCGTTATTTGTCATCTGCCCGAATAACCGTAGAAAGAGCAATCGGATTATTGAAAGGACGATGGCGTTATTTATTGGATAAATTACCAATGACAAGGACAGATTTAGTTCCATATTATGTAGTTAGTTGTTGTGTATTACACAACATTTGTTTATTGAATAATGATGCTATTGAAATCCCTATTGTTGTACCTGACATGCTACACGAAATGGAACCGTTAGCTATTACTAATGAATTGAGAGAAGAAGGAAATATAAAAAGAAATCGATTAATGGAAATAATTACAAATAATAATTTTCAAGAAAGGAATTAGTTTCTGTATTAATATGTAGTGTGCGTATATGTGTAAATATATAAATATTTGTAAAGTATATTAATTTTTATATAGCATTCTTTAAAATATATGATAAATAAATGAAATAAAATGAATTGACATTTTAATATTTATTATAACAATATATAATTATTTTTGCATGCTTTCTTATCTGGATAGTTAACTGTTTAATATTGAAATAATACCTTTATAAGCGCGATTGAAATCTTCTTCATTAACTTCTATTATATATTCTATATTGGTTATTTCATCAAGCAACTTCAATTGACGAGTGTTGTGTTTCTTAACTAATTGCACAGATTTCTTCATTTTTTAAATATATGTTTAAGAGACGTATAATAAGTAACAAGAGAAGTGATCTGTAAATATTACACAATTATGTTACATTTAAATATAAGAAACAATAATTTATAAAAAAGAGAAAAAGAAGTAAAGGTTAGAATACATTTGTTTTACTGTATTTAATTATGATTACATTAATTATTACATATAATAACTATAGCATATATATTTATTTATATATATATAGATAAAGCATATTATTATAAAATATGTTTTACTTCTTCTTTACCTCTTTCATAATACCTCAAATAGCAAATTTTTTTATGTCCTTAATAACCTCAACAAACCTCAGTGATCCCTGGTATAACGTATAATTCCAATGATCCCAGTGGAAGAAACGAAACGCAGCACTGGTAATTTTCAATACTGCCAACTTTATCTTTTTTCCCAACACCAACCAAACTTATTTTCGAACGCACTCTTAGTTTACACCGATTGTTTAGTACGCGTACCAAATACTAAATCTGCTTCTCCGATAGGTATAAATCGTTTAGTGTAAAATCTACACCAATCAAAGAAGCTGATTTAGTACTTGGTACGCGTACTAAACAATTGGTGTAAACTAAGCCATAGGGTGCTTATGGTTGTTTTCCAGCAAAGGACACAAGTTGACACAAATCGACACAAGTATTACTCTGTCTTTGTTCGATATTCAATGAGCAACAGAAAGAATAATGGCCGGAGCACAGACTTTTGCATAAAACATAACGCATAAGCATAAGGAAATTGATTGGTCCATTTCCTTATGCATTTGCTTATGCTTATATATAGACCAATCAATTTCCTTATGCTTATGCGTTATGCTTTATGTAAAAGCTTGTGCTCTCGGCTTAATACTTTTGGGTGTTTACGATAATTCAAGTTCGAGTTAGTTTCACTAGGACCAAAAAATGAGATATACATAACCATCTAAAACCTTTATGATTCATGACAACTCGACGCTGTCTTGTATTGCTTGAGTTAAATTCATTGAATTTGTTGAGTTTAATAAATATAATTATATACATATAAATATATATATATATAATTATATCTATTAAAGAGGTATACCAACATACATACCAACATTATTTGTTTTTTTCATAGACTGATTTGCAGTTGACATTTTTTTATTACAATAAAATTTGCTTAATAAACTCAACAAATTCAATGAATTTAACTCAAGCAATACAAGACAGCGTCGAGTTGTCATAAATCATAAAAGTTCTAGATGGTTATGTCTATCTCATTTTTCGGTCCTAGTGAAACTAACTCGAACTTGAATTATCGTAAACACCCTTTGTGTCGTTTGTGGGTGTTTACGATAATTCAAGTTCGAGTTAGTTTCACTAGGACCGAAAAATGAGATAGACATAACCATCTAGAACCTTTATGATACATGACAACTCGACGCTGTCTTGTATTGCTTGAGTTAAATTCATTGAATTTGTTGAGTTTATTGAGCAAATTTTATTGTAATAGAAAAATGTCAACTGCAAATCAGTCTATGAAAGAAACAAATAATGTTGGTATGTATGTTGGTATACCTCTTTAATAAATTAATAATAATATAATTAATAATAATAATAAATGACATTTTTCTATTACAATAAAATTTGCTCAATAAACTCAATAAATTCAATGAATATAACTCAAGCAATACAAGACAGCGTCGAGTTGTCATGAATCATAAAGGTTCTAGATGGTTATGTCTATCTCATTTTTTGGCCCTAGTGAAACTAACTCGAATTTGAATTATCGTAAACACCCTGTGTCTCTTGGTGGAAAACTACCTATGACAACCAGTGATGCGATATCTACTACCGGGCTCGCGGCTCTCGTGCCCCAACACAAGTAAGAAGCGCTTACGTCACGCGTCTGTGTGCGCTCGGCCGTTCGGCTATAGAGAGAGAGCGGACGTCTCTGTCTTGCTACCATCGAGCCGACGTAAACACATTGCGGACGGCTAATGCTCAGAAACAAGCGCTTTTAATCGAGTAAGGCGAGTGCCTAGCGGATTCGAAGTCCCGTATTCGAGACTTGATTTTCGCAACTTTTTTTTTTCTTTTTTCCAAATTTGTTTCTAACAGTGTAAGTTAGTTAATAATGTTTTTTTGGCTAAAAAATATTATTTCGTATATTAATAATATATTTGCATATGTTAAACTAATAACTAATTATTTTAAAAAGAATACTAATTTGCTATTATAAATAGAAAAATGAAGTTATTTTACAACATACATATTGCAACAAAGTGCAATTTAACATGTGCAATTATTGTTAATAAATATAAAATAATATTTTTTAGCCAAAAGCATTATCTAATGATTCACTTGATGGTACAGTGCTAGAAACAAATATCGAAAAAGAAAAAAAATGTTACAAAAGCAGTTTTCAAATACAAGATTTTCAATATTCCTGCCACTCGCCTTAATCGATTAGCCACGCTTGCTTCTTAACATTTATCTCTATCGAAAGATTACACACCTGGAAAATTTTTAACTATTTATTTTAAATTACTGCATATTAGCAAAAGTTACTGTACTGTGGAGATTAGTGGAGAAACGGTAACATACAATGCAGTCAAATACATCTTACAAATGCAGTCAAATAGATCGAAGATTTATTGCACTCTTGTTAGCATGTTAAAGTATGTGTAGCGTATTATTAGTTCATTAGTAATTTTAAGTGTTATTAATAGTGGTCTTCCACACCACCTTTGAGGTTCCACTAACTAGGCGCGTTCGATTTTTTTTAAGTGAATCGTCGCCTGGAGCCCTATCGTACCACTTTTTTAAAATTATAATTTAAGGTAAAAGTAATTTTTATTGTCTTGATGTTGATGGACCATATCTTGTGCAAAAATAAAAGAAATAAATATAAAAATAAAATAAATAATTAAAGTTAAAATAAAAGTAAATTTCTCTAAATTCTTGACCGTCTATTAAAAAATTCTTTTATGGTTTGAAAATTGTTATAAAGTAGTATAAAGTACATATAGAGAAATAAAATGTATAAAGAAATTATTGAAAATAAATGTATGAAAGTTTAGTGTTATATGTAATTTAATTTTCAACAATTTCTGTATATACATATTTTATTTTTCTATTAAAACAGCTGAATACAACAACAGCTGAATACGAAAACAGCAATCTTAACACACTTCTTCCGTCTTCGTCTGTTTCAAGATTTTGCGTTTATTCACTCGCACGTCTCACGATCAATTCTGTATACATCTATAAAATATAATTCCTAATATCAAAACACAATGCTCACTTTCTTGGTTGTTACCGTCGGTTACAGTCCAGTAAAAATCTTTGAAAATCTTTGTTGAATACGTATATTTATTTTCCCAGTGCTATAATTATTATAATAATTATAATTTAATATTTTACGAGACATTGTTTCGCTGCGTGTTGCTGTTTGAAGGAGATACTATAGCCGTAACTAGTGAGATATAAATTATATTTCTTTTTTCTTTTATTATATTTTTTTAAATGTTTTATTATTATATAGTTTTTTAATTATTGGCGCATTGGCAAACAAAACTGGAGTCTTAAAGTCCTGTTACTTTATACTTGCAAGTAAATATTTTATTTATATTTTATATTTTATATGCATTTGTAATATTTTCGTGTTCAGACAGTTAACTCGTATTGCAGGGATTCCGACTGCGATCGTGCATTTCAAATTATTCTATATTATTCGCTAACTTCTATTTTTTACTATAAAAATGAGTGACAAGGCAAAAAATACACGTAAACGAAGTTTTTCGGAATCTTGGCTTCAAGATGATCGTTTCAAACCTTGGATTCGTAAAGTATCATCGGACGAAAGTCTTTTTTATTGTATTATATGCAATAAAGAAATGTCTTGCTATTCATCGTATGTTGCAAGACATGCAAATTCTGCGAGTCATAAGGACAAGATAAAACAAAATATATCAGATGACGATATAAGTCCAAGAACCAAAATTTCAAAATATGACATTAAATTTCAAAAAGAATGGTTGGATATAGCATTATTTAAGCCATGGTTACGCGAAGTGTCAAATGACAAGCGTGCATTTTTTTGCACATTTTGCAACAAATCATTTATTGGAGATTTATCTAACGTATATCGTCACGCATTTTCTAAAAAACACGTGGAACAAAACAAACAACAAGAAACAGACGAAGATGTCGATATGATAGCGGAATCGATTTCACTTAAAGAGCGAAGAAAATTGGCAGAAATTCGATATGCAGCGTTGATCGCAGATAGAAATATTCCTTTCCAAACTGCGAAAGATATTCTCAATTTTTTCCAAGAGATAGGAAAGGATTCGGACGTATTACAAAAAATGAGTATGAGCCGAAAGAAATGTACAAACATTATTTCAAATGTACTATGCCCAATAGAAACAGATCGTGTGGTTGAAAGCATTCGAAATACCAAATTTTCTATTTTTATAGACGAAACGTCTGATATTTCTAATGAAAAGTGGATGACGTTTCTTGTTCGATTTGTTGATTCTGAAACATTAGATATTCGCACGCAATTAGTAAAATTAATTAATATTGACGCGAAAAGTAGCAGTGCGGACAAAATATTTCATGCATTTCAAAATGAGATGTGGAGATTACAGATTCCATTTACAAATATTATTGCTTTATCATGTGACAATGCGCCTGTTATGGTAGGAAAATATACGTCATTTAAAAGAAAATTAGAAGAAACTTGTAAACATTTACTAACATTTGCGTGTCCATGCCATTCTGCTGCATTGATTGCACATTCTGCATGTGCAAAAATACCAGAGTATTGCGAAGAATTTTTGAAAAAAATTTCAAATTATATTAATAGTAGTCCTAAGCGTTCAGCTATTTATAGAGACTTTAGTGATTGCTTTTTGGAAACAAGTCACAACATTTTAAAATTGTCTCATACGCGATGGCTTTCTCGCCATTCATGTATTGAAAGAATTCTTGAATCTTGGGATGCTATTAAGCTTTTTCTCACTGATATGGCGTTGGCAGACAAATCAAAGTCTGCAAAAGATTTAATGTCTGTCATGGGAAGTTACGATGTAAAAGCATATTTTTTATTTTTAGAGCATATTTTAGATTATTTTAATTCATTTAATGCATTTTTCCAAGCAACAGAAACAAGAATTCATTTATTGCAACCAAAGTCAGTAAAATTTTTAACAACAATATGCAAATACTTTTTGAAGCCAGAATTATTGAAAACCGTATGTACTAATATTAAATTTTCTGAAAAAGAGAATCAAAAATCTTTACAAGAAATAAATTTGGGATCCGAATGCGAGGAATATCTCGATGAATTAATAAAAGAAGGATCTACAGACACGATGTACAATTACAAATGTAACATAATTACAAATGTACGAGAAAATTGTTTACAATTTTACGTCACCGCTGCTGAAGAAATTAGTAAAAGATTACCAATTAATGACAAATTTTTGTCCACATTGACAGTTTTAGAAGCAAATGTAGCTTTATCAGATAATGATAGAAAAATATCATTTAACGATGTTTCTTTTATTGCCAAAACTATAGGCGGATTTGACGAAAACGGTTTGCGGGAAGAATGGTTGAAATTACATGAAGATTTTACTGAGACAGACAAAATAAATTTTTCTAATTTAAATTTTGATGATATGTGGAAAAAAATTTTACGAAGTAACAACACTATAAAATATCCTAATATGAAATCTTTGGTGAATGCTATTCAAACACTGCCTAATTCTAATGCAGATCCTGAAAGGATGTTTTCAGTTTTATCTGATTTAAAAACCAAAAAACGCAACAAACGGTCACCAATGTTAACGCTCTTTGTGTTTTAAAATCAGCATTAAAATCGCGTAAGGAAACAGTGCTAAATATGGACATTAATGAGAGGCATTTGTCTTTGATGTCGGCAAAGACACTGTACGCCAGTAGTCCTGGGAAAATAAAAAAAAATATAACGTTACATATTGCAGATGATGGTCCATCAACATCAAAACAATAATAATTACTTTTATCTTGAATTTCAATTTTAAAAAAGTGGTACGATAGGGCTCCAGGCGACGGTCCACTTAAAAAAAATCGAACGCGCCTAGTTAGTGGAACCTCAAAGGTGGTGTGGAAGACCACTATTAATAACACTTAAAATTACTAATGAACTAATAATACGCTACACATACTTTAACATGCTAACAAGAGTGCAATAAATCTTCGATCTATTTGACTGCATTTGTAAGATGTATTTGACTGCATTGTATGTTACCGTTTCTCCACTAATCTCCACAGTACAGTAACTTTTGCTAATATGCAGTAATTTAAAATAAATAGTTAAAAATTTTCCAGGTGTGTAATCTTTCGATAGAGATAAATGTTAAGAAGCAAGCGTGGCTAATCGATTAAGGCGAGTGGCAGGAATATTGAAAATCTTGTATTTGAAAACTGCTTTTGTAACATTTTTTTCTTTTTCGATATTTGTTTCTAGCACTGTACCATCAAGTGAATCATTAGATAATGCTTTTGGCTAAAAAATATTATTTTATATTTATTAACAATAATTGCACATGTTAAATTGCACTTTGTTGCAATATGTATGTTGTAAAATAACTTCATTTTTCTATTTATAATAGCAAATTAGTATTCTTTTTAAAATAATTAGTTATTAGTTTAACATATGCAAATATATTATTAATATACGAAATAATATTTTTTAGCCAAAAAAACATTATTAACTAACTTACACTGTTAGAAACAAATTTGGAAAAAAGAAAAAAAAAAGTTGCGAAAATCAAGTCTCGAATACGGGACTTCGAATCCGCTAGGCACTCGCCTTACTCGATTAAAAGCGCTTGTTTCTGAGCATTAGCCGTCCGCAATGTGTTTACGTCGGCTCGATGGTAGCAAGACAGAGACGTCCGCTCTCTCTCTATAGCCGAACGGCCGAGCGCACACAGACGCGTGACGTAAGCGCTTCTTACTTGTGTTGGGGCACGAGAGCCGCGAGCCCGGTAGTAGATATCGCATCACTGATGACAACTAATGCCCGATTCCACCAACGTAGATTAACTTTAATCTCGGTTCAACTTAGTGTGCCGTCACATACAGCCACAGACTTCTATATATTACTAGACTGCTAACTTCCCAAATTTCGCTTATGTGCTATGGCCCCAAAAAGCATGTGTTAAAGTGTCTCATTGTGCACATGCGCAGAAGCAAAAAGATATATATAGTCAATATATTCTCCATAATACGGTTCTTCTAACCTATAATTCTAATCTTTTTACATGAGAAAAGTGATCCGCGATACGTGATAAAAACGTCATAAAAAGAAGTCAACAATGCCATTTAAATGTGCTGTTTTAAATTGCAAAAGCACAGCAGTATACAGAAAGAAAAATGACAAAATCTCTTTCTTTAAGTAAGTATTATTTAATAAAAATATGTGGTAGAATTATATTGTCGTGACACTGCTGTTTTTTGATCATTAAAAGAAATTCTAAATATATTTAGTATCAATGTTAATAAATTGTTAAATAATTTAGATTTCCTATAAGTATACCTTATTTATTGGAACAATGGATAATAGCAATTAATAGAACAAATTGGATACCAACATCATCAAGCCGTATTTGCCAATTTCATTTTACTGATAGTGATTTTGCAAATACATCAAAAGTGAGAAGATTAAAAGCAGATATTATACCCACTCAAAATTTATATGATCAAAGTTCTGATAAAGATTCAAGTAAGTATATCAACAATTGCACATATAAAAATCAGAAAATTATTTAATATATGAATTTTATTTTGATTTATCTAGATTCAAATGAATGTAATAGCGAGAATTTGGATGTCCAAACTTTAAGTGAAACAGATATTACTGCACAATATGATACTGCTGATACAACATACAATACGATACAGCTAGGTACAAAAATAATAAATTATAATATATATTATATAAAAATCAGAAAATTATTTAATATATGAATTTTATTTTGATTTATTTTGTAATAATTTTATATTTTTATATGTAATTAATTAAAATAATATAAAAATAAAATATAAATGTAAAATGTGTGTATTTTTTATTTATCCTTAAAATATTTTATATACATATATCAATCATTTTATAATATCATTTAATAAAAATATTAAAAATAATATATTTTATATACAAAAACATTAAACATTAAAAATAATATTTCTTATATACAATTTTAGTGTTATACATTAGTATTTTTATATAAAATGTTTTGCATACTACACATTTTATAAAGCTTGATTCATTTAAATTAACTTAGCTTAATAATATTATTTAATAATATTATTATTTTTTTAATAGATTTCTGTTTTTTGGACGAGATATTAGTTAATTGTATTATGTATGTGTGTTTATATGTGAATGTGTAGCATGTAGGGACATACATCACAAAGCGCATGCGCAGAAAGGAATACTTTATGTATCGTTTCGTACATAAGAAATGAAGACGCCTTATACATAAGGAGTTAGCAGTCTAGTAATATATAGAAGTCTGTGCATACAGCCCGTAATCCGTAATCCGCAACGGAAATCCGCAAAAGTTACTAGGTATTTCGTCCGTAACGTTATGTGTGTTTTTATCTCCTTGTGTCCCATGGAGCCGTAAATACAGTCGTAACGGTAGTACTATTTTTTATTTGACAAATTATAATTATTTATTTGTATTTTATTCATAAGAAAACTACGGAATATATTATAATTTTAATAAAAGTTTTAATTAAATCGTCAAATTTAGTTAAATAAATAAAATTAGAAAAAGCATTACTAGTAATAACTAGTAACTTGTAGTAACTTTTACGGAAATTTCATGAAATTACGGCTCCATGGGACACAAGGAGATAAAAACACACGTAACGTTACGGACAAAATACCTAGTAACTTTTGTGGACTTTCAGGCCGGCGTCACATAGAACCCGTAATCCGTAATCCGCACCGGAAGTCCGCAAAAGTTACTAAGGATTGCGTCCGTAACGTTACGTGTGTTTTTTCTCCTTGTGTCCCATGGAGCCGTAAATACACACGTAACGGTATTACTATTTTTTATTTAACAGATTATAATTATTTATTTGTATTTTATTCATAAGAAAACTACAGAATATATTATAATTTTAACAAAAATTTTAATTAAATCGTCAAATTTAGTTAAATAAATAAAATTAAAAAAAGCATTACTAGTAATAACTAGTAACTTTTAGTAACTTTTACGGAAATTTCATGGAATTACGGCTCCATGGGACACAAGGAGATAAAACACACGTAACGTTACGGACGCAATCCCTAGTAACTTTTGCGGACTTCCGGTGCGGATTACGGATTACGGGTTCTATGTGACGCCGGCCTCAGTGCGGATTACGGATTACGGGCTGTATGTGACGGCACCCTTAGGCCGGCGTCACATAGAACCCGTAATCCGTAATCCGCACCGAAAGTCCGCAAAAGTTACTAGGGATTGCGTCCGTAACGTTACGTGTGTTTTATCTCCTTGGGTGTTTACGATAATTCAAGTTCGAGTTAGTTTCACTAGGATCGAAAAATGAGATAGACATAACCATCTAGAATCTTTATGATATATGACAACTCAACGCTGTCTTGTATTGCTTGAGTTAAATTAATTGAATTTGTTGAGTTTATAGAGCAAATTTTATTGTAATAAAAAAATGTTAACTGCAAATCAATCTATGAAAGAAACAAATAATGTTGGTATGTATGTTGGTATACCTCTTTAATAGATATAATTATATATATATGTATATAATTTTATATTTATTAAACTCAACAAATTCAATGAATTTAACTCAAGCAATACAAGACAGCGTTGAGTTGTCATGAATCATAAAGGTTCTAGATGGTTATGTATATCTCATTGTCGGTCCTAGTGAAACTAACTCGAACTTGAATTATCGTAAACACCCCTTGTGTCCCATGGAGCCGTAATTCCATGAAATTTCCGTAAAAGTTACTAAAAGTTACTAGTTATTACTAGTAATGCTTTTTTTAATTTTATTTATTTAACTAAATTTGACGATTTAATTAAAATTTTTGTTAAAATTATAATATATTCTGTAGTTTTCTTATGAATAAAATACAAATAAACAATTATAATTTGTTAAATAAAAAATAGTAATACCGTTACGTGTGTATTTACGGCTCCATGGGACACAAGGAGAAAAAACATACGTAACGTTACGGACGCAATCCCTAGTAACTTTTGCGGACTTCCGGTGCGGATTACGGATTACGGGTTCTATGTGACGCCAGCCTTACTTTTCATCTTTTTCTAGTTTTAAGAATTAGAAAAAGGTAAAGAGTAAATTGAACCGAGATTAAAGTTAATCTACGTTGGTGGAATCGGGCATAAGGGTGCAGTCCTATTGAGCACGGATCGGAATGACGGATCGGATTTCTCACCAGAATTCTAGTGAATTTTTGATCTTGCTATTTCTTCCGATCGGAACGCGTATTTCTGTCTGTTTAAAACATCCGGAACTGTTCGGAACGATGTTAGTGTTAGTAACAAGCCAAAATGAGTGCCAAATATGACTAATAAAACTGTTTTTTCATCCATCTCTATGAATTTAGAATATTTTTAGTCGCATTGAGGTTAAAACTGTCTAATATAAAACTGTCTGTTACAAAATATAGTTTACGTTTCTTCACACATGTGTCCGTTCCGTTCCGTAAAAAATTTCTCTACCAGTCCCATGTAGCAAAAACGGAACGGAAATCTAGTTACAAAATATATTTCACTCTGAGGGTGCCGTCACATACAGCCCGTAATCCGTAATCCACACCAGAAGTCCGCAAAAGTTACTAGCCCGGTAAAAAATTTCTCATATATAATTATGTAGCATTTAATAGAGTTATACAATATTTTACATAATTGTGTAAAAATATGTATAATTATACATGACGAAATATAAAACGTTATATATATATATATATATATAAATGGAGCGACTGCAGTATAGAATTACATGTAAGTACTTTTTTATACATACTTATATATAATGTCCACAATATTTTATATATAATTATATATGAATCTCTGTTAGTCTAATATATGATTATGTATAAGTCTTGCATCATGTATAAACATATATAAGTAAGAAGCAAATTTCAGATATAGTCATACGCAATTGTATATGATTTTGTATAAACGAGAAATTCTGGCTAATTGTGTCACTTTTTCCTTAATTTCACTTAATGCCTTGATTTAAAAATATTTTACTTTTCTAAAAGTTTCTATACCTTTTTCTCATCGCGCGCGTGCATGCAAGAGAGGAATATAAACAAAATAAAATAAAAAAACACTATTTTACATTTATAAGAAATATATGTTATTTATTGTATTTCTAAATAATATGAGAAAAATAAATAACATGAGATATAAATACATTTTATGAATGATACAAATAGTTCGAAAATTAGTGCTTGGGGTATTTAAAGAAGAGATTTTTAAGAAAGGACCTCATCAAGTCACTCTTACTGCCCATACAGCACAGAACATTGCAATTACATTGCAGCAATGTTACAATCTTGCAAGTTGCAATGTAATATTGTTGAGACATTATTGCAACCTGTAATTGTAATATTTCATGAGAATGTGACAGCAACATTCCAGTAACATTGCAATAGCAATATTCGGTAATCGCTAGTTCGTTCGTTTACCGCTATGCGACGCGCGTTGCAAAATCTATCTCGTATTTAAGTTTTAGTCATGATGATTATATGAAACTTGCAAAGAGTGGCTAGTAAGATTAAAGACATAGTAATTATTTTTATCAGTTTAATTTTTCTGATACGACCTCAACACAGGGAATTCAGATATTGAACTGATTGTTCAAAAATTGGACAGATAAATGTCCGAATAAATAAAAATATATGCAACATTATTCTAAGATTGCAATAACAATGCATTATTGCAAATTCATTACATTGCAATATTACTGTAATCTTTCGTTACAATCTTCCTAAAAGCGGACATTTTAACGTTGCTGCAATCCCACAGCAATGATGCAACAACATATTGCAGTGAATTTGCAATATTGCAACATTGCGATGAAAGATTGATGCAATGTGTATGCAATCTTTGTGTACTGTATGAGTATATATATATATATATATGATGTGATGTATGTATGATTATGTACTTTATGTTTGCGCAATAAAAACACAACAAAATGAAACAAGAAAATGTATATTTACTCATACACACCTTTATATAATCATATATAAATATATATATTCATATTCATTTATATATAGGTGTATCTATTTATGTATGGACAAATTCGGTATATAATTTTGTATAATTAGATATGTACTATTTTTGTCTAATTATGTATGAGAAATTTTTTACCGGGAGGTATTTTGTCCGTAACGTTACGTGTGTTTTTATCTCCTTGTGTCCCATGAAGCAGTAAATACAGACGTAACGGTAGTACTATTTTTTATTTAACAGATTATAATTGTTTATTTGTATTTTATTCATAAGAAAACTACAGAATATATTATAATTTTAACAAAAGTTTTAATTAAATCGTCAAATTTAGTTAAATAAATAAAATTAGAAAAAGCATTACTAGTAATAACTAGCAACTTGTAGTAACTTTTACGGAAATTTCATGGAATTACGGCTCCATGGGACACAAGGAGATAAAAACACACGTAACATTACGGGCGAAATATCTAGTAACTTTTGCGGACTTCCGGTGCGGATTACGGATTACGGGCTGTATGTAACGGCACCCTAATAATTCAGTATTTTTAAGTACTCATAGCAATGTAATTTGCAAGAAAATTGCAGAAATTATATATATAATTGCTTCAACCACATGTAAATAACGAAATATTAACGTAATTAAGTACATTTACTTGCGATCGAGGCAACATTCCGTTCCGTTTTTGCTACATGGGACTGGTAGAGAAATTTTTTACGGAACGGAACGTGAATGGAACACTCAATTCTAATGAGAAATCCGATCCGTCATTCCGATCCGTGCTCAATGGGACTGCACCCTAATCGGATCTGTGATTGGACTGAGCAGTGACACAATATGCTGGATTCACACTGCATTCGACGTGCGTCGTCCGTCATCTGACGGTACGAAGCCATGCAAAATGCTGTTCACACTGCATACGTTGAATTCAGTAGAATCAAATTTAATCGTAAAGAAAATTTCCTGATTTTACACAATTTATATCAATTTATATGATTTACAATTTATATATCAATGATTACGTTTACACGGCCCGATTTACGCCGAAGTTATAACATCGATGTTATAACTACTAACGTTAGATACCGTGTAACGCTATTTTACTTAAAACATATATACTGGAAGGGGCATAGCTGACTTGCCGTTGTCCTCAACATCTATCTATCCTTGTCTGTACATTTTATTGCAATACGCATGCGTCGATTATGTTGATGTGTGTGATGACAAACTAGACAAGCTTATCTATGACAAGCCTTCTAATATAATCAAGTCTAAAGAAATAATCATAAAAAAGTATACAAAACTAATACTATTTAAACATCAATGAAGTTTTTAAATATTTTTTTTATTATTTATTATAATAATTTTTATTGTACTAGTTACTATATATACAAGATATAATTAAAATAAGATAACAAACTTTAGAGGAGCGAGAATATTACATAATAATAAATATTACTTTTTTATTTTTCATTAATAATATATATTTTATATCAGTAACAGTGGGTTTGACGGACATATGTTGATGTCAAATTTTTTTTTATGTTTGTTCTCGCTCCTCAAAGTTTGTTATCTTATTTTAGTTCATCCTGTACATCCTGTATATAATTATTGTTTATTACAGTATTTGTTTTTGGTTATGTGCATCATTATTTTTATTTTATTTTGCAAGACTATTATTACATATTACTACATATTATTATATATAATTTATAATATATTGCAATTATATTATAATATAACTTAAAGAATAAATTGTTATAATCAAATTTTCAAATGCCTTCCACCTATTTTAAATCTTTCTACTTTCAACTTAAGCGGTTATTTATTCGCGCAAGCGCATTGACCGATTTCGTACAGACAAGGATAGATAGATGTAGGGGACACTTTTGTTATGTATATTTAGATGGACTATGCCCCTTCCAGTATATATGTTCTAAGCTATTTTATGACGATGGTTGTTTTCCAGCAAAGGACACAAGTTGACACAAATCGACACAAGTATCATTCTGTCTTTGTTCGATATTCAATGAGCAACAAAGAGAATAATACTTTTGTGTCGCTTGTGTCTCTTGGTGGAAAACTACCGAAGTTATTACCACAGATATCTATATTATAACTAGATCGCTAATTTCCATTGATGTTGTACATAAAATTGGTTCCCGAAAACCATGTAATACGATGGTCGCGCATGCGTGACGTTGGTAGAAAAGTAGTATGGCGCATGACTGTTGACTATTACTCCTGTGAGGTTAATTATTATAAACAGGTTATAAATTTTAGACAGATTTTAATTTATACAAAATGCCTACAGTTTGTAGTGTGAAAGGATGCAAAAGTTCTTGGAAGAAACATTCACGTATAACATTTCATAGGTAAGTATTAATCTTTTAGATTAATTAAAGAGTTTAATTTAAATAACCAAAGTTTTTATTATTTTTAGTATTGTAGAGAGTATTTATTAAAAAATAAATTGGCTGTATTGACCCAGAGCCGGGTGTTAGATGCTCAAAAAATAATAAGTAACTAAATTGTCAATTCAAACGTTTCGGCACATTTATTTCGGCCATCTTCAGTGATAATATCAAAATAAGTAAACAAACGTTACAAAAGAAACATGCAATAATAAAACAAGTATGTTCCGCAAGGCTAACGCATATCGGTTGACAAAATTTTAAAAGTTCGTTGTAAAATAAAATATACAAAGTAAATTAAAATAATAATGAATTAGTATCGCAAACGCAAAGTCATAGTATAATAAATGCAGGTTAGAAGATCTTACTTGCGTGTCCATGATAAAATGTAGAAGTAAATGTGTCTTCAAAATTCGAACCAATTATAAGTCAATGTGTTCTAATATGCGACATGCAACAGCAACGCTCTGAAGACATTTTTCTTTTTGCCACCCTTTCACTATGCTTAACGGATTGCAAGGAAATAAGAAGCCGACGAGTGATCGGTCAATCTATGAAAATTATGAATAAAAGAAATAAAATAGAGACTATTATAAAAATGTGAAACGAATTTAACCCAACACACGAATGGAAAGACGTTAGTCACATAATTTGCAAGAAAAACAGAGCAACATTTACCTTTGATCATAATATCAGTTGAATATAAGAAGGTCCAAAGAATATAAAGTTTGATAAAATGTTTTGGTGTCCCATTAGAAAGTTGAAGTCCTTAAGGATGGAATAAAACTTTGATATGTCCATACGGAGAGTATTTATATAATTTTTAATATTTAAGTTAAGATTTATTTGTTTTATAACATTAATAATATAAATGTACAATATTTTTTGGCCAAAACTTTTCATACTATTTACTTTTAGAAATTAAATGTGTTCTAATAATATAATTTTAGATTTCCATCGTCAAATAAAAAATATTTCCATTATTGGATTGCGGCTGCTGGAAGAGAGGATTTAGTTTCTTTTTCAAATGCAAGAATATGTAGTTTACATTTTACAAATAATGATTATTTTAATCATACAAAGCATGTTGGCAAAAAATTTTTAAAACCTGATACATTCCCAACTCAACATGTACATAAAAATATTGTCCAATTGTTAGCTAAAGCAGATGAAATTAACGAAAGTGAGTAACATTATTTTATGTATTAAAATTTTTTATTTATTATTAAGTATACTAAGCATACATTACATTCAGTAATAAACAAAATAATATAAATATTTATTATAGATAATAATAAAGACCTGCCTATTATTAATGAAGAACGAACAACGACAAACAATCAAAATGATAAAGAAAGAGTAGTGACTAATCAGAATGATATGTTCATTGATGAGGAACAAACAACAACAAACAGTCAAAATAATAAAGAAGAAATTAATCAGAACAATATGCTCATTGATGAGGAACAAACAGCAACAAACAGTCAAAATAATAAAGAAGAAATTAATCAGATCAATATGCTCATTGATGAGGAACAAACAGCAACAAACAGTCAAAATAATAAAGAAGAAATTAATCAAAACGATATGCTTATTGATAAGGAACAAAGTGTTTCTTCTGTGATATCAAAATGTATGTACAAATTTTTTGTAATTTAAAAACAATTTTGTAATAGTTATTATTTATTATGTATTAAAATTATACATTTTATAATTATTTAATTATTTTTAATATATTACAGGTATAAATTGTGAGAAGTTAAAAGTACAAAATAAAATGTTACAACAGAATATAACAGATTTAGAAATATCACAAGAAAAACGATTAGAACAACAAGCAAACATGTTTCATATAATTATTAATAAAAACAAAGCTGAATTTAAAAAAAACATAGAACTTCAAAGGAAAAAAAATAAAGCTTTAACTAAAAGTGTACAACGTAAAGAGACAAATATTAAAACCTAGAGTTTATTATGTAATTAGAGATGAATGTTATACCTAACATATATCCTGTTCAATATATTATACCTATATCCTATCTTGTGTGCCTACTGTTAAATAAGTTTGCTATATTTGTGTGTGTATACTAATATATATGTGTGTGTATATATATATATATTTATTTATTTATTTTTTATTAAAATATATATTGTTTTTTTTTAACAAATGTTTCTTTTTTATATAAAGATATTAAATCTTTATTAAATTTCTTTCAAAATTGCATTATTACTTTATAATTGTGTAAACATTGCTAACTAAATATAGCTAAAATAATTGTTTTAAATATTTAACTTTTTATCTTAAAAATTATATATCTTTACTATAAACATTTTTGATTTTGTCTGTTTTTTAATATACTGCATATTTTAAGAATATTTTTTACATTATTTTATTTTTAGGAGCTAATTTTTTACTTAAAAGATGAGAAAAGTTGCATATTACTTTAAAATTTTATTATAATATTATATATACAAGTTTCATACTTATATGTGTACAGATTATACATAACATCAACCAATAATTATTGTCTACGCTGTCTACCAATGTTACGCATGCGCGAAAGTTTAGTACATAGATTTTGGGGCTATGGCCGGTATTCATAGTCCGTTCTTATATTCAAGATCTTAAGTACAAACTTATATTCGCTCTCTTCGTCAGACACAATCTATGTGTGACGAAGAGAGCGAATATAAGTCCGTGCTCAGTGATGCGATCTTTCCCACAGCGGTCCCGGCTCGGCTGTGCTCGGCTGCCTCACACAACCTTACAGAAGCGCTACGTCACGTATCCGTGTGCACACGGATACGTGACGTAGCGCTTCTGTAAGGTTGTGTGAGGCAGCCGAGCACAGCCGAGCCGGGACCGCTGTGGGAAAGATCGCATCACTGTCCGTGCTTAAGACGATTTTGAATATAAAAACGGACTATGAATACCGCCCTATGTATTTAAAGCAAGTTAGCGATCTAGTTATAATATAGATATCTGTGGTTATTACATCGATGTAGTTACTTCGTCGTAAAATAGCGTTTACACGGCATCTAACATCGGTAGTTATAAAGCCTTGTGTCCACGATGCTAGAACTCAATCCGAGATCTCGGTCCGAGTCCTCGAACAATAATATTTATACTTGGCTGAATATAGTTAGCGTTGTAATCGAGTTACGATTCTTTACGATGATTTTCTGATCTATGTTATATTGCCAAGTTGGTTTATAGATATCATCAAGTGATGCACCGCTTGATTTCGAATCTTTTATTTTATTTAGATGGTCCAGATATTGTGATCTTAAATTATTAATTTCTTTTTTGCAATTTCAGTTGTTAGTGGTTGTCCTGTTAATTCTTTGTACTGATTACAGATTATCTGTAAAGCTTGATCTCGTTTCATACGATTATGATAATCAACACTTTTTGTAACATATAAACAAGAATGTTGTTGATATAACATTAATAAAATTTTAACATTTTCTTTATTATCCATTTTTTATTATAAAAGAAGTTTTTCTGAAAATCAATTTTATATATTATTATACTTTTCTTGAAAAATAATATGTATATATAGGTTATAATATATTTTTAATGTCTAATTTAATCTGCATTAAAACTAATAATAACTACTTATGTAAATCTTATTAATTATTAATCTTATTAATTTATTTTATTTAAGAATTATATTTCTCTTATTTTTTCAATTCTATAATTACTTACTAAAATATTATTTATATTGTTCACAGTATCTCGTATCACTATAAGTATCTTATATTTTGTCTTGACAGATAGTAAAAGAAACTAGTAAAATCTAATAACTCGCAATAACTCGTACCAAAAAATGGGACGCATCGCATTTTTTCGTTTGAGCTTCTTATTCGAGTTTTGCATCCAAATGCAGTGTGTACATGATCCGAGTTCTAGTAACTTTCCCTCAGTCCGAGATCTCGGACCGAGTTCTAGTATCGTGGACACAAGGCTTAACAGAGAGAAGACTGAGAGTGGACATGCCCGCATTTTTCGTGTTCTGTGGGCTAGCGCCTCTATGTGCACAAAACGTGCACATTGAACTACGTAGCCAATGTCCACAAATCCCGTAGGTAATGTCCACGATCTTTTGGGTCTCTTCCGTGCTATGTCCACGACTTTTTGGTTCCGATATGTGCTATATCTACAAAGTGTCGGTAATGCATACTTGTAAAACATGATTATGTATATCAATCAGATTTGAAATATAAATACACACGTATTGTAAATACATGTATTGTAGCATTTATTTTTGCATTTACAGTTTATTTAGCAAAATATCAGTTATTTTCAATAACCTGTGTAATTTGAAAATGTACATTTAAATTATTTTAATAAATTACTTCTATAATTTCGTGTGTGTGTGTGTGTGCGTGCGTGTGTGTAAATAAAGTATTGCATTTTTGTTAATATTTAAAAAGATGATAAACTTTTATAGATATTTTATACAGTAATGACCAATAACTTATTTTGAATATTAAAAGCCAGGGCTGGGCGTTTACACGTAAACTATAATAGATGTAAAAATACATATTAAACACGAATGCAAGCTAGACAGTAAAAATAATCTTTTTATTTATAATTTGAGAGGACTATAGTCATGAACCGCCGCAAGCAAGTGTGCACTGCACAAAGTTTCATTTAACAATTAAGTTTTAAAATCTAATTCTATATTCTTAACACTACACATACACAAAATTTTGTGTGCTTGTTCTGGAAGACTTTAATTTTTTCTAAAACAAATATTGTATATCAATTGAAAAAAACCGTGTCATAAAACTTGAAACTATATTGGTCGGATCGAATACTTGTTTATTTTTTAAAATATGACTACCCTAAAAATTGCTCTGTTTAAAAATTGTGTACTTACCAATCCTTTATAAATCAGATATTGTCAAAAATTATTTTAAAAATGTTATTTATAAAAGATTGATAAATAAAAATATGCAACAAAAATGAATGAAATAATGAGACAACAAAGGACTTTTTGAAATTTTTTAATTTTGAAATTCATAATTTACAGTTCAATATAACAGAATCGTAAAAAAAATTTGAAACATTGTGGTTTATAATTACAGAAAAGCAGGTCATAACAATTCTTTACACGATTTCACGTCACAAAATTATTCGCTCACGCTATGAACCGACTAAAACAAATGCAGTTTACTAACTTCGATGGGTATTTGTTTCTGATTGTTGCTTAAGATAGTCAGTATAACATAGAAAAGCATTCAGTAAGCATCGATTTTCATTTATAACTTCTCGTTTCAATAATTCATTATCATGGGCAGAAAAAGCAAAAAAACAAATCTTGAAGTTAGGAAATTAATTATTTTTTATTGAAAAAATAGTAAATCTTTAAGAGAAATTGGAAGTATTGTTCGTAAAAGTTATTTGACGGCGCGATACGTTATTAAACGATACGAAGAAGAAGGACGAATAGAAAATAAAACAGGCCGTGGTAGAAAGAAATTATTAAATTTCTCAGAAGAGCAAACGCTTTTCTATGTTATACTGACTATCTTAAGCAACAATCAGAAACAAATACCCATCGAAGTTAGTAAACTGCATTTGTTTTAGTCGGTTCATAGCGTGAGCGAATAATTTTGTGACGTGAAATCGTGTAAAGAATTGTTATGACCTGCTTTTCTGTAATTATAAACCACAATGTTTCAAATTTTTTTTACGATTCTGTTATATTGAACTGTAAATTATGAATTTCAAAATTAAAAAATTTCAAAAAGTCCTTTGTTGTCTCATTATTTCATTCATTTTTGTTGCATATTTTTATTTATCAATCTTTTATAAATAACATTTTTAAAATAATTTTTGACAATATCTGATTTATAAAGGATTGGTTAGGAAAGTTAAAGTTAGGAAAGTTAAAGAAAATCCGAAGATAAGTGCTCCCCGAATAAACTTACTTCTTCAAAATTTCTCTGAAAAAGAAGTTTCCCACGAAACAGTTCAAAGAGTACTACGGATAAAATTCGCAAACATTCTATTACAAGCAAAACTGAGTTGCAAAATAGATTACAAAAGAAATGGCAAAAAATAAACAGCAATTATTTGAAAAAAAATAGTAGGATCGATGCCAAAAGGACTTGCCGAAGCTATAAAACAAAAAGGATATCTCACTAAGTATAAATTTTATTAAAATAATGATTTCTACAAAATGAGCGAATAATTTTGTGACGTGGAAACGTGTAAAGAATTGTTATAACCTGTTTTTCTGTAATTATAAACCACAATGTTCCAAATTTTTTTACAATTCTGTTATATTGAACTGTAAATTATGTATTTCCAAATTAAAAAATTTCAAAAAGTCCTTTGTTGTCTCATTATTTCATTCATTTTTGTTGCATTCTCGACTGAGCGAATAATTTTGTGACTTACAGTATATATATATATCATCGACAGTCCTGAGAGAGATTATAGTTTTATAAAACAATCTCCTAACACAGTTCTCGGAATTTGTTGAACATTTCTGCCGATTTCCGCGGTATACGCCTTCTTTCTTCTCCACACTGCGCTCGCTGCAGCCGTTAGGGTCAACGCCGCCGAGCGTTAGGAGGCACTATTTAATTATGAGTGGATTCTTCTCCCTATTTATTAAAATTTTAAAAAATTTATTAAAAATAAATTTATTATTAAATTTATTAAGTGAAAATATTTCAATAGATTTCCACATCATCCATGAGGTACTAATGCTGACGCATTTTTATCTTCAGTGGAGCGGATCTACTGGAAAAACCACTTTTAAAAAAACGCGTCAGCATTAGTACCTCATGGGTGACGTGGAAATCTATTGAAATATTTTCACTTAATAAATTTAATAATAAATTTATTTTTAATAAATTTTAACAAATTTTTTAAAATTTTAATAAATTTTTAAAAATTTTAATAAATAGGGAGAAGAATCCACTCATAATTAAATAGTGCCGCTCCTAACGCTCGGCAGCGTTGACCCTAGCGGCTGCAGCAAGCGCGGTATAGAGACAAAAAAAGGGGTATACCGCGGAAATCGGCTGAAATGTTCAACAAATTCCGAGCACTGTCCTAGCAAAACAAGTAAGCAGCGAGCATCTCGGTAAAAATTGAGATAAATACGCTACGCTCATAGTCAGTGTGCAACGGAAAGTCTGTGTGTTACCGTGCAACTTCATTTCACATTTCTCATTTTGCAATATTATCGTTTTATAAAATATTGTTTTTATATTTTCTTTTATTTTTGTTTAATTGTTATTTAATTTGGGTGGAGTTCCGATTAGCGGAACCCTCCGATTTTTTTGAAACTCCACTATTTTATGTAGTTTGGCGCGCTGATTACGAATATGATAATGAAAATTGCCGACTAGGTCATTTTCAAGGTCAAAACAAGGTCAGAAAAAGTGAAAAAATATCACTTTTTTGAGATTATTTCGAGAAATATTAATGTAACAAAAAAATGTTTTAAATAAAAGTTATAGTTTTTGTAAAAATACATTATTTATGTCCTATGCATTTTTTGTGTAAAACTGATAATTTTTTAGAAAATTGACGTTAAAGATTAAAAACTTTGGTAAACAGGTAGGAGGGGTTTGGGGGGACGAAAAAAGGAGGGTTGAGGGGGGCAAAGCCCCCCCGAGGGGGCAGAAAGCGCAGGCGGGGAGGGGGGTGCAGGGGGGAGGGGCTCTGCCTCTCCCTCCGCCTATCACATGGCTAGTCACTATTATAGAAGTTTAAAATAACTTTCAAACACAATATGCTCTTCACCTTGCGTAGGGGTCTTGCTAATCTTTTCAGTATCTAATATTTTTAGTATATTGTAGACTCATTAGATTTTTAGCAAGGCAAAGATTTAATAAATATACATAAATTGTATACACACACACGCCGCTATATTCTTGAACGGCATGCGCATGCAAGCTAAGGCCTACCTGTTTACCAAAGTTTTTAATCTTTAACGTCAATTTTCTCGAAAATTATCAGTTTTACACAAAAAATGCATAGAACATAAATAATGTATTTTTACAAGAACTACAACTTTTATTTTAAACATTTGTTTGTTACGTCAATATTTATTGAAATAATGTTAAAAAAGTGATATTTTTTTAGTTTTTTAATGCTTTGACCTTGAAAATGACCTTGTCGGCGATTTTCATTATCATATTTGTAATCAACGTGCAAAAATACAAAAAATAGTGTAGTTTCAAAAAAATCGAAAGGTTCCGCTAATCGGAACTTTATCCTTTAATTTATATAGTTTTTTAGTTTTATATTTAAAAAGTTTATGAAACATATTTAACATTTATTAAATAAAGTATAATAAATGATCAGTGGACAATGGAAACAATTTATGATAAATGTGCTTATAAAAACTGTCGTAACGGACAATATACTACAGGTTCACATTTATTTAGATTTCCATCAAAGCAAGATGCAAGACAAAAATTATAGATACGCAACAGTGGTAAGTTTTGTTTATAAGTTATTTTTTAAAAGCATACTTTTGCATATTTTTGAAATCGTGTTTATAAAAATAAGAAATGTTTCTTTAAATGATATAAATATATCCAATGATAATGTGTTGATGTATACACATTTAACAGCAAAATTAAAGCATTACCCATTCTGCCCTCCAAATTTCAAGAGAATTTATAACTTCGTCAAAAGTAGGCATAATAAAATGTTCTGAGAAGCATTTTACAACTTGAAAGCTTTACTTTTGATCGGTATTTTAGTAAATGACTTACTGATTTTTTACAAAGCTACATTAAATACAAATAGAGATGCGTCAAATTTTAAAATTTTTTACTTTGAGAAGTTCCAATGCGTGATTTATAAATCGCATACAAATGCGGTTTACATTATTTGAAAGCATAAATCTTTACCTTTAATTTATTCGTTTGAACGTTGTGCAATTTTTTCAACAAATTAATCAATGTTAAAGTAAAAAAAATCATTTTTGCTTCAATATTAACACTTTCAAAAGCTATAAACCGCATTTGTGTGCAATTTTTAATTTATGTCATGGAACTTTGCAAAGTTCATACAAAAATTTTGAAATTTAACGCATTTTGCATTGTTTATTTGTATCCGTATAGTTTCGTAAAAAATCAGTAACTTGTTTAATAAAGTACCAATCTGAAAAGTAAAGATTTCAAATTTAAAATTTGAATATGGAATATTTCATTATGATCATTTTTGACAAAGTTACACTCTTTCGAAATTTGCCTGTTTTTAGAGAGCAGAATGAGTGATACTTTAATTTTGCTGTCGAATGTATAAGTAAAAGTAGCAATCTTAAATTTGTTTACAAAATGATTTAAAAATGATACTCTTAATTCGAGTTTTGATATCTTGTGGAGCAAAGTTATTTGATATTTGATTTTTAATAGGCTAAAGAACGTATTAAGAATTTATGGATAAAATAAATTAAGACTTTTGTTATTCTGATATTTTCCTGGTAATTATATATTGCCCAATAGAGAGGTGATCTCGGCATCTTTCGCGCATCAATATGTATTTTAGTGCTTGCTGAATATGTAAAGATTTCACAAAAAATTAAACTTTTTGATATAAAAAGTTTATAAAAAAAACATTAAAGAATAGTTAAATAAAGTACAATATAAGCGCGTGCGGATAAGATCAGCGGGATTTCGAGCCCAAGCACATCTCACGCACACACGAAACGCTGTACCTGTGTGACGCGCGCTCGGCTAAAAATAAGTTCAGTGGGTCGACCGAGCGTAACAGATAGATAAGCCGAGAGCACAAGCTTTTACATAAAGCATAACGCATAAGCATAAGGAAATTGATTGGTCTATATATAAGCATAAGCAAATGCATAAGGAAATGGACCAATCAATTTCCTTATGCTTATGCGTTATGCTTTATGCAAAAGTCTGTGCTCCGGCCAATAGAATTGACGGCCCGGATCAAAGAATTCGCCCAGCGCTTGAAATCCTGTAAAAGTATTGTCCAAATGTCTCAGAGCATGAAAATTTTGAAAGTCGCAACATTAATTTTCTTTAATATAGGCTTGTAGAGATTGACAAGACGGAACTTTTTTCTATTTGCAGTTTTTTTGTTCGATGCTTATTTTTAATAATAAAAATAAAAAACTGAAAAATTTTTATCTCCAAATTCAATAAGATTTTAAGATATAAATCGTCGTAATTTGGCCAAATTTTATTGAAATTGTTTGAAATTTGATATACGCATGCAGTATAGTCTAGCGATGCCTACAAAACAATAAAGAAGCTGAAAATCGCCTATTGTTTAATAATAATTAATTGCAAATTGAGGCCAATCGGTAACCACGTTTTTTTAGTTTCGCCGACAAAAAGTATCGAGGGAACTTGAAATTTGGAACAACTTCCAGTGATACATTTGTTCCTCACTACTGAAGGAAGATTTCTGGAAATTTTCAGATTGATTCATTGAAAATTTGCGGAAATATGCATTTTATAAGAAAACATGCGACACCGGCAATGATAGCTTTGTGAGCGCTGAGCATCATCAGGCAGCGTACTCGCCGTTCGGATTTCCAGGACTCGATTTTATAATGATTTTTTAATGGTTATACATTTGAACAATCGCTCACTTCTCACGAAATATCGAAATGATGAACTATTATTTATACGGTTTCTTAATTAAATACTTTTATTATTATTATTTCGAAATATTTCACATACACTCCAGAGACGCGGTTTTTAGGACGATAGTAATTTAACAAATAACAATAGTTAAAGTTGTAAAAAATTATTATAAAATCGAGTCCTGAAAAACCGAACGACGAGTACGCTGCCTGATGGTGCTCAGCGCTCACAAAGCTATCATTGCTGGCGTCGCATGTTTTCTTATAAAATGCATATTTCCGCAAATTTTCAATGAATCGATCTAAAAATTTCCAGAAATCTTCCTTCAGTGGTGAGGAACAAATGTATCACTGGAAGTTGTTCCAAATTTCAAGTTTCCTCGATACTTTTTGTCGGCGAAACTAAAAAAACATGGTTATCAATTGGCCTCAATTTGCAATTAATTATTATTAAACAATAGGCGATTTTCAGCTTCTTTATTGTTTTGTAGGCATCACTAGACTATACTGCATGCGTATACCAAATTTCAAACAATTTCAATAAAATTTGGCCAAATTACGACGATTTATATCTTAAAATCTTATTGAATTTAGAGATAAAAATTTTTCAGTTTTTTATTTTTATTATTAAAAATAAGCATCGAACAAAAAAACTGCAAAAAGAAAAAAGTTTCGTCTCGTCGTTCTCTACAAGTCTATATTTAAAAAAAATTAATTTTGCGACTTTCAAAATTTTCATGCTCTGAGACGTTTAGACAATACTTTTACACGATTTGAGCGCAGAGCGAGTTCTTTGATGCGCGCCCTCAATTATTATCTCATTTATTATTTGAAAATAAAATAATTATGTTTTGAAAGTACTTTCAAAATATTTACTATTTGTCAATCGTTTTTCATTACTTTATTTTAGGGAATATTAAATTAGAAAAATGGACTGTCAATTCATATCGTCGTGCTGGTCTGTGTGCAGATCATTTAATGCTAACTCATTTAAGGGAGAAGGCAAGAAAACATTAAAACGCGATGCTGTGCCAATTCGATTTAATGATTTGATAAATTTAGAAGAAAAATCTGAGGCAGCTATGGAAATAGAAGAGATGCAAAGAGCAAAAAAAGAATAAAACCAAATAAAAGAAATGGAAGAAGTAGAAAATACATATAATAACGCAATTGCAGGAACATCATTTAATATCAAACATAATGATAAAATAAATAATCAATTATTAGATCGATTCAAACAAACTTATCTTCCAGCAAAATTAAATTTTGACAAATCATTAGAAGAGGAAGGTATTACAGAATGGATGCATTTAGAACCTGTAAGATATGAAAACATTGATAAGTGTGATCTGTTAATGACAGAAAATTGTGAAGAAGAATATAATCCAGAAAAGATAATTAAAAGTTTAAAACGTGAAAATATTCGTTTGCGGCAGACTATAAAGCGTTTAAAATTGCGTTCACAACGTCGCAAAGAACCAAAAAAAAAAAAAAAAATAAATAAAAAAAAAATAAATAAAAAAAAAATACAAAATTTAATTAATGAACAAAATCTGCATCTCGTTGCAAAAGCAATGATTAATTTACAACACCATACTTCACATGCGGCATATACAGAGGAAGAAAAAACTCTTTCGAAACAGCTTTTTTATTATTCGGCATCTGCATTGCGTCGTTTACGAAAGGTAGGTTGCAATTTTCCTGCAGAACGAACTATTAGAAGATGGCACGAAGAATTTAATATAATGCCAGGATTTTGTGATGTTATATTCCGCAAATTGCAGGAAAAAATTTCAAAGTTGCCTGTAGAACAAAGAGTTTGTGCTTTAAAATGGGATGAAATGTATATAAAATCATATGAAGAATACTCATTTAGTCTGGATCAAATAGAAGGACTCGTTGATCTTGGGAAGGAAAAGTGAAAGGACAAAATGCGTATTTGTATTTTGTGTGGATAGTATAAATGCGCCTCATCCATGGCGTCAACCGCTAACATATTTTCTCCCAGGAAAATGTATAAAAGCGGAAGAAATAGTGATTTTAATGAAAGAATGCTTAGATAGATTGAGCAAAACGGGTGCTAATGTACGACTTATAACGTGCGATCAAGATCCATCTAATCAAAGCGTTTATGCTCAACTTGGTGTGCACTCAGATAAGACATATTTTATACATAATGAAAAAAAATATTACGCATCATTTGATTTTCCACATTTGGTAAAAAGATTGGCAAGCTTGTTAAAAAAACAAATATTTGTATTGCGATGGAAAAATAATAGCATCATATCCCGATTATGAAATAACATGGTCTATTGATTAAGTATGTACTGATTCTCCATATGTGAGAACAATGTACTAAAATTTTCATACACTTTAAGTATCTCGAACCAGAAATCGGTGTACAAAGTTAACTGTCTCACGTAGACTAATAAATTAATTTCTTTAAGAAAAATTAAAATTCCGCACTAACATCCCGCGACGGCTCTCAATGCTCTTCTATTATATTATGTGATAGCTATCATTTGAGCCTTTCCTTTATATATGTTAGATTGTTAATTGAAAATGTATATCTTTGTTCATTTTACATTATGTCGTAATTTTTCGTAAATTGTACTCTAAAATTCAAGATTACAATTTGCACACTTTCTTGCGACGGTTCATAACTATAGTCTTCTCAAATTATAGATGAAAAGATTGTTTTTACTGTTTAGCTTGCATTCGTGTTTAATATGCGAGTATTTTTGCATCTATTATAGTTTACGTATAAACCCAGATAGCACAAGACATTCTCTGAACGTTCTATTTATATTCTAAATATATTCTGAAAAGGAATATTTCTATTGAATGTTCTACGCACATTAATAGAACGTTCCAGTTATGACTAATAAAGAACATTCCCAAAGATTGTTCTATGAATGTTTTATGAATATGCAGGTTTTGAATGTTCTCTATGATACATACTCTGGTGATATCTTTTCAGATCATTCACAGAACATGCTCAATATACCGCACAGTACTTATGAATGTTCACTGGATATTCTCTGAATGTTACTTGAATGTTCGCTGAATATTCATTAAATATCCACCGAATATTCTTTGTACATTCATATTGTACATTTTTGTGCATACGCATTTTCTGTTTTTTATTGATTAAGACTAACCTAAAAAATTCATTACATCATTGAAATATTTAGTTCGTTACCGCCTCTATAAAAAAATTACATCATTAAAGAAAGCATAAAAAAATTAAATAAGTTATTAAAACATACGATGAAACGCAAGCGTTCAAATACGACTTTCTACAGAAAAGTAGCACAAGGCACACAAATGTGTTTGGAAGTTTTAAGGGAAAATGTGAGTGATACTTTGGAAAACGTTCAAGCACAGATTTTTCCATATAACGGAGAATTATCTGACACTTCTGATAATGAAATGCCAAAACCACCAGATGAGGTACGTATAAATATTACAAATTGTAATACAGATGAAGTTCCAGAAGAAATTAATACCAATGATGAGATCAATGTCCCAATACCTATCAATAACGATGAAGATGTTCACTTAAATGAAAATAATGATATTCCAGTAGAATTTTCATATAAATTACGTTCGTGGGCACATAAATATAACATAACGCATGTAGCTATGGGAGATCTTTTAAAAATGCTTAAAACATTACCGTATCTAGAGCACTCAAACTTACCGAATGATCCAAGAACATTTTTTAATACTCCTCGTCACATTATTCTTAAGAATATGGAATCAGGAACATATTCCTATTTGGGATTAGAAAGTGCACTTCAAAAATTAAGTGCTTCAATTGGCGATGTTTTAGAAAAGATTGAGCTATTAGTAAATATTGACGGTCTACCATTAAGTAAAAGCTCACGAAGTCACGTTTATCCCATTCTCTGTTCATTGGCAGATTATCCAAAAAACATATTCATGATTGCTATTTATCATGGTTATGAGAAGATTAAGAATTACAATGCTTTCTTGAAAGACTTCACAACCCTGCTTAAAAAGATGGATAGAAATGGAAAGGATTAAATGCCTATACATTTGAATCCTGATTTCGATCCGGATTTATCCTTTCCATTTCTATCCATCTTTTTCAACTAAAATCAGGATTCAAATGTATAGGCATTTAATCCTTTCCATTTCTATTCACCTTTTTCAACTGAAACCAGGATTCAAATGTATAAGCATTTAATCCTTTCCATTTTTATATATGCTCATAACAGTAACAAACTACGTATCATTTTTCATAAATTGCTTTACCTTTTCATCGTCGATTTTTCCTAGCACGTCGGCGCATTCTTTTCCTGCGGATTTCGCTGTGCTTTTTATTTCAGCATTTAAATCGGAAATTGAAGCTATTTTGAGAAACAAAACAAGGAATCATGTCAAATGTTAGTAATTGTAAATAGAATACAATAAATTTGTATATAAAAGTATAACTTACTTTGTGCGGCTGCGAACTGATTAATAACGGTTTTTTGCAATTCTAAATTCAACTTCTAAATTCAGGAGAACAATTCCTTTTTTTCTGCCTGCTCGCTCTCCAGCAACTTTTCGACTTGCAAAAGACGTTTTGCAAATAATCAATTTTTTGATCTTTTTCCATTAACATCTGAAAATGATTGCAATAAATGTATTAATATTAAACACTGTAAAACGTATAAAATATTATATTGAATAGTATATTAAATATAAAACATTATTTATATATTGATTTCTATACAAAAGGGTGTCCAGCTATAATCCAACATTTTGAAATTCAAAGCATAAAAACATATAAAAGCTGGAACAATATTTTTACAAACTTACAATTGTTATATTAATAATACATTTAAAAAGTAAAGAAAATTGTCCAAAAAACGGAAAAATGTTACAAAAAACAAAGAATTTGTTAAAACACATGAAACTGTTGAACAACTTTAAAAAGATTTCGATCGTAAAAATTTTGTGTACAACATCGGCAAGTCGTCTAAAAAATGGAAAAATTTAAAATTAAAAGTTTAAAAAACGCATAATACTTTTAAAAACATTTTAAATGTTTAAAAAATTGTATTTTGGCAATTGAGAAGTATTTTAAGAATGAAAAAGTAGTTTATAAATCAGGAAATTATCTGACAATGCATAACATTTCGGTAAACATTGTAAAACAATTTTGAACAGTTTCACGCGCTTTAAACAAGTTCTCCGATTTGTTATTAACAATTTCACGATTTTTTGACTATTTTTTGAACTATTAGACTATTTTATACTATTTACATAACAATTTAACATTTCATAAAGACATATTTCAATTATTACATGCTTTTCTCCTTTTCCGATTCATATCAAATTCGTATGCAAAGTTGTTGTATCTACTTGGAAAGAATTTCAAATGTACGTATTTGTAATTTACCTTGTCTGCATCTTTGGAAGGCCCTTTTTTTCATCTGGTGTTTTTTCAAGTGTTACGTTCATCCTTTTAGGTAACTGAAAAAATGTTATAAGCATTATTTCACAATTACAAGTTTCTTCTACATATGAGCAGTGGTATTTACCGGTTCTCGTTGCATCTCGTCTCAACAGATGCTGATACATTAATACGATTTAAATTTTGTTCTTTCAGTACTGATGCAGCTTCGGAAGCAA
This sequence comes from Linepithema humile, assembly GCF_040581485.1. Classification (NCBI taxonomy): domain Eukaryota; kingdom Metazoa; phylum Arthropoda; class Insecta; order Hymenoptera; family Formicidae; genus Linepithema; species Linepithema humile. The sequence continues at coordinate 14,541,773 of NC_090130.1, read as the reverse complement.
TTAATTTTTTCCTCAATATGTTCGTCATATTTTTTTGACGTTCCTGTTCGCTTTTTTTATTTGTCGGCTGCTGAACATTAGTATTATCGCTGTCGACATCAGTCGTAGTATCAGTCATAAGATGCTTCGGAATATTTATTCTTCTTTCTTTCAGTATTCGTTCTGTAGCTTTCTCTTGCGTGTCTACACATTTAATATTTGTTAATGTACAAAAATAAATATTTTTTATTATAATTTATTATTAATTTTTTGTTGTCAATAACGTATAGTATACGACTATGGGCCTAAGCAGAATGGCTGTCTTGTAAGATTCCAGACATAAGACAGTATTGTGCATTACTTTAAAACACGTGACGCACAATACTGTCTTATGTCTGAAGTCTTATAAAACAGCTCTGGCCTATTTGTCGTCGTGACAAAAAAAACAATACAAAGCATGTGAAGTACATATATAAAACACAATACATTCCAATCGGCACAAAAATCAAATAGTTCTTATATATAGTTTATATAAATAGAAAAAGCTTCTGTTAAATTAAAAGTACTTCAAGAGTTTTGTAAAAAATATTTTTTATTTATGTGCCGAGACTGATAAATATTGTATATAAATTCAGAAAAGAAACATTCAAAATCGATTACAAATATATTATTGACATATTAATATATATATATATATATATATATATAATATTTATATAGAAAAAAATATAAAACTATCTGACAATCTGTGTAATATAGAAATTAATATTATTACTCACTTTCCACAAAGTGCATCCTTGCTGTACATATCCCGCTTATGTTTCCATTGCAATACTCTTTGTATTTTTTCTTTTTGTCAACATCTCCGCTAAAATTTTTTATGGATGCTGTCTGGATTATTTGCGTTGCACTGTGATGCGAACACGTGTTTAAATATCAAGAGACACGGTAGTGTCTCGCGCCAAGTTCACGCGTAGCGCAAGACCGACCGTGTATCTTTACGCGAGCCCGAAAGTTGAGACGAGCCGAGATTATCGGATCTCGATAACGGCTGAGCCGATTGAGTTGGCAATAGGCTCAATCGATAGCGCATACCCAAATTACATAAGAAAAGTCTGCTTGTTTTTGCTCTGTGTGCTTTATAAAAATAAATATATGCATTTAAAGTCGAGAAATCTAGAAAATCATCTCGCTAGGATGTCGCGTTGAGATGTATGTCGCTCGTGTCTTATTGGTCAGCGTCATCAACATTTTCTAACATGGCGGCGCTCAGACCTGTCAGCTCGCAGTTTTGATGTATATATTAATTACATTTATATATTAGTATCGGACGTAAAATGTATATATAACGTGTTGTGGAGACGAATAAAGATAGTGTATATCAAAAATAATAGTATTCTTCATAAAAAAAATTTTTTTCGATCTTAAAATGCAGAAGTGTACACTCTCAGTATTCTGTAGTTAGATAATTAGTGGACAGAAAGTGTACTTTGTGCAGATGGTGGAATCTGCAAGTTTCTGACGTTAGGTGCGCTGATGGCGCTGAGAAGCCGCGCGGCGCGCGCTTACGTTTGTTTGGCATTTACATAACCTTTCAGTTCAGAAAGTGTTAAAATAAAAAAAAAGTAATTATAGTGAATTCGGTCTAACAAATTTGGCCATTTGCACTATGCATACTTAAGAGTACTTATCCAGAGCAGTGTAGTGCGAGTGACTAAATTTGTTAGAAATTCGTATTAAGTGAAATAAGTGTATAAATGTATATATATATATGTGTTGATTTTACACAGAGTTTTTGGTTATTGAGGTGTGATTTTATAAAGAAACAACAGAGAATGTTCGCGTTTAATATATATATTAGACAATACTAATGTGCTTTTTGTCAGATCCTAAATTAGTTTCAACATTTATTAATTTCCAGTCAATTTTAATTTTTGCGCATACTTCGCTTGGTGTAACACGAAAATTTTTGTGCAATACTTCGCTTGGTGTAATATAAAAATGTTTGGTTATTATCATTACTATCAGATTAATGTTTTTCATAAAATTAATACAATAATTGATAATAATTATTAATAATAAACACAAACTCGACAAGAAATCTTGTAATACATAAATTAAAATTGACTGGTTAATATAATAATTGAAAATGTAATAATACGCAAATTTTAATTATAATATTAATAAACACAAACTCGACAAGAAAGCTTGTAATACACAAATAAAATTTGACTGGTTAATATAAAAATATTAAAAAATGTAATAATACGCAATATTTAATTGTAATAATTATTAGTTACGGATATTCCGCTTTTGCTTATTCCGCCACGACTTAATTATTGACTGCAAATGATAAATATTGTTAGAACTAATTTAGTATACATAGAACAGAAATATTAAACTTTGATTATTTATTTTAAACAAATCATGCACTAAAGTTTTGAATCATGTGCTTTTTTGACAGAATATATGGTACAACAATTAAATACAATCATAACATTTATCACTGTCTTATGTGACAATTGTTTAGAGACTTTAGTGTATGATTTGTCTAAAATAAGTAAAATTAAATATATAAAATAAATAAAATTAAATATATAAAAATAAATAAAATTAAATATTCAAAGTTTAATATTTCTGTTCTATGTATACTAAATTAGTTCTAACAATATTTATCATTTTCAGTCAATTTTATTTTGTGTATTGCAAGATTTCTTGTCGAGTTTATGTGTATAATTTTTTTGTCTATGGATAAATAAAATTCACAATAATATATCTGAAATATGATTTAAACATTCTCTTACACTTAATTCTCTATCCACATTGTGATGGAACTACAAAAGGCGATTTATGCTATATTTTTTTTAATTATTATAAAATTGACTGGAAATTATTAATATTGTTAAAACTAATTTTGGATACTCAGAACAGAAATATTAAACTTTCAGCTATTTAATTTTATTTATTTTAGACAAATCATACACTAATATCTCGAAACATGTACTTTTTTTGAAGAAGATGTAGAAAGCATGGTAAAATTGAAAAAATTTATATTTATACAATTATATCAATTATACAATTATACCAATTATTATTATGCCTTATGTGACAATTGTTTTGAGACTTTAGTGTATGATTTGTCTAATAAATAAACTTAAATAGCTCAAAGTTTAATATTTCTGTTCTGATTTATAGTCAAAATTATATTTTTTTTTAAATATAGCATAAGTCACCTTCTGTAGTTAACGCTATGGTTGACAACAAAATTATTTTCACGTCACAGTGTGGGCAGAGAATTAAGAAAATTTTTTCACATTACAGTGTGGGCAGAGAATTAAGAAAATGTTCAGATCGTATTTTAGGTATATTATTGAATATTTATCCATACAAAATATTTATCATAGTAAATAAGAAATCCATAGAAAATAAGAAACATTATAATAAACACAAATTATTAAACTGGAATTATATAAAATTGACTGGAAATAAATATTGTTGAAACTAATTTAGGATACTCAGAACAGAAATATTAAACTTTGAGCTATTTAATTTTATTTATTTTAGACAAATTATACACTAATGTCTTGAAACATGTACTTTTTTTGACAGAATGTGTGGTAAAATTGAACAAATTTATACAATTATACCAATTATTATTATGCCTTATGTGACAACTGTTTTGAGACTTTACTGTATGATTTGTCTAATAAAATGAAATTAAATAGCTCAAAATTTAATATTTCTGTTCTGAGTATCCTAAATTAGTTTCAATTTATAGTCAAAATTATAACAAAAAAAGTGATATCTATCAAAAAATTACCTTTTTAAAAAAAAGGTAAAAAAAAGGTAAAAAAAAGGCGCCAAGTACACGTTCTTGTCACAACCAAAACAAGTTATATTTTATTGCTTTTGTTGCTTTATCTGTCCAAAAAATTGTCGTACATATTTAGAACCTTTCCAAAAAACCTGTCGTATATATCTAACCAAAACAAAAATTATATTTTATTGCTTTATCTATCAAAAAAATTGTACATATTTAGAACCTTTCCAAAAAACCTGTCGTATATATCTAATAATTAAGTGGGACTAAAGAACTATGAAAAAAGTTGTTAACTATTTCTATAAAACTCTTCTATAAAACTCTTGTACATAAAGCTGTCGTATATATTAACCAAAAAAATTGTACTTTTAAAAAAAGTTGTATATACCAAATAAAACTTTGCTATATATTCTGCCTATAAAAGAGGTGATATCAGAAAATGACGCCAAGTTTAAATATACTTTTAAAAAAAGTTGTATATACCAAATAAAATTTCGCTATATATTCTGCCTATAAAAGAGGTGATATCAGAAAATGATGCCAAGTTTAAATAAAAAACCTTTCCAAAAAAGTTGTATGTATATATTATTCTATAAAACTCTTCTATAAAACTCTTGTACATAAAGCTGTCGTATATATATAAAAAACAAAAAATTAAAATAAAAAAATATAAAAAATTTAATCAAAATAAAAAAATATTTATTATAAAACGCAAAAAAACTTGGCACTGCTACACCACAAAGTATTATAAAGCAATGAAATTAACATGTAGTTTAGTGTAGCAGCGCCAAGTTTTTTTGCGTTTTATAATAAATATTTTTTTATTTTGATTAAATTTTTTATATTTTTTTATTTTAATTTTTTGTTTTTTATATATATACGACAGCTTTATGTACAAGAGTTTTATAGAAGAGTTTTATAGAATAATATATACATACAACTTTTTTGGAAAGGTTTTTTATTTAAACTTGGCATCATTTTCTGATATCACCTCTTTTATAAGCAGAATATATAGCGAAATTTTATTTGGTATATACAACTTTTTTTAAAAGTATATTTAAACTTGGCGTCATTTTCTGATATCACCTCTTTTATAGGCAGAATATATAGCGAAGTTTTATTTGGTATATACAACTTTTTTTAAAAGTACAATTTTTTTGGTTAATATATACGACAGCTTTATGTACAAGAGTTTTATAGAAGAATTTTATAGAAATAGTTAACAACTTTTTTCATAGTTCTTTAGTCCTACTTGGTTATTAGATATATACGACAGGTTTTTTGGAAAGGTTTTAAATATGTACGACAATTTTTTTGATAGATAAAGCAATAAAATATAATTTTTGTTTTGGTTAGATATATACGACAGGTTTTTTGGAAAGGTTCTAAATATGTACGACAATTTTTTGGACAGATAAAGCAATAAAAGCAATAAAATATAACTTGTTTTGGTTGTGACAAGAACGTGTACTTGGCGCCTTTTTTTTACCTTTTTTTTAAAAAGGTAATTTTTTGATAGATATTACTTTTTTTTGTTATAATGTGACACACGCGAATTTATTCATTACGCGATGTTCTCTGGGAGACTCGTCGGCGGTCGGTGATAATAATATATAGTGATCAAACAAAGCAGCATTCATTTAACTCGCGAATTCGCGGATATATCCTCTCATGGACGATAAGCGAATGAGTATGACGATAACACTATTGTATACTGATGACGACTGACGACAGTGATGGCCCGAAACAAATGCTCGAGCGCTTGAGACCGAGTTTCCAGAGTCTACTTTCTTTTGTCTTCTTAATAACACATGCGCCCGGCCATTCCGCCGCGGGCCACTACTCTTCCCATCTCTCCATTGTCACCGTGAGCGCCGCGAGCAATGCTGCCAGAAACGAGCGGCGGCATCACACTAATACAACCGAGAACCGATGACGTCACCCTATCCGTGTGAGCTCGACCCGGTCGACCAATGGAAGAGAACGCCGTCTCCCTTTCACCGAGCCGACGCAACAGACGATAAATGCTAAGTAAGTGTTTCTAAGGCATGTGGCTGGAATATGAAAAATCCCGTGTTCGAGATTTGCTTCTCGCAACTTTCTTTTCTTTTTTCCGCATTTGTTTCTAACAGTGTAAATTATCAAATAATCTTTTTTTTGCTTAAAAAATAATAGTTTATATTTATTAATAATATTCGCATATGTTAAAACTAACAATTTTTGAAATAATTCAGATTTGCTATTGTCAATAGAAAAATGAAGTTATTTTGCAATATTGCAACAAAGTGTAAATTTAACATATACTATGTTCTTGCCACTCGCCTTATTCGTTTAGCCATGCTTGCTTTGGCATTTATGTCTATCGACTCGAAAGATTTTACATACCTGTAAAATTTTTAATTATTTCCCAACTTACAATTAGTCACTCGCGTCCTGATATTTTTTCTCCCGTTCAATAATTTTCTATTCGTACATTCGGAGAATCCGAATAGTGAGATCAATAATGTACTTAATTTTCGTACACTCTAGTATCTCAATCTGAGATCGGTGTACATTTTAACGTGTCAAATGTAGACGAATTATTTCTATATAAAAGATAATTAAAATTTTCACACCAACAATCTATGATATATGCTCCATATGCCATATTATATATATATATATTTTATTCCATTTTTAATTATTTATTTTAAACTACTGCATATTAGCAAAAGTTACTGTACTATGGAGATGAGTGGAGGAGACGGTAACATATATTATAAATGCAGTCAGATTTATTGTACTCTTGTTAAAATATTGTAAAAATAATGTATTATTAGTAATTATAATAGTATTTATTAGTAATTATAATAGTATTATTAATAGTGGTCTTCCGCACCACCTTCGAGGTTCCACTAACGGCGCGTTAGGTTTTTTTAGTGGACCTTCGCCAGGAGCCCTATTATACCACATTTCATTAATCTTTCTATATATTTCTTTTATACATATGTGATGTCATTTGCAGACATGTTAGTAATATTTTATTTATCTATAAATATGTGACTGAAAGCCGAACTTCGAGTATGCTGCCTGATGGTGCTCAGCGCTCACGGACCTATCATCGACGGTGTCGCATGTTTTCTTATAAAATGCATATTTCCGCAAATTTGCAATGAATCGATCTGAAAATTTTCAGAAATCTTCCTTCAATAGTGAGGAACAAATGTCTCACTGGAAGTTGTTTCAAATTTCAAGTTCCCTCGATACTTTTTGTCGGCGAAACTAAAGAAACGTGGTTACCAATTGGCCTCAATTTGCAATTAATTATTATTAAACAATAGGCGATTTTCAGCTCTTTATTGTTTTGTAGGCATCACTAGACTATACTGCATGCGTATACCAAATTTTAAACAATTTCAACAAAATTTGGCAAAATTACGACGATTTATATCTTAAAATCTTATTGAATTTGGGAATAAAAATTTTTCAGTTTTTTATTTTTATTATTAAAAATAAGCATCGAACAAAAAAACTGCAAATAGAAAAAAGTTTCGTCTCGTCATTCTCTACAAGCCTATGTTTAAGAAAAATTAATTTTGCGACTTTCTAATTTTGAGACGTTTAGACGATATTTTTACACGATTTCGAGCGCAGAGCGATTTCGTTGATCCGCGTCCTCAATTGTGTTTATAAGTCGCGTACAAACAGAGATCAGACTAGTTCCTTCGGTTCCTTATCAGTTAATACACTTGACGGAAAAGTCAATTTGAAGAATATTGCGAAATATGGATCGTAAGTAGAAAATTAAATTATTATTAAAATCATCATAAGAGATATAAATTATTATTATTTATTAATTAAAAATAAAATTTTTAATTAAATAATATGAAAAACGGCATAAGAGTGATGACTAGATTGATTATGACTAGAATTATGTGTTAAGAATTAGGAATAATTAATACATTTCGTTATCTTATTTCAAATAAAATAATTCCAATTTGATTTTCCTAATATTTAATATTTATTCCTATTCCTAATATTTTCTCTATTTTACATAGAGAATCTTTATTATAATATAACGTTACTCCAATAATCGCTAATCTCAATCTATTGTTTCTATGTTGCAAGTTTCTCAAGTAGCATAGCTTTTTAAAAAAATTTACATTAAATCTTGCTTAAAGATTAAAATTTTTAATTTTATGTATTTTGAATATTAAAATTGCTGATTCTTTTAATTTTATGTATATTGAGAATGGTCGAATAGTCAACTGTTTATATTCTTAAAGACAATTTTGTAAATATAAGAAAGGTTAACACATATTATTTAGCTGTAGCTCATAATTCTTCTACCGTTTTTCATGTTATTTATTTTGTTAGCAAAATGTTTAATCTTTAGTTTCTTTCTCCTCTCTTATACATATATAACAGTTTTTATTTTTTTAAACTCATAAATGTATTACTAATTTAATAAATATATATTAATTTTTGCAGAGGACATGACACAAAGAGTGGAAAGTATGACGCTGGAGGAGAAAGATGCTGCTGTACAACAGTTGATGCAACAAATGTTGCATCAACAAGAAAAATTGGTACAAATGCAGCAGCAGCTGCATTTGTTAATAAGTAGTGGTGCAACAACGCAGCAGCAGCAGCAGCAAAATACAAACACAGAAAATATCCAAGAGCAGCAGCAGCCAGAGGAACAAACAAGAGGTACATTATTTTTTTTTTTTATTTTTTGTAACTAAATGATTAATTTATATGCATGATTGTTTTATTTAATATAGTACTTATCTGTAAATGTGCTTATTTTTTAGAAAAAAGGAGAGGAGGCGGAAAGTCTCGCGCTCGCTGGTATCACCAGCGAGGTGGAAGAAGTGAATGGGGTGGCAGAGGTGGATGGGGAGGCAGAGGTGGATGGGGAGGCAGAGGTAGATGGAGCGGCAGAGGTGGATGGGGTGGCAGAGGTGGGTGGGGACCGAGTGGTGGCCAGGGCGGAAGAGGCCATATCATAATAAAAAAATATTATATAAATTAAAAAAATATTAGATAAATATAAAAATAATTTTATATATTAATTTCATATTAATATTAATTTTATTTTTTTAACAAACTTTTATTTTTTAAAATTTTTTTTGTATTTTTTATTTATATTTTTATTATTTTTGACGATATTTTTATTATTTTTTATATTTTTATTTATATTTTCATTTTATATTTTTTTTATTGATTTATTATTATTATTAATAATATGTTTTTTAATCTAATTTATGTGATAACATTATAATAAATATATATTGACTAGTCATATTGTGATAATTTTATATTAAGATTTATTTTACATATATATAAAATAAAATTTCAAATAAAATCAATTATCTTGTGCTAACTCTCTATCCCGTCACATATTTATAGATAAATAAAATATTACTAACATGTCTGCAAATGACATCACATATGTATAAAAGAAATATATAGAAAGATTAATGAAATGTGGTATAATAGGACTCCTGGCGAAGGTCCACTAAAAAAACCTAACGCGCCGTTAGTGGAACCTCGAAGGTGGTGCGGAAGACCACTATTAATAATACTATTATCCCATCCACCTCTGCCTCCCCATCCACCTCTGCCACCCCATTCACTTCTTCCACCTCGCTGGTGATACCAGCGAGCGCGAGACTTTCCGCCTCCTCTCCTTTTTTCTAAAAAATAAGCACATTTACAGATAAGTACTATATTAAATAAAACAATCATGCATATAAATTAATCATTTAGTTACAAAAAATAAAAAAAAAAATAATGTACCTCTTGTTTGTTCCTCTGGCTGCTGCTGCTCTTGGATATTTTCTGTGTTTGTATTTTGCTGCTGCTGCTGCTGCGTTGTTGCACCACTACTTATTAACAAATGCAGCTGCTGCTGCATTTGTACCAATTTTTCTTGTTGATGCAACATTTGTTGCATCAACTGTTGTACAGCAGCATCTTTCTCCTCCAGCGTCATACTTTCCACTCTTTGTGTCATGTCCTCTGCAAAAATTAATATATATTTATTAAATTAGTAATACATTTATGAGTTTAAAAAAAATAAAAACTGTTATATATGTATAAGAGAGGAGAAAGAAACTAAAGATTAAACATTTTGCTAACAAAATAAATAACATGAAAAACGGTAGAAGAATTATGAGCTACAGCTAAATAATATGTGTTAACCTTTCTTATATTTACAAAATTGTCTTTAAGAATATAAACAGTTGACTATTCGACCATTCTCAATATACATAAAATTAAAAGAATCAGCAATTTTAATATTCAAAATACATAAAATTAAAAATTTTAATCTTTAAGCAAGATTTAATGTAAATTTTTTTAAAAAGCTATGCTACTTGAGAAACTTGCAACATAGAAACAATAGATTGAGATTAGCGATTATTGGAGTAACGTTATATTATAATAAAGATTCTCTATGTAAAATAGAGAAAATATTAGGAATAGGAATAAATATTAAATATTAGGAAAATCAAATTGGAATTATTTTATTTGAAATAAGATAACGAAATGTATTAATTATTCCTAATTCTTAACACATAATTCTAGTCATAATCAATCTAGTCATCACTCTTATGCCGTTTTTCATATTATTTAATTAAAAATTTTATTTTTAATTAATAAATAATAATAATTTATATCTCTTATGATGATTTTAATAATAATTTAATTTTCTACTTACGATCCATATTTCGCAATATTCTTCAAATTGACTTTTCCGTCAAGTGTATTAACTGATAAGGAACCGAAGGAACTAGTCTGATCTCTGTTTGTACGCGACTTATAAACACAATTGAGGACGCGGATCAACGAAATCGCTCTGCGCTCGAAATCGTGTAAAAATATCGTCTAAACGTCTCAAAATTAGAAAGTCGCAAAATTAATTTTTCTTAAACATAGGCTTGTAGAGAATGACGAGACGAAACTTTTTTCTATTTGCAGTTTTTTTGTTCGATGCTTATTTTTAATAATAAAAATAAAAAACTGAAAAATTTTTATTCCCAAATTCAATAAGATTTTAAGATATAAATCGTCGTAATTTTGCCAAATTTTGTTGAAATTGTTTAAAATTTGGTATACGCATGCAGTATAGTCTAGTGATGCCTACAAAACAATAAAGAGCTGAAAATCGCCTATTGTTTAATAATAATTAATTGCAAATTGAGGCCAATTGGTAACCACGTTTCTTTAGTTTCGCCGACAAAAAGTATCGAGGGAACTTGAAATTTGAAACAACTTCCAGTGAGACATTTGTTCCTCACTATTGAAGGAAGATTTCTGAAAATTTTCAGATCGATTCATTGCAAATTTGCGGAAATATGCATTTTATAAGAAAACATGCGACACCGTCGATGATAGGTCCGTGAGCGCTGAGCACCATCAGGCAGCATACTCGAAGTTCGGCTTTCAGTCACATATTTATAGATAAATAAAATATTACTAACATGTCTGCAAATGACATCACATATGTATAAAAGAAATATATAGAAAGATTAATGAAATGTGGTATAATAGGGCTCCTGGCGAAGGTCCACTAAAAAAACCTAACGCGCCGTTAGTGGAACCTCGAAGGTGGTGCGGAAGACCACTATTAATAATACTATTATAATTACTAATAAATACTATTATAATTACTAATAATACATTATTTTTACAATATTTTAACAAGAGTACAATAAATCTGACTGCATTTATAATATATGTTACCGTCTCCTCCACTCATCTCCATAGTACAGTAACTTTTGCTAATATGCAGTAGTTTAAAATAAATAATTAAAAATGGAATAAAATATATATATATATAATATGGCATATGGAGCATATATCATAGATTGTTGGTGTGAAAATTTTAATTATCTTTTATATAGAAATAATTCGTCTACATTTGACACGTTAAAATGTACACCGATCTCAGATTGAGATACTAGAGTGTACGAAAATTAAGTACATTATTGATCTCACTATTCGGATTCTCCGAATGTACGAATAGAAAATTATTGAACGGGAGAAAAAATATCAGGACGCGAGTGACTAATTGTAAGTTGGGAAATAATTAAAAATTTTACAGGTATGTAAAATCTTTCGAGTCGATAGACATAAATGCCAAAGCAAGCATGGCTAAACGAATAAGGCGAGTGGCAAGAACATAGTATATGTTAAATTTACACTTTGTTGCAATATTGCAAAATAACTTCATTTTTCTATTGACAATAGCAAATCTGAATTATTTCAAAACTTGTTAGTTTTAACATATGCGAATATTATTAATAAATATAAACTATTATTTTTTAAGCAAAAAAAAGATTATTTGATAATTTACACTGTTAGAAACAAATGCTGAAAAAAGAAAAGAAAGTTGCGAGAAGCAAATCTCGAACACGGGATTTTTCATATTCCAGCCACATGCCTTAGAAACACTTACTTAGCATTTATCGTCTGTTGCGTCGGCTCGGTGGAAGGGAGACGGCGTTCTCTTCCATTGGTCGACCGGGTCGAGCTCACACGGATAGGGTGACGTCATCGGTTCTCGGTTGTATTAGTGTGATGCCGCCGCTCGTTTCTGGCAGCATTGGCCGCGAGTCCGCGATATCGCCATAGCGCCTTTCATTGGCTGAGATACTCGCGTGAAAGAAAGTTATGTGCGAAAATATGTGTATATAGACAGAGAGCAGGGCATTAAATCTTTAAGGGGGATGGGAAAGCAAGTAGCGTTCTCGTCTTTTCTTTTGTTTGTTGTATTGTTTGTTGTATTGTTTGTTGTTAGATCTATTTATATTGATCTTATCAGTTTGACCTCGAGTGGCGTAGCCAAGATTAGGACAAAGTCTTGAATTTTTAAATGAAACCTCTTATTTTTTATTGCATCTTCTTATAACTAATCTTAAGAGCTTTCCAAAACAGTATAATAAAATATTTTTTTATTAAGTATTTATCGAGTTATTTTATATTTTAATCTAACATATTTTGATATATAAAATCTAAAATATCTTATAAAATATTTAGTTTTCGATAATCGTATTATAATATTTTTATGTACAGAATGATGAGCAAATCAATTGGTCTAAAGAAAAACGCATAATTATTCTTAAAGAAAAGTGTATGTAATTTATAATGTACTTTTTTTAATAATTATGTGTTTTTCTTTATATCAATTGTTTTGTCTCATTATTCTGTACATAAAAGTATTATGGTAAAATTATTGAAAATTAAAAATTTTGCAAGATATTTTAAATTTTATATTAAAATATGTCAAAATAAAATATAAAATGACTCGAAAAGTACTTAATAAAAAAATATTTAATTATAGTGTTTTGGAAAGCTCTTGAGATCTGCTACAAAAATGTACAATAAAAAATGGAGGATTTTATTTAAAAAATTCAAGGACTTGTTTTAACATTGGCGACAACATCCAAGGTCAAATTGATAAGATCAGTAAATAAATCTTTTCAAATCTTATAACTTTTGTCTGAAACACATTTTTCCTTAAAAATACTCTGTTTTAGAGAGATTCGCATTTCAAAGTTAAAATGGGACACTCTGTATATATTGTATAAGTAAACGAATAATTCATAAAAAGTAAAACTATACGTCACTGTATAGATATCGAGTAGAAAGAACTAAGTTTCACAATAATTATCTGACGTTTTCTTTAAAAGAGCTATAAATTTTTGATTATTCAGGATAGGATGAGTATCGTTTAGATAGGATAGAAATGGAAAGAGATGCCGGGGGGAACATTCGGATGCAAGTGTGAATTTGTTTGGATAGAATCTCTGTACCGTGTTCGGACGAAAACGTATAGCGTTGGCAATTTGGATTCAATTGGATAGGATGAGTATCATTTAGATAGGATAAAAATGGAAAGAGATGCCGGAGGGAACATTCGGATACAAGTGTGGATTCGTTCAGATAAAATCTCTATACCGCGTTCGGATGAAAATGTATAGCGTTTGAATTTTTGATTATTCCAGATAGAATTGAATAGACTTTGAATTTGTATTTTGGGAAAGATATGTATATAACTGAAGAACCGGATAGAACTAGATAAAATTTTCCCTCCACTTGATAGAAGCGGATTCAAGTGGATAAAAAAGTGTCTAAATTCAGATAATATTTCTATACAGTTTTATACTTTCTAATCCACTTTTTTAAGCAGGGAAACGACTGTATTCATTTCACAAACACAGGGTTTACATATAATAGACGCAATATACCATTTAAAATCAAAGGGTTCATTTGCGATGCTCCTGCCAAATCTAACATTACGTATTGTAAAAGCCACACTGGTTTTTTTTGCATGTACGAAATGCATACAAAAGGGAAAATATATTAAAGATAGAGTAACATATCCCAAATTACGTTGCGATAAAAGAACGCACATTGATTTTATTCGTCAAAGTCAACCTCAACATCACAAGGGAAGATCGATTCTTGAAACGATACCTAATATTGACATGATAAAACATTTCCCTCTGGAGTACATGCACTTAGTTTGCCTTGGTGTTGTGAAAAAATTAATAGTAGACATGTGGACATTTGGAACACGTTTAAACAAATTGCCAAGGAAAGCTACAAGCAGAATATCCGATTTACTTATTTCATTTCAAAATCATGTACCTGATGAATTTGTTAGAAAAACAAGGCCATTGATTGAAGTGAAACGTTGGAAAGCAACCGAGCATAGATTTTTTTTGTTATATTGTGGACCAGTTGTATTGAAAAATATATTATCCGCTGATAAATACGTACACTTCTTAGTTTTACATGTCGCTATTAGAATTTTATTGTTGAAAAGTCATCGTGAGGAATATTCAGATTATGCCCATTCATTGCTTGAATATTTTGTGCATCAATTTAAGGTTTTATATGGGACAGAATATATTTCACACAATGTACACGGTTTACTTCATGTGGTCGACGATTGTAAACTATACGGAAATTTACATTCTTATAGCGCATTCCCGTTTGAAAATTACTTACAGTACGTGAAACACTTAATAAAAAAACCAAATCAACCAATAGCTCAAATTGTTCGTCGCATAAAAGAACACGAATCTCTGCAAAATAATGTTAATGATATTCGAAATGATAGAAACGAAAAAATCTTTAAACATGAGCATAATACAAAGCCTTTAATACCGACAAGAAATTTTACTGTTCAATATAAGAAGATGATAACATACAGTTATTCGTTCAGTACAAGCGTTGCAAATAATTGTTGCTATTTAAAAGACAGAACCATTATTTTAATTGAAAATTTTGCAAAAACAAATTATCAGTATTATGTAATTGGAAAAAGATTTTGTAATGTTACCAACTATTTTTCAGAACCTTGTAATTCTGCTTTTTTAAACATTTATTTAGTTAATGCTCTTGATAAAAATTGTTCAGCATGGCCAGTAACTGATATTTTGGGAAAATTTGTTCGATTTCCCGAAAATGATGCTTTCGTAGTTATTCCGCTCATTCATACTCATTAAATAAAATAAATAAATATCTTGTACAATGTAGTGTTAAAAATTACTTTCTCATAGTAAACGATTTACATTTAGAATTAATATAAGTATGTATATACTTAAAGCTTAAAATTTCATTGTACACGCCATTTTAGTTTCTTGACTTCTTTTGTTTAAAGCGTCGTCTACAATAGAGCCGTAAGCCGTAAGAAATTGACCAATCACAGACAAATTATAGAAGAATAATCGGCTGTTGTAGACGACGTTCAATTGTTTGTCGTTGTCATCGTGATTAATCGTCAAGAAGTTTCTGTACAATACACGAGCATGTACCTTGGAATAATCTACATATGAAATATTAGTGAATTGTTGTGACACACGTGTAAATTGATCAATATAGAAATTTGAAACGTACGTGATACAAAATGAAAAAGTGGACGATTGTGCTGTTTTTACGAGAAAATGATGTCGAAGCTGTGCCGGTAAATTGGTTAAATGGTGATGTTTGTTATTGGCCTCCATATAATACACACAAAGTAGGGAAAGCTATTTCTTCCTGTGAAGATCCAGATATATCTACATGGACCTTGCACGAAATACGAAAATTAGGTAAAGGATGCAATTATGGTAAGAGTGATAAACAGTACTTCATTTATAAAAAATAATATTTTATTTAATATATAAAAATATAATATTGTATTCAAATAAAAATAAATGCATTTATCGTCCCAATCAATATACTTCTTAAATTCACATTAATTTTTTTCAACTATCTCGCGACAAACAGTATAACTTTTATAAAAATGAACTATATCTTTTCAGACTCATTAATCGAAGCCAAAAATAAGGCAAAGAGAGCTGAGGATACTTCGGACATCAATAATTCTGAAAAGGAAAATTCAAAAAGAATTAGCAAGAAACCTAAATTTTTTTATGAGACTTTGGATGTTCAATCGGCATCTGATGATGATATTTCAATGAGTGAAAACGATTTAACTGAGATTCCAATGGAATTACCATTGTCGCCTGCATTTTCCTCTACTATATCAAGTGTTGATCTATCTGCAGGTATATATTTTTCTACAAAATTGTATTGTAACAAATTTTTTTGTAGAGCAAGACGTAGTACTTTTAATAAATATTACAATTATTTAAATTTCAGGATTTGTAAAGTCTTTAAAGCCAATTTCAAAAAGAGAGAGTGCTACGTTAAAACAGTCGCTGATTACTTCTCCTTCACTTACAAATAATAATGTAGAAGATGCTAAAGGTTTGTCATATTTTTACACAAAATTGAATTACCTATATATATATATATATATGTTTATACATATATTATATAATACATAATTCCTAGTAAATTATACGTGTTTTAGAATGTACGTTTCAAAAATCACCCTCAAATGATCGAAGAAGCCAAACATTTCAACTGAAATCCAGAACAAAACCAACATATGACGATAATTTCAATTTTTCTAATGAGAATTCTAGAAATAATACGATTGCACAAAATACTAAACATGGTAATAAATTTTTCTTACAATTATAATAATTTCCATTTGTTAAATAATAATAATTTGTTTTCACGACACATTTTTCAGACATTTTACAAAAAAAATCGAGATCGAGTGGCAACGTAAATAATTCTACATTATCAGGTATATATACAATAATTATCGTACAAGCAGAATAAGTAGCTGTTATTATCTTTCATACTTAATAACTTTGAAAACTAATTATATTATAAGTTATTGAAATTGTAATATTTACTTTATATTTAATTGTGCATTTCAGATGATGCTTTTAAAACACAAGTATTACGTCAACTACAAATTCTAGACGTACGCCAAAAACAATTGTCAGAAGATATCGCTACACTTTCGACTATGCTTACGCCTATTATGGATAAAATGGATGGTTTTTTCAATGGGAACAAGATTCTAAATGATGAAAATATAATTCCAATATTTTCCCAGTTTACTTTCCCATTAAAAAATGCAGATGATTTAAAAAATTTAGAGGACTTCTTGGTAGAAAAGGAGCATTTTGATCATTTCGTATGTAAATACATATTTCTTCAAAAACTACATTTTTTCACTCATTCACAATGTATAATATGATATGTTTTTTATTTCAGGTTAAAGAGTTGAAAATAATAGGGGACTCTACGTACAAAGTCATGCTGAAAAGAATTTTACCAATGGTCTTTTCTAACCAATTAGCCCAAACATTCAGCTGGTATGGAAAAAAGGGAAATGAAAATTTCTCGCTTCTAAAAATATGCAGTGCAATCTCAGGTTTGTTTTAAAATGGCACATGTGTGCGCGTGGTTTTGAGATATTATGATCAGCTCAAACTTAATGTGGACTATTATAAATTACAATATTTCAAATTCAAATCTTTTCTCCATTTTTCAACTTTAGGTATAATTTAATATGCAGTATTTTTTGAAGTATATATAGCTATTTATCGGATTTATCATTATTATTTTTACTTGTATTTATAATATGATGTTTTAAATTAGTTTCAATTTCTAATATTATTAATTTAAAGGTTTTATCTTTTTTCGAATAATAAATAATAATATTGCCGATTATAAAATTTAAAATATATTATTTATAGGCGCTGTAGAAAAAACCCATAGATGTACCCTGGCAGATATACAGTCAGTTGTATCAAATTGGCTTGTAAAAGCCACAGAACGTGTAAATAAGAAGTCTGTAAGACAAGCACATGAAAAAGATAGAAACGA
The DNA here is from genome assembly GCF_040581485.1 of Linepithema humile. Taxonomy (NCBI): domain Eukaryota; kingdom Metazoa; phylum Arthropoda; class Insecta; order Hymenoptera; family Formicidae; genus Linepithema; species Linepithema humile. The sequence goes on along the minus strand of NC_090130.1, from coordinate 14,523,742 downwards.
AAATTAAAAATATGACAGATGTACAATGAATAATATGACGATTTTTATGCATGTATATTGTATAAGTATAAAAGATACGTTACACGTTATGACTGCTACAACCAAAGTGTATTTAATATTAAGGTAATGATAAATATTTTGGCATTGAATAATTCAATCTATATGTATAACGATTTATAATTTATACGAGTATATAATTTGAAGTATTATTATATAAGATAATGTAATACATCTGAGTATATTTACTATTAAAGTCTCTTTTATTTCTCGACTGTATATAATGAATAAAAATTTCTTCCGTATTTGTCGCGGTTTTGGTCAAATGAATTAATCAGTATATGATTTAATTATAATTTAATGTGATTCGGCTATTGACAATTACGAAGGCTAATATCAATAGCCGTATTAAATTTAAATTAAACTATATATTGATTTTTTCATTTTACTGAAACCGCGACAAATAAGGCAGAAATATTTATTCATATAACATCCTCTGAATATCCTACTGGCATTCTCTGAATGTTCTCTGAACATTCTGTACATATTCTTTGAACATGCTATAGGGTGCGGTCGAGTTGCCGCTTCTGAATGCTTCGAATGCTTTCGTTTTCAACGCTTTCATAGAATGGTCAAGTAGCGCTACAGATGTTCTCAACGTTGGTAAAATTGACCGGTCTGAAAGTGTCTGAAGCGTTTGAAGTGTAAAATTAAAAAAAAAATATAAATTAACATATAAAACATAACGAAGTTTAAAAATTTTTTTAAAATGAATAAAGATATAGCTGCAATATGTATTGTAAAGAATTATTTAGATATATATTCTTATCTTTGTGATAATGAGGAAATTGACATAATAATAACCTCTCAAAATATCACAAATGAAAACCGTATTAAGAATATTGAAAATTATGTTGAACATATACTTTGATTTCTTTCATCAAATAGCGTAATATTTGGCATTTTTAACAATAATGTAGCTCAACGTTTTTTATTATACACAGAATCTTCAGATGAGCACGTAGAACCACGTTACACATGTATGTTGTTCAGTCGACAGTCGACACAATTTCCCGCAATTTACGAAAATTCAAAAAACGCTTCAGCCGTACTACCTCTCCGGCTGCAGCATTGGAAGCGAAATGGTAGAGAATATTTATGACGTTTCAGTGACGTCATTTATATCATTGAAATGTTTCGAAGTGCTAAATTGACCGCAGTCGAAACGCTTCAAAGCATTTGTAGCAGTAACTCGACCGCACCCCTAGACATGCTAGGAACATGCTACGAATAAACCATGAACATTTGTTGGAACATTCTATGCACTTGTATAGCATCTTCGAAAGAGTCTCATTCGTATGTCCTATGCACATTCTATGAATGTATATTGCGATTATAGGAACATTCTATGAATATTACAATAAACATTAGATAATGTTCATAGCACATTCATAGAATATTATTGTGCTATCTGGGAACGCCCAACCCTGGCTTTTACTATTCAAAATAAGTTATTGGTCATTACTGTACCCAGTAAGCAAGAAATCATTGATATAACGTTATTTTAACGATATTTGGTAATATGTAACATTGTTAAATATGTAGGTTTTAACGTTCTAATCGGCGTCATTATAAACAAACTTTGACACTGATTTTAAGGTTTCAATAACGTTGAAATGGAAGTGTCTTAATATTACGAATAATGTTGTGCAAATGTTTTTTATAATTTTAATATAATGTTTTTCATATAACATTAAATAAATGATTAAATTTAAACTTACTTTTAACCTTATTTTATCATTATATCAACATTGACACAATATTAATATTTTATTATTTATTTCATATTCTTAGTAAATACAAAGTAACATAACATCAATGTTATAATTTTCCACTCAATAAAGTTCTCCCTGCAATCACTTGCAAAAATCAAAGATATATGAGATTATAAATGCACGTGCTTGCACACACATCACGAAGCTGCCGAGAAGGATTACACATACGCTGCGTTCCGAAATTCACTGCTGCCAGTGCTGGAAATTTATAGTTCATATCATGTCACATATCTTATAGATTTTCAGTATTGGCAATGCATAAGTGGCATTTGTATTTGGTTCATCTGTTTCATTTTTATTCATTGCAGGTGGATCAGATATATCGAAAAGTGTTGGTATGGCATTTGGTTTTAATTTTCGCCAATTATTGCTCGACCAGTCTTAAACTGTGATTCTTCAAAATGTTTCTGAAATAAAAAAACTGCTTATAAGATAAATGTCCTTATTGATTACAGTTATTCATATTTATGTAATTTCAAACGGTGACAAATCTAAACTACACTTAAAAAAACGATCCATGATTCTAAACAAACAGAAAAAGCTACGTAAATTGGAAATTTAAGAGAATAAACTTACTTCACAGAGGCACGGGGTGTTTACGATAATTCAAGTTCGAGTTAGTTTTACTAGGACCGAAAAATGAGATATACATAACCATCTAGAACCTTTATGATTTATGACAACTCGACGCTGTCTTGTATTGCTTGAGTTAAATTCATTGAATTTGTTGAGTTTAATAAATATAATTATATACATATATATATATAATTATATCTATTAAAGAGGTATACCAATATACATACCAACATTATTTGTTTCTTTCATAGACTGATTTGCAGTTGACATTTTTTTATTACAATAAAATTTGCTCTATAAACTCAACAAATTCAATTAATTTAACTCAAGCAATACAAGACAGCGTCGAGTTGTCATAAATCATAAAGGTTCTAGATGGTTATGTCTATCTCATTTTTCGGTCCTAGTGAAACTAACTCGAACTTGAATTATCGTAAACACCCACGATGATTTGGTTGGTGTCCAAGACTCTCTGCGGAGATTACGTATCCATTGCTGTCGACGAACATCATCCGCAGGAAACAAAAATAATCGAGCGCCTTTTTCTGTTCTATTGGTACAATTGACCGCAACGCAGCAAGAAAGTAGACATGAAGTAGGTTATGAAAGGCATTTTGTATCTTTTTTTTGTTCACAGTCGGATAATTAAAATACACGTAAACACAGAGTTCGAGCAGCTTAGAAGCCATAACCTAATCATCATAAACTTCTCAGCTCAGTCAATGCTGCCAGAAACGAGCGGTGGCATCACACTAATACAACCGAGAACCGATGACGTCACCCTATCCGTGTGAGCTCGACCCGGTCGACCAATGGAAGAGAACGCCGTCTCCCTTCCACCGAGCCGACGCAACAGACGATAAATGCTAAGAAGTAAGTGTTTCTAAGGCATGTGGCTGGAATATGAAAAATCCCGTGTTCGAGATTTGCTTCTCGCAACTTTCTTTTCTTTTTTCCGCATTTGTTTCTAACAGTGTAAATTATCAAATAATCTTTTTTTTGCTTAAAAAATAATAGTTTATATTTATTAATAATATTCGCATATGTTAAAACTAACAATTTTTGAAATAATTCAGATTTGCTATTGTCAATAGAAAAATGAAGTTATTTTGCAATATTGCAACAAAGTGTAAATTTAACATATACTATGTTCTTGCCATTCGCCTTATTCGTTTAGCCATGCTTGCTTTGGCATTTATGTCTATCGACTCGAAAGATTTTACATACCTGTAAAACTTTTAATTATTTCCCAACTTACAATTAGTCACTCGCGTCCTGATATTTTTTCTTCCGTTCAATAATTTTCTATTCGTACATTCGGAGAATCCGAATAGTGAGATCAATAATGTACTTAATTTTCGTACACTCTAGTATCTCAATCTGAGATCGGTGTACATTTTAACGTGTCAAATGTAGGCGAATTATTTCTATATAAAAGATAATTAAAATTTTCACACCAACAATCTATGATATATGCTCCATATGCCATATTATATTTTATTCCATTTTTAATCATTTATTTTAAACTACTGCATATTAGCAAAAGTTACTGTACTATGGAGATGAGTGGAGGAGACGGTAACATATATTATAAATGCAGTCAGATTTATTGTACTCTTGTTAAAATATTGTAAAAATAATGTATTATTAGTAATTATAATAGTATTTATTAGTAATTATAATAGTATTATTAATAGTGGTCTTCCGCACCACCTTCGAGGTTCCACTAACGGCGCGTTAGGTTTTTTTAGTGGACCTTCGCCAGGAGCCCTATTATACCACATTTCATTAATCTTTCTATATATTTCTTTTATACATATGTGATGTCATTTGCAGACATGTTAGTAATATTTTATTTATCTATAAATATGTGACGGGATAGAGAGTTAGCACGAGATAATTGATTTTATTTGAAATTTTATTTTATATATATGTAAAATCAATCTTAATATAAAATTATCACAATATGACTAGTCAATATATATTTATTATAATGTTATCACATAAATTAGATTAAAAAACATATTATTAATAATAATAATAAATCAATAAAAAAAATATGAAATAAAAATATAAATAAAAAATTAAAAAATAATAAAAATATCGTCAAAAATAATAAAAATATAAATAAAAAAAAAATATAAGTATATTGTATAAGTAATATAAGTTAAAAAATAAAAATATAAATAAAAAATAGAAAAGATATTAAAAAATAAAAATATAAGTATATTGTATAAGTAAATAAGTTAAAAAATAATAAAAATATAAATAAAAAATACAAAAAAAATATTAAAAAATAAAAGTTTGTTAAAAAAATAAAATTAATATTAATATGAAATTAATATATAAAATTATTTTTATATTTATCTAATATTTTTTTAATTTATATAATATTTTTTTATTATGATATGGCCTCTTCCGCCCTGGCCACCTCTCGGTCCCCACCCACCTCTGCCACCCCATCCACCTCTGCCGCTCCATCCACCTCTGCCTCCCCATCCACCTCTGCCTCCCCATCCACCTCTGCCTCCCCATTCACTTCTTCCACCTCGCTGGTGATACCAGCGAGCGCGAGACTTTCCGCCTCTTCTCCTTTTTTCTAAAAAATAAGCACATTTACAGATAAGTACTATATTAAATAAAACAATCATGCATATAAATTAATCATTTAGTTACAAAAAATAAAAAAAAAAAATAATGTACCTCTTGTTTGTTCCTCCGGCTGCTGCTGCTCTTGGATATTTTCTGTGTTTGTATTTTGCTGCTGCTGCTGCTGCGTTGTTGCACCACTACTTATTAACAAATGCAGCTGCTGCTGCATTTGTACCAATTTTTCTTGTTGATGCAACATTTGTTGCATCAACTGTTGTACAGCAGCATCTTTCTCCTCCAGCGTCATACTTTCCACTCTTTGTGTCATGTCCTCTGCAAAAATTAATATATATTTATTAAATTAGTAATACATTTATGAGTTTAAAAAAAATAAAAACTGTTATATATGTATAAGAGAGGAGAAAGAAACTAAAGATTAAACATTTTGCTAACAAAATAAATAACATGAAAAACGGTAGAAGAATTATGAGCTACAGCTAAATAATATGTGTTAACCTTTCTTATATTTACAAAATTGTCTTTAAGAATATAAACAGTTGACTATTCGACCATTCTCAATATACATAAAATTAAAAGAATCAGCAATTTTAATATTCAAAATACATAAAATTAAAAATTTTAATCTTTAAGCAAGATTTAATGTAAATTTTTTTAAAAAGCTATGCTACTTGAGAAACTTGCAACATAGAAACAATAGATTGAGATTAGCGATTATTGGAGTAACGTTATATTATAATAAAGATTCTCTACGTAGAATAGAGAAAATATTAGGAATAGGAATAAATATTAAATATTAGGAAAATCAAATTGGAATTATTTTATTTGAAATAAGATAACGAAATGTATTAATTATTCCTAATTCTTAACACATAATTCTAGTCATAATCAATCTAGTCATCACTCTTATGCCGTTTTTCATATTATTTAATTAAAAATTTTATTTTTAATTAATAAATAATAATAATTTATATCTCTTATGATGATTTTAATAATAATTTAATTTTCTACTTACGATCCATATTTCGCAATATTCTTCAAATCGACTTTTCCGTCAAGTGTATTAACTGATAAGGAACCGAAGGAACTAGTCTGATCTCTGTTTGTACGCGACTTATAAACACAATTGAGGACGCGGATCAACGAAATCGCTCTGCGCTCGAAATCGTGTAAAAATATCGTCTAAACGTCTCGAAGCATGAAAATTTTGAAAGTCGCAAAATTAATTTTTTTTAAACATAGGCTTGTAGAGAATGATGAAACGAAACTTTTTTCTATTTGCAGTTTTTTTGTTCGATGCTTATTTTTAATAATAAAAATAAAAAATTGAAAAATTTTTATTCCCAAATTCAATAAGATTTTAAGATATAAATCGTCGTAATTTTGCCAAATTTTGTTGAAATTGTTTAAAATTTGGTATATCTGCAAATGACACTACACTTGTAAATGACAAGAGTAAAAAGAGTATCTTGTCTGCAAATGACACCACACTTGTAAATGACAAGAGTAAAAAGAGTATCTTGTCTGCAAATGACACCGCACTTGTAAATGACAAGAGTAAAAAGAGTATCTTGTCTGCAAATGACACCGCACTTGTAAATGACAAGTGTAAAAAAAGTATTTTGTCTACAAATGACATCACATATGTATAAAAGAAATATATAGAAAGATTAATGAAATGTGGTATAATAAGGCTCCTGGCGAAGGTCCACTAAAAAAACCTAACGCGCCGTTAGTGGAACCTCGAAGGTGGTGCGGAAGACCACTATTAATAATACTATTATAATTACTAATAAATACTATTATAATTACTAATAATACATTATTTTTACAATATTTTAACAAGAGTACAATAAATCTGACTGCATTTATAATATATGTTACCGTCTCCTCCACTCATCTCCATAGTACAGTAACTTTTGCTAATATGCAGTAGTTTAAAATAAATGATTAAAAATGGAATAAAATATAATATGGCATATGGAGCATATATCATAGATTGTTGGTGTGAAAATTTTAATTATCTTTTATATAGAAATAATTCGCCTACATTTGACACGTTAAAATGTACACCGATCTCAGATTGAGATACTAGAGTGTACGAAAATTAAGTACATTATTGATCTCACTATTCGGATTCTCCGAATGTACGAATAGAAAATTATTGAACGGAAGAAAAAATATCAGGACGCGAGTGACTAATTGTAAGTTGGGAAATAATTAAAAGTTTTACAGGTATGTAAAATCTTTCGAGTCGATAGACATAAATGCCAAAGCAAGCATGGCTAAACGAATAAGGCGAATGGCAAGAACATAGTATATGTTAAATTTACACTTTGTTGCAATATTGCAAAATAACTTCATTTTTCTATTGACAATAGCAAATCTGAATTATTTCAAAAATTGTTAGTTTTAACATATGCGAATATTATTAATAAATATAAACTATTATTTTTTAAGCAAAAAAAAGATTATTTGATAATTTACACTGTTAGAAACAAATGCGGAAAAAAGAAAAGAAAGTTGCGAGAAGCAAATCTCGAACACGGGATTTTTCATATTCCAGCCACATGCCTTAGAAACACTTACTTCTTAGCATTTATCGTCTGTTGCGTCGGCTCGGTGGAAGGGAGACGGCGTTCTCTTCCATTGGTCGACCGGGTCGAGCTCACACGGATAGGGTGACGTCATCGGTTCTCGGTTGTATTAGTGTGATGCCGCCGCTCGTTTCTGGCAGCATTGAGCTCAGTGACAGAGGCGAGAAGGCAAGGAGTGGGGGAATGGAACAAAAATGGCGGAGACATGAGCAGACGTGAGAATACTAACGTTTTATAGTGCCTTAATAATAGGGTTTTCTCTCGCAAAGAATTTTGACATTACTTATCTGCAAACTTAATGCTAGTTACATAAATATTAATATCGATTATTTTTACTTTATATAATTTTATAAAATAGTTTTATAATATTTCTTTCTTATAAATTTAATATTAAAATAATATAAAAAAAACATTATAACAACACAAAATCTTTATCATTATAACGTTATTTTAAACATAAGATTTCATCAAATTAAAACTATTGTAACTATGTTGAACTTGCAGCAAATAGAAGTGTTAAAATAACATTGAAAACAAAGTTTTAAATAATGTTTTAAAAATATTTCTCTGATATTTAAGAAAACTATATTATAAAAAAATATATTTAAAATATGTATACAACATTATATCTAAACATTATAAAAATTTACATAAAATTAATATTTCAGAACGTTGATTTAATGTTTCTTGCTTAATGGGTATGAAATATCTATAAGAGTTTATCATCTTTTTAAATATTGACAAAAATGCAACATTTTATTTACACACGCGCACGCACACACACACACACACACGAAATTATAGAAGTAATTTATTAAAATAATTTAAATGTACATTTTCAAATTACACAGGTTATTGAAAATAACTGATCTTTTGCTAAATAAACTGTAAATGCAAAAATAAATACTACAATACATGTATTTACAATACGTGTGTATTTATATTTCAAATCTGATTGATATACATAATCATGTTTTACAAGTATGCATTACCGACACTTTGTAGATATAGCACATATCGGAACCAAAAAGTCGTGGACATAGCACGGAAGAGACCCAAAAGATCGTGGACATTACCTACGGGATTTGTGGACATTGGCTACGTAGTTCAATGTGCACGTTTTGTGCACATAGAGACGCTAGCCCACAGAAACACGAAAAATGCGGGCATGTCCACTCTCAGTCTTCTCTCTGGCTATAACATCGATGTTATAACTTCGGCGTAAATCGGAGTCGTGTAAACGTAGTCAGTGGCTTAGTTTACACCAATTGTTTAGTACGCGTACCAAGTACTAAATCAGCTTTTTTGATTGGTGTAGATTTTACACTAAACGATTTATACCTATTGGAGAAGCAGATTTAGTATTTGGTACGCGTACTAAACAATTGGTGTAAACTAAGCCAGTGAAATCTATGGTCTTTTGCACACAAGACGCGGCAATGGTAAATTCCCACTGAGCGCGTTACGCGTCGAATCATTCGTCGTGTCACGAATTAACCAATCAAAACATCCCATTTTATTGCATCATTTGTCGCGCGAATAAAATGGGATGTTTTGATTGGTTAATTCGTGACGCAACTACGTTTACACGACTCCGATTTACGCCGAAGTTATAACATCGATGTTATAACTACCGATGTTAGATGGCGTGTAAACGCTATTTTACGACGAAGTAACTACATCGATGTAATAACTTCGTCATAAAATAGCGTTTACACGGCATCTAACGTTAGTAGTTATAACATTGGGAGCTTTTCATCAAGGCATTTAGGTGATACCACAGACTAAGGAATAGAGGGACGGAGCACAAGCTGTACCAGGAGAGCACGTTTGCGGCGGGGGGGGGGGGCCGCCATATTCGTTTAATAATCACCACACATAAAACTCACTATTTGCGTATATGTGAGAAATGAAAGTCAGATCCTGCGCACAATAAACAAAATAGGAAATAGAAATAGGAATAATTATTAAATATTAGAAATAAGAAATTGGAATTATTTATTTTAAAAATAAAAAGAATAGAAAAAATTAATGCATGAATTAAGAAATAAGAATTGGAACTAATTAATATATTTTATTCTCTTGTTAGATGTAAAATAATTTCTCTTTTTAATATTAAATGTTTATTGCTATTTCGAATATTTTGTCTACTGTATGCAGAGCCTCAGAGTAATAAAAGTTAAAGTATTTTATAAAATTTATAGTACAACAATAATAAAACCGCCGAATCTCTTTACGCTTGTCACTCGTTATGTCTAGTGCACCACTACACGAGTGTAACCATGTCACAGACACAGAATCTCTGTGTGAGAATCGCTACATCAATATGGCGGAAAGCAGTCCCCCCCGCACGCTTGAATTACCATCCCCTCTCGCCTAAACTAGGACTTTAGACTCAGTCCCTCTATTCCTTAGTCCGTGGGAGACACAGGGCTTGTTCGTTTTAGCTACACTGGGGCTGCTCTGGGTCTGCTCTACACAGGATAATACAGGACAGATAAATAGTTTGTCCTGTATTATCTTGTTTAGAGCAGACCCAGAGCTGCCCCAGTGCAGCTAAAACGAACAAGCCCATAGATCGACACTGTGGCTGTGTTCCATAATTCACTGCCAGTACTGAAAATCTACAGTTTACGTTACGTATATTGTAGATTTTCAGTACTGGCAGCATAGACATAGTAAGTATAGACTGAGCATCCTTTGTATAAGCGGTGATGTATACGATGAGAGAGAGAAAAGATATTAAGATGAGTTTCTCTCTCTTTTCAATGCCGGAGAGTGGGGAGCACTTCTCCTCATCCGCCGGCGCCGGTTCGTCGTTTCCCCTATTGCGCTATAAAGTACATAACCAAAAATTGTGTGATGTTTTTATGGTTTCGATAAGCAGTGAACATTAATATTCCGATAATTAAAATGGTTAATGCGTGTTGTGTCTGCGGGAAAGAAGCAAATCCAAACGAAAATCGTACATTTCACTGGTAAATGTTTTTTATGAGTATAAAAAATTTATGCATATAAATTATATTATATATATATATATATATATATATATATATATATATATATATATATATATATATATATATATGAGAACACATTTTCAAATTAAAATATTTCAAAAATATTTTATTCAAAATACTAACTAAAAATATATTATTTAGCTTTCCTAAAAATGCAGACCAAAAACAAAAATGGTTTGAAGCAATTGACAAAGTTGTCAATTATTCATCTGCTCGTATTTGTAGTGATCATTTTCATAAAAATGATTTTAATTATGACACCAAAGAAAGGAAACGTCTACTGTCAACTGCATTACCTATAAGTAAGGAGAATAGATAAATATCAATTTATCATTATTTAGAATTAATGTGATTATTTATATAACATTAATATTAACATTAATATTAACATTAATCTTATACTTTTCTTAGAAACAATTTAACACACAGAGAAACAAATGAGCAGATAAATGATTATGAAGACGAAAACATGAATACTACTATTAGAAAGAAGCAAATTAGTAATGTGTACGTATTTGTAAGTAGTGATTACATATGTCAATTTAATTTTATTCAAGAAAGTTTTTAAATGCCAATTGTGAGTTTTTAATTGTTATACTACATTAGCGTCGTCTGCGCATTTAAATCATATCGCGCAGGCTCTTGCGCAACAGGCTCTCCCACTCTCCGGCATTGAAAAGAGAGAGAAACTCATCTTAATATCTTTTCTCTCTCTCATCGTATACATCACCGCTTATACAAAGGATGCTCAGTCTATACTTACTATGTCTATGACTGGCAGTGAATTTCGGAACGCAGCCTGTGTGACACGGTAAACGCCGTGCTTAGATACTTGGGATGAGTTCCATTTGGCGATCACAACGCTCCTAGGATCATTTTATCCTTGTTTTTCATCGAAAGTTAAACGAGGATAAAATGATTCTAGGAGCGTTGCAATCGCCAAGTGGAACTCACCCTTGATGGAATGCGTTTAGTTCTGAATTAGACCGCTAGAGTCTGCTTATGGTTGCGTTCCGTTTCGCACATTATGCGCACGAATTACATAGAAAACGTTCCGTTTCACTCAATGCGCGCATAAACAGCGCTTAGAATTCCCTAGATCCCCACCACCTGCAGCGCATAATACACGCATCAGCTACCTCAAGTTTGAGTTGCAGCAGCTTATGCGTTCCATGCGATTGCGTAATTGCATATGGCGATTGATAGCGATATTGTAAAAAGTGTCAAAATAGGAAGAGTTATAATGGAAGAGTCATTGATGATTCACTACTATTACTGTCACTCATTTTATCAATTAAAAACATTGTCACATTGATAGCGCAATTTATTGTGGAATCCATTTTGATTTTCCGTTTCTAATGCGTTCAATATCGTTCCGTTTCAAAGCATGTATCATGCGCATAATGAAACGAAACGCAGCCAATGCGCTAAGCATTAGCGATGCGAACGATGCGTGCTATGCGCAAAACGGAACGCAACCATAGTTCAATGGTCCAACCGTGCTGTAGCGTTTCATTGTTGGAAAGCACCAAGATCTATAGAGAGAAGGTTACCTCACGCGCAAAGAGGGACGAGCGGCAAGAGGGGCAATGATGATCTCATCGGCAAACAGAAGCTATCTCAGACAGCTACTGTTTGTCGATGAGATCATCATGCTCTCCTCTTCCTTCATCGCCCTTCGCCACCAAGCTGTCTCTAGCTCCCCCCTTAAGCTGGTTCTACAATAAGTTGCAAATGCCCCGTCACCGGTCGCGAAGGATGGCAACTACTAATTGGAAAGCGCTATTTCTAGTTATTTTTAGTAAGACGGAGCATTCGCGACTGGCGACGGAGTATTTGCAACTTATTGTAGAACCGGCCTTACTTCATCGTCCCTCGCCCACAACCGGTTTTCCTGAGGTAATCTTCTCTTTATAGATCTTGGGAAAGCACCGTGTCTGACACCGTGTCGATTTGTATCAAGACACGGACTAAGGAATAGAGGGACTGAGTCTAAAGTCCTAGTTTAGGCGAGAGGGGATGGTAACTCAAGCGTGCGGGGGGGACTGCTTTCCGCCATATTGATGTAGCAATTCTCACACAGAGATTCTGTGTCTGTGACATGGTTACACTCGTGTAGTGGTGCCACTAGACATAACGAGTGACAAGCATAAAGAGATTAGGCGATTTTATTATTGTTGTATTATAAATTTTATAAAATACTTTAACTTTTATTACTCTGAGGCTCTGCATACAGTAGACAAAATATTAGAAATAGCAATAAACATTTAATATTAAAAAGAGAAATTATTTTACATCTAACAAGAGAATAAAATATATTAATTAGTTCCAATTTTTATTTCTTAATTTATGCATTAATTTTTTCTATTCTTTTTATTTTTAAAATAAATAATTCCAATTTCTTATTTCTAATATTTAATAATTATTTCTATTTCTATTTCCTATTTTGTTTATTGTGCGCAGGATCTGACTTTCATTTCTCACATATACGCAAATAGTGAGTTCTATGTGTGGTGATTACTAAACGAATATGGCGGCCCCCCCCGCCGCAAACGTGCTCCCCCGGTACAGCTTGTGCACCGTCCCTCTATTCCTTAGTCCGAGGTGTCTCCTAAATGAAAAGCTCCCATTGATAGGTCTGTTTTTTATAGCTGAACTGGCTGCACTAGTTCAGAGTTTATCTTTCTCCTTCCAATGTGGAGGGAAAAAGATAAACTCTGAACTAGTACAGCCAGTTCAGCTATAAAGAACAAACCTGATGTTATAACTGCGGCGTAAATCGGGCCGTGTAAACGTAATCACTGATGAAAGTTAATAGCGTTTTCGATTATACAGGATTTGAACGACCCAGGGTTGGTTAATGACGTCATTGCAACCTCTCCACCAATGAAAGACTTGCATTTATAGTAAAATAGTGATTGATCAACCCTGGGTCGTTCAAATCCTGTATAATCGAAAACGCTATAAGATTTAGGAGAAATCTGGGGGAATTTCAAATTTAATCTAGAGTAAAGATCTAGCATGGGTTAGCGACACTGGCTCTCTTATACTGTGACCAGTGATGCGCTGTCGTGGGATTTTTTCCCGTACGGAACCTCCGTGCGCATGCGTAAGCTGACGTCACAGCTAGACGTCGGCTGCTACCACAGATGTATCTAGGTGTACTATAGGGGATATGATAGTTTTCCCGCGTTTTTAATGACACACGACATATTATAGTGCATTATAATCAATTACAATTGAAATCAGCTGATATTGTGAAAGAAGAGGGTGAATTACTGAGGGTTCAAAGCGTTTGCTTAGTGCGCAGACGCAACTTTATTCCCACGACAGCGCATCACTGACTGTGACAGTATACTTTCAGACTCCATCAGTGTAATGTACTATTGATAAAGTTTATTTATACACGTTGAAAATTTAAATATCAACAAAAACAATGTAATCATTTTTATGTATACGAAGAATAAGATGAAAAATAAAATAACAAATTTGTCAGGTGAATTACTTTTACAGTTATATAGATAAAATACTTTATAAGATTGAACATTTTTGTGTGTGTGTGTGTGTGTGATGGAGTATTATAAATTTTCAGCTATATCGCCATCGCTTTCTCATTGGATAATTGTGATCTTGTCACTTTGTGTTATTAACAGTTATGACGGAAACTTTGTTTTTGATGATACTGAGGCTATTGTTAATAATGATGATGTACGTGACACACCAATATGGCAAATATTCAAAAATGACTTCTGGGGTACTAAGTTATCCCATAAACAAAGTCATAAATCATATAGGCCTCTTACTATTTTAAGTTTTAGGTAAAAAATGACAAGAGAAAATTATTAAGGATATGTAGGTTGTATATTAAAATATTGACAAAACTATAAAAATTTCATAAATTGTTTTATTATTTATTCTTGATATCTATGTAAAACTTGATCATAAATTTATGATTAGTTGAAAATTATTTAATGCTTATGTTTTGATAGAAAATGTATACATTTATTGACAAATTTGACAAAGAACAAATGTCACATATTAAATTTTTTATATGCTTTAACAAAACTAACAAATATTTGTATAAAATTTAATTTAAATTCACTAGTTGGTTATTCATTTAAAACTGCTAAGAGACATAATTACTTCACTCTACAACATATTCTGGCATTTAGTAATTGTTTACTATTTTATTTTCTCTCTTGTGGTTAATTTTAGAGAACATTTATATCCAAAAGTTTTTTCTTATATCAATTATGTAAAAGAGATATTAAATATATGTTTTCCAAGTGTTAAAATTTATGTTTGTAATATAACTCTATATGATTACCTCAGAGGTATACTTTGTTAAATCACATTTTTCAAAAATTAAGTTATTATCAAAAGACTATATATACTCCAACTTTTATCCAATGGCAAATGTTTTCAATGAAAATAGAGATGTTGTGTAAAGTTAAGTCATAATGTAATGTCACATTCACCAGGTAAACAATAGTTAAGTCACATTAAGATCATTCTGTAATCACTAAACTTCATTTTATGAAACATATCAAGGTTTGATATTATATCTGCGAATACAAAAAAATCTGCAAAACATTATAAGTATTTTATTGAGAGCATATCAAAAACGAAAAATCTTTTTAAATCCTTCTGAAAAATTATATTTATGTGACTTGACATAGTATACTTCTGAAGTGCTCATATAGTCTAAATCTATTGATGCTTAGTATAAAATAAAACATTTTTGAATTTCAACAATTTCTAGCTAATATATAGCTAATTGTATAACTAATATATTCTCAAAATCATTTATAATTATATAAAAATTAATTTTTTTATTCTTACAGATTACATTTTTGGTTAAGACAAGATTTAATTTCTCAAGACTTCCACATAATGAACATAGCATTGCACAGTATGGTTTGCCTATTAACTTTATTTGTGTATAATATGCTTTTGGGACCAGACGAACGGAATACATCATTTTATGCTGCAGCCTTATTTGCAGTTCATCCAATTCATACAGAAGCTGTAATTTAAATATGTTATAATCTATGTTTATTTGTATGTACAAATATGAGGGATTCAGAGGAAAAGTAAATGAAGTCCATTTTTGTTAATTGTAGAAAATTAGTTCTAAAGTTTAAGTTATTCTACTTGTATGCAATATGTGTACTGTTTTTCATAAGTACTATAGTTTCTTTTAATTTTAACTTAAGTATTTGCACTCATTTTTAAATTTATTCAGTGAAAACTGTTCAATTTTTTCTAATTTATATATGGATTTAAAAAATAATTTGGTCCTCTGAACCGCTCACATATAATATATTATAATATATTAACTTTATTTTCATGTTTTCAGGTATCTGGAATCGTAGGGCGTGCTGAATTATTATGTACTTTATTTACATGGCTATCAATTTTATTATATAACCATGTGATATACACAAAAACATTGTTACATGCATGGATTGCTATGTCTGCGTTTGCTATTTGTATAACCATAGCAATGTTGTGTAAAGAAACTGGAATAACTGCAATCGTGAGTATTAAATTTGCATCTTTATACTGAAATTTTTCATGTAATTACAAAAATATTTATTTGTGTGATTTAATATTTATTATATATTGTATTGTAATTTTTATTTTTATAATATAAAGTTTATTATTTTTATTTTTCAGGGTATTTGCGCAATATACGATATAGTTATAGTAAACAAAATATATCCAATTGATGTGATTAATTTTCTTTTATTTAAATATTCTAATAAAAATGTAAATAATTTTTTTAAATACAAAAATACAATATTGAGACTTTTTGTACTCTCTTTTATTACAGTAATACTTTTATCTTTAAGATTTAGTATTATGGGATTTTCTGTTCCTAAATTTCAACCAGTAGATAATCCAGCATCTTTTATGGATAATATATTTTATCGTATACTTAATTATAACTATATCTATTGCCTAAATACATGGTTATTAATATGTCCTATATGGCTCTGTTTTGATTGGTCAATGGGTTGTGTACCTTTAATTACTGGCTATGACCACAGGATTTTTATGATCATTATGTTCTGGGTATTATTTGGAATATTGATCATGCATACATTTACCTCTCGTAAGGATAAAACTTTAAGGTAATTTTAAAATCTTTAAAAATTTGGGAAGATATATAGGGTAGTCTACACAACTGAGCCAAGTTCTAGTATTTATTCTGTTAAAGATAGAAAAAAAACGGTAGAGACAAAAGTTGAATAGCATAACAAGAAAAATTTTTCTATTGATTCATTTTTCTTCGTAAATTCAACGGTGCATCAGAAAAGTACAATTGCACTTTTAAAAAAAATGGAATTATGTAATTTTTATTTGTATAAATGAGTTCTTCTGAATATTTTGTGTATAAAAATATTAGGGTAAGATGCTTGAAAAGTAAATATTTCATGAGGTACTTAAAATTTTTGAGTAAGACTTTATTCAAGATGATGTTTAAACGTTCTACCGTACTTATTATTACGGATTTTGAGTATAAACACTTGAGGACGCGTAAAGCAGTATCAATTGATCATATAGTAATTATTCATAGTAATTATAAATATAAAGTATATTCGCGTTTATTTGTTTTTATTGATGACTTAAAAGGACGGATTAAAATAAATTGTTTAAACGTAAATAGTGATCATCTTGATGCTGTGCTGCAGTACATAAAGAAATAAATCACAAAATGTTATGTTACGGTGGAACATTTAAACATCACCTTGAATAAAGCATATATTTCACTCAAAAATTTCAAATATCTCGTGAAATATTTACTTTTCGAAGGACTTTATCCTAATACTTTTATACATAGAATATTCAGAAGAAATATTTGTTTATGCAAAAAAATGTATTACATGAAATGTGTAAAACATGAAATGTGTAAAACATGAAATGTGTAAAACATGAAATGTGTATTTCATATTTTTGATGTACTTATGAAGAAAATAAATCGATAGAAAAATTTACCTTGTTATGTTATTCAACTTTCACCTCTATCATATTTTTTTATCTTTATCTTTTATTTTTCTATCTTCTATCTTCAACAGAACAAGTGCTAGAACCTGGCCTAGTTATGTGGATCACTTTGTACTTATTGTTAGGGTGAGTTATTTACTATGACATTTGTAAATATGACATTTTTCGAAAATTAAAGAAGATACGAAAAAGTGTTTTGATGAATAAAAGTTGTAGGATTTCGAGGAGGGAAAAAGATGGTAATATTTATTTTACTTTGGAATGATCTTGTAAACATCCGTCAAGGTTAACATAAAAATCTTAAATAAGAATCCCCATTTTTTGTTGCATATTCTTGTAGTTGATATTGAGACGTTTTCAAAATACTTGTTACAACTTCTGTCTGAAATACTTTTTCGTATTTTCTTTAATTTTTTAGATATTCGCCTGCGGCATTTAAAATGCATATACAAGAACACCCTGTATATGGTAAAAAAATACACACGCACACACACGCACGCACACGCATAGTGTGGCAAAAATCATGCTACATGCATAATAGGATAATTACTCAAACAAAAAATAGGTTAAAAATGTAGGATAAAGTTTTTTATACGAGGTTTTATTTTTGAGAAAATCGATTTTGAAAATTTTTTAAATAATATATTTTTGCTCTTTTCTTAACTAAAATGGTTTTTAATAACCGTTTGTCATATACATCTTGGAATTTGTTTCAGTAGCGATTATCAGAATATATATAAAAATACAAAATATTATTGGGAAAACTAGGAATAAAAAATATACTTGATATTTTCTACATAGGTCCACCTTTTATCCCAACCACTCAAGCCATAAAAAAAAATTGTTTATCCAAACCCGCGCGCTGGTTGCCGCGTTTGCTGACAATTGATCAAAAGCGCGTGCGGCTGGAGCATGAATTGAGATTCGAATCCGCTCCTGCATTCCCCCTACTCACCAGATCTGGCTCCCAGTGACTTCTTCCTCTTTCCAAATTTGAAAAAATGGCTCGGTGGAAAAAATTTAGATCAAATGCTGCCGTGGAACACGCTGTGAATGAGTATTTTTCAGGTTTGGACAAACAATTTTTTTTTATGGCTTGAGTGGTTGGGATAAAAGGTGGACCAAATATATTGAGTTGAAAGGAGACTACGTTGAGAAATAAATTTTTTTCCACCCAAAAACATGTGTTTTTCTTAATTAGGCCGAGAACTTTTCAATTGACCCTCGTATAACTTTCAATAATTTATATAATTTAAAATTGTTTTTATAAATAAAATATACTTCTTTTAATAGTTGCCGCGTTGAATTTGACAACAAATGACAGAAAGGACCACTTTTTCCAACGTCGTTAACGTTAACCGACGATTTTAATTTGTTAATAGAATTGCTAACATGAAGAATAAAATATCTTCATTAAAGGTGATAAAAATTTTAAATCTTTCTTTTTTGATGATCATATTTCATTCATGTTAGCAATTCTATTAACAAATTGAAATCGTTGGTTAACGTTAACCGACATTGGAAAAAGTGGCCCAAAATCAAAGATATTTGATATTATAATTTTTCAGTTTTCAAAAAATAAAATCTCATTAAATTATTTTGCCTTAACAATAAAGCCTAGTATAAAAAAATTCCATTCTTTCAATTTATTTTTTTATAAGAAATCGCTTTGTTTTTTATGTCATCATGATTTTTGTCGCATTTTATATACATATATTGAACCATGATTATGTATAAAATATATATATATGTATGTGTATACGATGTGTAAATATATACGATTTTTTTTACAGTTACATAATTATGGGACTTGCGATACTGATTCTTCCATTTTTGCCAGCTAGTAATATCTTCTTCAATGTTGGATTCGTTTTGGCAGAGAGAATATTATACATTCCTTCAGCAGGATATTGTTTATTACTTGTTATTGGTTTGCAAAAATTTTCTGCGAGATTTTCTTTGCCTCAAGCATCATTGTTAGCATATATGATTCTTATTATATTATTGTTTGCACGTTCCTGGATAAGAAGTAATCAATGGAGAAACGAAGAACTACTTTTTCAATCTGCATTAGATGTATGTCCTTTAAATGCAAAAGTACATTATAATATCGCAAAAAAGGCTGCAGATGCAGGATATGTAGATCTTGCTAAATTAGAATATCAGGAAGCTTTACGGTATGTATAAAATATTAATATTCATTTTTTTCATCAATAACATTTATGCTCTCTCTTTTCATGCTGTAGATTAAATCCAAAATATGCTCAAGCTATGAACAATCTTGGTAATTTACTCAAAGATCAAGGACAGCTTTTAGAAGCTTTGAGTTTGTTTAAACAAGCTATCAATCTGCAGTAAGTGGAATATTATCACTTTATCAGATTTAAGTTCTTAAGTGTATATTATATGTATATACAAGGTGTAGAAAAAGTTCCGGAATAGCTTAATATTTTGAAAATTATATTTTAGAAAAATATATTTTAGACAAAAGTTATAGGATATGATGTGTTTTGTTCAATAGTTGTATCAGTTTTACCTTGGCAATCACCTTTGAAAGTCAAGTCAAGATCACATAAATTTTTTGACATGGAATCCCCTATTTTTTGTTACAGAATCTTAAAGCCGCTGTCAAGACTATTTTAATGGTATATGATATTAATATTTGATGGTAAATTATATTATCTGAACTATCAAAGTTAAGATACCACCGGCATAACGCAACCCAAATTGTCAAGTGCAACTTTGACTAGTGTATGTGTGTATATGTGTATGTCTATTTATTTATTTATTTTTGTGTGTGTGTGTGTGTGTGTGTGTGTGTGTGTGTGTGTGTGTGTGTGTGTGCGTGCGCGTGTGCATTTTTAGATTAGTTGTTCAAAGTATTGTCTTCCAATTCTCAGGCAATGGGCTAGTCCGTACTAAAAATTTGAGACTGCATTTCTACAATATGCTTTAGATGTACTATAATTTAGATAAGTAACTATAGTTTACGAGGCAAAACAAATATATAAAGCATATTGTAGGAATGCAGTCCCAGATTTTTACTATCGACTAGTCCATTGCCTGACAGTTATAAAATAATACTTTGAACAACTAAATACGCGCGCACGCGCACACACATACACAACAAACAAATACATACACCAGTCAGACAAATCGCACGTACTTAGTATAATTTGTTACGTTAGTTACGTTATGTCAGCGGTATCTTAACTTCCACAGTTTACAGATTACGTTATTTATTATTAAACATTAGTGTCATGTCATCGATAATAGTCTGATAGTGGCTTTAAGATTCTGCAACAAAAATAGGTTTTATTTCAAAAAATTCATGTGACCTTGACCTAACCTTCAGAATGATCAAGGTCAAAATGACACAACTATTGAATAAAACACATCAAATCTTACAATTTTTGTCTAAAACATTTTTTTTCTAAAATCTATCATTTTCAAAATATTATGCCGTTCCGAGTATTTTTCCTCTTACTCTGTATATGCATAATTTAAAACAACGTGTTTTTTATCTATAAGATTTTTATAAAACATACATTTTGAAATCGCTAAACACGAATCTTGTCAAAATTTTTAAAGTTAACATGGCATTTCCATCTTCTAATATAGAAGATGGAAATTTGAACAATAATTGTATTTTTTTATTAAAAACTTAATTTCTAAGTGTTTTTATGGTCTTCAAATTCAAAACCAATAAACAAATTTTAAAATTGAAAAGAATATATTTTATAAAAAATGTAAGATAAAATTTATTATATTTCTGAAATTTTAATTTATATATGTGTAAACATAATTTTAATTAAATGTCCAGAATTATTTTTAACTTTAATCACATTTTATTTTATTTATTTTTTTAAATTTTTATTATTGACTATTTTAATTCTATAGATCAGAGCTCGGAATTATTTCATCTTTTCGGCCGATTCTCGTGGTATACGCCTCCTTTCCTCTCCTTACCGCGCGCGCGGCAGCCGCTAGGGCCAGCGCCGCCGAGCGTTAGGAGCGGCAGTATCCGATTAATGTTGGGTTCTTCTCCCTTGATCATTAAAAGTTAAAAAAATTTATTAAAAATATTTTTTTTATTTTTAAATTTATTATGTGGAATATTTCAATAGATTTTCACCTAACCCATGAGGTACTATTGCTATTGAGGAAAAAAGTATTTTTAATAAGTTTTTTTAACATTAATCGGATAGCGCCGCACCTAACGCTCGGCGGCGCTGGCCCTAACGGCTGCCGCACGCGCGGTAAGAAGAGGAAAGGAGGCGTATACCACGAGAATCGGCCGAAAAGATGAAATAATTCCGAGCTCTGTTATAGATCGTTAAAATTTCTCGAAAAAATCTTATATAAACTCCATCGTTCAAATTTTTAATTGCTACATTAAATAAATTCATGATTATTAAAATTTCGATTGCAGATTTCAATTTAGCAAAAAAATCTTAAATGTGCATATAATTTTTACATAAATTTAATGGTGCTTTCATAGGAATTATTTTTGGTAATAAAACATTTTTATTTTTTAATAATTAAAGAATTAAGATGAATGGCTGTATCTGTATGTAATGACGAGAATCTGAATTTCAGGGAAGACTCGGCTATAGCGTGGATGAATCTAGGTACAGTTCAATCAGCATTAAAGCAGTATGAAGAATCAGAGGCGAGCTACTTTAGAGCTTTACAGCAACGATCAAATTATCCAAATTGTTACTATAATCTAGGTGTATTAGTAAGTAAAATAAAATCTTAGATTTAAGCTCTTTTTGAATATCACGTTAGAAATCACATTAAAATTTGTTTTGATAGTATCTCGAACGGAAACAATATGATAAGGCATTGAAAGCTTGGATAAATGCAACTAGCCAGAAACCTACCCATAAACTAGCCTGGACAAATATGATAATATTATTATATGATTTAGGTTTGTACGAAAATGCATTTGAATTAATAATAAATCTTTTGCATATTTTCATATAAATGTTTTCATATAAATAAAGAACACACACACACACACACACACACACACACACACACACACACACACACACACACACACACACACCCCCACGCGCGCGCATGATTTCAAAGTAATGTCAAATTTTAGATAGGCTAGAAGAAGCATTAAGAATGGCGAATAAAGCTTTGAAATTTATCCCAAATCATGCTCCTATCTATTGTAACATTGCTAATATCTTGGGACAAAAAGGAAAATACGAGGAAGCAGAAGTCCAATTCAAGCTGGCAATATCGAAAAATCCTATGGACCCTATTATTTATGCAAATTTAGGTATGAAAAAAATATAATTTTTTGGAAATAATTTAAGGCAATGTATGAAATAATTTAAGACATGTAAGAACTCTACGATATTTTTTATTCAGGTGTTCTGTATCATCGTTGGAATAAATTAAATGCAGCAGAGCAAATGTATAAAAGAGCATTACAATTAAAACCAGATTTAAAAAGTGCGAAAGACAATATGAAAAGTTTATACACGTTGGGGACAATAAAGTAATTTTTTACCTCGACATTGCGTGTTACAATTTTCCAAATATTTTTTAAATAACATTACAAATAACTAATAAATAGAAGAGAGACGACTAGATATTGCTGCATTTTCTTACAGACAATAATTCTGGCATACAAGGATAATTATACGCTTTAAAGTTTCCTACTTTTTTACTGTCAACATAATTATAAGATTTGAAACATTTATTACAGAAATAACTTATATCATGTGGAATTCTGTCATGTTCTGTTATAATCCAATGTACATTGAGTATTCCACACATAATGCAATTTTTCCCAAAGAGAGGTCTTATTCTTTCTATTTTTGGATAAGCAGACAACGTCAAAATATCATCCACAGTCACTAACCTAACACAAAGAAAGGATGCAATTAAAATATAGGTAATTAAAATACAGCGTGTCTTAAAAATAGCGCTACCATTTTGTTTAGCCGCCATTTTTGTTGGTTACGTTTGTTTTAGTTGCTATTTGACAGTCGTATAGTGTGGACGCTAACAATTTTATCATGAATAATTTGACGCCTGAATAACGTGTTTTAGTTATTAAAACATTTTATCAAAATGGATCGTAACATTGATTATAACATGGATTATAACATTGATTGGCCTCTCCGTTCTCCCGATTTAACCGCCCAGATTTTTTTCTTTGGGGATATTTAAAGGGAAAGGTCTACGCAAACAAACCACGCACACTTCAACAACTCAAGAACAATATTCGAGGAGAAATTGTTCAAATAACTCTAGAAATGTGTCAAAATGTTATGCAAAATGTGGTTGAGAGAGCACGCATATGTAATGCAGCCAGAGGCGGACATTTGGCAGATATCATATTCCATACTTAATGCTAAAGAATAAACTACTAAAATATACAAAAAAAAAATGTTTTATTTAAAAATTATAAAGGTTTAAAATGGTAGCGCTACTTTTAAGACACCCTGTATATTATACTGGTCTGCAAAATTACTTTTTTATGTATTAAATCCAAATTTTACCTCAAAAAGTGCATGTTACATCAAGATTTTATTTTAAAAAACCAAAATATACAAAAATAAGGATTTTAGCCATATTAATGATACTACTAAAAAAAAATTAATTTTTTTCATCAATAATAATTGCATCATCTTAAAGTACTTATTCCATTTAAAATTAATAAATAGAAGATATACAGAAGAAGTGTGATTTATACCATTTCTATGTGATACATTCTCGATTAATTAGAATTAATATCACTCATACGACTAAACGATTTATCTTTACGATGAATAAGCGGTTTGAAATTTAATACAGAAAAAGCATAAAATAACAAATACATGTTGGGGATAAAGTAGGACATCGTTTTTTATAAAAAGACTAGTTTTAAAAATCGTAAGAAAATAAAATTTATTTTAAAGAGAAAAATTAATATTTTAAAATGTGAACGAATTTTTTGTCAATATAATTTTGTAAATATGGTAAAATTGCAATGTTTTCCTTAATTTTTAAAAATTTTGATGTAATACACATTTTTTTAGGATACATTTGAATTCAGCATACAAAACAATCGCGGAAAATTATGTTTTTCTAAATATAATTTTATCAAGGATGCAAACATTATAGATATATAAAATTTGTTTGATTTTAAATTATACTTTTTTCTGTTCTTTGACAGCATTAGAAGATTACTGCCAAAACTTGAGCAAAATTAAATGTTAATAAAAATTAAGAAAAATTACCTGGCATCTGACAGTACGATTAAGTGTTCACAACAACCTTGATGCTGATACACCCATGGAAAACCAAATCTTGCGCAAAGAGAATTTATCTTAACATCCATTGATGCAACTTTAAATGGGCCTATACCGCGAATTGCTGCCCATTCTAATATGACACTGCTGTAATCAATGTTGGCTGACGCACTAGTGTCATTATAAAAAGTATCTTCTATATAAAAAAATCCCGATTTATAGATATGCTAGAATAATAAATTAAGATATAATTATTTTTTATTACAAAACACAAATAAAATATGCGAAAAACATGCATAAAAACATAACAAAGAAATAATTACTTTTGCTGTTGGTCCAGGCTTTTGATTTGGATTTTCACTAATTTCTGTTGCAATTGATAGATCAGATTGACATACTATCTTTCGACGTAATTCATAAAGAGTTTGACATCCCGGTATGGATATGACATTTTTAAGTTTAAGAACTGGTGGTGTGTTAAATGGTTTATATCCCATAGAACGAGGCTGGCTTTGAAATGGCTCATAGATTCTGACATAAACTAAAAATTCTTCATGTGGTGTCATAGAATCTAGTTTGGTATCACAGATCAATTTTGAGTCATCATTCTAAAAAAAATTAAATTACAATTTTAGTATTACGTTTTACTGATGAGAGAAATAGATTCTTAAGAATCATATATATTAAACAACTAATAGAGCAATCATACATTATTAATCAAACAATAATTTCAATAATTTAACTCAATTTGCACATATCACTTTTACTATTATAATGAATTTATAAATAAATATACATAATTACTTTAAAATTAATTGGAATTCCATTTTGAAACTTTGGCTTCAGTGAGACTTCCTCAGACAGTATCTTTAATACTTTAATTGTTTCTAATGAAGTATTATTTAAAATATTTGCAGGCATATTAACCCACCCCTGTTTTTCTCGTTCTTCTGTATTGGCTGCTTCAGTTGGTAATGTTAAATTATCAATACTATAAAATTAACAATGATTTAATACAATAGTATCTCCCTTATATATTAAATTTTGTATGCATTACAAAAGATACCTGCAATAATGTGTCATTAAAAGTGTCCTCGTTTGAGAAAGATCTGTGCCCATAAGTTGGAAAACTTTTTCTTCACTTTGCTCGTCTATTTTATGACACATATAGGATTTTAGTAATTCACTGTATTGCTGAAAGTAATCCTTCAGATAAATCTTTGGTAATGTTTGACGGTCATAAAGCCGGTATACTTGATCCATTGTTAACTTTACAAACAATTATCTGAAATCGAGAAGTAAAATTATTGATATTATTTTTACAGATTTTAATATTCTATTTCGATTTATACTTATCATAACCTCTGGACAGAAAATAAAAGTCTACACTTGATGCGACAACTACAATCAGGAAGCATAAATAAATATTTCAAAACATTTCGATTTCACTTTTATTATTTGGAAACATCATCTCAATTTTTCCCAATTCTGGTCAATTCTGGCATCACTAGTGCAGAGTCAGAGCAGGTTAGGTCAGTTTTTGGCACTGTAAGCCTGTGCTGCGAACAGTGTAAAACAATGTTAACATTGACATTTTTAAAAATTTGTTAAATGTGAAAGATTCAATATAATATTATATGTAAACAACAAGTTACACATATGATAGAATAAGGTAATAAATAAAAATATAACTTTGGAGGTAATTATTCAGTATCGCTACTTCACCTCCAATTTTTATAAATTTATGCTCATTCGACGCGTTTTTGCATGAAACGAAAGAATCTGACAGAAAAAAAGTATTGCTCTGCCTCGCGAAGCGAAATATTAATAGTTAAAGTTGACCATTTTTCAGGTTAAAAAAGCTGTCATGTACACCTGAGGTCTGTTCTTTATAGCTGAACTGGCTGCGTTAGTTCAGAGTTTATCTTTTTCCCTCCACATTGGAAGGAGAAAGATAAACTCTGAACTAGTGCAGCCAGTTCAGCTATAAAAGTTGCACGGGTGTCAAAGCATATCGAGTCGGCGTGTTCCGACTCTATCTATTTTTACATCATGACTGGTTATGAACATAGCGGCAATGCTGTTTTGGTTGTTCAAAGCAAGTGGAGCAATTGATAAGTAAAGGTTAATATTTATTAATATTTAATATTTATATCAATATTTATTAATGGTTTAATATTTATATTTATATCAATATTTATTGTTGGCGGAAAACGAGCAATATATATACTAAATGATAAAGAAAAGTGTAATTATTTATCAAAATAATAGGAACTTATATAAAGCAATTAACAGATTTGAAAGTATTAGCATGTAATTGTGGTATAGTCAAGAAATTTGCTGAAAATTTTGAAACTTCTCATGTAAGTAAAAATATTCGTTTAAATAAGTTACAGATAATATTATTGAATCAAAATATTACTTATTTTTTTCTTATTATCATGCTAATACTTTCAAATTTGTTAATTGTTCTTTATATAAGTTCCTATTATTTTGATAAATAATTACACTTTTCTTCATCATTTAGTATATATATTAACTAGTTTTCCACTATCAATAAATATTGATATAAATATTAAATATTATAAATATTAATCTTTACTTGTCAATTGCTCCAGTTACTTTGAAACAGCCAAAACAGCATTGCCGCTATGTTCATAATCAGTCATGATGTAAAAATATGTAGAGTCGGAACACGCCGACTTGATATGCTTTGACACCCGTGCAAGTTCATGTGTTAAGGCAGGGCTCGGAATTATTTCATCTTTTCGGCCGATTCTTATGGTATACGCCTCCTTTCCTCTCCTTATCGCGCGCGCGGCAGCCGCTAGGGCCAGCGTGCGTTAGGAGCGGCGCTATCCGATAAATGTTAGGTTCTTCTCCCTTGATCATTAAAAGTTAAAAAAATTTATTAAAAATATTTTTTTCATTTTTAAATTTGTTATGTGAAAATATTTCAATAGATTTCCACGTTACCCATGAGGTACTATTGCTATTGAGAAAAAAAATATTTTTAATAAATTTTTTTAACATTAATCGGATAGCGCCGCTCCTAACGCTCGGCGGCGCTGGCCCTAGCGGCTGCCGCGCGCGCGGTAAAGAGAGGAAAGAAAGCGTATACCATGAGAATCGGCCGAAAAGATAAAATAATTCCGAGCCCTGTGTTAAGGCATTAGTGTGACCAGGTGTACTTAAAACACATGCTTAAAAATGTATGTGTGGACCCAGTGGGTTCCGCCCCTCCTACGGAGGAACTCCGTCATCTATAAACCATACACATAGGTGTGGGTTGGAATCTCACTTCGCGTGGAAAGTTGTAAACTTAACCGACACTAAAGCGACACTTTTTTCTGTTAAATTCTTTCGTTTTGGACAAAAACACGTTGAATGAGTATAAATTTATAAAAATTGGAGGTGAGGTAGCGATACTAAATAATTACTGTTTTTTATTCCTAAAGGAGGATTTAAAAAGTAAAAATTGCCGCTTGTAAAATTATTAATCTGAAAAGATTATTAATCGAATTGAACGAAATTAAACATATTTTGAGGTTAGGAAATCAAACTGAAGCTAGGGTGCGTTCCGTTTTATGCATAATGCGCATAAAAATGCTGAAAATTTATAGTGTATGTACGTGACATAAACTATAAATTTTCAGTACTTTTATGCGCATTATAAGATCTATTGTTTATAGCTGAACTGGCTGCACTAGTTCAGTGTTTATCTTTTTCCCTTTACATTGGAAGGATAAAGATAAACTCTGAACTAGTGCAGCCAGTTTAGCTATAAAGAACAGACCTATAAGTTTGTTCTTTATTGCTGAACTTTCTGTACTAGTGTACACTAGTGACACCGAAGTGTTCTCTATTGCAGTGCAACGTGGCACCAATCCGTTCTTCATTGCAGTGCAACAGAACTCAGTACAACAGTTCACGGTACTCGTTGCACTGGGTCTTGAGCAAGAACAAGCAGTGCAGGGCAGTGCGAGAATTGGGTAAGTTGATAATGGTGGGAAATTTAAAAAGTACACACAACCTATTATAAATATTAAAGTAACCTATTTAATATTAAAGTAATTAATAATTCTCTTAAAATTAAATTATAAGCACTGAAATTGTACTAATAACCTGAATTTCAGAAAATCAAGCTGTAATAGTACTAACTTTTATTAAATGTGAACAGTTTTATCTTTCTAGAAAAGCTAAATGTACATAAAAGTTTTTTATGTTGTATTTATGTAATATAAAATTATACTTATCGTTAATAACAATTGTAAATTTACAGAACAGCTGAAAAATATGTATATATATATACAGGGTGATTCGAAATAACCTGATATCCTTGAAATGTCATATTTTTGAGCGAATTCTAAGACTATTTTTCCTTTTGCAAAATTTTGTCCAAAGCTTAGTTTTCGAGTTATAACGAAAAATAGCTACTTACGAGTCCGATACAACGGGCAGGCAGGAACGCGTCATAAGACTAGCGCCCCCCTACACGGTTAATGTTATTGTATAATATTTTATATTGCATAATATTATTGATAATTTTGATTTTACATTGAAGTTTAAATTATTCGTGTATTTCCTATACAATATTGTACAATTATTATTGATCGTTTAGAGGGGCTATAACGTAATGCTTCAAAGTGAAATATTCGATAACGCGAGTTTTACATAAGTGACAAATAAACTGAAAATACAAAGCGAAGACGAAGTAGTAATCGCGGTTTGATTAAATATTCTTATCTTGGAGAAAATCGACGCAAAAACGAGATACAAAAATACAATACAAGAAAAGAAATACAAAACGAGTTTGTATTTCTTCGTAACGATTGTCCGTCTTGAAAATAACAGCTTCTCAATTTCACTTGACACTTCACAATTTAATTCAAAACATCACTGTATTTACTGTGTTTAATCACAGTACTTCACTTGTATCACTCGAGTATCACTCGTAAATATCAATTCCCGCACAGATTAAGGGCCACTGCTTTTCTGTAACGCGTTACGTTGAGTTAAGTACTTCAACGCACAGAGAAAGTCATAACGTAGCATAAGCGTATACACGCTACGTTACGATTTTTTCTGTGCGTTGAAATACTTAACGCAACTTAACGCGTTACGGAAAAGCTTGTACGATGGCTTTAAGGCACAAAATCCCATCGATTTACGACCGGTAAAATACGACCGATTTATTATTATTATTTATAAAGGTTATTGTTTGTTTACTTTTTGACCGTCGCATACGTAGTTCTACTGCACACTCACGAGATAGCACTGATGTAAGTATCGGTAAAGTAATTGCATGAAAAGAGCCTCGATGCGGATTCTCAACGTTGATTGATCATAACGTAACCTTATCGATCTCGCTATGGCGTACGTTGCTTTGCGAACGCGCTTAGCGCGAGATACGAGAGTGTCTTATTTTCATTTTTAGGCAATTTAATACCGTAACGAAAAAATGCAGACGGGTATTCTAAACACTCATCTTTCTTAGAATAAACAAATTTCTTTCCACGTTGACTATCTGTCACGTTGGCTATCTTTAAATTAAAATAATATGGTATTTAAATAATATGATATTTATTTCTGCATAGTAAAAGAAATCGTAGTAGCTAAAAAAAGCAGATTGCTATAATTGTATTTATTTAATAATCTTTTTAAATTTTTAAATTCTTTCTCTCTCTTTCTCTCTCTCTCTCTCTCTCTCTCTCCCTCTCTTAATTGTTTTGCGGTTTTTAATAAATGTCCAACGAAAAAAGATTTGGTCGCCCTGAAAAGGGTGGATTTGTCTTACTTTTATAATAAATGTTCGAAATGGCCTCCGTCCATCTCAACGCAAGTTCTCAAGCGTCGTATCATATTATGTTGGACATTCTTCAACATATCTTCATGAATACTCCAAATTGCTTCGTGCAATTTTGCGTCCAATTCTTCCATAGTTTCAGGAAATTTGTTATACACAACCTCCTTACAATAACCCCATAGAAAAAAGTCCAAAGGGTTGAGGTCTGGAGATCTTGCGGGCCAATTTATTGGATTATACCGGCCCATCCAACGCCCAAGAAACTGTCTATTTAAAAAATTGGTCACAATTCTTGCGTTATGTGACCCGGCACCATCTTGTTGGAAAACAATATTGCTCCTCTCAAGTAAAGAAATTTCTTCCAAAAAATCGGGCATTGTGTTTTCCAGGAAGTTAAGATAATTTGCGCCATTTAAATTGTCCGGAAGGTAAACGAGACTCAATATTTGTGTTCCCATTATTCCAGCCCAAACATTTCTCTTCCAACGAGTTTGGAAGCTCCTTGGACGGGTGCAGCGTAGATTTTCATCGCTCCAACAATGATTGTTGTGCGAATTCAAAATTCCTTCTCGTGTGAATAACGATTTATCGCTAAATATCACATGAGAAAGAAATTTTGAATTTCGATCCACCTTTTTCAGGAAATCTTCGCAAAAATTTCGTCTTCGAGTTTAATCTTTCGGTCGTAAATTTTGCACACGAGTGTAGTGAAATGCGTGCAACTTTTCTTCCTTAAATATTTTTTGCAACGTGGAATACAAGAAATCATGATCGCGAGCAATAACTCTGATACTAGTATCAGATTCTTACTCGATAACATGAATTACCTTTTCCACATTTTGCAAATTTCTTGTGGTCCGGTTCCTGCTAACATCATTGGTTTTAAAAAAAAGTATGCAGTTGCATGTTGCAAATTACATATTTTTTCTTGAAAGCAACTATGTGTTTCCTTTATACCAATTGATTCATCTCATTATTTTGTGCATAAAAGTATTAAGGTAAGATTCCGGAAAATTAAATGTTTTCCAAGATATTTTGTATTTTATGTCAAAATGCTGTAACTTTCAAGCCTCATAACTCGAAAAGTACTTAATGAAAAATAACTTCATTATAGTGTTTTGAAAAGCTCTTGACACCAGCTATTAGATTTTGGAATCAAAAATAGGGTGTTCTATTTAAAAAAACAAAGTTGACTTCTATATGACCTTGGTATGTACCCTAGGTTAAACCAATGTCATCATCGGATGTCCCCCTCCAAACCCAATAACTTTGGTCTAAATTATTTTTCTTGAAAATGTCTCTGAAAAGTTATTTACGTGGGGTTTTTAAAATGGAACACTCTGTATATACCGGGTGTTTTAGACCACCCGTACATCCCATTTAAAAACGAGGGAAGTGGTTATTTTAAAAAATGTTTCAGACAAAAGTTGTTGGTGATCAAGTAGTGCATTACATTGACATATGCGATTGATTTTGAATGGCGTCGTGAAGGTCATGTCAAGGTCGACTTGAATTTTCTAAATGGAAACCCTTACTTTTTATTTCATATTCTTGTAGCTGACGTCAAGGCGTTTTCGAAGCACTGGTTACAAACTCTTTTTAGTTGAGATCTTGAGTAACGAGACTTCAAAATTTAAGTGCCGCCGGCGTTAGCATTATCCAAGATGTCCAAGATTATTCCCCCTCCCCCCTCTTACACACACGTGAGAGGCGGGACGGGGAAGGGGACTCACTTTAATTAAGCATCCCGAAAAGGTGTAAATCCGACCGTGCGACCTCCACACGGTACATCTTGGGTAATGCTAACGCCGATAGTACTTAAATTTTAAAGTCTCATAACTCAGGAAGATCTCAATTAAAAAGAGTTTGTAACCAGTGTTTCGAAAACGCCTTGACGTCAGCTACAAGAATATAAAATAAAAAGTAAGGGTTTCCATTTAGAAAATTCAAGTCTACCTTGACATGACCTTCACGACGCCATTCAAGGTCAATCGCATATGCCCATGTAATGCATTATTTGATCACCAACAACTTTTGTCTGAAACATTTTTTAAAATAACCACTTCCCTCGTTTTTAAATGGGGTGTACGGGTGGTCTGAAACACTCGGTATATAGTGATACAAACAATAAGAATAACGCGCAAAGTTTGAAATGATGTATCGTTAATAGTAGTAAAAATTAATAATAATTTGTAGATCACTATGTACGAAAAGTTGACATTATTTTTTTTAACTCTAGATTTTCTAATCTTAAAAAGTGTTTACTTTATCAATTAATTATTATTATTATTTTTTTTTTTAATATAGAATGACATTTCTGACAAAGAAATCTGTTATAAAGTTAATATTCTAAATATTTATCCCCGAAAATAGGAGATATTAATTATGCTTAGTGTATTAAGATATATAGATCACATGGTTAAGGTTGTTACGTCGCTATATTGTATATAGAAAAATAAAATATATAGAGAAATTATTGAAAGTGAATATACAAAATGCTTAATGTGCTATACATAATTTCAGTAAATTTTAATTGGTTTTTGTCGCTGTGACCCGAGAAAATAATCGAAATATGGAAAAAATACACATATATTAGTCATATGCATATATGACAAATTGCATATTTAATTTTACACTTTGACAAATTACATATTTAATTTTTATGTGTTTCTCTATTTTAGAAATCTTAAAATATGCTTTACTATGCTTAATCTTTTTTAGATTAATCAGCTTCCATGAGAGCGTGTATATTTTTTCCAAATTTTAATTATTATTTTCTCATGTTATAGCGACAGAATCCGATTGAAATTTATAGAAATTATATATAGCACATTTTGTACATTTATTTTCAATATTTTTTAAATACATTTTTATACAATGAGATAACAACTTTAAAACATTGGAAAAATCATAAAAAAATTTTATAGATTTGTTATATTTTATTTTAAATACCTGCACATGATCTAAATACTTTAATTCAGAGGTTGGCACGATCTGCACATTTCGGTCAATTTTCGTAAACTAACGCCCACCGGCTCCCCACTACGTCTTGAGATAACGCACGTGGGGCTTTGCCTTAGGTACGACGCATCTGTAACACGATGAGCTTCGATGTCCCCTGACTGTCAAATATCAATACTTTAAACTCGATCTTTAAAATCTTTTTTTTAATAATTAGTTTAATAACAAAGTTTCAAAATTCTCGATTATTACATTTACGATATAAAAATCCTAAAATATTATTAAATTAAACACATATAATGTAAAGGCTCTATAAATTCAACAAATATAATAGAATGACATCAAGAGCCGTAGCAGGATGTTAGTGCTAAATTTTTAATTTTTTTATAAGAATTTTTAATAAATTAGTCTACAAGAGACAGTTAGATTGTACACCGATCTCAGATCGAGATAACTAATGTGTACGAAATTATAAGTATATTGTTCTCATATATCGAGAAACTTTAACTTACATATAGGAATTATTGGAAAGAAAGGAAGAGAGAAAAAATATCAGGGCGCGAGTGGCTAAGCCGGGAATTGAACCCGGGTCTTCCGCTTGCCGGGCGAATGTTCTGACCATTAAACTACTCAGACCCCACGCTTCTAACATTTATCTCTCACAGATTAGGAAATCAACAATTCTGTAGGACATAAACGCGTCATATTGCCCGCGTGATTTAAACACGGGCGGAAGACCCGGGTTCAATTCCCAGCTTAGCCACTCGCGCCCTGATATTTTTTCTCTCTTCCTTTCTCTCCAATAATTCCTATATGTAAGTTAAAGTTTCTCGATATATGAGAACAATATACTTATAATTTCGTACACATTAGTTATCTCGATCTGAAATCGGTGTACAATCTAACTGTCTCTTGTAGACTAATTTATTAAAAATTCTTATAAAAAAATTAAAAATTTAGCACTAACATCCTGCTACGGCTCTTGATGCCATTCTATTATATTTGTTATTATTAAATTATATTCGATAAATTGGATTTGTTAAATGTTCCAGAGACTCTTTCCAATTTATAAATTAATAAATAATTGTTTATTTAAATTGAATAAGACATTTTTAATAAAAACGTCTTACAAGGGGTGGGCACGAACTGTAAAATGCGAAATGGAATGAGCCATAGTTCATTCGAAAGGGGAGATCGAGGGTATAAAAAATGTAAAAAGGTTTGGGTGCATGGGCCTTAGTTTCGGAGAAATTTGCATGTGAAGTTAGACATTCGGTTGGCTGGGCGGTAAGTACTATGAATAGTTCCAACAAAGCATGAAGCGCCGTGGCTGCGCAGCCTAAGGCGCGCGCCTATAATTTTTCTCATCTATAGCGAGGACAGTTCGAGACCTCGCTGTACCAACTTTTTTTTTATACGACTATCTTTAGCAATGTAATAAATTTTTATTATTCTTTGCAGTAAAATATTAATTATGCAATTTTTATATTTATATATAATATTTGTTTTATATTATGTAATAAAAAATAACACCAATTTTTATATATTTATTTATTTATTTCATTTTATTTATTATAAAATTCAGACATTGCCGTACAATGTTGGCTCATTCCATTTCGTATTTTACAGTTCGTGCCCACCCCTTGTTAGATCGTGTTTAAAGTATTGATATTTGGTAGTCAGGCAGCACGGAACCTCATCGCGTTACAGATACGTCATACTAAGGCACTATAAACGTGAGTATTCTCGTCTGCGCCATTTTTATCCCATTCCCCCACTCCTTGCCCTCTCGCCCCTTTGTCGCTGAGCTGAGAAGTTTATGATGATTAGGTTATGTCTTCTAAGCTGCTCGAACTTTGTGGAGGAATGGGATAAAAATGGCGCAGACGAGAATACCTGTATCTTTAGTGCTCTAGTCATACCTGACGCAGAGCGCCGTATGCGTTGTCTCAAGACGTAGTGGGGAGCGTTAGCTTACGGAAATCGGCCGAAATGTGCAGATTGCGCCAAGCTCTGCTTTAATTAGTTCAAGAATTATTTATTTAATTTCTCTGTTTATTATTGTTTTTATGTTTATTAAGTTTTTTATACATAATTTTTAAGAAAAATTGTGTACTGCAGCACTTATTGACAGTTTGTCAAAGAAAAAATATTATTGTTAGCTTGGTCAAATATTTGTACAAAATTTTATTTGGATTTACTGATTGATTTGAAATATCTCGACAAATACGCCTTGAATAAAAAAATGTTTTAAATAAAAGTTGTTTGGTTTAAACGGGGGCATGTAAGATAATTGAGTGCCAGTTGCGCACAGAATAAATTGGACACAGCAGGTTGAATGAATCGGACACAGGTCCAATCGGACACAATAAGAAACGGACAAACGGTGGTTGGAATTGGACACAGTAACAATCGAACATAGTAGAAAACATACACACAGTGGTTGCAATCAGACACATGCTTCGTGATAGTTTTCCTAACCTTAAAAAGGTAATTATCCAGAATAGCTACCTCACCTCCGATTTTGATAAAAATACACTCATTCGATGTGTTTTAGTCTAAAACGAAAGAATCTGACAGAAAAAAAGTCGCTCTGCCCTGCGAAGCGAGATATTATTTGTTAAAGTTTATGACTTTTCAGGTTACGAAACCTGTCATTCCGACTGAGCGTAGCGACATGGGCATGCGCTGCGGTCACGCGCGTATGCGTAGTAATAACTTAGTGTTACTTTGCGCTAAATTTGAACATTGGATTTGCATTAAACCTCGCTTTGTGTAGAAACTCGTAAACCCATGTTGAATCTCGCTTTGTTGGAAATTTCACGCGTAGGCGGCGGAGGACTTCGCCCCGTAGGGGCGAAGTCTCTCCCCCGCGTAAAACAAATAATAAATCCTACTCACAAGGAAAGGGACCCAAGTGTCCCCCTCCGATTTTGACGAGCTTTAAATATGTTGTAAACTAGTTCAAAATAAGAGACACGTATTTTTTTTATGTGCTTTCTCGCACGTTTAGGGTTGAAACAACCCCTACAAGCTGAAACGGTTTTTTTGATTTTGACTAAATATTGTCAAAACTGTAAGAGGTATCAAAAAATCTTTCGAATAAAAGTTGCATGGTCTTTTATGAGCTTTATAACCGCGTAGGTCGATTTTTAAAAAATTTTATATTTTTTAATTTACCCCTACCCCTTTTTATTATTTTTACAAATTTCAAAATTTTTGTTATGACAAAAGTTGTAGCATTTTTTATGCTGAATACAACCATATATGATTTTATTATGTTTCGAAATTGCATCTTTCAGAAATAAGCTGTCAATGTCGCACTATATGCGTCGCGCTGCGATATATGCATATATATGCATAACGCATCGTTTGTGCCGCTTGTGTAATCGATGTTTGTCGCGCATGTGTAATTGATAAGACGAATAAAATTAGAAATAAAGATTAGCATGTTATGAAGTATTCAGAAAAATGTTCTGATCAAAGAACAAAGTTCACTAAAGTTGTTGCCAAGGCATCTCCTCTATATTACACTTTTATAGTTATACTAGAACAATACAAGCGCACGCTGCGCCCGTACACTTATTATAATAATTTAATAATTATAAAATCTAAATATTTTAATAAAATTTTTAAAATTTTAAATAACCGTCAAAATAATCTTTGCTCTCAAACTATCAAACTGTCAGAATAATCGAGATAACCAATCAGCGTCGCGGATAAGCGTCAACAATACTTTCGATACATTCGAGTATCGATCTTTCATGCCTTTTTTAAGAGTGGATTATATCGAAAGAGAAATAAATAAATAAAAATCTTACAATTAAAATGCATTTTATTGTTTTTCAATGGTAATGCAAAAAATTCCAATTAATTTTAGGTTTTTCTATTAATCAATACTAGAAACATTTGTTTGTTTATTATTTTATTTTTTTTATAATAATATATGTCGAAACAATTACAACTTTACCTTCAACAATAACATACTACATATATTGAATATAATACATATATTAACATATATTAAAAACAGATGAATTTATGGAACAAACGTATCACAAAGGTGATGTTCGTGAAAAAAGTGATTTATACGAAGTGACTTTTTGCACCATGCGCAAGTAATTATTGCAGGTGCGCCACAAGTATCGCATGTTGGTTTTGACTGTTTATGGAAACAAAATTCCACTGGTGTTTCAAATTCTTCGGGCTTATTTATTACGTACCCGCTTTTATACCATGCTTTATACCATATTTCAATAAATTTCTGAATTTTGGCGATAAAAATTGATTATGAGTCAATGACTGTAGTTTTAAAATGGTGTTTCTTGCATGCAGATTGATTTCCAGACCTAAAAGCATTACAGTATCAGAAAAGTGTCTAATAAAATTCTTCCACAAACGAAAACCATATACATCCAATGGTTGTATTTTTCCTGTTGTTCCAGCTGGTATAGTCAACAAAATAATATCTTCTGTAGATTCTGGTTTAGATTCTTGAATAATATTTGGACAATGACCAGTCCACGAATCTAGTAGTAAAACAGATTTTGGACCTACATTTGGAAAAAATACGCCTTGCAACCAAATTTTAAAATAATGCGCTGTTAATTTTCCGGATTTCGAAGCCGTAACAAAAATATTAGGTGCCTTAAACATTGTTTCTTGCACTTTGGGACCAAATGTTCCACTAACTTCTTTCAGTACAATAAAAAGAGGCGATAATAATCTACCATCGGCTGAAACAGTAGGTTGTATAGTATAGCTATGCGTAGTTGCCGATACGGATTGTACTGCAGATTCAATCTTTTTTGTTCCTTTATATGCCAATGTATGACCGGCATGAAGTTCTAATTGGAATCCGCTTTGA
This sequence comes from Linepithema humile, assembly GCF_040581485.1. Lineage (NCBI taxonomy): Eukaryota > Metazoa > Arthropoda > Insecta > Hymenoptera > Formicidae > Linepithema > Linepithema humile. Next base: position 14,485,200 of record NC_090130.1, on the reverse strand, counting down.
TCACTGTTGTAAATATTTTCAACTCCATATTCTATTATTTGATATTTAACGTTTTCAATAAATGTGTTACATTTTTCTTCAAAATCGACGTTAGACATTATAGATGTTTTTTTTATAAATTTTGTTATTTTACGAGATACAATATTATGTATTATTTTAAATTTTCGTATCCATCGCGATGAAGCTGTAAATCCTGGTACATTTAAATTTTCCTGTGCCCGAATAGCCCATCGAGCTAAATCAACGTCGTGATCAATAATTCTATTTTCAAGAGCTGTATGAAAATTATTTAATGTATATTCCGAAATTTGTTTTAATTTTTCGAATCTACTGCCACCTTGATTCACTTGAATTTCCCATCGTCGTAATTGACGTAATGAATATACTTTCCGAAATCTTCGTTTTACTCCTTCTAATGTTCTTGGCCTTGTTGTACTGCTTTTCCAAAATTCGACTGCATTTTTTTTATATTTATACGGAATACGTTCATCTGTAGTACATATAACTTTAGGATTTGCGTCCAATAGCTCACCTTCTTCCTCTTCATCTCCTAGTTCGAATTGCTCTGCTGTTGGAATATCGTTATCGTTTTCATAATCTAAAGGTTCTTCTACTTCCATTTCGTATCTCTCATCGCGCATTTCTTTCAGCATAGATTCTATTTTATGTGCCATTTCTCGTTCTTCAGATGTTATCGGACTTGTTGATAGATTAAGGGCCGAAAAAGTTACGTATACTAACATTATTACGTTAAATGGATTTAATTGAACCATTCTGAAAAATATATGGTAACAATTAAATATTTCTCCTTATTTGTGTACAAAAAAATAATACTTACTTTATAGTGAATTTGCTGTTCTTTTTTTGATGCTGTTTTATATATTGTTTTTCCGTAATCACTAACAAGCGCACAACTTTAAAGCATAATATGCACTGCCAGGATATGACAACGCGCTGCGCTATAAATACACTTGAAATGCGACTATAAAAGTGTAAAATAGAGGGGATGCCTTGGCAACAACTTTAGTGAACTTTGTTCTTTGATCAGAACATTTTTCCGAATATTTCATAACATGTTAATCTTTATTTCTAATTTCATTCGTCTTATCAATTATACATGCGCGACAAACATCGATTACACAAGCGGCACAAACGATGCGTTATGCATATATATGCATATATCGCAGCGCGACGCATATAGTGCGACATTGACAGCTCATTTCTGAAAGATGTGATTTTGAAACATAATAAAATCATATATGGTTGTATTCAGCGTAAAAAATGCTACAACTTTTGTCATAACAAAAATTTTAAAATTTGTAAAAATAATAAAAAAGGGAGAGGATAAATTAAAAAATATAAAATTTTTTAAAAATCGACCTACGCGGTTATAAAGCTCATAAAAGACCATGCAACTTTTATTCGAAACATTTTTTGATACCTTTTACAGTTTTGACGATATTCAGTCAAAACCAAAAAAACCGTTTTAGCTTGTAGGGGTTGTTTCAACCCTAAACGTGCGAGAAAGCACATAAAAAAAAAAATACGTGTCTCTTATTTTGAACTACTTTACAACATATTTAAAGCTCGTCAAAATCGGAGGGGGACACTTGGGTCCCTTTCCTTGTCAGGTTATACCTAACAAGGTTAACCAAGTTTACAAAAAAAGTCGTAAACCCATGTGGAACCTCGCTTTGCGTGAAAAGTGTATGCGTAGAAATAGTTTTGCTTCACTACGAAGCGAAATTCCACATTTACTTTCTACACAGAGCAAGGTTGAATGTAGACCCAATGTGTATAGTTTTTACGATGGTGGAGCCCCCCGCAGGGGGGCCGAACACACTGCTTCCACACATATTCTTTTCACGCAAAACGAGGTTCAACATGGGTTTACAACTTTGTTTGTGAACCTTGGTTAACCTTGTTAGGTTTACCTTGTTAGGTATAACCTCAGTAGGGTTTGTTATTTGTTTTACGCGGGGGAGAGACTTCGCCCCTACGGGGCGAAGTCCTCCGCCGCCTACGCGTGAAAACTTCAAACATTACAATTAGTATTTTCTGTAATAAATATTTTATTTTAATATATTATATATAAATATATAAAAATATAACAAATATTAAAATATTGCACAAAATATTCAAAAGAAAAATTAGTAGATTTTGTAATTGAACATGGTGTTTTAGCGTCTATAATTTCGTGTGATACGTGTGGTAATAATGTAAATATTAATAAAAAAACATTAATACATTGATATAAAGAAATTGATACGTGTCTTCAAGCAGTGCTTGGCCTGGTTCATTGCAGAATGATTCTGGTTGGTCTTCTGGCTGATATGTGGACATCGGAGGATACATTTCCGCAATAGTTTTGAAGAAAACTTCAATTTGTTCCAGCCGGCTATAGACGCGTTTGAACAGAAATTCGGACAAATATCCAATGAAATGTTCGGATTTTGTTCCAAACTTTGAAATATTTCCCCGAACTTTTCTCCAAACGCGTTCTATATGTTGAGTATGTGCGCCTATAAATTTAAAAACATAATACAGTTAAAATAGTAAAAATACATTAATTTTAAATACTTCTTACCGGTTTCAGGATCGACAAAGTTGTAAGAATGGTTGACTGTCAGATGTTGGAAGCCCTCATTGCTTAAACAATTGTAAGACTTCCAACAATCTGACACAACCGTTGTTCCTGGCATGATCCACTGTTTGATGCATGCCGGGAGCGTTTTTTCTGTCCGATCCTCCACTGGAACGATGAATATTTTCTTCGTATCTCGCTCGTATCCTCCGAAAATTCACTGACCTTTGATCAGTCGACCACGATTGTATTTTTGTCGTCCAAATTTTGCCTCGTCTATTTCAACTGTGCGTCCTGGGCCACCAAGCTTTTCGCTGTGTTTCTCAGCCCAGAACACAAGACCTGTAATTAGAAATAAAATTATTTTATTTTACAATACTTAAAATATTTACAGATGTTTAAATATTAAAAAATTTTACTTACTTCACGGCAAAAATTAAACCAATCAACAATCGTGGTCTGTGAAACACCAGTTTCATCCTGCGTATCGTCTTGACGTGGGTGTCGCAGCATTAAAAAGCATGCAACAATTTTGCAAACGGTACCCACGTCAAGATTTGTTCTATCGAACCATGTACCAGATTTCGCACTTTTGTAAAAATCGCACTGCTTGGAGACACGTTTTTTGTATATATTTTGTACAACGTGCCGTTTTCTACATCTATGTATTAATGTTTCTTTATTAATATTTATATTATTATCACACGTACCACACGAAATTGTTAACGCTAAAATACCGTGTTCAATTAAGAAATCTACTAATTTTTCTTTTGAATATGTCAAGTGACCCAATTCTAATAAGCTTAGCATTGTGCACTTATTATTACGCTTTTGGTATAATACGCAATAACTAATGACATTTCTTTGTTCAAATTTAGCGCAGAGTGACACTAAGTTATTACTACGCATGCGCGCGTGATCGCAGCGCATGCCCATGTCGCTACGCTCAGTCGGAATGACAGGTTTCGTAACCTAAAAAGTCATAAACTTTAACAATTAATATCTCGCTTCGCAGGGCAGAGCAACTTTTTTTCTGTCAGATTCTTTCGTTTTAGACTAAAACGCGTCGAATGAGTGTATTTTTATCAAAATAGGAGATGAGGTAGCTATTCTGGATAATTACCCTTAAAAACATTACTTCTAATGATTTCACCGAATAAACTGTATAATTATAAACTTTATTTTGCATTGAAAGCACCGGGCAATGGAAGTAGACCTTGCTTTGTACAGAAAGTTGCAAACCCATGTCGAGTTGTATAATTATAAACCTAGTTTTGTATCTGAAGCACTATTTTTATGATTTTTACGCGTAGGCACGGAATGTATCCGATTACACCATTGTGTGTCCATTTCCTCCTGTGTCCGATTGTCATTGTCCGATTCATTTAATTTGTTCTGTCCGATTTAGGGCTAACGCACACGTGTGACTTTTGTCACAACAGTTTTGTCATTTGCACCATGAGCTATTGCAGGCTATGGAGGTGCGCACACGTAGCCACGTGACTGTTGGGTAACTTTTTTATTGCTTTTTATAGCCTGCAATAGCTCATAGTGCAAGTGACAAAACTATTGCGTGACCAAAGTCATCCGTGTGCGCTAGCCCTTATTCTGGGCGCAACTGGGATTTCCCCCGTAAGTTAGCAGTATAGTTTCATTATAGATTGCGTTTATGAAGGTTATTAGAGACTATTGTGCTAATTATTTCAATTTTTTCAAGTGAAAATCTCCAATTTTTATCAGATATTTCTATTCTACATAAAAAATACAGTAAATATGCATTTTAAGTTACATTTCACCGATTTTGTCGCTATTTAGATATGTGTAGGAGAGATTGTTCAGAGTAATTCCCCGCAAAAATTAAGTGGGTATCAATTTATAATATCTAAAGAAGTATTAAAATTGTGAAACTTTAATTTGTTATATTACGGAAATCAATGTCGTCTTGATTTTTGCGGGGAATTACTCAAAACAATCTCTATATCTAAATGACGACAAAGTAGGTAAAGTGTAACTTAAAATGCATATTTACCAAAAATACATTACTTTTATTTGACACATTTTTTTCTAAAATTAAATTTAATTATAGTTTAAAGCATTTAAAATTTTATTTTAAATGATTGTTGTACACATTAATCAGGTGCACATTAATTATTGCAAATGTATTTTGTTTGTAAACATATCAAAAGTGAAATTTCATAGAGAAATAAATCTCATCAAATTAGTGGCTTAGTTTACACCGTACACTGAGGAGCAAAAATGAGGTCCATTTTCGGGGTAGATAGGTGTAGATAGATGTAGATAGATGAGCGCGCTATTGGCCTCTGGATAGTAGGTGCGACGACAATCCACCGATAATGCGTTCATCTACATCGAAAGAGGACCTCATTTATGCTCCTCAGTGTACGTCTTTTGATATGCGGACCAAAAATAGTGCACACCAAAGGTTCTTTATAGCTGAACTGGCTGCACTAGTTCAGAGTTTATTTTTTTCCTTCTACGTTGGAAGGAGAATGATGAACTCCGAACTAGTGCAGCTAGTTCAGCTATAAAGAACAGACCTCAAGTGTTTAATTCGACTGCGTTTACATTGTAGAACAGCAACGTTTACACCAAGCGTATTAAATTTGTAAAAAGTACGAATAAGTGCCAGTACAACTAAAAAGAACAACGTGATTATTTGGTCATATAGATGAGGCATAATTGCAAAAAATTTCACGATTGCACACAAAATTCTTACAGATTTTGAGGATAATTGCTAGGTTCTCTTATTAAGGTAATCACTAAATAAACTACTATTATTTGGAAACGATACGTCGCGTTAATATAACATAACCTTATTGGACATTCTGACTGCGATTCAATACATCAGCGTTTACAGCGCTGCATATACGCTTGGTACGCGTATTTTGATACTACTTTGATACTACTTTGATACTTTGGTATAACTTAGTTTGCACCGATTGTTTAGTACGCGTACCAAGTACTAAATCAGCTTCTTTGATTGGTGTAGATTTTACACTAAACGATTTATACCTATCGGAAAAGCAGATTTAATATTTGGTACGCGTACTAAACAATCGGTGTAAAATAATATAAGCCTATATTAATAAGCCTAATATAAATAAACTAAGCCTATGTCGTTTTGATACGTACCGTACCTGTATAGCACACCATCGTTTACAATCAGACTAAGCAAATTTAGTACAAATATAGTACTTGGTACGCGTACTAAACGATCGGTGTAAACTAAGCCAGTATTTTAATTATAATACGAGAAAGTAACTTAACCCTTTAAGACCAAATTTTTTTGCTTTTTTTTAATTCTAAAATTCTGTTCAATATCTATTTGCACTAAAAATTAAATAAAAAGTGTAAGCGTTACGTTAGGTAATTACGCGATACGTACGATGCACCACCGATGGGTACGGCACGTACATCTACGACCGACACTATTCTTACAATAGCAATGGCGATACCGGTAATCACATAAATGTCCACTCGAAGTTACTTATCGAGGATCTGTCAGGATCAAAAGGCAGGACGGTATATTAGGTGCAAACACAATAATACAATAACGATATTTATTAATATCATTAACACTTGCGTACATACATCGTGGTACTGATTACCGAAAAACACGACGGACGTGTTGTCACACGAACTGCTCAAACGGCAATTGCCCGGCACACATGCCGTGACACGCTCAAGGATCGCCTATTGCATCAGTTAATCCTGATTGGCCCTTATTAAGGATATTCCTACGCCTAAGTCGCTAGACGCAGCGCATTAGATAACTCGCGCGTGGTCGCGAGGACCGCGGGAAAGGGGGTACAGTGACGCTCAATCGGCGGCGCTGCACCGCATTGCTTACAGTTTGGCCAGCCTGCATTTACATTCGACCCGAATGTGTTCTGATCCTAAAATGTTTACAAAATAACATATTGCAGGAACTTAAAAGAAATTGGAACTGATCAACAATCATTTAAAGTTTAAATCATAAGAAATAGAAAAACAAAACCTGCGTAAAGATAGGACACGATAGTGTACTCAAAACAGAAGTCAAAATTACATAAGTAACAAAGGGAGAATTCCCAAATATAAAATATGAAATATCTGCTTTAGCAGAAACGCTGATATACTTAACCTAACCCTACAAAAGTATAAACGCTAAAACTTAGGTCTAAAGAAACGCAATCTTAATTCAAATACAAATTTAAACTACAAACTAAATGACTGGTTTGACCCACGGCTTGATCCGATCGGGAGATAGTATCGAGTTATAAGGGCGAGGAGTTATATTAAAACCAGGGATGTCCTGTATCACGTAACGGTTATTATTTAAAATCTTTGTAACCTGGTACGGCCCTTTATAATTTGTTTTAAATTTTTTGTCTTCTCCGGATTTAATTATTGTATTGCGGATGAGAACGTAATCCCCGACGTTATACTGAGTGGGTTTACGATGACGTTTATCGTAATAAACTTTGTTGTAATTGCGGATCTTATTTGAGACTTCATGAGCGATTTCACGACAAGCGTCTCTTTCTTTGTCACAATCCAACTCGACTTTAGCGATCTGATTTAAAATACGCACAAGATGTGCATCGGAATGATTCCGAGCATCATACCCTAAAAGAAGTTTAGAAGGGGTTGACTTTAGTGACGAGTGATAGGTGTTATTAATGACGTATTGAATGGCTCCAATTTTGGAAGACCATGACGTCGGATCATCAATAGCTTTTTTGAGCGATGATTTTAAGAATCGATTGACTCGCTCTACAAGACCGTTGGCCCAAAGAGCTGCAACAACTACTAAGCGATGTGAGATGTTTTTAGAGTCTGTAAACTTAGAGAATTCACGAGAAGTGAAAGCCGTTTCTCTGTCCGAGACAATTGAGGAAGGATTTCCAAAAATATTAAAAACTTTCGTGAAGTTTTTTATCACTTCCATAGATTCTGTTGATTTGACTGGAAACAGCCAGGTGAAACGAGTGAAGGCATCGATTAAAAGAAAGATATGCTTATGTTCTTCAGATTCGGTAAGAAGACCGAAATGATCACAATGCATGATCTGCATTGGATACGATGGAGATTCTACTTGCTGAATTTCTCCTTTACGGGAATGAACCGATGAATTTGAAATCAGACAATCTAGACAATTGTCTAGATGATCACGAACTTTTTTACGTAGGGAAGGAAACCAGTAATTCGAAGAAATTCCTTCAACCGTTTTATCAAAACCACAGTGAGCTTGCTCATCGTGATAAATCCGATTGATGTTTTAAATCATAGATTCTGGGACAACAAAACGAGGTTTGTCTGATCCTTTTTTGAAGATAAGACCATCAATTAGGTTGAATTTATCGTGGTCTTCAAATTCCAGTTTATGTACGATTTCCTTTAAGTAAGAATCCTGAAGTTGTTTAAACTCGAGTTCTCTTTCGAGAGGCATATGCTCACGTAACTGGAAACGCGACTCAAGGCGTCGACGTGGCACATTTTATGGCCAGCTCGGTGAGAAACCTGGAAACGATAATTTTGAAGACGTAATGTCCAACGCGCAATGCGTGGATTTAAGTGAGCCTTATTCACGGCGTACACAAGAGCATGACAATCGGTAACGACCGTGAAATTCAAACCGTAAAGATATATATGAAACCTTTCGATTGATTTCAATACGGCTAGCATCTCCAGCTCAAAGCTGTGATACTTTGACTCAGTTTGGTTAGTTGTTTGACTGTAATAGGCAACCGGGGCCCATTTACCTTGACTTTGCTTTTGAAATAAGATTCCAGCCAGAGCAATGGAACTGGCATCCGTGTGCAGCTCAGTTTCTGCAACAGGATTGTAAAGACGAAGAACCGGAAACGAAACAAGTTCTTTTTTGAGAGTCTCGAAGGATTGACAACAATCACTATCAAAATTAAACTGAGTAGCTTTCCTCGTTAAATTATTCAAAGGCTTTGCTATGGCAGCGTAATTTTTAATGAACTTACGGAAATAATTGGTCAAGCCTAAGAAGCGTTGAACCTCTACAAGTTTTTGAGGCTGAGGAAAATTACGTATGGCCTCAGTGTGGCGAGGACTTAAAGTTATTCCATCTGGGGAAATAATGTACCCTAAATATTCGATTGTGGTTCTTAAGAAAGAACATTTCTCATAATTGAGCTGAAAAGAATATTGTTTTAAAATCAAAAGTACTTCTTTGAGAGTCTTGAGATTCTCTTCCACTGTTTTGGAAGGTATTAATATATCGTCAATATAGACGATGACTTCGTCCTTTCGAATAAAGGATTGTAAAACGTGTACTATGCGTTTTTGAAATTCCGCGGGAGCTTCACAATATCCAAACGGAAGTTTCTTAAATTCGTATTGTCCATCAGGCGTCGCGAACAAAAAATACTTCGTATGATCTGGATGGTCTATTTGATGGAAACCATCTTTAAGGTCGAGTAAGGAGAAAACCGTTCGATCCGATAACTGTGAGAGACAATCCTCTATTTGAGGGAACGGATATTTTTGTTTCTCTACCCGATCGTTCAAAGGCCGCAGGTCAACGCAGAGACGAAGAGAACCGTTCTTCTTTCGCACCGGAACAACCCGCGCACAATACGGCGATGAACTATACTTAACAATATCTCGGGTTAACAAATCATCGATTAGTTTACGCATCTCTAAACGCTCATTAAACGCGAAACGTCTTGGCGCAAACGCATATGTTGAATGATCTTTCAAGTTTACTTTAACCGAGTAATTGTCTTTTATTGGCGTGACCTGAGAATTATCCACCTCAGTCAATACAGTTAACAATCTATCTTTTATTTGATCATCAAAATCTGTTTTTAATTCAGCAGATTCAAAGTCGTTTTTCAACGGCTGCTCAATAAAGGAATTAGCGAAAGCTATTTGACGGAAAAACTTTAAGTTATTTTCCGCGGTTTTTGCAGAAGGCAAAATAAGGATACTAATGTCGTGTTTATTAAGAAAGTCACGACCTACTATTAATTCAGCATTAAAAACATTATTATGTAAAACATTTAACTGAATTTGTCCGTTGAAATCTGGTAATTTCTCAAAACAAACAAAAGAATTTACAAAACCAGTTGTTTCAATAGGAAGACCATTTAGGCCAATCCACGTATCTGAATTATTTTTGATCAAAGTATTTCGGTTAAAATATTTTTGATACAAGCGAGGACTTATAAAAGAGACTGGGTTATTAGAATCTACGAACGCTATATAAATCACACGCAATATTATTCAACGAAATAATCTTTACAAGAGGAGGATCAGATATCTCCAATCTTTTTTGTTGAACCACACAAGCTACCGTTGAGGAAGAGGAAGCGTCCTTTGAAGGCTGTCGATCCTCTGCACAGGAGACTGCAACGGGTGTTAGTTTGACGACTGGTTCGGCTGCTGCGACAACGTCAGAAGTCGGTGATGTAGAAGACTGCTGCTCTTTTCTTTTGAGCTTGTAGCAATCAGCACGAATGTGTCCTTTAATTTTGCAATAATTGCAAATTATGTCTTTGTGCACTTTTGAAGAGTCACTGTTCCTTGCAGAAGTGTCACTATTCTTTACCGAAGTGTCATTTGAGTCTTTCACTTTCCTTTTGAAAGGCGGTGACTGTTTTCTGTTCACGTCACACATAACCGTGATGTCGTACATGTTTTGCAAAAATTCATCAACTGACTTAGCTCTTAATGAAATGGCAGTTGCTTTTAATGATGTACTACCAATTCCACTAATCAAAGCGTTAATCACATCACAGTCAGACAGATCGAGATTCTGCATAAGCTCTATTTTATGAAGAGCATAATCTTGAAATGTCTCTTTCGCGAAGTTCCACTTACGCGCTTCGACTTTCTGCATGGTCACAAAGAACGGGACACGACGACGAAATCTATTCGTTACTGCTTGTTTGAGCGATGACCATGAGTCGTTAATTGTTCCAGCGTCCAAATCGAACCATTTACGCGCGGATTTTGTCAGCTTGCTAGAAGCAGCTAGCAAAGTGACGTCATCAGATACTCCATGTATTCGCGCGATGCGTTCTACTTTTTTCAACCACAGTTCCACGTTTTCTTCTTCCGATCCACTGAAACTGGGAATTTGTGACGCCAACAAATTGACTGCTTGAGCGGCTGATGCCGTTGAAAGAATAGAACCACCTCTTGACAGGCCAGAGGTGTTAAAGTTCGGAATAGCACTCACGAAACGATTTTGCCCACTCGTAGGATCAATGTTTTGATCAAAACCGTACGGTGAAACCGGCGGGTTAACGGGCCTTAGTGAGGCTTGCGGAATAACCGGCGGAACAACCGGCGGAACAACCGGCGGAACGACCGGCGGAAAAACCGGCGTATTAACGGGCCTTGATGAGGCTTTCGGAATTGCACTAATCGCAACTAGCATTTGTTGCATCATCGCGCACAAACGCGACAATTCACTTTGTGACGGCGCAGCTGAGTCACTCGGCTCGGCAACGGATGTTTCGGCACAAGGATTTTGCGTCGTTAAAGCGGCACTACCCGCACTAACCGTAATGTCACTTCGCGGAAACGGACCAGCCAATGACGGCGGTGGATGAAGCGAATCGGTATTTTGCGGTGGCGAGACACTGTCCGTAGAAACCGCACTTTCGTTTAATTGTTCATTGTCCTGAGACGACCCGTGTCGTTCGTAATATGACATGATCTGGTCAATGAGACTCGAACGCGAATTATCACGCGGTAATATCTGAAGGCGAAAAGCCTCAGCACAAAGCTCTTCGAATGAGAGTCTGTCCAAGTAATGACGATCCATCGTCAATTACAAATCACAAGTGTTTACTACGGAAGCGTTCACTACAGAGGCGAATAAGTCACTCACACGAAATGGCGACTCGGCGCTACGAACGCGACGTATCACGAAATGGCGATGTTCACACGACCACGTGTAACGCGCACAAATATTGTGTTTGCAGGACAAACGGAAAATAATCCTGGATAGGAATGACAGGATATTCCGATAAACGAACTAAGAAGACGGGAGGTTTAATAATAACAATTATCAATCTTATCCCACTTCTGAGATATTAACGTACCCGCTGTAAGCGTTACGTTAGGTAATTACGCAATACGTACGATGCACCACCGATGGGTACGGCACGTACATCTACGACCGACACTATTCTTACAATAGCAATGGCGATACCGGTAATCACATAAATGTCCACTCGAAGTTATTTATCGAGGATCTGTCAGGATCAAAAGGCAGGACGGTATATTAGGTGCAAACACAATAATACAATAACGATATTTATTAATATCATTAACACTTGCGTACATACATCGTGGTACTGATTACCGAAAAACACGACGGACGTGTTGTCACACGAACTGCTCAAACGGCAATTGCCCGGCACACATGCCGTGACACGCTCAAGGATCGCCTATTGCATCAGTTAATCCTGATTGGCCCTTATTAAGGATATTCCTACGCCTAGGTCGCTAGACGCAGCGCATTAGATAACTCGCGCGTGGTCGCGAGGACCGCGGGAAAGGGGGTACAGTGACGCTCAATCGGCGGCGCTGCACCGCATTGCTTACAAAAGCAAGTACTAAATATAAAAAAATTTTTTATTTTAATTTATTTTTTAAATTTAAAATTATTTGTATAATAACGATAAATACTCACATTCAAGTTCTGCGTAAAATTCTCACTAAAATAATCAAAAACTTCAAAGAAAATTGTTATTTACTTACCACATTAAATAATTTCATGGAACTTACCCATACAGCACAAAACATCCTCAGGATATCCCCAGGACATCGAGGATATTTCGGTGTCCCAAGGATGTTCTGAGGACATCGAGATCTCCCCTATATATATATGGGAATAAGGATATGTAGGATATTTTGTGCTGTATGGGTATATATCCCAACGGGTTTTAAACGGTTAAAAATAAACTCATTTCAAAATCAATAAAGAAAAAAGTCAATTCACTTACAAATCTATATAGAAAAAAGCCAGTCACGTTTTTTTTTAGACATACTATATATTTCTATTGTAAAACAATAAAACAAATAATAAAAGGTGACATTAATTATTTTATAAAAATCGGATTTTTTAGTAGTTTGTTTAGTAGTTTGTTTAGTGTAAGATATAGTTTGTATGAAACAGATAAAATTTTGTTTACAGTTCATATACAATATATCATTATTACAAGAAACAATGGAGAAAGTTAATGAGCAGGCAAATTCGTCAAGTTCGGAGAATGAAATGTCTGTAAAAATTCTGAAGGAAGTAATAGATCAACAATTTTTGAATGATAATCTATATATCTCGAAGAAAACGATCATTGTTCCTCAATATGGTATGTAAAACAAATTTTGCTTTTATAATGTATTTTAAAATTAATATATACAAAATACAAATAGTCATTAACATAAGTATAAAAATATTGTGCTAATTATGTTTTGTAATTTCAGAAGAATTAGAAATTAATAAATCCAATAAAAAGTCCTTGAGAATAAGTTTAAAAGAGGACAAATTCACGAATTTAGGTATTACTACTTCATTTCAAAATTTTATTGCCAAGAAACTAGACAAAATTTTAGAAGGGTAAGAATCAAAGTAAATATTCAAATTTTTACTAGTAATTTTAATAAATTGTGTATTTTAGTATCTAATTTCAACAAAATATTATTCTGTAAACAATTGCCAATATTTTTTAGGTCCATAGAGTTAAGGAACAACAAAATTATTCAACATTGTACGGGACAGAAACAGAAAAGAAAGAAGAATTCTGGAATAAAACTGTTAAGCACATCAAAAAAATTTTTAGTTATTACGGAAAGCAGAGAAATATATACGGAAGACAAAAAAAAATCAAAAAAGTGTAAAAACTATCACCAATTTGCGGAGGATAAAAATGCTTTATTAAAACTTCAAGAGGCTGCCGTTGACCCAGAATCTATAATGAACAAATCGAATACAAAAACTTGGATCAATAAACGTCCAGAACCGGAATTTAAATATAAAAGATTAAAAAATGACACTTTAATTGAAGTGTAATATTAGTTTTTTATCTGCTAATAACACATACACACGCATACGCGCGCGCGCACGCACACACACACACACACGCACACCTCATACAAATGTAAAAATAAAATTATCTTCCATGCACTCTAATTATTATTAAATTTCTTTCTATCATCAATGAGATACATGATTTTTCTCTGTCGGATCGTTTTAAATTTATATATCTGTAATTTTAATTTTTTGTATTTACTAGAACAACACAGGCGCGCGCTTCGCGCGCGCTATTTAGCTTCGCATATAATAAAAAAAAAATACAATTTTATCTTAGATTAAAATATCCTAAAAATATTATTGTACAAAAGAATCGTAACGTTTAATTTTATCAACATTTAAAAACACTGTTATTTTACAATTTTTGATTGTATATTGAATAATTTTAATCAAATATTATATTTTTGTTATACAAAAAGTTATATTAAATTGAAGTTTAAAAAATATTCAGTAACATCAGAATCGTCAAAATTTTTAGATATTTCTTTTTCTTTTATTTATACTACACAATATATGCATACAGTTTTAAAAAATTAATTAACTATAATATACATCTTTAAATACAGCTCTCAGTTTAATATATATTTTTATTTCACATATATATTTCTTTATATACATTATTTTTAACGTGTTTATTATCTCGTTGATTACCAAGAAAAACTTTTAATGCTTGCCAAGAACGAACTCTTGAGAAAGCAACATATAATTGCCCATGATTAAAAACATCTTTGCGAAGATCTATTCCTACTCTGTCAAATGTTTGCCCTTGTGATTTATTAATTGTCATAGCAAATGCTAATTTTATTGGAAACTGTCTTCTTGAAAAAGTAAAAGGATATACATTTTCGCAATATAATGTTATACGATTTAAAAAAACGATATCTCCTATCTTATCACCCGTTAAGATTTTACATTTCAATAAATGATCTGTAAGTTCTATAATCATTAATCTAGTACCATTACAAAGACCTTCATTGATACTAAGATTTCTAATCAACATAATAATGCAATTTGGCTTTAAACGTAATTCATAAGGAGGAAGACATGATGGAGATAAACTGTTTAAATATTCTGGTAACAAAGCTTCACCAATATCACCATTATCATCACAATTCATAGTACTATCAACACTTGTATAAATTCGTTCATTAGTTATATCTAATAATTCAACAACTTTTTTATTAATTTCATCTACAGTATTTCATCAGTATTTCATCAGTATTTCTTGCAGAAAGTATAGCACATTTAGCCATTTTGGTAAATTCCTTTTTCCGTCTTAAATCGCCATATATATCTTCTACAATATCAGCATTAATAGGTGCTATACAATATTCAGGAATTTGTATGTTATCATTAGAATCATTCAATATGCCATCTTCCATATCTAAAAGAAATTTTGCAAATTCAATTTCTCGTGGAAGAACTCATATTTTGTGTTAAAGAATAATTTACAAAATGTTTCCAAATAGCACTAAATTTAATAGAAAGATTCACAATTTCATTTCGAATACTATGTACTTTTATAGGCAGAAGTTGTCTAAAATCACCACTTAATAAAACAATTTTTCCACCGAAAGGTAAATCATTGTTCATAATATCACGCAATGTTCGATCCATAATTTCTAAAGCATATCGTGGTGCCATTGGTGCTTCATCCCAGATAAAAATATCTGTATTTTTCAAATATTGAGCTTTCTTTGATTGGATTTTAATAGCAGATGTTGAATCAGCAAATAATGGAACCGGCAATCCAAATGTCTTATGAACTGTTTTTCCAGCAGGTAATAATGTCGCTGCAATACCCGTAAAAGTCATTGCACACACGTGTTTGTTTCTAATTTTTGCTAAATGATAAATAGTTGTATATATAAATGTTTTACCTGATCCACCTGTACCATCAATATAAAAACAATAGTTATTATTATAAATATTGTTATCTAATTTATTTAACACAAGATCAACTATTTTTTTTTATTTATTATTTAATTGTTTATATTGTTTGGTACCTATTTCCATAGCTTGTTCAAATATCACATAATCATTCTCTTCGTCTAACAACTCAATTTCTAATAATTGCTCCATTTGTGGAAAATCAGCAAGACTTTTGCCTTCAGTACAAAGCATATTATTGATTTGTATATATGCTTTCTTCTGTCCTTGTAACATACCAAAATGTCGAACATAATCCTCCGACAAAGCTGTTTTAAAGTTATCCCATAATTCTTCAGGATGTAATGGCTGACAATGTAATAATATTTGTACAAATAATTTACGAAGTTGTAGTGGCATCATCCATCCAACAGCTTCATTCATAGCTCGCTTCCATTCATCATCATCTTCAATTAAACCTAAAGCCAAACATGCTGCTGTAAATGATTGACATAATTCTCCATTTACAGTTCTTAAATTATTAAAGCTTGTAGCCCCCTTTATTGTAAGTAATAATAATCGTAAATGAAATAATTCTGTTTGAGATGGACTAACAGAATACATTCGTCCTATGCAATTATAGTGATTTTTGCGTTTAACCCTTTTTTTTTTTTTTTTTTTTGGTAAGGCGGGGGAAATCCATTACGGATACCTACGGCCCCTCGGGGGAGGGACCGGTGGTTATGTGGGACTCACCCAGGGAAGATGTCCCTGGGCATACCCACTAAAACCCCCGCCGATAGCCTTCCTAACCCATATAGAGGGGGGGTGAGGCATCGCCAGCAGCATTCTTCTCACCCCCCCTCGGGTTTGGCCAAACTTGGCCTCTTCCCGGGGAAGGGACTTGGGTTGCAGGTCCAAGTCCCTTCCCCGGGAAGAGGCCAAGTTTGGCCAAGTCCCTTCCCTTGTTCGCCTATCCTAGTTGGGGAGAACTGGGCTACCACAGTTCTCCCCGCCCGCCCTGTGTGTGTGGGTGGCCGGGACCGTTAGGAGCCCCCGTTCCTAACAGGCCCCCGCTGGGAGGGGAGGAATTATTAGTCCTCGCCCTCCCAGCCTAACTATGTGGGGGAATCCCATATGGGATCTTTATCCCCCCCGGGGGGACCTCTCAAGTTGACTGGTGAAGTTTCCCGTCTGGGGGTTCACCCCTGAGAGGCCCCCTGACTCTACGTGGCCCTCATATGGGCCGGTAACCGGCGACGGGGGACTATTCTCCTCCGCCGCAAGGCGGGAGGGGGAGCCCCCCCGCCGCCGTTGTTCCCTCCTCTTTGTGAGGGGGGAGGAGAGGGAGGCGGTGTGCCCCCCTCTAACTCCACCTCTCCCCTTCTAACTCTCTCCGCCTCCTCCTTCCGCAACATAACGATGTCGCAGAAGGCGGAGACGGCCTTCCACTTATCTTCCTCCTCCAGCATCGCCTGTACCAATGCCGGAGGAGAAAGATCCTCGCCAACCACTGCGATCAGGGCTCAGCGCTCCTCCCTCCACGCCTCACACTCGGTGAGGGTATGCTGCGCCGAGTCCCGATCGGCCGCACAGTGATGGCACTGCGTTGTGTGCTCCCGTCCAATCCTGCACAGGTAGTCACCGAAGCAGCCGTGCCCGGTGAGCACCTGTGTCAGGTGGAACCCTAATCCTCGTCTCCGCCTGTCCACCCATTCGGGTAGACAGGGTTGGATGGCGCGGGTGGTCCATCTGCCCGCCACGGAGTTCGCGATGGCCTCTTGCCAACGCGTAATGGCCCCGCGACGGGCATCCCTCTTAATTTTTTCCACGGCCCCTGGTCTTAGACGGGCGCTTCCCGGACGGTCTGGGTCCCTCGTACGCCGATATACTTCGGCGTACGAGTTTGCTAGGATCTCCGCCGGGAGAACGCCCGCCAGGGCCGTGGCCGCCACGAACGATGTCGTGCAGTAGGACCGGATAATCCTCACGGCCAGCCGTTGCTGCAGGCGATGAATTTTCGCCTTGATGCTCCGACTGGCCGCGACTGCTCCGGCCCATATCGGTGCCCCATACATGGACACTGACTGCACGACATTGGCGTACAGTCGCCGAACCTTAGAGTTTGGCCCACCCACGTTAGGCAGGAGACGGCCTAGCGCGGCCGCCATCCTGTCCGCTCTGGGGATGATTTGAGCAAAGTGTTGCTCGAATCCTTATAGCCCATCCAAGGTGAGGCCCAGATACTTCATCCGGGTCTCCACCGGAACTCGGACTTTCCCTACCCATATTTCGGTAGGGGGAGGCCGTCCCGCAGCCCTGCTATGGAAGTACAAGGCTTCCGTCTTATGCGGGGCGACCTCGAGCCCCATGGCTCTTATGGAGCACACAACAGCCCGGGTCGCTTCATTGACGACGTCCCGGGCTTCCCTCCAATTCTCCCCCCGGGCTACCACCAGAGTGTCGTCTGCGTAATACAGCAGACGACAGCCCAGGGGGAGCGCCGTGCGGAGCACCCTATCATAAGCGAGGTTCCACAGTAAGGGACCCAAGACTGATCCCTGTGGAACCCCGCAGTAGAGAGGCCTACTGCCTATCCGCTCCAGCTGATCCTTATGCTGGAGCGTCCTGTCACGGAAATAATCCCAAACCACCTCCTTGATGTATTGGGGGAGACCATGATAGTCCATGGCCGCCCCCACGTGTTCCCAGGGGAGGGAATTAAAGGCGTTGACGATGTCTAACGACACCGCCAACGCCACGTCGCCCTCCCCAACAGTTTGGTCCGAGAGGGTCTTGAGATGCATAATTGCATCTGTGGTTGATCGACCCTCCCGGAAACCAAACTGGCCCTCGCTAAGGTTGGGACCCTTCCGCGACAGATGTTGGACGATTCGGCCAGCAATTATCCTCTCGAATAACTTGCTGACCTCGTCCAACAGGCATATCGGCCTGTAGGCCGAGGGTTGCTCCGCCGGCTTCCCCTTTTTGTGGAGAAGGACCAGATTGGCCTTCTTCCACGCCGAGGGGAAGGTGCCCGTCTTGAGGCATGTATTATACAAGTTCCTCAGGCGGGCACCCACTTCTCCCAAGACCAAGGCCTATACTTGGCCGGGAATCCCATCCGGACCGGGGGCCTTGCCTTTGGCCCCCAGTCTTTTGGCTGCGTCGGAGAGCTCTCTGCCCGAGATCTCGTCCGACTCGTCCCAAGGGGGAGGGTCCCTCCTCCCAGGAATGTTAGATTCCCTAACTGGGAAGAGGGCCTCCACCACTTGGCCGAGAAACTCGGGCTCGAGCTTCTCCGAGATTGGGGACGCCGCCGGCCTGAGTCTATTCAGAACTATACGGTATGGGCGCCCCCAGGGATCCCGGTTCAGTTCCGCCAAAGACTCCTCCCAGGCCTTGGCCTTGGCTCTTCGGATGGCCGACTGGAGCGAGCGTCTTGCGGCTAGATACTCGCCCTCGGCCATCCGAGTGCTTCCGTCTTTTCCACCCGCCCTTCGTCGGACCTTGAGGAGAACGCGGCGAGCCGCGTTGGAGTTACTGCGCAGCTCCGCGATTACCTCGCTCCACCAGTATGCCACCCGACGAGGGGCGGGCCTTGATCGGGGCATGGCCGCGTCGCAAAGATCGGTGACCATGCGCCCGATCGCGACAGCTTCCTCCTCGGCTTCCACGTGACTGGGAGGATCCAGCCACGTGTCCACCGCTGCTGCCGCCGCCAACTTGTCCGGGTTCAATTTGGACAGGATCCATCTCCGCGGGGGTCTATGGCCCCTTCGCTGGCGGCGGAGTAGCACTTCTCTGGGGGTGGCGGTCAGGACCACCTGTATGACTTGGTGGTCCGACAGGGACTCCCTGTCCGTCACCTCCCAGGACTCTATCAGGTGCGTCGCCCGAGGAGAAGCCCAAGTCAGATCTATTATGGACTCCCCCTGGGCGCGCACGCAAGTGCTGACTGACCCCCAGTTTAGCAACTGGAGGTTCAGTTCCGCCGCCCACTTCATCAGTATCCTACCCCATACGTCAGTGGTCCGGGAACCCCAAGCCCTGTTCCAGGCGTTGAAGTCCCCGGCCACCAACAGTGGATGGGGGAGGCATCGGCGCAGGCCTGCCCCCATCTCCAGCAATAACTGCCGGAACTCGGGGTGGGACATACTGGGGGCCGCATAGACCCCCGCGACTCTAAACACTCCCCACCGCGCGATGACGTAACCCCGCCCTCTTGCCACAAGGGACAGAGGGGGGGAGCGCGGGGAGTGCCTTCTAACAATGGCAGCGGAGCCGTCCGTCGACCCGACCCAGTTGGGGTCTGAGTCGGGTATCCGGTACGGCTCCGCTATCACTCCCAGCCCTGCATCACACCCGTGCAGGTCCGCAAGAAAGAGATCTTGGGCCTGCGGGGTGTGATTTAAGTTGGCCTGTAGGAGTTTCGTAGACATTGTGGAGTCCACAAAACCCGTCACTCCTGCAGGCCAACCTTCATCGACTCATCACCGGTCGGTGATGGGTCGCAGTCCATCCCCATGGGACTGTCCTTCTCGGGGGCAGGCGGCGGCGCCGAGACCGCCTGTGTGTTCCCTCCCTGCTTAGGGGGGGATGCCGGGGCAGCCCCCCTCTTTTTCTTGCCCCCGCTCTTGGGGGCTTTGCACGCTTTGCCCCCCATGCGGTGGGAGGCCGAGCGTCCGGCCGCCTTGCATACGGCGCAACAAACTTGCGCCGTACAAGTTTTGGCCTCGTGTCCAACGGTGCCGCAGCGGTAACAAGTCCCGCTGCGGTCTATGTTGCCGCTGGGACATTTGGCCCTTACGTGGCCCCTCTCCAGGCACCTATAACACTGGAGGGGGCGCTCGTCCAGCAGGTCGGCCCTGAGCCTGAACCACCCCACTCTGAGGTGGCCAGTCAGGGCGACCTTGTTGGCCGCCTCCAACGGGCAGCGGACCCAAGTGGCCTGAAGGCCACCCGGTGCTGGTTTGATGTCTCCCACCTTAACCTCGGTGGGAGAGCATCCTCCTCCTTGGACCACGGCCTGGATGACTTCCTCCGCCGTGACGGAGGGGTCCAGGTCGCGGACTCTTAGCTCGCCCATCTTCTGTGGGCGAGCAATGTGGACCTCTGGCTGGTCCTTAAACAGGTCGGACATCCTGAGTGCCAGGGCGTCCGCCTGTTTCTTCCCCTCGGGGCCCGGGATCTCAAGGACAAAGGCCCCCGTCTGACCGACGCGGCGCCTGATGTCCGTGATTCCCAAGTCCCCGAGGAGGATCTCCCTCTTGGCCCGGGATAGCACCGCGGCGTACTCGTCCTTCGGACAAGTAACGGTGACTGCGGCGGTGCGAGGGGCCTTTCGGGACTTCCTCTTTTTTCCCTTTTTCCCGGATTTGCGTTTAACCCTGGTGAAAAAACATCTCATAATTTCCTAGAAAATTTCAAGAATTTTTCATAATTTTATTTTATGAAAAATTCTAAGAAAAAATTTCTTATTTATTCATATTTTTAAAACATTTTTTAGAAAATTATTTAAAAAAAAAAAAAAAAATTATTAGCCGGGGTTTTTAAGATTACGGAATCTGATGTAATAATGTTCGATAGCTGTATAGCTGCAAGCGTTATAATAATAATTATTATAAAAATTATTTTTGCTAATAATATGTTATAATTACAATTTATATTTCATAAGCGGTTTTTATATTTATTATGTATGAAATGTAATAAATTCAATATTTGTAATTATTATATATTTTTTATAGATTTTTAAATGTATATGTATGCGAGTATGTGTTGTAATAAGGTACATTTTTCTGTATTCTATTTTAACGGAATATTTCTAAAAAAAATTTACGATTTATCAGCTTCCATATTTTGCCCTGCCTTTGAGTACATTTCATTTAACGGTACAAATTAACGCAAGTATATATTTCTATTCTATCTTTTTCATTGGATGTCAAACACAGAATAAAACATGTATTAACATGTATGTTAACGTGACATTCTATGTTCGATATCCGCTAGAAAATAAATATAGAATGACACGTTTTTACATTGTTAAATGAAATGCATTCAAAGATAAGGTAGAAAAATAAAAGCTGATAAATCGTATATTTTTCAACTTGTAAAAATATTTGATATTTCTAAAGGCCTGTGTCCACGATGCAAGAAATTGGTCCAAGCTCTTGGTCCGAGAAATGTATAGCCAATTAAATTGAAGTTCTTATGGAAAAACAGCAAGTTGATTGGTTACACATTTCTTAAAGCAATCCAACCATTTTGGGCCAAGAACTCGAACCAATTTCTTGCATCGTGGACACGGGCTTTAATATATACAGATCTGGAAAATTGAGAAATAATGAATTTATTCATATATTTTCATATATTTTCATTTCTGTTTTCAACTTTTCTGAAAAGTGTGCCAATTCATATAAAAAATCTTAAAATTTTCTGAAAAAGTTATAAAATTTTTGTAAAAAATCTGAAAATTTTTATGAAAAATTCTGAGAATATTTTTCACCAGGGAACCCAGTGTGACACATTTCTATCATTAATTTTCTCTTTTTTAAATGTATAATAGCGTGGAATTTCAATATATAAATATTGTCTTGCTTCTTCATCACGCAAATTTAATGAAAAATAATCGATTAACATAGTAACCTGGCTTAATGCAGAAGTTATTGTGTCTTCATTAGATTCATTTTCAATTATAATATTTTGTTCATTAGGAAGATGGACTGGTAAACGCATTATAGTATTTTATCTTGTAACTTCTTACCAAGGATACGCCAACAGGCTTCTACAGGTCCAACATAACGAGAGTTCGATATAATTGTGTATCTCATCATGATCAATAATTACATTTTCTGTTATTGGTTCAATGGTTATAGCAGCAACATCGTGCCCTTTATAAATATATTTATATAGATATTTAACCGATTTGATACTTGAAACTACTTCAACATTAATATGACAATTAAATATAATCGATAAAATAGGACAATATGGAACAACATAACGATTATCAACTATATAACCACCAAGACGTTTAAAATTTTTACCATTATTTTATCGACAATAATAGGGATAAGCATCTTCATCCATTTTAGTCTCTTCAAAATAAGATTTCGGATAATGTTTCGAACATTTACCATCTACCAAACACCAATCACCACAAGGTCCATGAATCATATGCTTCATAACTATATCATGTAAAATACGATTGTCAGATGGATCAGGAATTTCAGCAGAAATATATTTGTCAACAATCTGTGGAGTTGTTATTTTAAAATTATATTTTAAAGTAATCAACATATGAACATGAGGCAAACAACGTTTTTGAAATTCAATAACGTACACAAACGCTGCTACTTCACCAAAAAATTTTTACTTAACAATCAAGTCAGTTTAATAATTTTTTTTAATGTTAAAAACGCGAGCACAAATGTCAGGTCTATCAGAAGCTTGCTGACCAGGCAAAAGATTTTCTTCAATTTCACGCATTTTGGATTACAAATCATTGTAATAAAAAAATCTGGTTTTCCAAATTTACTAACAATTGCCATTGCATCTTGATAATTTTGCATCATATTACGTGCTGATCCAATAAATGTGGAAGGAAGTATTACCATTTTGCCAATACGTCCATTTAAATTATTTGCCATAGTTTGTATATAATCTCTTAAACCTTGATATGTTTCAGAACTTAGTTCTTTTTGATGAGTTTTGCAATAATCAATTCTATCCTTTTCCATTTTTACATAACTATCCACAAGCCATTGTTGAAATAAGCGACGACCTAATATAAAAACATTAAATTCATCACGAATAGCCATACGATATTTAATATATTGTTCTCTCGTTATTCGTTTATTGCTATTTAATTTTGTTAAATCACGATGTCAACCTTGAGTGCCATATGGATAAAATAATGGATATATCCATGGTTCAACATTTGGATCCATAATACTTACTTTTTGCAAAGTTTTAGTATTTTTATTACGTATTGTAACATATGATTCTGGAATTTCTCCATCAGCAGTAGTACGAAAAACAGCTGCAACTTCATTAGTTCTTTGAGCATTATATCGACGTCAATCCATACCTGATCTTAAAGTAAATGATAATTGTAATCCTGGTAACAATTCACCAGATTCCATTTCCAAACGTCGTTGATTTTTTAATTCTTCACCCATCATTTCATAAGATTGAGCAAATACATTAGATCTCCGCATTATATGTTCAAGGTTTTGAACAATTTCAAAATCTAAACACGAATTTTGATTAAGACGATGATCGATCGCTTCATTTAAATCCACAATAAAAAGTTGACCGTAAGAAGGACTTTCATTTTGCGCAGCATATAACGCTGTATTAATTTGATAATAAATCTGTCCTTGTATTTTAAAACAGTACGGACCAGGTCGTCTATTTTGAAAATTAATTAAATTGGCATTAAATGATGCAAATGAAAATGAACTGTTATAACTGCGAACATGTTGAAAAAAATCATTAGATTTTACATGACTACCGTCAAATAAATTATGAATAAATTGAGGAAATTCAGGCAATGGTTGCAAATATACTGCGCCATGCCCGGTAAAAAATTTCTCATATATAATCATGTAGCATTTAATACAGTTATACAATATTTTACATAATTGTGTAAAAATATGTATAATTATACATGACGAAATATAAAACGTTATATATAAATGGAGCGACTGCGGTATAGAATTACATGTAAGTACTTTTTATACATACTTATATATAATGTTCCACAATATAATCTACAATATTTTATATATAATTATATATGAATCTCTGTTAGTTTAATATATGATTATGTATAAGTTTTGCATCATGTATAAACATATATAAAGGTCCGTTTATACATATCCGTACCGTATCCGTACCATGTCCGTACCGTACACGTCCGTGCACGGATGCTAGATTCGATTCCATATGATTAAATGTAAGTATTTACACTATTCCGTATCCGTGCCGTCCGTGTCCGTACCGGCACCGCAGATGTCGTTGACGACGATATTTTCACGGATCGGACGGCACTGAACGTGCCGGTACTGACAAATGTAAATAGGCTTCAGTGTAGCATTCAGATTTTTGAGTCTCATTTGTATCAATCTGCGATATCGAGAGCATTCTTTTAAAATAAAGAAATGGATTATGATAGAATTATTTCAACAAAATTGATAGAATTAGTGCAACAACACATCGAATTATACGACCTTTCCCATCAAAAATATCTTGATGGAATTTATAAAGAAAAACTGTGGCAGAGTATTTCTCAAGAACTTGACCAACCAGGTAATTTTACTCATGATAAATATTATTTTACAAATAAATTTTTATATTCATTAAACATTATTTTATTTGAAGAAAAAATACACAATTTTCTTCAAAAATTTATACATATGTAGGAACGTGTTTTCGCTAGCCGGTACTCTCCATCTTGTATATTGTTTTCGTATTTTATTATCCACTCTTAAAAAAGGCATGAGAAGTCGATAGTCGAATGTATCGAAATCTCGAAAGTATTGAAGTGTATTGTTGCAGTTTTATCGCGACGCTGATTGGTTATCTCAATGTCATATGCGAAAAATATATTTTTACAGTTTATATTTAAATGGTTGTCAAGGCAATATTCATCATGTGCAAAAAATATATTTTGACAGTTTATATTTAAATGGTTGTCAAGGCAATATTGATTAGCAATTTATAAATGTTTCTATGACAATTGTTTACATTTCCTCAAGCTGTCAAGTTGTATTCAAATAAAAAAGGAATTTAAAAATATGTAAAAAATTAGGACGTTAATTATAAATTTTTTTGCAAAATTATTTAGATATTTTTTACTTGTATATTTTTTCTAATTACCAAACATTTGGTAATGGGAACTAAATAATTTCGTCCTAATTACCAAATATTTGGTAATAATTACTAAACCATTTCGTCCTAATTAACCATAAAATTATGGTTGGATCTACCATAATAGATTATGGTTGAATTAACCATAAAATTATGGTTGGATCTGCCATAATGGATTATAGTTGATTTAACCATAAAATTATGGTTGGATCTACCATAATCCATTATGGTTGAATTAACCATAAGAATTTTGAAAAACCGCCTGGAAGGATTGAAAGATCTCTCGATACCCTGCCAATAAGGTCTTATGGTCCGATCTTCTATCTCGTATAGTTTCCGAGTTATAGGCCCCGATAACATATAAAGAGGAATAACTCCGTAAATATTCGTTGTCCGCTATATGTTCATAGGACTAAAGTTGCTTGTCTCAACGAGACGCAGCGACCTAGGTACTCGGTTTCATTTTCAAAAATTTAGGAATTACAAAAAACCGCCTGGAAGGATTGAAAGATCTCTCGATACCCTGCCAATAAGGTCCTATGGTCTGATCTTTTATCTCGTATAGTTTCCGAGTTATAGGCCCTGATGACATATAAAGAGCAATAACTCCGTAAACATTCGTTGTCCGTTATATGTTTATAGGACTAAAGTTGCTTGTCTCAACGAGACGCAGCGACCTAGGTACTCGGTTTCAAACATTTTCAAAAATTTAGGAATTTCGAAAAACCGCCTGAAAGGATTGAAAGATCTCTCGATACCCTGCCAAAAATTAACCATAAAATTATGGTTGGATCTACCATAATGGATTATGGTTGAATTAACCATAAAATTATGGTTGGATCTACCATAATGATTATGGTTAAATTAACCATAAAATTATGGTTGGATCTACCATAATCCATTATGGTTGAATTAACCATAAAATTATGGTTGGATCTACCATAATCCATTATGGTTGAATTAACCATAAAATTATGGTTGGATCTACCATAATCCATTATGATTGAATTAACCATAAAATTATGGTTGGCTCTACCATAATCCATTATGGTTGAATTAACCATAAAATTATAATTGGATCTACCATAATCCATTATGATTGAATTAACCATAAGAATTTCGAAAAACCGTCTGGAAGGATTGAAAGATCTCTCGATACCCTGCCAATAAGGTTTTATGGTCCGATCTTCTATCTCGTATAGTTTCCGAGTTATAGGCCCCGATAACATATAAAAAGCAATAACTCATTTCGTCCTAATTACCAAATATTTGGTAGTGGGAGCTAAATCATTTCGTCCTAATTACCAAATATTTGGTAGTGGGAGCTAAATCTAATAAATATTTATTAGAATCAAGTAAATATTTATTTGATTCTAATAAATATTTACTTGATGCTAATAAATATTCACTTGATTTTGATAAATATTTAATTGAATCAAAAAAATAATTTACTTGAATAAAAAATATAATTATTTGATTTAAGTAAATATTTACTTGGAATCAAAAAAATTATTTATTTGAATCCATTCTTGAAAAAGGCATGAAAGATCGATACTCGAATGTATCGGAAGTATTGTTGATACTTTTCCGCGACGCTGATTGGTTATCGCGATTATTCTGATAGTTTGATAGCTTGATAGCGAAGGTTATTTTAATGGTTATTTAAAATAAAAAGAATTTATCTAAATATTTAGATTTCTTAATTATTAAACTATTATAATAAGTGCGCTAACCATAATTTTATAGTTGGATCGACCATAATCCATTGTGGTAGATCCAACCATAATTTTATAGTTTAATTGACCATAATCCATTGTGGTAGATCCAACCATAATTTTATAGTTGGATCAACCATAATCCATTGTGGTAGATCCAACCATAATTTTATAGTTGGATCGACCATAATCCATTGTGGTAGATCCAACCATAATTTTATAGTTGGATCGACCATAATCCATTGTGGTAGATCCAACCATAATTTTATAGTTGGATCGACCATAATCCATTGTGGTAGATCCAACCATAACTTTATAGTTGGATCCACCATAATCCATTGTGGTAGATCCAATCATAATTTTATAATTACTAAATCACTTCGTCTTAATTACCAAATATTTGGTAATAATTACTAAATCACTTCGTCCTAATTACCAAATATTTGGTAATAATTACTAAATCACTTCGTCCTAATTACCAAATATTTGGTAATAATTACTAAATCACTTCGTCCTAATTACCAAATATTTGGTAATAATTACTAAATCACTTCGTCCTAATTACCAAATATTTGGTAATAATTACTAAATCACTTCGTCCTAATTACCAAATATTTAGTAATAATTACTAAATCTAAATACTAAATAATAAATATTTACTTAAATAAAAAAAATCATTTGCTTGATTTTAATAAATATTTTGTGACGTGACATTTTTGAGGTCCGTCACAAGGGCGAGAAAGCCCGATCGAGGAGGGAAATTTGAGGTCGGAAACCCCGCCGCGGGGGGCGACGACCTCTCCCTCTTAATTCTCTTTTTGAGATTGTAGATTTTGCGTTGTAACGAATTATGCGAGTCGTGGTGAGTGGCCAAACTCCCATATTGTGATTAAAGTGGAGCAGCCTTCGTGGGACCTGCGAGGGACTCAGCAGACAGGACGACGGAGGCTCGGACGGCGTGTAGACAGATCCGGAACAAGGTCAAGTAAAATATCCTTGAATAAACAATTAGATTCCAGACAAAGTCGCTACCGTAGATACAATTGCAGATTTGGAGCATATCAAGGCCGGTGGACGCACCGAGAGAGATGATGCCCGAGAGGGAAGCGCGCTCTCACACGCCGAAGACCCGGAGTGGAGTACCCGAAAAAGGAGCTGTCGTAACGAGCCAAAGCAGAATCAGGTCGGAACCTGATCAGTTCCCGGCCGATTCAGAGAAGGTTTGGATCCGTAAACGGAAAAGGCCGCGAGGGGCGTTAACGGCAGCTGCCCTAAGAGAGAGACCGGGGTCACCTCGGAGAAGCGTCACCGAGGGCCGAAGTATCGAGGAGCGACGCGAGCATCGAGATCTAGTAAACATCGAAGGATCAAGAATCGCTAATCGATAGCGAGGATCTACATGCGCAGGACGATGCGCGGAATGTCACCGCTGTCCGGCGAGCCTCGCTGTCGTTACTGTTCGGCGAGTCGGCAACCTAGGCGGAACCTCGAGGACCACAACGGGCGTACCAGCGATTTGTAAGGCCACCACTTCGACTTCGCGGTAAGAGCGGTATCAGCAGGCGGCCCGAGCCTCGCGGAATTAAGAACCCGCATATTTTGCGTAAAGAATATAGCACATCTCGAGATGTCTCGCGGTATCGTGCGAGGTTAGATTCCGGCCGGGCCCCGCTGACTACCGCTTCTGTAGATTAAGATTTCGCCATGCCTTCTTTTTCCTCGGGGCTGCCGAGCCGACAGTCGTTTTATATGGAATAATGTCTTTTTGTGGGTAACAATTTCGCGTCGATTTATGTATTGCTGTACCGAGCGTTAAAATCTTGAAGTTAGCCTATCGCGTATTTCTCGCCTCGGCCTTCTGTCGAGCGTTTACTATCCGAACCGTGAGAATAATATTGAGACAGAACTCGTATTGTAGGCTAACCGTTAAAGAGAAAGGTTAAAGTCGAGTTAATCGTAACAACTGTATTTAATGAGAGTGATCGAGCTTGCACGCCGAATATTATACCGTGTGAGACGAAAGTACGCGGATTTCCGCGAGTCGAACAGCCAAATCCTAAAGCCTCTCACAGAGATAAAAGAATGTCTCCCCTTCGCGGGACTGTTAAGGCGCCTATCAACCGGCGTCAACCTTATTTAACCTAATTAAAAGGATTAAATGTTACTTGTTATCAAATAAATGTGTTCTTAATAATCAACTTCTTTCAGACTCCTCTCTCCCAAATCAGTCTTGAGCTTCTCTAAAGAACCTCGCCCCTCTGCCAGTTGTAGATTGGGCTAGTCGCGCTTATCGCCGTTGCTTTCAAATAAATAAAATATTGTTTTGACGTAATTTGTTCGTGCGGCGCGTTAATCCGCGCCTGGCGCCCAATCATAAGAATTGTCGAAATTGTTAACATCCAGTAAATAAAGCAACGAGGTTTGATACGCTTACCGGCGGGACTACTTCTGCCCGACGGAAAAGTCGTCGCAATTTACATGAATAAAAAAAATCATTTACTTGATTTTAATAAATATTTATTTGAATAAAATAAATATTTATTTAAATCAAAAAAATATTTATTTGATTCTAATAAATATTTACTTGATTCTAATAAATATTTTCTTGATTCTAATAAATATTTACTTGATTCTAATAAATATTTACTTGATTCTAATAAATATTTATTTCAATAAAAAAATTCATTTACTTGAATAAAAAAAATATTTACTTGATTCAAGTGAATATTTACTTGGAATCAAAAAAATCATTTACTTGAATCCACTCTTAAAAAAGGCATGAAAAATCGATACTCGAATATATCGAAAGTATTGTTGACGCTTTTTTGCGACGCTGATTGTTATCTTGATTATTCTGGCAGTTTGATAGTTTGAGAGCAAAAGTTATTTTGGCGGTTATTTAAAATTAAAAAAAATTTTTTTTAAATATTTAGATTTTATAATTATTAAATTATAATAATAAGTGCGCGCGCGTAGCGCGCGCTTGTATTGTTCTAGTCAATTAAATTGAGTAACACATTAAAAGCATGTTCTGACATTCTAAAATATTGATAAAATTTAGTTGCATCATCAACCAATTCTTTATATGTAAAATGTAAAAAATTCACCTTTTGTTTTTTGTTTTGTCCATGCTTTATGAATCCATAAAATCCGTTTTTTTTTTTTTTTTAAGATTTCTCTTTGTCTAAAATTAATGCTATTACCGCTAATTCGTTTATCGATAGCTCTGCCATGTTCACAGTTCAGATGTATGTCTCAAGACTGATGTTTCAAAATATTCACGGATGCGAGCCGGATATGTGTAAATACTCATATCGAATCTTGCCGGTACGGTACGGACACGGTACGGATACGGTACGGATATGTATAAACGTACCTTAAGTAAGAAGCAAATTTCAGATATAGTCATACGCAATTGTATATGATTTTGTATAAACGAGAAATTCTGGCTAATTGTGTTACTTTTTCCTTAATTTCACTTAATGCCTTGATTTAGAAATATTTTACTTTTCTAAAAGTTTCTATACCTTTTTCTTATCGCGCGCGTGCATGCAATAGAGGAATATAAACACAATAAAATAAAAAAACACTATTTTACATTTATAAGAGATATATGTTATTTATTGTTTTTCTAAATAATATGAGAAAAATAAATAACATGAGATATAAATACATTTTATGAGTGATACAAATAGTTCGAAAATTAGTGCTTGGGGTATTTAAAGAAGAGATTTTTAAGAAAGGACCTCATCAAGTCACTCTTACTGCCCATACAGCACAGAACATTGCAATTACATTACAGCAATGTTACAATCTTGCAAGTTGCAATGTAATATTGTTGAGACATTATTGCAACCTGTAATTGTAATATTTCATGAAAATGTGACAGCAACATTCCAACAACATTGCAATAGCAATATTTGGTAATCGCTAGTTCGTTCGTTTACCGCAATGCAACGCGCGTTGCAAAATCTATCTCGTATTTAAGTTTTAGTCATGATGATTATATGAAACTTGCAAAGAGTGGCTAGTAAGATTAAAGACATAGTAATTATTTTTATCAGTTTAATTTTTCTGATACGACCTCAACACAGGGAATTCAGATATTGAACTGATTTTTCAAAAATCGGACAGATAAATGTCCGAATAAATAAAAATATATGCAACATTATTCTAAGATTGCAATAACAATGCATTATTACAAATTCATTACATTGCAATATTACTGTAATATTTCGTTACAATCTTCCTAAAAGCGGACATTTTAACGTTGCTGCAATGATGCAACAACATTTTGCAGTGAATTTGCAATATTGCAACATTGCGATGAAAGATTGATGCAATGTGTATGCAATCTTTGTGTGCTGTATGGATATATATATATATATATGATGTGATGTATGTATGATTATGTATTTTATGTTTGCGCAATAAAAACACAACAAAATAAAACAAGAAAATGTATATTTACTCATACACACCTTTATATAATTATATATAAATGTATATATTCATATTCATTTATATATAGGTGTATCTATTTATGTATGGACAAATTCGGTATATAATTTTGTATAATTAGATATGTACTATTTTTGTCTAATTATGTATGAGAAATTTTTTACCGGGTGATTGCAACAATCGTGAAATGAATTGCCTTTATTAGATATTTTTTCGGCTGCAAAATATTTTGCATTGCAATGAACACAAGACACATCCATAGAACCAATATAGTATTCATTTATGTCGTCAATTAATATTGTACTATTAATATTTAAACAAGGTTGTTGTTTTTTCTGTAATCGATAATGAGATAGATATTCTGCATGACTTTGCTGATTTAATGATATTGTATTTCTAGGATCTCCTTCAATTATTTCTTCATTTATTTCTATTATGCGATTAGTATGTATGTTACCAGTGCAACTAATTTGTTTGTTTATTAGTGTAATATCTAAAGAATGTTTTTTGTTCAGTTCTGTTATATGATTATCATGTATTGTACCAGTAACATTTATAGCATATTTTCTATAATCAACTGTTTCTAATTTATTTTTTATTTCTTTAGCAACTGAATGACGACGACGTTGATTTTCTGCAATTCTTTCACGACATTGTCGTTGAAATTCAAGTTCTTCGTTTAAAGTACGCTCTTTCTTACGCTTCGGCATTTGACAAAAATATAAGTATATATTATATTAATTTTAAAATCAAAATTATTAAATAGGAGCGTAAAGAACCAAAAAGCAAGTTGATCGTGCAATAGTGTATTACTTAATTTACATTATCGTGGAATATAAACGTTTCGGCTTGTCATCAAGCCCTTATCAATATAAGTAATAAAAACGAATTCTTAGAGATATTTAAGAGTTTTTATAAAAGACTTAAGTAATCGGCAAGTAGAACTACCGAAATTACATCTAATAAAATCAAAAAATGAAGAAAGACGCATCATATTGCTTGCGTAAATTCAAAATTAAAAAGATATAAGGCTCATATGATTTTAAAATTAAAATTATTAAACAGGAGCGTAAAAAGCCAAAAAGCAAGTTGATCGTGCAATAGTGTATTACTTAATTTACATTATCGTGGAATATAAACGTTTCGGCTTGTCATCAAGCCCTTATCAATATAAGTAATAAAAACGAATTCTTAGAGATATTTAAAAGTTTTTATAAAAGACTTAAGTAATCGGCAAGTAGAACTACCGAAATTACATCTAATTACGTCTTTCTTCATTTTTTGATTTTATTAGATGTAATTTTGGTAGTTCTACTTGCCGATTACTTAAGTTTTTTATAAAAACTCTTAAATATCTCTAAGAATTCGTTTTTATTACTTATATTGATAAGGGCTTGATGACAAGCCAAAATGTTTATATTCCACAATAATGTAAATTAAGTAATACACTATTGCACGATCAACTTGCTTTTTGGCTCTTTACGCTTCTGTTTAATAATTTTGATTTTAAAATTATATGAGCCTTATATCTTTTTAATTTTATATTAATTTTATATTATACTTATATTATTTATATTATTATGGGCGTATTGCCCTAAGGATGTGTTCGACTTGGTTAAAGATTTTATGAAAACCAATTTCGTTAGAAAATATAATTTATTTTCTTCGTCAGAGAAATGAGTATATACAAGTGCTGTATTATGTTTGAATTAATTGATTGCGCCAGAGGCGCTTTCTCGGTATGTGTGTAAGACCGAGAAGTTTAAAAGAAAAATTGACGGGCGCGGTAAGACTGTACCGGCCGCGTCTTTGTATATTGAACGGGTCCTAAAAAGGACGGTTCTATTGAATTGGCTCGTTGCAGCCCCTTTCCTGATGTTGGAGGAACTCCGTTTGGAAAGTGATCTTCCGTCTTGCAGCTGCTCTCTGAGCACGCTCTAGGTGGCGAGGTCTGGATGGCCACGGAACGAGTTTCCGGTGTGCCTGAAGATGCAACCGTCTTGGCTCTCGGCGTAACAGAATGTTCTGTGTACCGAGGAGAGAGAGGTCTCCGAATTCGGATGTCGCCAGCAACGAGAGTGTCCCTTGGTGGCCAAGTCAACCGGACGCAGAACTCTAGGGGAATTAGCTTCCACGCTAGAGTCTGAGGAGGTGACGGCGGTACTGATAAGTCAGCGGGCCGCTTGGTTGAAGTGTGCGGCTGAAGCTGGGACTTTGTTTTTCTTTTACGTGCCTTGCGAGGCAACGTGAGAAAAACGGCGAGACAAATTTGTCTCTGATTACGCTCTGCTAAAGCAGAGTAAGACTCAAGTCAAGGGCCCTGTAGGGCTGCGTTCTAATTCCCCACCTGAGTGCACCTGGACACCCAGAGAGCGTTCAGATTCCCTTCGAATGCTCCTATTGGACTTTTAGGTGGAATGTTCACATTGTCACTTTATCCACTCGGGAGAGTGTAAAAACCACACGGGTCCGTGAGCCGGGTGGAACGAGTGATACGATGATGATACAAAAATGAACGCATTCAGCTAACACAACAGTTGTGTGAGCGCTTACTATCATGGAAATCTCACAACTGTTCTTCGCTGAATATCTGAATGCGTTTATGATTCACATTTAATATATAATACTTTTTAAAAAATGTCAAAATTTGTTTTGGACGCCGAAAGGCATGAATTATTAAAATCTGATAATAATGAACCTATTCTGATTGAGGGGTCATTATTTATTCGTGATAAAATCTGTAAGTATTGGTAGTTAGAAATTAAAAGAGGTTAAGAATTTTTTAGTTAACAAATCATATGTATACGTATGTGTATGTGTGTAAACATACATGATTTATTAGTTTACAAATTA
Source organism: Linepithema humile (assembly GCF_040581485.1). Classification (NCBI taxonomy): domain Eukaryota; kingdom Metazoa; phylum Arthropoda; class Insecta; order Hymenoptera; family Formicidae; genus Linepithema; species Linepithema humile. Next base: position 14,450,762 of record NC_090130.1, on the reverse strand, counting down.
TATTAATAAATATGATTTATTATAGCTGGTGTTGTTGTGATGACTCTTGACACATTAGAAACAAGGCAATTTTTTAATCTTAATAAAGTTGATAACAATTCAAGTATGTATAGTCATTATGTTATATTTTTGAATAAATAGACTATTGATTTTATTATACTTTTTTTCTAATGCAATTCTGTTGCAGATAATTGTACCAGTAGTATTGTTTTATCAGATGCTGATGAAACTGGTACAAGTAATACTGATGAGCTCAATTTAACTCATAACAATTCAGGTAATGTATTTTTGAATAAATAAAAATTTGATTTAATCTATTCTTTCTTTTATTAAGATTTATATTTCATATTTCATCATTTTATATTTCGTTATAGAAGATTGTACAGATACGGAGCTTTCTTTTTCCTCAAATTATGCACCAGCGAAATGGACAGATACCAATGCTGTAAGAGCACTTATTTCAAATTGGAAAAACCACAAAAATGATTTCAAAAGCACGAATATTAGAAATAATAAGGTGTGGCAGATGATAGCATATGATTTGAAAAAAGAAAATCCTTTGTGAAATTTTACTAGTACTCAATGTGAAAACAAGTTTAAGGATATTAGAAAATCATTTACTAAAGTAAAAGATCACAATAATCAGAGTGGAGCAGAATTGAAAACATGTAAATTTTATGATGAGATGGAGGCTGTTTTGGGTGAAAAACCAATAATAAAACCAATATCAATATGATCGACACTAAAAAGGAGAATATGTCCGAGTTCGAAGAGTGCAATATCACCGTGTAGTTCTGACAGTTGCGAAGAAAAAGAAAATGGATCGCCAAATATAAAGAAAAAAAGCAAAATTGCGAAAGAATTGGACAAATGGAGTGTACAACAAAAAATAGAAGCAAAGGAACGAGAAGATGCTAGAATGCAACGACATAAAGAAAAAATGGAAAGACAAGATAAAGCTATAATGATTTACAAAGAGCAAATGGAAAAGTTACTTGAAAAACTCTAATGTCTAATATTTAAAGAATCTGTTCTTTTTTTCTTATTAACATTTTTGTTTCTTTATAATACAGTTTTATAACATAATGGCTTAGTTTACACCGATTG